>NC_136708.1:5407026-6007026 GCF_947650265.1 Symphodus melops
AAAGAGAAAGCAATCTGCAAAATGACACGGCAGCAGATTGAGCGGGGAATTGCAAGAATCTATTGAGACAGAAATAAGAGGGGATCAAGGCAAATAACTCACTAGATTCACTGTTCTTCACATATTTTGGCATTTGACATGCAACTGCTTCAGCGAAAGTAAAGCTGTTGAGAAGATGTTGAGATATACAATCTTTGGACTGTGCTGCTTGTGTACTCTGAGTGCACTTCGCAGTGGTTGTTTCAGCATGTCTTCATTTCTGCAAAAAGCTTTTCTTTCAGTTCGATTCCAGCCCATTGCAAGCCGTGCTTATAATGAGGAAGATAATTTGCCTCAGCCCATTAGGATGCCTCTATCAGGCTTGCAAAGACTATCACAGGCTCCATTACGAGTGTAGTTCAAGCATTCCCCCGCCTCTGAAATCGTTAGTCCAATTGGATGCTTTTAATACCATTGTGTGTCTGTAGCCTCACACTCACACAGTCACTGTCGGTGGAAATTACTGCTTGTTTAGGTTTTGTCATTTTTACAGCGCTTGGTGGTCTGTTTTGATTTTTTTTTTACAATTTTTTCAAGTTTTTTTTTCTTAGTCTTTCTCTGTTGTGTTGGATTTTTTTTTTTTTTTTTTTTTTGTCCAGTATTCAAGTTTTCGAACGTGCGTGCTGTTTGATATGTGTGCACAAACTTCTGCTTCGTACATACAGAATATAGTGATGAGGAAATTATAAGGACTGAACTCCACATGTCAAGAATCCTTAGACTCAGATGGACCACGTTAATGACAGCTTCCACTGTACATCGGATGAGTCGTCCCACTCTCTGAGACATGATTCAACATCACACTTGTGGTTCAGTGTCACGCTAAAACACAACTGCAAGACACTTCCAAAGACTCTGCATATGTGCCAAAAGATGTGATCATTATCAGGGTCGTGCTGTAGACTGATCCCGTGACGTCTGGGAGCTCGGGGCAAACAACAAGTTCTCCCAAACGTCCTTACAGATGTCAGGAAGAGCTGTTGAGACTCTCTGATCTGTGGTCTCTAGACAAAGCTGAACTGTCTCAGGTGTGACTGACATCAGGAATGGTGAATTAACTTTACACATTTAATGAAGTCATTACAGACTTTCCACCACAAAGAGGACATTCAGTAAGTCTACGGGGAAATTATTTCAGCCAGATGAAAACAAGCAACATATGGAAGCACAGGCACATGGTCACACACAGTCGAAACAACGTACACCAAGAAAACAAGACAGTCACCTGCTGCCGCTCGCTCTCTTTAAACATGCTAATGCACTACTCGCTAACATTGCAGGATAAAGCTCTCTAAGTCTGTTTTTTTTTTGTTTTTGCATTCTTTACAGTGATTAGCTTTGTTACTAGCTCAACAACAGTAGTGACAGAGGCAGGACAGAATAAAAAAAAACGTGAATAGTCGAGCTTCTTTTTGACAGACTGGTTGGCGTCTTTCAGTCACACAATGGATGCCGCTGTTCCGCACGCCGGTTAGAAACTCCTCACACTTTGTGTAAGAGCACGACCACATTCACAAAAGCTGAAAGGAGTCACCCTCTTTGCCTGAGCTCATAGCAATCGTGCGGCATGAGAAACTCGATGCCTTTTCGTGATTGTCTCCTGCGGAGCTCTGTAAATATTTGATCACACAGGTTCCTGTAAGTGGAGAACACAGACAGTGCCAGGATCTGTTCTATGCCTCTTGTGTTTGTTTACAAGCTCATTATAATTGTTGAATCGGGAGGAGCAAACGGAGGCCATTAGCAAATGATTCTACCTCTGGGCAGAAACCCCACCCCACAGACACAGTTAGCAGAGCTGCAATAATGTGCGATCATATAGGATGAAACTCACTACATAATTACAAATGAATAATGCAAGTATTTTTGTAATTAGTGAAACTAAAAAAAAAAAGAAGAAGAAGAAAATTCTGGGCTCCAGAGTTGAGCTGCACTGCACTGAGGGGGCTAGAATTGAAAGAGGATTACAATTATGTTAATGTTGTAAGCTTGTTTGAAAAAATGGAAAAAACAAACACAACAACAACAAAAGAACCACTGGACATGTATTTTGCCCTGAACACAAACACAGATCAGAGGGCGGCTTCTTCTTCTCTTCTTTTCTCGGTCCTTTCTTTACGCTGTCTGCAGAGCATATCTCCGCGACTCATTTCACCGGGAAGATGTTCACAGCTTGACGAGAACTTTCTGCCCATGTTTGTTGGATTTCACACACGCTACAATTCTTCCAAAAGTCTCCATTTAAGAAATGAAAATGAATATCCACAGCCGTGACCGCGGTGAGTCCTGACAGCACGCGAGCTTTTTATGTCGCTCGTAATCACACGCTGGCTGTGCTCACTGTTAAATATAGGATTCTTAGCCCTGTGAATTTATACACGACATCTAGTGCTTGTGCATTGAATGTGGGCAAACTGAAGTAGGGTGCTTTGTATTTTGGAGCTGGTGACTCAAATCATAAAACAGAGGCTCGTCAATAAAAGGGCACTTGGTGAGCCGGGAAAAGGTTTTTCTCCCGTGATGTCAAAGCACAACTTTTCTTGAAAAAAAAATGGCTCTTCAAAGTTAAGACTTTCCTCTTGTTTTGAATATGGTGTGATTAGAATATGTGCTTCCAAATCAACTTTATCTTTTTTTTTTTTTTTTCCCTGCCATGACAGGTGGTATCATGGGTTTATCTGCAGCCTGGCATTGTGTAAATACCTCCATTGATTACAGCTCCTCAGCTGTCAATTTGATTAAAGCCAAAGGGTTGCACCTCGTGATCACAGTCCATGTGTCTACTTAATGGAGTGTTGCTAAATAAACATTCGGCTGGCCAATGACACAGAGCTCTCTGGAGTTGACAGCATCATTGCAGGTTATGATGCTGGGATAAAGGAGAGGTCCGAGTCAACCAGGAAGTGCCCTGACATTTGTAAGATAAGATTAAACATGATAGCATTTTTAAATGAGCCTCTCGGGGGTGCTTGCATGGAAATGTTAAATTCGGCTGGCAGTGAGTAGGCAAAAAGGTGAATAATGATTTTGGAACATACTAAGGATTAACTACACAGCAGCATTAGAATTAATTAAGACGCATTTAAAATGTTTTATTATATTATCAATATAAAATGTCAGGGATATTTTGTTAGGCGTTCAACATTTTCAGAGTTAAGGACTGTTCAGTAAAAAGCACTTGTGCTGACCTGCGTTAAGTTGAAGCTGTATTTAAGAAACTGTGGACAGCTTTGGATTTCCAGCATCGTCTGCCTGTTGAGTGCTGTAACCAAGCAGAGAGATGGAAAACAGCCAGCCTGAATGTGGACTTTGCACCCATTCCCCCGGCCCTCCCCCCCCCCCCGTCTCCAACCATCAGCCTGCCACCAGGAACCCATCTCAATGGAATACAAATTCACCCATGAATGGAAAGACAAATGTTTAGCCTTGGAGAGAGATGGAAAGAGGAGGGTGGGGGCCTTGCTGTAAAAGGCAGAGAGATAATTTAATAAGACAGCGCTTCTGAACTGGCACACCGTCACATTTTTTTTTTTTGTCTTCCCCTTGTGGTGCACGCACACTGATGAACATTTGGAGCAGTCACAGGCACTGGCTTTACAGTGCAGGGGACGTCTCGTGGAATAATATGCCTTTAAGCTTTTGTCAGGTGCGCGATTGCTCTGAGTTCTGCAGGTTTGACAAATGGTGCTGCCAAACAGCTCCGACCCGCCAAACACCGAAGTCCTGTTTTGATGATGATGATTAGAGCTGCTGCCCTGGGAGAGAGAGGGAGGGAGGGAGGGAGGGCGGGAGGGGGAATGAATACATGCATGGCATAAATGAAAGAGAGGTGTTTCGGCTGCACCTGAACTGGTGATGCGCCACCTCTCTGAGCGCACATCACCTCCGCTTGCTTCTGCAGTTATCTGCACAGCTGTGTGCTGGACCTGTGGGAGACAGGAGAAAGCCTTTGTTGAACCCAACTTACCGTAGGGCAGTGGTGCTCTATTTTCTGTCAGGCACCCCGCTAGAGGTCAGAAATTGTTTCATTGTTTTGTCAAATCTAATATTCTTTGATATCTGTGTCCTAATGTAAATATATTTGTTAACTGTATTTAACATAACACATTTATTAAAAGTTGCGCATGTTTCCAATCCTCCAAAATATACAGAAGGTTTGATCCAAAACAAAACTGAGACGGTTGTCCATTTGATTTTGGATTTTTTAATTTCTTAAATTATTCAATTATCTATTCTTAAAAAATATATATTTCAAACTTGATTTAGAAGTCAATCCTCATGGGATTGTTTTTGTTTTGATTTGTGTAGGCCTCGGTTTAGTGCTCCCCCGATAAAAGAAGGTCATCGATAAAACACCAGACTTAAAGGCTTGTACATTTCCATTGCCTGGAGTACACAAACACACACACAATCCCAACCTCAGCACCCACCTCTGGAGGGCATGTTTGCTTAAAATTTTGGCAGGTGCTGCCCATTTAACTGACTGATGGACTGTAGGAGGAGCACTGGGTTGGCAGAGGCTGATTTATCTGCTTATTTTTCAGCTCTGTCGCCCAGGCCCTGTCAGTCAGCCATCCTAAAGGTCTCCTATTGAAAGCTGTAGAAAGCTGGAGCGAGCTGGGAGGAGCGCACACACCCTTTTGGGAAGCTCACTCTCTCTTTGGGGCCAGAGTGTGTGATTAATTGTGACTGCGCTGACTCAGATGGCTAAGATGGGTGTGTGGACGGAGACAAAAATACTCAAAAGTGTGATAATGATGAGGTAGCGGAGGGAGTCTTAGAAACATTCTTCTTCTCAGGTTGTCCTCAGAGATGAGCTGAAAGGAATTGTCCATTGTTTTGCAACCAGCTAATTACCCAATTGGACTATGAGTCATGACTTATTGACATTGCACCATGCAGGATTATCATAACACAGGACTTTTTAGCAGAGTTCTGTTAATGTATTTTACCAAATGAGGATAGAGAGTTAAATAGATTTATTGATGGAGTCTAATTCTATCAACCAAGACGCTCTAATATGGAAATCAAGAGTACAGCTGCAGCTCACTCTATGATTACACGTCTCACCTTTGTTACCCTCGCTGGGTCTGTGTGCATATACAGTTAGCACATTTTACAGGCTGGGTTTGACTGTTTATGGGGCATTTATCATGGCTACAGAACAATCTGGGCTGTCAGCGTGTTAGTATGGGTGAGCTGCGGTAATAAATCAAAACTCCTCCGGTCTGCTACTGATAGCTCACCACACTCTGGCCCATTCATTTAGATTGGTAAGGATGAAAAACAAGCACTGGAGTCGAGACGGGTTGATGCAGTTACAGAAAATGCACATTAAAGTTGTTAATATAAGAAATACTTTTTTTTTTAGACTTATGATTGATATGCAACTGCATTTTGCAAGGCTGCAATCATCAGTGTTGGAATTTGAAGAAAATGTGAAAGTTAAAAAAACAACAACTTGGAGCTTGGCTGCAAAGCCACGGAATCCCCCTCAGGTTTAATTTTCCTCTTTTTACAGCAGAAATAAACCCGTCAGACTGATGATGAGAACAGATTTGGTATCAATAGTTTTGTTTATTTTTTTTATTACTACACTCTGTACCAAGGAGGTGTTTTTTAATAATTACCCATGTAGATTTTTATTAAGCCTGAAATGTATTCACATTTGCAGAACTAAGGTTGTGATTAAGTTGACTGACAGGTTGTGAGTGTATTTCAGGAGGCTTCAGCTCCACCTCTTTGCTTGTTTCTAGAATGATTAAGATGTTGGTTAAGCTTTTTCAATGTGGTAACTGCCATTGTTGCTCTGCTTTGTGTGTCTTTACAAAACCAATGGGTGACATCCCTACGACTACCTCCATGTTCTATAAAGTCTATGCATTTGACTTATTATGAAGTACTTCAGTGTGCTGCCTCTAAGTGCATATTATATGTCCCCTTCTAGTCTTTTTGATTTGTCTGCTTTTTTCGTCCTGGTGTATTTGTACTGTGTTACTTAAGCATCCATTCAGTTACCTTGTTCACTTAAGCACCAACAATGTTTTCTCCATTTTCTTAATGTATTTTTCAGTTTCAGCCTCTTTCTCTGCTGCGCCGCTTTCTATCAAATAAAACCACCTCCGTCATTGATTTCTTTAGAGGAAACAAGAGTATCCCCAACGGCTGCCTTTTCATCCCTGAAAGACAGATTACCTGACATTTCTAAATGCAAGCAAGGCTAGCCTCTAGTTTCATTGCGAGAATGGCTTGAGCTTTTGCCACACTATCTCAAGTGCTACTCAAAGAGGGAATATTGTGACACAGCTGTTTCAGCTGCTCAAGTACAGAGAAGTGAGCACTGCCGTGTGATTACATGTGGGTCTGCACCATCAATCCCCAACAGAGGGAAACACAAACAGATCAGAAGGACGAGTTCTTGATGTTTTTTAGCTAAGGCTGGCATCTAGCAGAACAGTGGAAGCCTTTTATGGCTTTTTTTGCTCATAAATCCCAGTAGCATTGAGTGTGACGATGAAGTTGAATTTAGGAACGTCTGAATTAGATTACCACTCAACAGTATATAATACAATATCATGGTCCTCATTCTCTCTCCGACTGCTTTTTCATGTATGTTTCCCCTGTGCATGATTAGCCCTCATCCCCAAGTTATGTTGTTGTTGTTTTTTTTAGTATTTCCCTGTTTTTATTGGGGGCTGACAAAGTTATTTGACACTTGAGAGGAATAGGGTTTTACAGAAATGTTAGTGGCTGATGCTGTAAGGCAGACATTTGAGCCTTTATTATAAAAGGACAACTGAAGAGAGACAGGACATTTTAGGAGCAAAGAGTGGGAGATGACATAAAGATAAAAATGCCAAGCATCATTCTAACCCACGGCTTCCCCATGAGGCCTATAGCTACTGTACAAGGGATGCACAACATAAACACTAGACCATGCTGCACCTAGGACTCCAGGCAGTTTCAAACTGGTCCTACACCTGGTTATGAACTGCTTACTTATACAATACTGTTATCAGCTGTAAGCATGAGTAGCCTCTGAATAAATAGATAGATAGATAGATAGACAGACAGACAGACAGACAGACAGACAGACAGACAGACAGACAGACAGACAGACAGACAGACAGACAGACAGACAGACAGACAGACAGACAGACAGACAGACAGACAGACAGACAGACAGACAGACAGACAGACAGACAGACAGACAGATAGATAGATAGATAGATAGATAGATAGATAGATAGATAGATAGATAGATAGATAGATAGATAGATAGATAGATAGATAGGCATCCAGTAGCAGTATACAGACAGGCAGGACACAAGATATTGTTTGATTAATCTGTTGACAGAAGCAAACTTCCAGACTAAATGTGGTCTATACGTCGACGATAGACATGTAATCAATTCTTTCATATAATCAATGAAAAGCTTTCCACTTTTGAATGTCAAAATTGGCAATTGACATATTTGAAAACTCTTTCTGCAGAAAATATGCTTTTTGCCTTGTTTTGATACGTTTTGGTTTTCACTGACCCTGCCCTCATTTATCTGCATACATGGGTAACAATTACTTGGTATTATGGTACACTGTTGTTCCATTAAATGTCTGCAGCTTTCAGCAATCTAATGGAACATGCTGTCCAGAATGGGTCAAGATAGACCAAAAAACAAAAACAAACATGAAACAGGTTGTGATCCTAGAGCTCAGAAAAAAAGTAAATCACCAGAGTTGGTAAGTTTAAAATTTTGGGGATCATGCTTAACACATCCACATAATGATGTGATGTTTCCTCCTGGACCAAAACAATAGACCCCATGGCAATACCTTTCATGACTACAAACTGGCTTTGCCTTGCAAACTGTCAAGTAGGAAACTGTGATATTACAGTTCATTGCAGTCCCGAACAGTGTTGTTGAGTACAGGAGCTTTACATGCGTTGCATGAATGTAATGAATGACATGCTGCTGTAAAAAAGCAAAATTTGTGTTTTTTCTTAAGTCATATATTATGCATTAATTTTTTTTAGCAACAGGCAGAACATTAGCACACATACCTTTGGTCCTAACCTTGTTTAGAGGGTTATCATGTCAAACCTTGGATTTGCCACTTTCTGCAGGAGCCAGTCGACCAGCATTTTCTTGCATGAGCTTCTGCAGAGCATGCCAATCTTTTTGACGTTGGTGAGAGATGACACAGCCCCTCAGAGGGAGAAGTCACTCCATAACACTCATCTGTCTCTATTGATCGTCCTCAATGATGCACTGGTTCCACAGACTCATAATCAGATCTTTTCCCACATGAGTAGAGCAGCTCCTGGTCTTTTCTTAGACTGCTTCTTATGCCATCAAATCTCATTTGGTGTCCTAAAATGAAACTGGGTAAGGAAAATGAAAAAGTCCTGACTGTCTTCTCATGAGTCCATTCATCGTGTTGAATACATGACACATAGCTGATTACTTTTTAAATGCTTGGTGGAAAGAGCTTACTCAAATAATCCAACCAAATCCATGTAAGAGTATCAAAAATGTCTTTATTGTTAGGACAGAGTGCTGCGGTTACAAATAAGAAGAATCAAAGTTGCTGAATATGGTCCCATAAGGAAGTTGACATCCATATTGAATATTGTGTTTGCTCCTGATCAGATATTCTCACATGGAATCGTTGCATTATTACTGAGATGGGCTTTTGTCTCTCATTGCTGAGGGCTCCTGAAGTCCCATCGCTGCCTCTCTGTACTCCCTCTGACATGCGATCCATCTTTTTCCATGAGCCTGCTGAGGCAATTCATCAGTTCATCCATCTCGTGTGACTGTGGTCCATCAGTTGTTGGCCAGCTAGAGATTCACAGGAACAGCTGCACTCTGACAGGTTTGTGTCAAACCTGCGGGTAACTGACACTTATTCAGCATTCAATAGACTGATCCTGGTCCCACAAGTGGCAGGTTTCTGGCCAAACACCCACAGAAAACACTGAAAGGATACTGTTACCCTGTCATTCCTCTTGTGCCCTTGAATTGGAGCTGGAGCAGTGTGCGCACAAGCCTAACTTTAAAAACAATGTCTGACTGGGTGACAGCATATTAGGAGCTTCGAGGACACTCTATCTGCTTCCTAGTGTGCCTAAAAAGCACAGGAGATGTATTTTAGAAAAGACTCGACGAGAATAAACTGCCACATTGTCACATTATCTTTTTTCGCTCTTTTTCCTTTCTCCTTATTTTACACTCTCTATCACTCCTTTTGCTCATGCACACCCACACATGTAATTTGAGCTTAAAACTGCCATTATTGCCTCTCATGATGGTGCTTGTTATGACTGGGGTCAGATAGAGTATGCTCGCCAGGAACGGCATTGCAGCACGAGATCAATTGAAATGGAGCTGGTAGACATCATAATTAATCAATCTGAACGATTATAATGAATGTTGTCTCTCCTCATAACACTGACTGCCATCATTAGCTATTGGCCCTAATTGTCAGTCATTTGCAGCTTTCATAGCTGTCAGCAAGGGCGCAACGCAGGATTGCATAGAATATTAATTAAGTCTAAATGTCCCAGTAGGAAGCACCTAAATTAATGCACTCAAAATCTAAACAACTTAACGTTCTAATTGAACCAAACCCATTACACATTCACTAACTAGGACAGAATATTCTGACTGCCATATTAAGAAGATAATAAAATTATAGGCATTTGATAATATCCCAGCAGGAGACTATTAGTTAGTCATGAGATTTTGTGTTTGAACATATTTAGTTGTAATACACATTTAGCAAAAGGCTGGTTAATAAAGTCCAGAGGGGACAGTGGGGCAAGCATTTTGATGAGAGAAAATATTTGGTCTTTGTTTTATATGATTGTATGTATTGCGCCAATTCATAACAAGTGTCATCTGGATACACTTTACAAAAGAGCATATGGGATAATACGCAGCCAGCATTCCTGTTGTCCATACTTCTTTGCTGCTGAGGTAGAGGTCAGAGCAGGCCGTGCGTGACTGAGGCAGCGGAGTTTGTGGACGACACAATCCAATGGTTGAGGCTTGGCGTCAAGCAGTGGTTGAGGTACAACACATTCCCATGGTGGTGGCTGGGCGTCAGGGATATCGGGTGGTCATAGTGCCAGATCACAGTGCCCAAAAGGTCTACCAAATCTTTAGTGACAGACGGACCTTCATTCACCTGCTCGGTTGCTACAAAAAAAAAGAGGAACAAGAAGCTTTCAATGTAGTCCACCACCAGTATTATGTTGTAAGGACTGTCCTAAGGTCTGTTTGGAGTTACTGAAGTGTTACTTGACAATCCTTCTTCTTTAGGTACAGTGGCCTTGAAGATAACCTATCAATGTGACATCGTCTTACAAGTTGGTTTTAGGGAGTGAGTTGCTCCTGTAAGTGAAAGCAAAGAAAAGCATGAGGCTGTGTTATGGACACAGTAAAATGCATGCTTTCCAAGGGTTGTTACAACAAGTTAAAACAGTCAAAGCTGTAACCTTGTCTTACAAAATAGCGACAGCTGGTCTAATATTGACTTGTTATGTAGTGATGTTGATTCAGAGAAACTTTGGGCAGGGGCATTAGTGGACACATGGTGTCTTCTCGGTGACAGAAGATTAACTCGGGACAATTTGTACCCTGAAAGTTTGAGCCCACATTCAAGCTATTATTGAATTGCACATTAACGCATGTTTTCAACTTACTAGTCCTTTTAAACCTTAGCGATGATGGAACTTTAAAATTGGTGTGCTTTGTACTTAATAAGCATTGGTAGGTGTTAAAGCTTTTTTTGTTGTTTTCAGGTCAGTTGAATATTTTTATATCCTCAGATGGGACCCAGGAGATTAATATTCTCCAACTGATAATCGAGGGAACCATCGGTTGATAGCACCAAACCTAAATTTTGTTTTCTGTCAATAGCTTAAGGCAAAACAAATGTACTTCAACTTCACGAGAAAACATCTCTTTGTGTCTTAATGGTTTGGAACTAATAACTCAAAACAGGAACTACTGATCCATCAGATGAATATGACAGATCACTGACTGCAAGTCGTAATTAAAATGAAATCTCCTGACAGTTGCTGAACTCAGAGAAATAATTGTTCTGTAGGCTTGGCTCAATCGATCCACAGGTCTCTTATATGGTGTTTGCTGAGGTCACACATGGAAAAAATTCTAACCCATTATTGCAGACCCAGTTTAACAGAATGGCCAATCTTGAATCTCCACACTGGGGATCAATAAATGATTATCTTAAAGATCTGAAGTAAATTGTAAACAGCTATTAGAATTGAGCATGTAGAGCACTGTTCTAGTTTTCTGGCTACTCAAAGTGCTTTTACACCGCAGGTCACACCTACATATTTACACACATTTTGATGGCAGAGGCTGCTACTGAACTGTATGTAAAGAGCCCTTTTGAAGTAACTAATCCCATTTATGCACAATGTTACACAGCCGCTGAAGGGGCCGGAGAAACTTGGGGTTAAGGGTCATGTCCAAATGGGACATGTGGAGTCAATATGTTCCCCCTTCATACTGTGGATACAAAAGAAAAAAGGTTTCAGAGTGATGCAGTATTTATACTAAGGAGGTGGACCTGATGTTACCTGGCATGTACAATATCTACTTCTGTATTTATGTAATATCTGCTATCTAGCAAGACACGTTTTATGCTGCCTCATGTAAATACTCTACACATAGTCTGCAAATAAACCTGAATTAGAGTTTCAGTTGTTTTTGTGGATAACTGTATGTGTGCACTTTAAGTTAATTGTACAATTGTATAATGACAATAAAGACATTTTATTCTATTGTACTAAGTAGTTTGGAGTGCTAGAGAACATTTTGTTTCTCTGTTATTTCTGTTGTTATTTTATGAATAATGCAGACTTGAGTTGATTATGTATTAACATGTATTACTCTGCATTAAGATAGTCTTTGGTTGAGTCTGTTGTCTTGCAAACAGAAGTTCAGGGATTCAATCCCCAGCTAATGCAGACACATGTCCGATGCAAGACCCTTAACCCCAAGTTAAGACGCTTTATCAGCAGTGTGTGAATGTGTATGAATGAAGATGAGTTAAAATGCACGTTGTCCACTGATTGTACACATTGGGCCAAGGCACCCATATGTAGCAGTAATCTAACAAAGGAAAAAACTTTCATGAAACAAGAAGTTTTGTTGCTCTGAGGAAAAAGTAAGATTTATTTCCATAATAAAATCCTAACTTCACTTTGAGTCTGGAGACCAACTTGGCAATATTTGCTTTAAAAGACAGTTCCCAGTCAATAAGAAAAGCACTTATAGCTTTTGACAAGCTAGATTTGATTTCCTTGGGAAGTTAAAATCAATGGGACATAAAAGTTTTGTTTTTGCAGTGTTTAGGACCAATTTAATTCCTTCAGAGGAGACTGGACAACGTTGAATGCTGACTACAGAAAATTAAAACATTGTGCAACCGATTTCGGACAACAATAAATGAGGATGTCATCGGCATAAAGATTTTCACACATATTTTTTAACATAAATGGAAAATAAAATAGGTCCTAAAATTGAACCTTGATTGCCCCCTTTGGCTTCACTATAAAGGACGAGGTAGATCCTGCCATTCAATCGCATTGTCTTCTGATTGACATATAGTTGCCAAACCAGGATGCTGTGTAATTTGATACAAATGTGATGTTATAATCTGTGATCTACTGTAACAGTGCTATGTTGTTTGCTAAAACTGATATTTAGATATTATTAGCATCCACAACTTCCTTAAATTGATCACTAACTATTTTTTGAAATACTTTTGCGAGAATGCAAAGTTTTGAATTTGTCCTGCAGTTGCTCACATATAAAGGTTCACCCCTTTGTAATATACAGTACCACATATTATATGGACCGTATTATGTAAATTCCATTCAAGAGCATCAGCATGTAGAGTTCGAATACAAATAGCCTGAATTTTGGGAAAGCAAAAAGTAAATCTTCACAAAAGATGTAGTAATCATTTGTGTTGCCGTGCAAAGTTTAAGCAGAACACAAAATGTCATCACTCTTTTTAGTGAACTTTAAGGATAATCTAACAAACGCACACACATAACATGTTCTCAGTGGCGAGTCACTTTATGTCCTCCTTTTATCAAACAGGAGCTGGCCTTTTGTTCTCCTCCTTTGTCTGGACGTGCTATTGTTCTGCCCACCTGGTATTTAAAGACAATCATGGTGCGGCTAGCACAGTAATTAGTGCCGAGGATCCCACATGCGGGTCTATTTTCACTGCTGGTTTTGTCTGCAAACATAATACCACAGTGTTGTTCTCAGATGCAGTGATCACAAGAGGAAGCAACAGCTACTTGTAGCAGGTGACTGTTCTTTTAAATCTGGAGAGTATAAGGCAGTCTCGAAGGGCTTCTGTTGTTATGCTGATTCACACTGTGTCATTTTTAATGTTTCTTTTTTTATTTTATTTTTTTATTTTTTTATGCAAAGTTGATACCAACCCTGCCAGTATAAGTGATACATTCTTAAGACAATTTGGATGTTTTTCCTAATATAGAAATAAAAAGTAACTACAGTCAGTAACTCACACTTAAAAGAGAAATCTGAGTTCTTCTACATCAGATGTATCATGTTCTTTGGAGCTTCTACAGCTGACATGGATTGGGAGATTTTTTTAAATAATCCAGAGTCTGTTTACATTTTAGATTTAGATTCATGAAATTAAGTACACTATTTTCCTTTTGAGATGTTATTTGATCTGCACTTTCTACATTGAATCCCATTTTGAGTCTCAGCAGCTATGCTGGAGTAAATGTTGTTGGGTTGTTTTTCTCCAGTGTGTGTGATTAGTAAATTACAGCATATTAAACATGTACTTTCATTAAAATGAAACTTTACATATACAATACTATTTTCATACAAAAACCCCCCCCAAAAAAACACCTGCAAAGTTTTCTTTTTATTCTGGAAACAACATACGCATCGAGCAAGGCAGCTCCTTTTATAATAATAAAAAAAGTGAGCAGACTCCTTTCCATTTGTATAACTTTTTTAAAAACATTTTCCTAATGTTGCTCAATTACTCTAAAGTTAGAATATAAAGTTATGATGAGTCTCCATTTGGCTGTATTTTGACACAGTGACATAAAATCAACGTGCTAACAGTAACATGCTAACTGATGCCACTGAGAAGGGTGGAAACTTATGCATGCGTAGAGCCCTTTTTGCTGCATTCACTTGGATTCAGGCACACGGTAGAAACAGCGTATTGTTACAGTGGTGGATTGCAGGTTGGTGCATTTGGAGCCTGCAATCAAGCCTTTCTGGAGCTAGCAGACAGTACTATAATAATGGTGATGGTAACATTTTCAACTATTTCTTGTCGTCCTCAAAGGTTTATTTGCATCCTCACATGTGAAGACACACACATACACACACACACACACACACACACACACACACACACACACACACACACACACACACACACACACGGTGGAGTTCTTGCAGCTCACTGGACATTATTGGATTTTTGTGCACACCATCGATCTACTCCTTCTCTGTCACACAGACACTGACTTGATGATTTGCTTACTTTTCTGTTATTTAGCTGTCTATGTTTTTCCTTTAATTTTATTGTGTTCTATACCTTCTTATGTGATTCAAAGAGTATCTCATTGGTGTATTTACTGGACATTTTGAATTTCAGTCCTGTAGTCTACAGATGTTTCTTGTGACTAATACCCCTGTTGATTGAACGCAAATTTAGTTCAAACAAGTGGACTGGTTTAAAGTAGAAACACATTCAGTAAACAGACAGAATTAGCACAATTAGCACAATTGATTAAACACGGCTGAAGGATCACAGTGTCAGCAGGTTAACAATGTCAAAGTGGTTTTGGGGGGTGTGGCTAATAGCTGTTCTGGAAGCAGCAAGCTGCGGCCATGCTTGCAGGTTACTCCACATTTAACATCAGTGCATTATTTTAGCTTAGCCACTGCACAAACAGCAGCATCGCTTGATGGAGAAAGTGATAGAAAAATCGCTTAATTTCACTTAAAAACAACTCTGGGACAGGTCATAAGTAATGTCCACTTCCAGACATCAAGTATTTCATGTTTTGCCAATCCGTTTTAATCTGTAACAACTTCTTTCCTTGGTTAAGTTATGTTTCAACCCAAAATGAAAACAGGTTTATATCCAAACAGGAAGTACCCTTAGTTTGAGGCTGTAGAAAATTCAAAATAAAAGCATGAAATCGTTTTTGCAATACAAAATAACATAATTTCAAACATGTGATTGACAATGTGATTAATCACGATTAACTATGAATTTCAGCATGTCATTGCCATTGAAAAAGGTTCATCATTTGACAGCCCTAATTACAAGTAATAACCGGAAAGATAACAAAGTCTTAGGCTAATTAAGTTTTCTTTTTTGTTCTTTTCTTTTTTTTATTGAGAATAAAAGCAAATAAACTTATGTACAGTGTTTCTGTCATACTGTTGATTTTTTTTTTTAACTTTGAACGTTTTCTATGTAGTCGTAAATACTTTACAATCAACCCATTTAACATAAAATAAAGTCTTCCATGTCCTCTGCTTTGTTCCGTTTATACTCTACGTCTTTCATTTTCAAGAGCACCTTGTAGTTCCTCAGACTTTGCATTTCCTTTTGTAGGAAAATGTTTCACTCTTGGATTTGATGGGAAAGCGCTGTGACTTTCTTTTCAGACAT
This sequence comes from Symphodus melops, assembly GCF_947650265.1. NCBI lineage: Eukaryota > Metazoa > Chordata > Actinopteri > Labriformes > Labridae > Symphodus > Symphodus melops. Next base: position 5,422,801 of record NC_136708.1, read on the forward strand.
GCAGACACACAATAGAGACATCCTGCAGGGAGCTTTGGGGGTCTTTTTTCTCAGACTGAAACAGGGTCCATTGTGGTAATGTTTGAATCCAGGAGCCGTGTCTCAGTCTGAACTGGGAACGGTCACAATAGGGGAAATTTGTAAGGCAACTGATTGAAGGAAAAACCTCCTCAGTCTAAACCAGCATGGTGCTTTGTTATCGTTAATTAAGGACCAGCCAAAGAGGTTTAACAGTGTCTATAAAATCTATTTTGGATTTCAGGACAGAGTTATCGAAATTGCAACAAGGACACATTTACAAATTAAGAGTTTTTGTAAAAAAGAAAAAACTATTTTTTTTATGATGTTTCAAGATTTTCCTCACTCCTTGAAGTGATGAATGTCTAGTCTTTCTATTAAAAGTTTTAATCTTTCTTGTTTCAAAATGGCTTGGCATCTTTTTTTAAACTTTGCTTGGGAGTGAAAGTTGAGGAGAGACAGGGAAGGTAGGAGAGAAAGAGAGCGACTGGCTCAATCTTGATGTCCTCCTTCAACCCTGAGCCCTCACTGACTTCATTGGCCTAACCTGTAAAGTGATTGAGTGCACGAGGTAACAAGGGCTTGAAGTGGTTGAAAAGGTCCTGTGGCATTAGGTATTTTCATTTCACAGTTTTTAAATTACTCACTCACAGACACGGTGCTTATGAAAAGAACTTCATATAGGCCTTTACTGTATGTACATTTCTCCATTGTGGGATAAACAAGTGTAGCCTATTGTATATTATATATAAATATAATGGCACTGATATGCTCTGTCTCTCTTGTTTTTGTTTATAGACTTACAGGAGATTTCTGAATCAGCTTTAACAACAACATAAACTGTTTTGGTAGACTGTAAATAGAGCGTGTTTTTTTTTTTACTGCTTTTTTTATTTACCATTTTTCCTTTTTTTTCCCTTTAAATTGTTGTGTGATGTTCCTGAGAATCTTATGTTTCACGTCACAATGCTATACTATGGGTAATTCCCTTCAGGTAAGTCTGCCCCCTTTACAGGGTGCACAAAGGGCTCGTAAAGAGATCCCTCACACACTTCACGATTCGACAGCGGGACAGCACTAAACCCCCACAGACTTACGGGGAACGCACATCAAAGTCAGTGAGTGTGTGAGGGCCGACATCGAGATTGGGCCAAAGACTTTAAGGTCTTTTATGTGTTCACTGTATTAAACATTCCTAACAGCATGTTGTGTATTTAAAGACACTGCATAAACTTTGAAGAGGCATCAGTGAGCGTTGAACAAAGAGAGACAGGATGAGATGCAGCAAAAGCGTAGCAGATTTATTGATTTCTTCATTGGATGTCTTCGACGCTCAGAGGCCAAAATATTTCTCGCAGCTTTCCTTTTTTTTTATCTCTTTTTAATTATACATGTACATTACATAACGTGATACTGCTTTCGTCCCTAAAGAGCACTTACAATTGAACACCTGGAACCTTGAAAAGTGCGCACCTCCATTTTTTTCTGAAGAAAAAAAAAAAAGCAATTCCCCAGAAACAGGAGATATGAAATTGTAATTCTGCAGGAGACAAATGGTATGTGGCGCTGCTCTGAATTATAAATGAAAGCAGAAGGGCCTTAGTTCTGCCTTCCTGCCCGAGCGTGATTCAGACAGTCTGGTGTGAGCAGGACACGGTCGCATAACAGGTGGAGACACACACACACACACGAACACACACTCAATTTGTGAGCTCTACAGATTGCAACTCATTAGAATCTGTGGCTCCTTTACAGTTCGACTGAAAGTAATTTCCTCAAAAAATCCGCCTCTGAAACGAACTTAAAGGGATAAAATGACAGGTTTGGCAAAGAAGGCAAGAGTTTTAATAGCCACAATTAGTGCTTTCATACTTCCACAAAACTCTGGAAAGATTCCTGATATTTTCAGGGTGAGCTGCATGTGTGTGTGCTAATAACCCCATTTTTCACCCCGACTTTATCCAGAGTTTCTCCTGCTAACTCCCGACTTACTTTTTTTTTTTTTGTGGAAAGTCTTGGTGAGCACGCAGCAGTAACGTAAGAACGCAACGTAGGAACGTAAGAACGCAGCAGGAAATAATAATAAAATACAGTGAAGTACCTTCTACAGTATATATAAAAAGGCTAAACGACTTCAATGAAATTATCATATTTCTTCTATCCACTTCCATTTAACGAGTGAATAAAACTTTGAGCTTTTGTGGAGCAGTTCTCGTAATCTGACTGAATAAAGTTCAACCTAAGTAAATAGTTTCATGCAGCCATTGTGCTATGATTGCTTCCTCTAATTTTGGACATGTTGACATCCACTAAAAGGTCAGGTTAGTGATGTCATTTGACCTGTTTTTTTCTCTCTTTTGTGTTTGTGAGGACATTTGAAATATACTATTAGACCTATTAGTTCAGAGAGCTTCCACCCTTGACTGTTTCCGTATAATGACCGTTATTCTAAAATCATGTTGGCAGAGAGCTCCCTTCCCTGGTATTGTGTGTGATGTGAATGTTGAGCTGTGCTTAGAGAGGGGGCTTCCTTTTTCGACAGACCATGTCTCAACGTCACAGGCAGTTGGCTGATTCGTGCTCAGCAGACTGCGGGATGTCCTGCTCTGCTGTGTGTCACTGGTCCGAGGTCAGTTTAAACGTGCCACTGACAGCATGCCGGGCCTCTTTACCGTTGCCAGCTGAGCCCACCAGAGCACTGACAGTAATGCATGTATGTGTCAGACTCTGCTTACTCCCACCACTCAACCTGACAAATGTACAAATACCAGCTTTCTAATGTGCAATCACACTAAAAGAGCCAATCATATTTGAGAAACTCTTCAGGAGTGTGTGTGTGTGTGTGTGTGTTTGGCTCTGCTGCCTGCACTTGTGTGACTGCTCCCTTCGTTTAATATGCCGGCCAGTGAAAGACATTTTAATGTCATTCTGACCTGTGTGTCTGTTTACTGGATGCCCTCTACCCATCTGCCAGTCTGAGTTTGTGTCCACTCTCACTGCACATGCAGGGAGGAGGAACTCTTCCACTTTATGGAGAATTAATAAAGAACTCACCTTTAAAACTAGAACCTAAATTTGGAACCTAAATTTCCTCGAGGGAGTCATCCCAAAAGGATCAATAAAGTTCAGTCTAAGTCTAAAAGAAGGAAATATAAATGTGAAAAAGACAAGTACATTTTGCAAAAAAACAACAACCGTTCTTCCAGTAACATTTTTAAATCTTTGAGAACTACAGAATGTAGTGAACCTTTTTTATAATGGAAAGTCATAAAACACTTGGACAGGAAGTCTCAGAAAGTTGACTGTACCTTTAAAGGTATAATGTGACATTCTGAATGGTAATATAAAGAAATGGGGGCGCCGTTATTCTATTGGTTAGTCCGAACGCTCAATGTACTGAGGCTGAGAGGGCTGCATGGATTCAAGTCTGACCTGTGGCTACTCATTTCTCTCTCTCTCTCTCTCTCTCTCTCTCTCTCTCTCTCTCTCTCTCTCTCTCTCTCTCTCTCTCTCTCTCTCTCTCTCTCTCTCTCTCTCTCTCTCTCTCTCTCTCTCTCTCTCCTCCCCCCCCCCCCCCCCCCCCCCCCCCTGATTTCTGACTCTATCCACTGTCCTGTGTCTAGAATTAAGGAATAAAATGCCTAAAAATAAAAATCAAACATACCATATATATGTAAATAATTTCATAGCTGAGGGATGAAGGAGGTGTGTAGAGAGCATTGTTAGTTCACCTTATTAAACCTTTAAAAGAATAACTAAGGAAACAGACACAATTATTGTAAAGATAATAATCATCAATCAATCAATCTTTATTTGTATAGCGTCAATTCATAACAGGTGTTATCTCGAGACACTTTACAAAAGCAGGTAAAGGACCTTACTGTTTGTCTGTTAACATTAACGAAAGAGCGGGTAACAAGACCATGCTCATTGTTATGTTTACAAAAAGCAGGTGAAGGACCTGATTTTCCTACATTTCCTGTTTTTTATGTTTTAATTTGTTTAAAGATGTGTGCTTATCTTGTCACTCCCGTGACCCCGATGTCATGGTACTTTTGAAAGAGAGGCTATATATGTCAAGTGACAGAAGAATGGAATTAAAAAGTGTTGGTAATTCCATACTGCATGCAAATTACTGCAATGAAATTAAGCTGAATGCACATTTAATCTGTCCAAGCTGTCTGGTAGTAAGATACAGTGTGCTCACTGTCGTATACAGCGTCCTGCGATGCTTGATTCTTAATTTGGGTGAGTTAATACGGGCCTCTGCTTTGCCAGAAGCCATAAAACTTAGACAAAGCCATACAACACCTCGCTGTGACTCCACTTTGAGATTGATGCACGCATATTTATTCACGCACTCTTCTCTTTCTTTGAGTCCTCAGCCATCACGCTCACTTGTTGTTTAAATCATCCTGAGGTTGAGACTCAGTGGGGCCATTATTGCCTTATACTCCGACTTAATGCAACACTAAAACTTTAATGACTGGCTATATTTAGTCGCAACCATATTTTTACCAATTTGCATATTTTAACAGCAACAGCTGTGGAATCTCCTGCCTTCCTCTGGGCTTGCCTGCAGCATATGTCTCATGTGAAGGTAAAATAGGAGTCATGAGATGATATTGCATCTTTAGTTACTCACACTACATTCCCTGGCATGAAATGTAGCAGCAGCAAGAGGGATCTAATTCACTGTTTATTTTCCGATTAAAAAGTGAAAAAGTGAAAAAAATAAGGTAACTCTGTTGTTGTTATAAAAATATTGAGTCATCAGGGATTTCCATGAATTTGTTTTGTGTCAGAGATTCTGTTTTACCTGAAAGTCTGATCACTTAAAGTGGGGTTCACAATACAAGATGATCGCCTGGTTTTTGGGTCTGATTCCAACCAAATCAGCAAATGCCCGAAAGTCTGATAGATCCAAAGACTCTCTTTCCAGATTCTCCTGTGGTGTGAGGCGTTTTCAGATTAAGATGTTAACCTCCCCGATGTGCTCGGAAGATGATCGGGACCTCCCCAATTTTTTAAAACGTAAAATATTAACAAACAGATGTATATACATAAAAATGTAAGTTTGATTAACTAAACAGGATAATTAAAACATATGTACAGTGGAAAAGCAGGGCCCACAACAGCAAACACGAAGCATAGAGTTAGAGCCTGAAGATGCTCCATTATGTTTGGATGTGCGTGTTTTCTGGATCCTTATAATCTGTCTTGCCTCAGATTTACAGCAACATGATGTGCAAATTGCAGTTTTAGAAGAACGGCAATCTATCTGTTCTGTCCGGGCATTTTCAGGAATAGATAGTGGGCGGATCCTTAATAGAAGAGGCTCTTAGTTTATGACCATGTGTTCCACAGTTGACTTTAATCATAATATCTTCTCTGCTCTCAGAAAATCCTTTTTAGGTTGGGAAAAAAAGTCAACAGACGAGAGTTTTGAATAAACTGTGTGAACTTTTTGCCCCTGAAACAACTGAGTCCGGTCAACATGATCTGTAGGTTGACAGTTAATGGGTAAAGGAAAGGACTTCAGCCAGGTCAAAGTCAAGTTAATATTTAAGCACTTCAGTAAATCATATTTCAAGCCAAATAACTACGTGACTGACACCCGTCACCCTTTGTGACGGAGCGGCTCCATCACGGAGTGTAGACGCACACACCAACACACACGCGGACACGTACACTGCCACATACACACGCGCACCAAACTTTCCCCTCTGCCAATGCTCCTTATCACGCAATTAAACATATCATCTTCCTCCTTTCCCTTCCCGTTCCATAGCGCGACCAAGGGTCTCATACATTTAAATCAACTTTCAGCGCACTCACCATTCAGGGCGTTGGATGCACGCTCCGTGGCGTCCCGTTCGGATGAAAACAGAGGCGGTACATTTCCGCCAGGTAAATAGGTGGACGTGGCGCCCAATCACAACCACGTGATTTAGAAATATACAAATCATAATGCCCGGTGGGAGGGGTTTTTTCCTTTAAAAGGAAGGCTGTGTGGGACCTTCAGGAGAGAGAAGGCAAGTTACAGAGAAGGTAACATCTCGAGGACGAATGGTTTTTTTTGAACTACTCATGTTGGAGTTTTGTGCTGTAAATATTGTTTTTGTAAATATTTTTTTTTCTATTTTTTTTTGTTTTGGATTTTTCACATTTTTTGTAAATATTGTGCACTTGTGGAGGCCGGTGAAGAATAAATCCACCAAACACAGTCTTCGACTACGCCTGTGTGTTTTTTCAAACTTTCTTTTCGGGTGTTTAATAAGAGAACCCCGCCACACCCTTACAAACACCTTTGTCTGTACACAGAGACAGGTTCTCCACGCCTGTAAGTTGAAGAATTATGCAGATCTTTTAAGCTGTCCTGATGGATAATGAATGGCTCTGCGGGGAGTGTTAACAACACATAAAGTGTGAGATGGATTAGCATCCCATGCATAAATAAAATGCTAATATCTACTAACTAATGATCCCCGTTAAAATATCTATGGTCTGAGAGGAGTCACCTACAACTTTAAACCTTTAATATAACCTTGTATGTCTAATGCTGCAGTTTTTTGAGGTAACATATTCACTTTGTATTTATTGAGTGTGCAGAGGAGTTCTGATTCACTAGCTTCATCCTTTTTTTCAAACATGAAAGGCGTCTTTGAGATACAAAGAAAAAGTGATTTCATTGTTTAACATGCAAAACACAGGATCATACCTCATGGATGAGTTACCGCAAGTTCGTTGGGAGTCTGGAAACAGTATTGTTAGTTTACATAAAGGTGTGCTTGGATTCGATGGGACTGTTCTCCTTGCTGTGCATTTCTAAACATCTGTTGGAATTATTCACCCATTTTCGGAGAGTGCTTGGGACAAAACACATGAATAATGCAACAGCGCAGGCCGGCTGTGGTTAGCCTAATGAGATTTTTTGGGGGGAGAGATTGTGCTTACTGACTCATCTTGGGCTAAAGGAAAGTCATGGAAGGAAGGAGTGAAGGTGAGCAAGACAGAGGTTTTCTTTAGCTGTGCTTTAAGTCGTAGTTGTAATTCCTCTGAAAGATGGGGCGCTAAATGTAATTATGGGCCCACATAAGCATGGAACTGGGAAATAAAGCATTCACCCCATGGTATTATCTTCACTTATGTTTTCTCAAAAACTAACAGCAATAATGTATATATAATATGATAATCTGCTTGCACTGCCTTGGCCTGAGCACTCGAAACACGAGTTAAATCAGGACGGAGCGTTGACCAGTGTCAATGAAGTTTCCTTTGTAAGCTCCAAAAGACGGAGGTACGAGTCATTTTATTTCAGCCATAAGCGTCAGGTTATGCCTAATGTTAATAGTGGGGGCGGCCATGTTGAATTAACCAGCTGCATAATGTTATGTTATGTTGTCATGGTGATAGAATGTTTGGGAAAAATAAAGAGATCAAAAACATCCTGGAACTTGTGACATCAAGTCATTTAGAATCTCAGCTTTCAAGCATAAATACCAACTCTGACCAGAACCCTCTTCAGTTCACGGATCCAGCCTGAGACGAACGGTTCACACACGAGACCAAGACCCTGTTTCACCTACCAACAGTCATGCAGTACTACAGATCCCAGAGCAGGGAAGCTCAAACTTCCCATCAAAGGAGAGGAGGAGAAAGCTGGGAAAACCAGGGTGTTTCCCATCGCCCATCATATCAGGGACGCCCAACAGACATGCAGATGGTCCCAGACCTGAAGATCGAACTGCATCGTATGGAAATCCATCTGAAAAGGGAGAAGGATCTGAACAGAGCCGGGTCAGCAAGAAACCTCCTCATCATCAAGGAGTTGGAGGAAAAGTTGAAGTTAGAGAATGCTAAGAGGCTGGAGTACGAAAAGGAGAACAGGACGCTAAAAGAGGAAAACAAGTACCTGAATCTGTCTTGTGAGATACAATCAGACATGCTTGATTACTTTTCTAAAACCAAGAAGGAGACAAGTCAGGCGCTGCAGAAAAAGGTGGAAGACCTCCCAAAACAAAGGGAGGCCCAGTGGTTGACGATTGAGAGATCAGGCTTCAATCTGACAGTCTTGAGCTATCTTCCAAACCTGCAGCAGAGGAGGACTCCCTGGTGCAGGAGACGGAGGGGATCAAGGAAGAGGTCCTGAGTGATGATGTTGATGATGATGATGGTGTTAAAGAGCAGCTGCCTTGACCTGTCCTCCAGACTCAGAGCACAGGAGGAGACAAGTCAGGCACTGCAGAAGAAGGTGGAAGACCTTCAAAAACAAGAGGAGGCCCAGTGGTTGAGGGCTGAGAGCCTCCAGAAGGACCTGGAGGAGATCAGGCTTCAACGTGAGGCGAGTCTTGAGCTGTCCGCTAAACAGACAGTAGAGGAGCAACAATTGTGCGAGCAGGAGAAGATCTTGACATGGAGGAAGATGAAGAAGGCCTTCACTCCAAGTGGTCGCCGCCAATACAAGCATTACAAAAAACAGATGCTGCTCCGTCTGTGACCACCTCAGCCTCTCCATCCTCTCCCCAACCTCCAGCTCCCCCAACACACCGGCTGTAACAGGCCAAGCAGCCACAGTGGGGACATGTAGAGTCCTGACAGTCTGAAGCCGGCTGGTTTCTGCCAGTCAGGACTTGACCTGTTGACACTGGGTCTGCGTGGGTTTTCTTTCTCCGGGATGCTCCGGTTTATCAATTAAATATTTGGCACAAATTTCAATAAAAGTTTGAATAATCATTTAAAAAGTTGTGAAATAAGCATTCTTCCTATATTTTAACAGAGACACAATGTGAACCACAACGTTTTTACATTTATGTGTACTTTGTTCAGAAAACATCTGTGGAAGCTCAGCTTTGTTCAAGTACAAATTTGAACAATCAAAATAATTTTCCCCGCAACTTTCACCAATCAGAGTAGTTCCCCGCGAAAACAGCGAGCTATACGTCACCAAAGTTTAATGACCACGGACCAAACTCACTTCCCTGTTTATCTGCACTCAGGAGAGTGAGCATGAAGCGTTTGTGTGCTGAAAAGAAAAGCGCTTTAATGCGTCTGTAGAGATGAACATGAACGGTGATGCTGATTTACATGTCCGCCCTGGGAGAGGGGATGCCATAACTGCTGGTACTCTTTTTTCAACTGATGTACTTGATATCCTGAAACACAGAATTGCAGATAGATCAGTGCAGTAGTCTGACATAGCTTACAAAAAATTCAATATCCATGAGTGATGATATCTATGAGCCTTGGCGGCTGTTGCAATAGAGAAACAACTGAACAGGCAATTCTTGCTACAAACACCTTCACTGAATAATCTATGATCTCTTAATTAGAGCATTTTCTATAATGATACAAGAAACAAAGTCAAAGCAAGTTTGAGTTATGCACTGTGTGTTAGCATTTTATATACAGTGGGTGTGTGGTCTGAATTCACCTGAGATTACACATATCATGTGACAAGAATACTCACACCTAGAGCTACATCCTGCATCCTTTCCCCCACACTGTTGCTAACTAATCACTGTTTGCATTCAACAGCAAAAAGCTGAACTGGCCAAAGAGTAATTAGCAAATAATTGCGAAGGCTCAGCTAAACCCTTCTTTGGCATATTACAAGACTACACTGATGCAAGGGTGTAAACAAAAGTGCTACATTTTGTACTGCAGACAATATGTATTTATTTTATATGAAAGCCACCTACGACAGAGTTGTGATACATATGTCCAAAACTGACATCTTCTTGTTTGAACAATTTGTATAACTTTTTATTTTAATCGACTAGAAAAAAAAGTGCGACGTGCGTGCGCCCCGTGTAAGGAGGCAGTTGTCCTCAAAGCTGGCAGCCCGGGCTCGAGTCCAACCTGTGGCATTTTTCCCCGCATGTCATTGCCCATTCTCTCGCTCACTAATTTCTGAATTCATCCACTTTGCTATCTCTAAATCAAAAGGCATAAATAGCCAAAAAAAAGAGCTCTGTAGACTTGCATCTCCTCAACACACAAAATGATCCATTGTTACAGAGTTCAGTCCTAAACCGCATCACATCCAGTTTAGGAAGTGATCCAGAGATGCTCTTCCTAAGAGACAGCTACTACTCTGATTCCTGTTGACATCACTATACAGTGTAATCAACTTCTCCACTTAATGCCTTCATACTCCTCCCCATAGCTGCAGGTTTGTAGCATCATTTAATAAAAAGGTAACTAGATTAATCTGGTGATCGAGTTCCCATGACGACAGCCCCATCACTTACATTAAAGTGCAGATGGAAACTGCATCTGTCAGCTCTAAAAAAAATAGAAGCTAATCACTTGAAAGCTAAGACTTTAATATATGCAGGGCAGTTTTTGGAGAGATTAATAGAAACTGTAAATTGTAAAAGTGAAGTTAAAATGTCAAACATCATTTTATAGTTTTTCATCGTTATCCTAATTGGAATGAAGTGACGTTCATTATTTGTTGATTAAAAAAGAGTCCAGCAATAGGTTATGACAATAAAGCACATAATGCTGGTTCAGTATGACAGTTTGCTTTTTGACACGCTCAGAGCTGACAGGCAGCAGAAGGTGCAAAACACTCGCCTTCTGACAGCAAAGAGGCAGAGTGCTAATGGGTTACCACCAATACTTACCCAGTCATCTGACATAGCATAGATAAAAAACAAAGGGGCTGGTCTGATTTAGAGTTCAACTGAATCGTTTGTTGTTTGATCACTAAAAGTCTCGTCACTTTCAGGTTCCATAAATCTCTGTACTTCTGGATGGTAAAATCAAAGCATTGACATTTCCATCAGCACACCTGCCTTAAACATTTACTGTGATAGTCATAACCACTACAGTACTGCATGTCAGTGTTCAGGTTGGGTCTGACCTCATTCTTGAGTTGCGTGACTGATTTTGAAGTCTGGCCAAATTTCAGCTTGATCCCAAGTTTTTTTGTCATGCAGTGTACAGGGGGACATGAGCAGTGTTGTAGTGGAAAGAAGTGGGTATAATCTTAATTTTTCCCCCAAAACGCTTTTTGTTTTTTTTGTTTTTTTAAGTGTGTCATCCAGCAGAGGATAGTCAGCTTCAGTTATTAACAGTGACATGTAAGACTACTCTTGCATAATTACTTATGTATTAGCCAATTAAAGATGGATTAGGGAGGGTCGTCCTCTCCCCATCCTTGCCGAATGTTGCTGAACATTGTCCATTAATCAGTGGTTTGAATCAGAGGCGATTTCGAAGTGGGTATGGGGACTAAAGTGGGATACCTGTATAGACACTGCACTACACCACTGGACATAAGGCCTGGACACAACCTGATCAGGCACTCCCAACCAGTCAGATGAATTTCTGACATATTAGGAACATTGATCATATGTCTGCATAGTCTCAAACAGTGAAAGCAGAGTTAATGGCTTTTTTTTTGTTGTTGTTGTTGTTGTTGTTGTTGTTGTTGTTGTTGTTTTTTGCTGATGTGCGTTTGTGCAAATTGGCATAGAGCCAATGAAAGCACCATGGCAACAGCACGCCTGTTTCATGTATCTTCCCCCCCTCCCGTATTTTGTAGTGATATAGCTTGCTAGTTAGCTTGCGTTTGTTGCTGATGCTGAGTGTTCGTTCATGTGAGAGAACAAAGCATGGGACTTTTTTTAACCTGTTAGTATTTCAGTAGCCGTAAATGTGAGACAACCCATATACACAAAGATCTGACCAACTTCCATCAGTGGGAGTTTTCAAAAGGAGCTTTGTCAGTGTTATGTCTTGATCTGCAGGGTGAGCACTCAGGTTGTCCCCAACAATGACATTGTGAGCACTACTGTATATTTTATGAGCTTTAGCAGTGCATCATAAACAACATTAAAGTACAGTGTCAGTGGATATTCTACCCAGACTATTATACATTATACATATATATATAAAATAGTAATATAATAGAAGTTGTGTGCAAGCTCATATAAAGGACAGTTTGTGCACATGTGACAAACTTAAAAGCGCTGATTTGTCCGTTTTGTTTATTTATGTAGACGGAAAGATAGATTATTATTGTTATTATTTTTACCAAAAATTGAAGATAAACTCCTGTACACTGTCTCATTTGCCAAAAATGTGCACCTTTTGTGTAATTTTGTGCCATTTAGACAGTGTGCATACTCTCTGATGGGCTCATTCCTCTCTCCTATTCATCTTTCCTATAAAGAAGATGTCTTTTTTTTTATAAATCTCCTGTACTTGTAAATACTGTGGCTGAATAAAATTAACATATTGTGTCCTCTTTAATTATGTGGTGCTAAAAAGTATCAAAGTATCCAACATTTACACAACATTATGCCACCATTCCAAAATAAAACTGATTGTGCGCCGAGCTAGCTGCAGGTCACTTGTATAGAAAACTCAATGTCATTTCAAAATGTACCCAGCAGATCCATAAGAGAGGATTGTGTGCTATACTGTTTTTTTTCCCGTCCTGGCTGAGTTATGAGTCAAAGTAAATATGCCGTGAATAAACAAGAAGAACTCGATCAGAATACAAGTTCAAAGTAAAAAAGAAAAAAAAATGCAAATGGACAGAAAACATAAAGCATGACATTAAACCGAACATTTAAAACCCTAAATGAGGAGGATGTTTGAATCTCTGTTTTACAAACCCATGGGTCCATCCTGGAAATAATAGATTGGTAGAATTCAACTTTTTGGTTGAAGTTTAGTTTTCCTACAGTATACTGAATATGTAGTGATACATATGTTGAAGGTCAAATAACATATGAATGTTAGAAAAGCAGCAATAGTTCTGAGATTTTGCAGACTCTTTCCTGTGCAAACTTTCTGTTCTATTGGCACCTTGTCTTAGCTTTCCCTCTTGTTTCGGTGTAATTAAAATCCTCTATATAAACTATCACTCTCGGCTAATAGCACTGGGAACGTGGGGCACCTCAAGCATCAACGCACAAATGTCAGGTGGCACACTGTCAATGATCTGGGTTTTTATTGACTGGAGTGTTGAAACTGACAAAACAGACCCTGGCTGGTTTTCTTCTCACAGCAAAATAAGGCAGGTGGTCTTTACTGCGTTTCATTTTCAAATCATTCACACATTTATTTTTCATGTATTTATGTTAGTTGTATTTGAGAAAATGTATGCCTTTCCAATGAGTCAATGTATTATTCAGTGTAATCTACAGTAGTCCTGAGCTGCCGTCTGAGTTCCTGAAATGATTCCTGGTTAAACATTTCTCAAAGAAGAAGGATGGTTTTATTTCCTCAAACAAGCAAGACAAAATCGTTTTGTGATGTGAATTGTGTGATGGGATATATTTGGTCTACACCACAAACACTTGCATATTTGTATGTATTAGTACCGTATTTGTTCTGCAATTGTATGTTATCTATTTTTAGTAACACTGCCTGTCTTTGTGTTGTGTTTTCACTGATGCCTTTAGCCAGATTAAGTTCCTAACAGATACATAAAGTTATTTCAGTTGAAATTGATTAGTTTGTTTAGGGTGAGGGTGTGCCATGGAGGGAGGCGGGTAAAGTGATGCAGTGTGACATAACCAGTATTGATGTACTGCGAGGGCACTCAAGGACCTTTAAGGAGGCCAGCTAGGGGGACAGGAGTGAGAACATGGTGACAAGGATTCATTTGAACTATGAAACCTTCTGAATCATCATTTTCTGGCTTATTTTCTAACTCGGCCTTGGGCTTTGAGGTAGGAATGTTACCACAGCAATGACTTACCTATAATGTTGATTTATAACTAGCTGGAAAAATCACTCCCATGATTCCCCACCAGCTTCAACATCATCATTATAATGATTTGATTGAGAGCCCCCTGCTGGTGTGTTTTAACATACCGTGTGTTTAATATTAAATGGATTTAAGACAGAGATGTTCACAGCCTTTGGTTGGTAGGCTGTGGATAAATATAAGCCAATGTTACATTTCTAGATCCGATCTAATCCAAATAAATTCATAAGGGACGGCTATGGCTCAGTTGGTAGACTCTCGACCAGAAGGTTGAGGGTTTGATCCCCAGCTCCTGCAGCAGCATGTCCGATCTGTCGTTGGGCAAGAAACTTAACCCTGAATTGCTTCCGCTGTGTACAAATGGGATAAGTTACTTCTGATGATGGCTGTACATAGCAACCTCTGCCATCAGTGTGTGAATGGGTGTGAATGGGAAGGTGTGGCCTGCAGTGTAAAAGAGCTTTGAGTAGCTTTGCATAGTCTTGAATTACTTGGCGAAAATCCAGAAACAAAAATTGGTTTTAAGACCAGATATAGACTTGTCTCTTAAAGTCATCATTGCCAACATGGGTTAGGGTTATTATTTATGGCAAGGGAACTGTCTTGAAATTCTGTACGTTTGAAAAACTTTCTTATGAGACCTCTATGGGAAAACAGGAGTCAGTACAAGAATACAGAGGCACAGTGCAGAGAACAGGCTCAGAGCTAGATTGGTCAGAGGCATTCAGAGTTGAGGAAATAAAAAGTTTTCTGGCACAGTGTGTGCCCCTCCAAGGATGTGGCATCCTGGCATAGGCAGCCTCGCTCTAAGGACTCTGCTGAGGAGTAAACATATTAATCATGTGAGACAATTCAAAGTAGCTTTTGTTAAAATAACAGCACCTGTAGTAATAACGTCTATTTAGGAAGCACAGTAAAGGTGGAATATCATTTAGAATAGAACAAATACTTTACCCCATTATTCACATTTACTCTATAATCACAACTATTCACTATTCATTTGTAATCCAACAGAAAGTCCATCAAATATGTTTTGATATGGCCTCTTTTTAAAGGCTAAAACAGATAAGCACTTTCCTGGGGACATATGAATGACCACTCTTTGACCCAGAAGGATTCTTCAACATTAAAATACACGCTGTGTTCTGAAACTCTTGCACTAAACATTTTAGTGCATCCTTACAGTGTGAAGAGCATACTGTACCAATCCACTGAGGCAGACGCCGAGTTGGTCTGCTTTCTGTTGGAAGCTTGGGCTAGCATGCGGTAGCTTCCAGTGTTGGTGCAAGCAGTAAACTAACACCCTACGTACAAGCTGCAACAAATAATGCTACTGACTTCAAGTCATACAGTATGTAAGTATGCACTGTTTCAAAGTTGGAAACCTGAGAGATAATCAAGGGTATGTAAAACATTCCAAGAAGAAGTACCTGAGCTTCTGTTACGCCTTCACACTGCATCTTAATCCAAATCCAAAACAGGCTACATTTACTTTGAAACTGTTAGGTAGTTCTCAGCACTGGATGAAGCAGGAGTGATTACAACTTCAAATGCCACCAGAGGGATGTCAGAGTCTTGTGAACAAAACAGGACAAGTTAGCAACATGCCATAATCTCCCACAGTCACTCTGCCACTTATGCTCTGTCGAGATTCACGCCACAATGGTGCTAATGATGATGGCGTTCACAGCCGATAACCTCAGGCAAGTATGGCTATTTTTAGAAGCAGCACTTTGGATTTAGAATCAGAGGAATAAGTCTGCTTTGCCAGTGTAAAGACGCCCCATTCTTTTTTCTCACTTCATTAATTTGTTCATTTATGTAGTGGACTACTTTTAATCTTGTTCTTTTCTTACCCATTAATCATACTGGGTGTGTTTCCTCCCTCAGTCTCCTCTTGTATCTCCATGTCTCTCCCTGGTTGAACAGAATTTCCTGATACCAGGCATCATTAATAAATAAAAGAGCAACTCATGCTGCTGCAAATAGTCTTGAGGTACATCTTGTCTTCGCCTGGAACTGTCTCCTCACTGAACGACTCACGTGCCTGCAGTCAAAGCAGATTTTGGCAAATGCTGTGAGACTGTTTATTTTTCGATCCTCTTCCATTGGAAGCAAAGAATGTGCTGCCTCGTTTTCCCCAAGATGTTTATTTAGGCTGTATTTACCAGCAGCAGCATCCTCCAGTATTTATTTTGGTCGCCTCTCTCTAAAATGTTAAAGTTGGGCTTTTGACCTTCAGGTCATCAGTTTAACTCGGAGGCTCTGAAAGCAGAATCTTGGCAGAGAGAGTAAATCGGTTAGAACATGCTAAAATGCAAAATACTTCTGTACACACTGAGTGAGGGAAATATCTCTAGGAGCATTTTTGAAAATGTTATTTTCACTATAAAACGCTGAAGTGGCTGAATGTGTGATCTAGTGCTTCCTATATGATAGTACATTATCATGTCGTATGGCAAGAACCTACAGAACCTGGTTTTCTTTACCAAATGTACGATATTCCCTGTATTTTTGTCCCCTACGGATTGTGTCTTGTACCCATATCCTCTTCGCTCCATATCTGCCGGGGTAAAAACGACAGTATAAAACAACAGAAAAGTGTCAGTCACACGGCAGCCATTGTCATCATACTGTTTTCATAGAGACAGGACGGACATACAGCGCTTTTCTTCTCAGGGCACAAACGCTCGAGTTCTGGAGCTCACAGCCCAGAAAAAAACACGAGGGGTCTTACCCCCATTGATTGAAAACAAAGTCAACAGAAAATAAGGAGGCAGATCCCGTTACAAACCAGACAGCAATCTCAAAGACAAATTCAAAGTGTTTTGTTTTCTAAAGCATTTAAAATGAGCCATGACTCATGGAATTAACTGTTAGATTTATCTGAACAGCTACAATACAGCCCTGGGATTATTGCACAGTAGTGTGCTTGTATCATAATAGTTAAAAAGACCAGTGGTCTCAGTCCTGGAGTCACTTTTGTTTTCTGCTCAACACAAAGTCAAGAAAACGTGCTGTGCAAAGCCAAGGGCCATAAAGAGATGCAAAACATCTTGAGTAATCCTAAAGGCAACATTGACACATGTGACACTGCAGTCAGCCCTCAGTACACTGAGCTGACATGCTGTCACCCACAGTTGTGTCTACGTCCTGTCCTTGTCTGTCATGCGTGTCTGCATGCTTTGGTTTGATGCCACGCTGGCAGGAGTAACCACGCAGCTGTTTACTGCCTTAGCTGACAGTAAAAGACGACTACAGAAAATGAAAGCTAAGAAAAAACAAACGGGTTTAAATGAATCACTTGTATTGCCATAGGTGATGTCAAAGAGAGCAAATAGAAGATCCTCTAGCTGGCTGCCTGAAGTCACTGTGACTTTTGACACTTTAGAGCTTTAGGTACTCCTTAGACCTTTGCTCATTTTAAGTGATAATCTATCAGCTTCTCCCTTCTTGTGCAGAATAAGGTAGTAAAGAGTGTTTGGAATGAAGCCTGCTTTCTACTTAAGCAGCAAAATAGCTTTTTCATTTCTCTCCTGCTCACAGAGAGCTCATACTTGAGGTAAAGCGTTCCGATTTCTTCTTGTTGTTTACATTACATTAAGGTTGTGCAATTTTTGAGTCTGTGATTGTAGCCTACTTTATGTCAATATTTACATCTGTTAGCTTGCAGGTATCCTAGTCAAATACAACTTCTTTATAGCTTTAACACCACTCTTAAGTATGTTTTGTCTTTGACTATCTTCAGTTAAAAAAAACCAAAAAAAAAACCTCAGTCTAGACTGCTTTAACAGCCATGTCCCTCTGTCTCCATTCAGTCTCCTGAAATACATCAGCCTTCGTTTTACAGAAATCCATGAATCTTTCAGAGGGTTTTGGTAACTTGGTGCCCTCATTGGCTGTTTTTAGAAGTCTGAGCTATTTCAGAGCCGGCACTTACACAGCTTCTATTAAAAATTAAATAATTCAAGGCAGGGAGGGATGAGCGAAGAGGGAAAAAAATGGATGGAAGCAATAACTTCTCTTTTACGCACCACTTCTTTTCCCATGATATTAATGTGTCGTGCTTCATCCGTCTTTCAGCTCGTTTAGACTTTGAGTGGATTTTCTCGAGTTTGACTTTTCTGCTTAACTTAATTTTGGTGAATGATACTATCTGTTTTATCAAAGTTGATTTAACGACCCCTTTTTTCGTACATAGGAAATTAAACATTAGTTAAAATACTGTAAACAGGTATCAGTGATGTATCACAGACGACACTGTGTCGACTCATTAGACAAGCCAGAATCTTCATAAACACTGTTATCTTTAAAGAAACCATTGTCTGCGTCACATTATTAAAACTAGATGCTGGAGTGTTTTGGATGAGGTACTTCATCAACAGGTTGCGCCTGATGCTCTGATCTTGTTCCCCGTCCGTGACAGAGCCTCTCCTTGTCTTCTTAATTATTTTAAACACAGGCAGATCCGCTTTCTGTAATTAGACCTCAGCTGAGAGGCACAGAGGCCTTTCTCAAGCCTCATGTATAATTGCGTCTTATATACACTTACTTACAAGATTTTGCTATAACCCTGATTGACATTTAGACTTTAGAGTCTCCATGTGTGTAAGAGTTCTGATTGGACGTTTTATCTCCTCTACCTTGTCTTCAACTACAATTTAAAACCTCTTTGCATTTATTCAGCAGCTGTGTTATCAGTGTCAGGAACCAATGGAGTTGGACTTTGATGATTTCAATGTTGGCCTTGTGACCACTGTCACTTCTTTTGTGTATTTTAAAAGAAGGAGAGACGAGAAGCGTTGGAGTTTTCAGTCATTGAGGAAATAATAAAGACATATTTTTTAATGGATGAGGTTGCTACGTATGCAACGCAAACATGGACTTCAGCCATAGCCAGCATAATGGGCTTTACAAATGTCTCATTTACCGTCTGGCTATTTCATTGGATTGCATTACAATTTGCAAGTGTTCAGCAATAGCCATAACAAGATCCCATTTGCTCTAACAACTGTTTACTCCACGTACAGATGGCAAATAAATGGCCAGATGTTGAGTGGTACTTGATAGAATAAGATTCATGCAGCTTCTGTTTGTGTGCAAGTAAAAGACCTTGTAGCCCTTGAAACCTCTTTGGATTATTTTGTGCATTGGCGTCATCGGTGTCTCTGATTTTCTGGCAGGTAACTGTGCACCTGGTTGTACACACACCTTTTAAACTTGAGTTTTTTCTACATCTGCCAAGGTCTAGATCAGAGTTTTCACAATGTGAGAGAGGAGACAAATAACAAAAAACAACTATGATGTATGATTTTATTGAAGTTTGAACAAACTCCCCTCTACATCATAGGAAACCAAGGTCGTAAGAGTTGTCTGACTCAGCACTTATGTTTAATAAATGTTGAGATCAACCTTTGGATTTATTCATTTGTCATCATTCTTTCATCAACCAGGTGAGGGTAGCACAACGAATTTGAATGGATTCAGCTGTTCCGTTTCTGTTTAAAGTGTCACCGCATAGGTGACCTTGCTTGGTCTAAACTAGTGCTTCTCAAACAAGCAGGGACATTTCTAAGTGGGTAACCTGGGCCCCCTTAAAATGTGATTGGCCACCCCAGGTGACATACCAAGCCCCTAAACGATGATTGGCTATTTTCCTGGTCAGAGGCAGAATTTATGTGAAAATAAAAAGACTCCTTCGTAGTTTTAGTGAGTTTTGTTCATTATAACACATTTCCCTTTGTCCAAAACTTTAAATTTGGAGATACATCTTATATTTAAGTCCTCAAAGAAATACACCTTGAAGATTTCAATGTTGCGTCTTTGTTGTGTTACCTTTTGAAGTTAAAAAATTGAAATCTTTATTTGAAGCAGATATGAGTAGTGGAAATGCAGCAGAAAGGGATAAAAAAAAATAGTTAATCAGTTTTCATTACTTGGACCACTTATGGTAGTTACTGACGACGGTAAACCAGGAACGACCACATGAGCTGCAGGGTTGGAGATGCTCTGGCCCAGTGGTCCGGCCATCCCAACTTGGTCCTTGTTAAGGTCACTCACATCTTTTCCCCTTGTTTTTTGTGATTCCAGCATATCATCTTTAAAGGCAAGACCTTTTGTAATGAGATAATCAATGTTATTGACTTCAGCTGTCAGTGGTCATATGTTATGGCTGATGGGTTACGGTCAGTCTTGCCACATCTGGGGAAGCAGGTTGTTTTTTTCAATTGGAGGAAATGTTCTGTTTGTTCTCCAGTCTATAGCTCTGATGGGGTTGTAAACTGTAATGCTAATACGAATGACTCATTGTTTCCTGTTAAAAGTTAGCGTAGGTTGCTAATTTAATTTAGCTCAGAAACGGCCGACCCGACAACTAAGAGTGAAAACTACTATTTCAGACTGCATCAAGCACTAAATGGTTAATTCTGAAAATGCTGAGCATATCTACTGTTCTGTTCTCAATTGATGGGCTGTATATATCTTGAAGGACTTCAAGACTCGTGTCTGCTTGTCCACAGGTTTATTAAGTGTGAAACCAAAACATTCAAAAGGCCTCATCAGTCTTAAATAACACAATGTTGATACATTAAATCTGTTTTTTGTCCTTACCATATTGATTATATTTTAACCTCAAATGATTTTTTTTTTTTAACTTTTTTTAGCAATGAGCTAAATTATTTATTTTCATTTATTTTTCTGTACTGATAACCTCCAACATTACTAAGCAAAACGCTTTTCAGACAACCATTGCATCAAAACTCAAAATGAAACATTCATCCTAAATAAATAATGGTGAATAACCATTCTGACTTAACAAGTGACACGTGATGCTATCAAAGGCTTAAGATGAATTGTAGATGTCACTGGATTGACTCACATGTTACATTTAAACACCCTGGCCCTTTCCGAAAAGCCACAGTTCAGTATGGAGCTCAAACATTAAAATGGGTTTAGGTGAACGGTGAAATGGAATTTTTTTTTTTCAACAAAAAATAAAACATTTAAGTTGTAGAAAGCTGTGCTATCTCAAATCTAGAAGAACACCGCTGCCTGGCTTAGTCTGAAACTCTTATTAACCCAGAGACATTCATTACACTCCTGGCTGTCTGATGATGGCTGGTTTGATGACCCTCAGAGCTGTTTTTTTTTTTAACATCACTTATCTGTTTGAGAGGTAATTGATAGCCTCATGTCATTAATAAATCCTTTTAAATTCCCAAATTATGTTAACCACTTAATGTATATAGCAGTGATATTACATTAGCTTTTAATGTCAATTAACATTTAACTCTTGTAATTCATATACTGTAATAAAATCTGTTCTGAAAAAGCTGTTGAGGAAAAAGAGACGATTCTGAAGCCTACTGCCCATGGCATATCAAATCAGATTAGCTCAGCTGGGTGGTCATCCTAATCAAGTCGTCTGTTCTTCAAATCAGTGCTCATTTTACTCTCGTCCTTTTTAGAACAGCTTGTTGAAAATGATCACAATCTGTGGCAATGTGTGAGCCACATTAAGGAGACAAGACGTGACTAATGAGAAGTAAAATGAAATGTTAGCGATTGAGCCGCAGGTTCCGATGATGGGACACCGAGATCGAGGGTGACAGAGAGAGAGAGAGAGAGAGAGAGAGAGAGAGACAAAGGTTTAAGGATAAAAATGAATGGGGGGGGAAAGTGAGAAGAGTTAACTTTTTCTTCAGATGATGGATGGGACAAGCAAGGCTCACAATGCTTAATGAGTGGAGATGATGGAGCTGAGAAGTGACAGAGTGAGAAATGGAGATGGAGTGCGACCTGTTGACTGGTAGGGAGGATGCAAAGTGTTTTATTGGCTGACTGAGTGATCCAGGAGAGGAGGTAGAGAGGAAGAGTAGATGGAGCCCGGACTGATAAAGGGAGTTGGTTTGCGTATTTCATTTAGTCAGATGACTGATGGTGCGTTGCTTAGAGATTTAAGTTTGATCAGGGTGATTTAATTTAAAGCCTACCTAGTTGGATTGCTTAGCAGACACTCATTCTGAATGACCTTCTATCTTTTAGGGAGATTCCACATTATTTCTCCATTAATCTTGTTGAATAAACTCACCTCAGATGGACTGAGTTGACTTTACTTTGGAGAGGTGTCAGTACATGCTGTGATAAAGACAATGTGGATAAAGATACCTGCCAATGTTTCCAGTACTTTAACACGACTAAATGACCAGGCTGCATGGTTTGATCCAGAGCAAACAATGAGAATGTGTCATGTATAAAATCAATGTTAAGATCAGGGAGTTCAATTAAGTGAGTTAACAAAACAAAGCAATGAATAAGTAACCCAGTAAACCTTCATCTTCCACCATTCTGTACCCTTAGCTTCTTATGATTTTGAGAGAGTCAGAATATTTTTTTAAAAAGGGAGTTAGAACAAGTGTTTAGCACAATAGAAACTACAAACAATAAAAAGCACAATCAATAAAAAGGGAAGGCTAAACAATCACAGATCTAGTACAGTTTGTTCAATCAGCTTGAGTGTGGACTTTGACATCTTAAATGCCTTTCACAATAGTCAAAAAAATATAAAAATAAAAATATCTATATTCCCAAAGAAAAGACACAAAGAAACAAACAGTTTAAACTACAGCAGGCTTTGTGAAGATCACAGCACAGAGGGGTTTTTTCACCTTGTTAGCAGCTTTCTCTAATGTGAAACAATACATTTGTGTTGGCATGTCCTATCTCAAACCCAATCAAGTGTTAATGCCTGAACCTCACTTAACTAATTTAGAAAAATAAACTGAAATGAGTAGAAGTTTTGTTGCATATAAATATGCTCAGAGCGGGGTTCATGGCTTAGTGGTTAGGTTGAGCCTCCTAATGTATGGAGGCTGTCATCCTCCACGCAGAAGCAGT
The DNA here is from genome assembly GCF_947650265.1 of Symphodus melops. NCBI lineage: Eukaryota > Metazoa > Chordata > Actinopteri > Labriformes > Labridae > Symphodus > Symphodus melops. The sequence goes on from NC_136708.1 coordinate 5,445,446, forward strand.
GGCCCTGGTTCCAGCATTGTATTTAACCTTTATTTAATCAGGTAATTAGCTTCACAAGAGTGACCTGGCCTAAAGTCCCGTACCCCAGGTTGAGAACCACTGCCCCACTGTCCTATCAAAGTAAAGACATAAAAAAAGTCTATATCTTTTAAAAAAGGAAAAAAGGTTTCAATAAAGGAAAAGATCCTTTACAGGTAGTAAGAATCATTATTGCTATCCTTGAAGACCAACAGAGTGACTTTCACTTTTTTTCCCATCAAAATTGATGCCAGAGGACAGAATGAGTCAATGACATTCCAGCACAGTTTGATAGTATTAAGAATCTCTAATATACTTTATGTACATCACATTAATATCTAAGTAACTTTAATATTGGGCGTTTGATCTCTCAGCCTTTGAATAGCAGTCGTAGTGAGAAGTGAAGTTTAGTAATACATGTCAGTCGTTCTGTAAAATGATGAACCTTCTAAGATCATCGGTTTGATTTTTTTTTTTTGTCTTAAAACTGAAAATGTCTTGACTTTAATGAACTTGAATGACCCCCCATAAAAGTACAGACTGGTCAGTGTGACGACCTCCCACACTATCTGGGCTTAAACCCCTCATGTACACAGTTTGACGTCTCACTGTGATGAGAATACAGCAGGATTTTTTTGATCATCATTCTCCTCAGCTTTGGTCACACATGATGCTGATCAGCTTTGTTTCCAAGCTGTCACAGTCTTCTATCTCAAATAGAGCTGATTCATCTCCAGTGTGATGGGAAGGGGTGGTAATTAGATTTTGTTAAAATTCAACAGAGCAGTCTTCACCAGAGCTGCAGTGAAGTTTTACTAAAAGAGCACAACAGAGACGACAGCTGTGGTTAAACCTGTCCCTCTCGTTTTTACCGGGGCTGACGGACAACACAAACAAGTCACGATGTATTGCCTCATTACAATCATGAAATGTCCATCCTTGTCAAGCCTGCTCAACTTTATAATTTATTCTAACACAAACCACACCGTCCCTCTAATTAGTATTTTATTTCCCACTTATGAGTGTTTTGTTAAATCTTTTTCAACAGAGCAAGATGAAGAATCTCCCTGGATCTGAGTTTGTGTGATTAGGGCAAAGAATGAGGAGACTTTGATTGCATTAATCCCAGTTAAATCTGTGCCTCCCCTGCAGACAACTAAGGTAACTTTCTAAGAAATTGATTGCCATTAATTCTGCAGACAAAATAATACCCTTGCAGGTAGCTCTGCTGTCTGTGTTGATTTGCCCCCCAGTGAAGTACTGGCAGCTCATTACATAAAGCACACTGATCATTTCAAAAGAAAGTTGTTTTTTTTGTTCCTGAAATTATGCTTTTTTTAAAGCTGAAAATTAAAGAATTGACTTTGTTTTGAATGATACAAGGATGGCTGTGGCTTAGTTGGTAGAGTCGGTCTCAGCCCGAAGGTTGGGGGTTTGATCCCCAGCTCCTGCAGCCACATGTCCGATGTGTCTTTGGGCACAACATTTACCATTTAAAGAGATACATTTTTTCAGATTTTGACAAAAGGATCCCTGGAAAATCAAAACAAAAATTACCCCCCCCATTAAGAGAAATCCATACTCTCCATTTTTGAATGCTCCACTTTTCAGAAAAATGTGTGCTTAAACAGGCTGTTTGGAGATTTTTCCCTTCATGACATCACAAAGGGCAGTAACCCCTCCCCCAGGTGTGCGACACTCTCACATCGAGGTGTTTTTTCTGCCCTTTGAGTCCTCCTTCTAACCATCAACAACAAGGGCATGGTGCAAGAAAGCCCGAGCAACCAAACACCTGTCAGAGAGAGGCGTGGTCGGACACTGCTGATTTGCATTTACAGCTATCGACAGAAACATCCTGTTCTGAAATAGAGGGCTTTATAGGCATGATCAAATACAGGATTTGAGGAGCTCTGAGACTTATTTAGACTTGTTGAAGCGGAGGAGAAGAGGTGACACTTATTTCAACACTGTCGTGTTTACGTCTTTCACTATTTGCAGCTATGGAGATTTCTGTCAGAGCCTGCAATCTCTTACCCACTGTTTTAGTCTCCTTTCTCTGTTCCCCACATTAAACAGACAGAACTTTAATGAACTGGACTTCTTTCCAAGGAATTAATATGATTACTGTAGGTCCTCCAGAGTCTGTGATTAGCTGCGTCACTTCCCTAGTAACGATTTCTTCTTCTGAACAGTCTTTTGCTATTTTTGGCCAGCAGACCATTGCTATGGCCAATCAGCATCAAGTATTTACCAATGTTGATGTTTAAAATAAACTGGTATGTTGTTGACAGTCTCCTAAATTCAGATTTTCATGTGGCCTCAAAAGTTCTTTATCAGCCGCTCACTGCTCACTGATTTAGATTGGTTGTGAAAATGTTTTTCATCTTTATATGGAGTGTCCTGATATAACTCCAACAGACTCTTGACAGCCAATCAGAAACTATTTTCCATGGACATGGTATATTTTAAATTCAACCACTCATTCAGCCACCTCCTTTTTTTCTCAAAACACAACCATTGGTTTGTCAGATCCATTAAGTTTGAAAGTATAAATAGATTGTTCTGGACCTCATGAGTGCCATAGGGTTAATCTGTCATGGATGTAATTAAAGTACTGTACCACACAGTGTGCCTGTGTTATCTTCTCAAGGAACAAAAAAGCAGCAGCAGGAACATCATGCATTGGCAGATTGTGTGTGGGTGAACAGGCAGGGCTTTGTTGTGCTCCGCTTTTTACATAAGAAAATGACATTCCCTTTAGCTGCACCTCTTTGGTTCATTCCAGGGAAATCCTCTTCTAGTCAAAGCTGCTTGTGCGTCATCAGGAGCAGTTTTTCAAAGCATTTAACTTCCCACATGATAGCAAGCTAGAAACACAGAGAGAAGGCGGATAGGAAACCTGAGGTGCTTCCCGTGCCTTCTCTAAGATGGCTGTTAGCCTGACAACCCGTGTCTTTTAAAGTTAACAGCTAGTTTTTTTTCACTGTAACATCTGAAATGACTTTCATCCTTTGTGGCTTGATGTGTGTTGTGTGTGAATCTACTCCAAATATCTCAAGGTCAATGTTTCCTACAGATGCAGGAGGACTCATTGAAGAGCATTTTTATCTGTTTTTTTATTTTTTATTTTTAAAGCTTTGCAATTGTATCAGTTATAAGTTTACCCTGTTAGAGTCTTATGAGCCTTACGTGGTTACGAGGAATGTCTCTTTCCCTAGATCAATCTCATGAAAGCTAATCATGTCAGTGGAGGTTTTGCTTCATTAAACATGGATAAATGTGTCAGCAAAACAACAACAGCACCATCTTTTCTCACTTGTCTTCAATTGGCTTTAAGATTAGGGCTCAGACAGGAGCTCTGCCTGCGTGCCTGAAGGTATCCACACACATTAGAGTTTTAATGTTGGAAGGTAAAGTGGATTCATTTGCATAATTAGAGGAAGAGCTCGCAGGGAGGCAGTGCATAGCAATGAGGCAGGGAAAAAGAAGTAAGTGTGTGTGTGACAGCAGCCATGTTTAGACATCACTCCCGTGAATCTCTCATGGAGGGGTTTATAGTTGTTTATAACTAATGACTTCTGAGTAAAGATTTTCTGTGAAATGATTTGAAAAAAGTTCTCCTGGCTCCCCCGTACTCTAGGCCTGTCCTCCTCAAACAGGAGCGCTGCTGTCTATTGATGTTGTTGGACCAGTGTGGAGCGAGGACTTAAGACTTGTTTGGTTTTCCTTTTTTGGAGGAGCAAAAAGGGGATATGTCAGTGTAATATGAATGTCACCAATGCTTAAGGGTGGGACGAAATGATCCCCACCTATGTGTTGCAATTGGAGGTAGTAACAGAGCCATTAATATGGGAGACAGGACCGACGGAGACAGTGGGGGAGAAAAGTAGTGTGTGTGTGTGCATGTCTGTCTGTGCGTGTATGTGGAGGTCCGTTGTTGGTCTATATCATGTTTCAACAAAGTTGTAATGCAATGTGAAATCACAGATTGGGACACAAATTGTACCCCATTGCAGAATCAGTTTGAAAGTAACGACTGCAGGGATTTGTAATCTGAAAAAGGCAAAAAAAAAAGCATACTGATCCTGGTCAACAAAATATGAATGGAGATTTATTGTATTTATTTTTTTTACTTTATTACTTTTCCATTTCGTAGCTTGTTAAATAATCTGAGGTTGTGTCATGCCCTCTTTAGCAAATTATTTGAATTATGAATGAAACACGAAAAAGAAGTTTTAGTCTGTGACATGTTTTCTTACTTTAATTAGCTTCAACCCAATTAGAGTCCCAAGGCTCCCTGCAGACTGCTTGTCAGGTCTGTTGTTGTATTTTAATATTTATTCAATTAAATTAGTCGTTGCAGTCTACTGTTAGCAATGTGCAAGATAACACCCAATTAGTTACAATTACAGCATACATGCATCCAAGAACTTGCTGTTAAGAACAAAGGTAATCGAAATGTAATCAATTTAAAGGGCACAAAGTGGAAATCGCCGATAGTATTACTGTAAGAGTACTGTCTAAGAGTTTGATGTTTCAGAGAGCGGAGAAAATGAAGTCCACTGTGAAGACATGTATCTCCCTGTGGAGGAGGAGCAGATATCAGATTATCATAATGAGAAGATTGTTTTTGCCAGGGAAGGTTCTAATTAGCCTAACAGCACTTAAGTATATGTGGTTATACTGTATATGAAAGCAATTATTGGACATTTTTTACATGTTTTTCGTTCTCTTAAGGTGACAGGCTTAATATAGCCTTTACCTTTTTTTATTGCTGATTGTTAACCCTTATTGTTGCCATACATCCTTTAACATTGTTCTTTAAATGCATTTAAGATTAATACAATAGACCTATGGCTAAGCTCCGCCTCCTTCCACTCACTCGGACAACAAATAACGTTCAGGAACGGGCGCTATGGCAAGTGTCACAGTAGGAAACATTTTGCAGGAGGCCATCGATAATTTTTGGAGAAATAAGCAATCAGATATCGTCTAGTAGTCACCAAAAGAGTCTAAACTTTGCATTAGAGGGATAAATAAACCATGTCATTGTGGAAAAGGTTGATAAAAAGTTTCAGTTACAAGCTAAAATATACAGGTTCCAGTGCAATAAACCACATCTCATTTCCATCACCATTTCATACAACAAGATCAAGGATCAGTATTGTTCATGCACTGCAGGGTAAGAAGTCTATGTATACATCATACAGCATTTTATTAGGAGTTATTACTCAAACTTAATCAGCACAAACTTTTGAACACTCTGACCTCTTGTCTATTGACACTGTACGTATATAGTTTGAGTATTTAGTTATGTTAAAGAGGACTGAAGAGGCTACATGGTTTGCTAACAAAATAACACAGTTCCCACAGTTGATTTAGTATTAAAGTTTTCTAAAATGCAAATGGTTAATGGTTATTTTCATTGAATCATGTAGCGTAAGGTTTACCAACCGTTGTTATCTCAGCTATTACAGATAAGTTAATGAAGATAACCATCAGTTAACGTAACGTTCGTTTAACTAGAGCTCTTTGGACAACAGCTAAAAATGATGTACGATCACCAAAGCACAAAAACTACAACAAATAGGCCATGATGGGCAACACAGCTTGGAGCTAACACTATATATATATGTATATATATATATATATATATATATATATATATATATGTATGTATGTATGTATATGAGGGGCCAGAACCTGTAGTGCAGGCCACAGTGTTACGTTCATGTCTCCGTTGATACAGTTATCTCCCCAGCTCCAAACAAACAAATCAAGTATCTCAGTCTTTATCAGGGGACCTTTGTGGCGTCACTCCATTGACCGTTTACGAATGATTGACTTTATGGACTGTGACAGTGGTCAGAGTCCATAAAGGCACAACGTCGTAATGACACTTTTGTTTGTGGACCTAAGCGCAGTCATCCTGAATTTTTTAAGCAGATTACAAGGCCTTATTTGTTATTACCTTGGACAGAGTATGTTTTTACTTAACATTGCTCTAATAATAATGAGGAAGATGGGAAATGTTTCTTTTGGAAGAAGGATGATAATTTGTCATTAAGAATTTATCTGGGAGCTGTGAGAATAAAGGTCTGTCTTGATGTGGTAACTTACCGTGAGAAGAGCTGTTCTGGCGCTGTTCAAATCAGCGTGCTGGATTATCAGATCAGATTTATTGCAGCAGCTGTTTTTCCTGCTCCAACGAACGGGCTATCGACTTCTGCCGGGGGAAGATAGCCCTAATTATTTTCCATCCATATGTGATTAACAGAGATTTGCCTTTAAATGCTCAGTACGCAGGCCTTTTAAACACTCATCTCCTGTCTAACTTAGCACAGACACGCACCAGTAGCTTCCGACTCACTCGATTAGCTCTGCACTGACTGTGCTTCAAGCCTGCAAGGGAATATGGGAGGATGTAATTACACAAAGTCTCTCACCAACTTTTAAGCAGTTGTAACTTATTTCCTAGCTTTTCAGTTTTTTTAAAAATATTTTTCTTATTTTAAGATTCAGCAGAAATTTGGAAGGTATTGTAAGGTCAGCGAAGTCAGCAGTCTCTATTGCATCTATTAATAATGTGAGCTTTCTCTGTGCTAAGCAGAGCTACTATGTTTTCTCCACTCATGTACATTAGTTATGAATTTGTAGGATGGAGAGTCTGGGTTGTTGATTAGACTGAATTGATTTCATGACATCAATTTCAAACTGCGGACACCAATCAGGTGCTGCTGTTTTTTGTTTTTTTTCCTTTTTTCAAATGAGGCCAAGTAGACATATAACAAATCTTAAAAATAAGTTCATGAAATGTTGTTTGTTCACAGGTTATGGTAACAGGTACAGTATGTGTTGAAGGGAGGCAGAGAGGAAGGACTGCTGTCTGGCTATATGTAAGTTGGTTATTTCAAACGTAGTACCTAAAAAGACGAAAACAAAAAGGAACATTTCTAAATTCCAGCTGGCAGTAAACATCAGGGGTTCTGGCAGGATGATTGCCATGCTTTATTGAGCGTACATGATAGTATTTTCTGTAACAATTTGGTTACTCCCTTTTTGTTTTTGATTCAGCACTGCCATTGTTTTCAGTTCCACCTCTCCATTACTTCTATTAATGACCAAGTACTTAGACATCTAATAGCATTACCATGAGCCTCAGTGTGCAGTGGTTAGTGTGCAAATGACTATTTATAAAGCTGTGACATAATGCTCATATACTGACAGGAGGCTACACATATTTCAGATAACGAGTTTTCCAATTCCACACATGAGTACAAAGATCTGAGTTCAGAGGAAATGATCTTCATTGTTAGTGAGGCATAAATCTTCTACAAAATAGGATTTTCTTCAGTAAATACAATCATAATGTTTGGCACAATATTGTTATCAGTCTCTTTGGGATGTCTTCGAGATGAGTATGGTGTTTTCATTTAATTTATTTTCATTTAATTGACATTGATTTTATCTTGTCAGAACTCAGGGGAAAAAAACACTATTAAAAGATTGAGTTTATTTTATTTTCCAAATACAAGTCATGCAGTGACAGCTACTTCAGCTCATCATTTGTTATAAACATAAATGTGACAACAAACACATTTAGATCAATGCCCTGGTATTGCCCAACTCAACAGGTGACTTTAGCTTCAGTAAGAAGTTCGACTGATGGTCTTAACTAAAAGCAGACTCAGGTTTAACAAGTTGAAGACCACGTTCAGCAATCTGCAAAAAACTATTTTGGTTCCTTCACACATCCAATTAAATTTGTACTGTACATGATGCAGAAATACCATATAGTTCCATGCTGCTAGGTTACCAAAGCTCAAGCAGACTTTTATAGAGTAGATGACAGTTTGTTGATAGGTGTCTGGAACACCATGTGCACAAAAATCAGAGTTAACTTACGAGGAAAAGGCCAAATCGGATTCCAGAAAAATTTACAAAAACGTTTTTCAAGCTCTACTGAATTTTATTTTTATCAAACTAATTTCAGATTTATTTAGATATTAATCTAATATTGTGATATATGAGGGGGAGTACCCTGATTTAACACTTTATTATGCTTACAGCACTGTGACAGTCCTGTCAAATATCAAAAGTTAGGAAAGTGCCATAGGGAGCCGTGTTGTGTTTTATTATCTGTGGATACTAGTGATGTCACTGTGGTTGCTAAATATTACACGTTTGAAAAAAAGGTCAAATGTTTAGTGCACAGTGTCATTTCATTCAGCAAAGCAGACCTCTGAGACTAAGTCTTGTGTGAGGCAGAGGAAAGCTGGTGTACCAAGTTCTGCACTGCACATTTCTGTACAAGCACAATAAATGCTTGTAATGTCGGCGTACCAGCCCAGTCTTTTTACACATCAACATCCTGAACTTTGCTGTGCATCCTCTGTATCTCAGACAGAGAGTACCGGTATTCTCAAGATTTGATTTGTAACCTTTCTTAAGAATCATTGGAACTGCTGTCTAAGGAGAAATTATTTTGGTCACACAACAGAGTTATGGGTCGTGTATAATCTGCTTTATTCAAATTGTTATTTAGCAGACAGGGGTTTTTTTTTACAATATAGTACATGTATCTCAACTCTTGAAAGACAGAAAACCTCAATCCCTAAAAACTTGGTACTTTGTTTAAATGTAAATAAGAAATGCGCTAATTTTTCGAAAACAAAGAAAGTCTTAGAAATACCCCTGATGAACATGTTAGTGATATATAAAAAGAGCACCCCAAGGAGTCTGAGTTTATTTGAGCTAAACACTTCGCAACACTTTAGGACTGATGCTTTTTAACACAACATTGAATCTGTGGATTTATTGTCTGCGGTGCATCATTTAAAGAGAGTCTAAACTAATATTGGATTGCCATGATCTTTGGTCCCTCAGACAACCCTGCCCTGAAAACAGACAAACGGTTGTAGACATCACTGCATGTGCTCAGGAACACTTCCAGAAGCAATAGTCTGTGAACACAGTGTCTCACGTTATTCTTAAATGCTAGCTGAAACTCTACCACCCAAAGTGGAAACCAGGAACCACATCCAGAAATGTTGCTCTCTTTTCTGGGTCTGGAAACTCTCTCTGGACCGGGCTCATTTAAAATTGACTTAAAGTGGAGACTGTCCTGGGGTTCTGACAGGTCAAAATTTCAAAATCCTCTTTGGAAATAATGAACTTCTCAGCCTTGGGGTTAAAGAGGAAAGGGATAGTCTGGCTTGTTATCAGTACCTAGTTCAAAAGCCAGTATCTGTGATTGGATGTGGGTGAATTAATGCACATTGCATTAACAACCTGCATAATGTGTAAAGACTACATTCGTGCTTAACTATACAGGTTGTGGGGCAACATATTCAACCAAGCAGACACTGTTTTAATCAGGTAAGGCCTTTCTTATTTATGTAAGACAATCCCAAAACACATTGTGAACATATTAATGTACAACAGCATGGCTCCTTTGTAAAAAAAAGTCCAAGCAATAACCTGGTCTGCAGCTCCCACTTGTTAGAAATGTTTGGAGCATTATACAGCATCAAATACGACAGAAGAAACCCTGGACTATCGAACAGATGAAATACTCTCAGAAATTTTGAAACTAGTCTTCTTAGTTTTCTCAAAACGCTAACAAAGAAAAAATGATGCAACCGAAAGTTAAACATGAGTGTGTCCAAACTTTATTTTTAAACTTACTTCTTGTTACTCTCATCAAATTCAAAACGGGCTTTTAGCAAACAATTACATTTTTTCACTTTCAATAGTCTATGTGTTGTCTTTGTCAACTTTTTAGAATTTCGGAGCTATATATCTAACAGAATAAACAGATTGTAGCTATAGCTTGTAAAAAGTTAGCAAAAAAACTATACAGTATGACAGCACAGCAGGAAGCCCTGAAGCCAAGACTGCCACCTCAGTATGGGATCACTAAAGTAGAATGGTACCCAGCCACCACACTGATGCTCCCCCACACTATTGATTGGGTCTATTTTGGAATGTTGCTGTGCAGTATATTTACAGTTTTATTTTATGCTGATCCACACACTTGGAGTTTCATGAAAACAAATTACTTGTGGCAATGTCCAGTTGGCTTAGTTTGCGATTCTACACTCCTAAGGTAGGCGGATATTGAAAACGTTTTGTCTATATGAAGATTAAATCAAATCCAACTTGCCAATGTGGAAACTTTAAATTAATATAACGTTATTATACACAAGAGAAAACTATTAAGTGCACATCCAGGCAAAATGCATAGAGGTGCAAGACACAAAGTACTAACCCCAGAATAAAAGTAAATAGTCTGACGACTGTTCAGCTCCCAATGGGCAATTTTAACCAGGGCAACCTTTCGATCGGCAAGATCCTCCTCAGGCCACAAATCTATTTTACACAACAGCTGTTGAATTAATATGTTAGACCTTGACTGAAGTGTGTTGCATGTTTGAAGCATGTAACAGCTGCAACAGCTTCACTGACATTTATAGATTTAAAAATGTAAAGAACAAGAAAACATGCTGAGGCTAGAGAATAAGACAGAAATAATGAAAGCTGTCGGAAAGTAGAGCTTGTGCCTGGTGTGGTAGCAGTGGAGCAAAAGATTACAAAATAGAGTTTAAGACAATTCAAACATGCATGCTTTTAACCTCATGAATCCCTTTGTGAAGAAGGCATGAAGGAGCTTTTCTGACCATTGTATCACATGTGTCACATCTGTTCTAATATTCGCAGCAGTCCTTTGGGAAAGACTTCCCCTTTTGAAGAACTAATTAAGCAAACCAGGCATTTACTTGTTTGAACATGGAGTAAATGTGTTACCTGCTGTTTGAAGCCACTAACTAATCTCAGAGACGGCCCCCTAATATTGATGGACTGACTTGGCAGTGGTCTTCATAATGAAGTCTGGAATCTAAAATAAGAGGGATTTAGACAATGAGAGCAATCTTTTACCTACAAAGCATCAACTTATATTTGTATTTATTCATTATTTTTCCTCTTCTCACTCTCTCTAAGAGTGTCTTCAGATCTATTGTGTTTCCATATAAGAATATCGCACAATGCGCTCTCACCACCTTTGTCATCGTCTGGCATGTAACAATAAGTTGCATTGTTGAACGTCTCACTAAGTATGTGAAAGCATCTTAATCCTGTCTTCCTCTTGTTTTTCAAAGATTAAGCGCATGTTTTCAAAGATTGTTGTTTTGTAAAGCTAGAAGCAAAAGACAAGGATGCTAGCCTCGGGCCTTTTGTTGCGAACAGTGAGCCAGCGGAATACAATGCTCTTCCTGAAAGGACACCGAAAACCGGCGATGGGAAGAAAAAAGGAAAGTGAGCTTTGATTGAAATAACGTAACGCTAACAGAGCAGTTGTTTTTATAGAAGCCTGAAGCAGGTCAGTTCAAATGGGTGTCCTGTGAGAGGAGACGAGCCAATATTAGTTTACTAAGTTTATTACTATACCGGTTGGTGGAACATTACCTCCAGTCTGTATGCCACAGGCTGCTGATTGAAATCAGAGCAACCAGGCAGGTCTGCTTGTTTGGGGTGAAGCTTCTGAAATATGTCCTTCTGAAATAATCAAACACAGTCAGTGTTGCATTTCAAAGCGAGAGACACAGATGGACAGTGATTATTCGGGCATTTAAAAAGATGGTGCAATGGGTAGTGTGTCATCTGCAAATGTATGCTTGGTTGATATCACTTTTAGTAATTTAATATTTATTAGTCTTCTTATGTTTGCTACAGAGCAGTCCAATATTAGTAGAAAGAAGCAGTTCAAGATGAATTGGGCTTCTGATCCAGAGCATATTAAGAGCTACATGTCCACTTCCACTGCACGGTAGAAGCATTATCCTGCATGGCTTCTTTTCTTCAGAGCAGATGGAATCTTTATACGTTTGTTGAAGGAAAAAACAACAGATATCAAGTGAGTGGTTGTTATGGGGATAATTATAAAAGGGGGCAGATGGCTCAGGGGGATATCAGATGCTGGCAGGTTATTTTTAGACTTACTGCAGCACACCTCAACCTTTTAAAGCACATCCTCAGGCTCCACAGAGCATTCATCAGTGACCCTGCCTAGCTATCGGCTGCTGGCCGGGATGAGCAATTAAACCCTGCTGACCTGGTCAAGCAAGCTTTAGAATAAGTCTTCATTAATGTTCATCCTGGATGAAAAGTCACTGCCACAGGAGTACTGTAGACATAGATAACTAATCTGATCAGGAGGTTTTGTTTATTAGAAACAACGTTTTATTTCATAGTCTATATCAGACATAATACTCGATGTACTGTACCATAGAGAGGACAGAGGTAGGAAAGAAAGCCTCCATGTTCTCTCCTGTCACTTGCAATGGTCTGATATCTCTTAGTTTGTTCTCTGGATGTTTATTTTTTTTCGCTATTCAAAAGCTATTTCTCCTGCTGCTGTTTCAGCCCATCTCTAGTGCAAAAGAGAACTCAGACATTTAAGATATTTACTGCAGATGTATTGTTAAGTCTTGCTTACGTAAAATGCTGTCAATTAAAATATGACTCATTGTTCTTAAATTAACCTTCATAGTTTGACAACTATACTTGACATTACCTTTACCATCACCAGATGTGGCCGATGAAGTTGTGCAACATCAGTACAGGATGGATCTGAAAGCCAGAATAATGATCATTGACTTGGTCTACCTCGGTTCCTCTCCAGTGATGGCTTGTTTGGAAAGGACACACTGTAACTACACCTGAAGTGGCACAAATTAGGCTTGGAGCTGAGAGTGTCAACCAATCTGGTTGTACAACAAGCCATGGGATCAGTTTGAACAGGGCTCAAATGGACTCAAACGGTTGACCAGACTGTCTGTCAACGACAGCATCAGTAGATAGTCGGGTGGTTTCAACCAGGAAGATCTAAAGACCAAGATCTTATGGAAGATCTGGGTCTCTAAAGGGATCAGAATGGAGGATGAGGCATATAAGATCAAAGCTGTAGGATGGCGAACAAAGTGGGAGACAGTCACCAACAAGGCACTAACCGAAGCCAACATGTGGAAGATTCCACAGGCAGGACTGAGCTTCCTCATCAGGTCTACATCTCACCCTCCCAAGCCCCCAATGTACATCTCTTGTACTGCTCAGAAACAAACTGCAGGCTCTGTGATGCCCAGAAACTTGCAGAACATTCTAACAGGATGCAAATCAATCAATTTGACCAAGGATGGCTTCAGATGGCTCCATAAAGTAGAGGTGTTGTAGGAACCAAGACTCAAAGCCAACAGAACCTGCCCTTCATCCTTCATTTATCGAATGCATGTCATTGTCTAAGGTGCTGAGAAAAATGGAAATCGGACAGAGTAGTCATTATGATATCTGGATGTAAGTGTTAATGAGGGTTGACCAGGACCATCAGGTGGAGTTTACATCCGTATAAGCCACGTCATAACTACAGCCAGGCATCCTCCTGTGGTCCATCTCTGCCAAAACAGTAATCATGGGAGAACTCACAGCTTAGGAAGCAGCAAGAGAGGCAGTATTTTAGAGTAAAAAGAGGACGTACAGCGAGCTTGCTACCGCATGCACAGAAGCAGGGTGGAAGGCATACACCTATCCTGTGGAAGTCGGACACAGGCTTTGTAGGAAAATCCACTCACCAGCTACTGAAAACCCTTTGAATCTCTGGGACCAATAAAAAAAAGTGAACTGGCTGAGGAGGCAAAAAAGGGAGCCACTAGCTGTGGCTCAGAAGAAGAAACCAAAAGTGGTAGAACAAAGGATCTTAGGGCCCTCCACAGGGATTGGTAGGTAGAAGTCCCTGGTGCCATCACTCAGATGTTCTGGGATGAAAGGTTCGGAAAGTCTGTGAAGGGTGACGGCCATTTGATGACCCACTTGCATAGGCTGTGGTCTAGGTGACAAGTATCTGCTCGAGTCTTCCATCTACAGGTAAAATTATTGGCGAAATTTGCCTTATTAGTAAAAAGTATTTTTTTGGGGTTCAGCTCCTTCCTGTTATTTTGCCAGATCTAACTTCTGCGATTCTATTTGTATGCGTAGCAGTGTTTCTTTCTGACATTTAAAATACGTTAAATATCGTCTTTATTTACTTTTGATTTGTTTGATTCTTCTGTTTTATCTTCTGTACATATTTCATGTTGGATAAGTATCCAAACGATTGTATTGTGAGAGCGTCTTCTGTTTTTTCCTTTGTATATCTTTCCAAATTAGCCATCGTTTTCTATTTTCATTGTATAACCATTTTTACTCACCTTCTGATGTGCTAAAATAAGTTATGCAACCGTCTTTTTCGGAACACATCCATTTTTACAGAACAACACTCTTGACACAAAACACAAAAAAAACCTGGACACCTCGTATTAAAACAAAAGCTTTTTTTCACACAAACACACATATGCACTATATACTTGGGACCCGGTCAATAACACCTTGTTGCTGTTGCTGCAGCAGACTCCCCTTTTGTTTAATTGTCACCGTACACTTGAGAACAGGTGCTATGAACATGACATGCATGTTTGTTTATCTGTGATTCGTCTGCTTCTCCCTCACGCTGCACCATATTTGTGAGTGAATCTTAATGAGCTGGATCGACGCCCCCAGTGTGAGGCACGGGCTAATCTTGTAAACACTGGCAAACCTCCGAGTGATGGTCGTCATCTTTATCTTTGTGTTTGACCGCGATATGGTGAGGGGAGGGGAGGCTTGTTTAATCTGAGTCGTAGTTTGATCTGTGGATTTCATACTGATACAGAAGGAAGGTGTCACCTCTCTATCTCTCTCTCTCTCTCTCTGTGTCTCTGTTTCTCTCTCGGTTGCTGTGGCGACGCCTTCCGCAGCGCTTTGCCTCTGCAGACTCCAGCGGCAGCATCTGTGCTGAGCAGTGAGCGTGCTAACTTGAAAGCCAAACCAAGCTGCACGTGTTACATAACGTGTTGTAAGTGCTTTAACTGCTTGTAAGCAGGACAAAGAAAGTAATAAAATCAATCAATTCCTTTCATTCCCTTGTTTATTAATGAGCCTGTCACAACACAACAAAGGAGCCTCAAGTCACCGTCTTACAAGAAGGGCTCAAACACACTCTCCCTCACACACTCACCTTGTCTTTTACCTGTTGCTTTTGTAGCACCTGTTGGAGCGGTGCTTTGCCACTGAAACATTACCGCCCCCCCTGAATCCTCGCCCTGCACCCTGCTGACATTTACCTATCTTGTATTTTATAACCTCTTATAACAGCACAGTTAATCAGACGGGCCACACCGCTCTTATGCAGCTCACTGACCTCTTCGTTTTTTATTCCCCTGTGCAGCTCTCCCTCTCTCTCCATCTTGCTTATATCACCATCGGACAGGGAAGAAACTCCTGCTTTATTATTGTTTTTAAAGCTTTTTTTAAAACACTGGTCAAGAAATGTGCAGATATTTTTTTTCAATGGTTAATGGCCTGTAGTAATTAATGTACAAATGTTCTCAATGACACACATGTCGACGCAATGATGGCAGAGGATGCTATGTAAAGTGCATATCAGTGTTAACTAATCACAGTAGTACACATTCATGCCACTAGGGAGCGATTTGGGGTTGTCAAAAGGACACTTTGAGACAAAATATGATCCCTACACAATTTCAAAGGTGTGTAAGTGTGTGTGTGTGTGTGTGTGTGTGAGAGAGGGTGTGCAAAGATGTGGGTGTTAGTTTGTTTGCTTCCTGTATGTCTATAGGCTATACTTCTGTGTTCGTATAGACCTTAAATGTTATGTTATTATTTTTATTTTATCATGATTTTTATTTTATCACGAGTCTTCTTCATATCTGTAGGATATGCATTACTTTAAAAATTAACTATTTGTATGCCTGTGAAATGTCCCTTGTTTGTCGTTCATGTCACTGTTTTCTTGATATGTTATCTTACGAATAAGGGTAAAAAACTACTAACAGTCGCAGGTCATCTGATTTCCCTCCTCCAAAAGCAATGATGTTTGTGAAATAATTTAGACAATTTTATTTTAAAAAAACAAAACAATGCAAGCTTCATATTAGTTATATGAAGGTGTACATTTACTTTATTTTTTATTTGTTAGAGAAAATGCAGTTTCCTGAGATGATTCAGACTCTTTTTCTCTGTCTGAGGAATGTAACTTCACCTGCTCACTCAACCTCTTGTGACACTACTCCCTCTTTAAAAAACCTTTTAACGGAGGCATAGTGGAGGTAAACTAGAGACCATCTGTACTGCAGAAGCTCTACAACACTCAGCTGTGCACAGTAGGACACACACAGCAAATACTCTAAAAAGCAGCCTTTTGTCATGACCTTTCCTGTTCCCATTGGGAGATGCAAAGATATTTACTCGGAGTCCCAAGAGAAACTATTTTGTATGAGTTTCATTAAGCATATGTCTTTGATTGAATAAAAAGTACTGTGTTTTTCAAACCCTGTTTCAGTTATAGTCATTAGGGTCGGCCATCATTTCTTCCCTCAGCTTTATTCTATGTGTACATGTTTAAATAAAATACAAAACCAGTTGATTGTTTCTGTGCTTAGACACAATTCAAGATGGCAGAGTGGAACAACTCTGGAGCAAATGTTCAGGCTGTGGGCGTGTGTGACTGAGTCTTATGTGTGGGGGAGTTCTTCAGCTCATTACAGACCAACCATTTTCTTTTGTTCACTCTTAATGTGAAAGAATTTATTTCCAGTTTTAGAGACAATGTAGGCTACATTTAATTTGTACATCTCCTAGCAACAACACTTTGAACAAACTAAATATAACTACTCGCTAAGGTGTCACTATCATCCCTGTAGTTCTGGCTCTGACTGTTTGTTGGCTTATGATAAAACGGTCTCTTTTTAAGTAAGCATGCTCAACTGTACTGAAATATCCGTGTTGTAGTTATGTTGATGATTCACTAACTAATATTAGTGATTTTTTGGGTCTTTTTCCCCATGAAATTAAGATCTTTTTTCGTGCATTTAATAGGCCTTGGAAAATGTGTTGTTTTTCCCAGGATTTCACCATCCAAAGCCCCCCCACTAACCGCCCCTTGACGGACCTTATTTTTGGGCAAATCAGTCACTCCCTGCTAAGTGCTAAGGCTAGCTCTTTAACTCAGCAGGATGCCAAATGGAGCAGCAAGGAGTAGATCCTGAAGTATGGACTAATTCAAAAGTAGACTTAGAATCAAGAATCCAGAATCGTTTTGAATCGAAAATAAATTGTAAATTGAATCATGAGCCCAAGAATCGAAATTCAATCGAATTCTGAGAATTCAACGTTTCCCAGCCCTAGTGACCATGTCTACCTGCAAGGTTGCCCATCCATATGCATGTGTTTGATACCAGTTTATTTAAACTTTAGTACCAGTATAGATCAAACGATATCCATACCTGTTTGGATACCAAGTCAAAAAATTACAAGTTCTAAAATATCACTGAAGTAGAGTTGTAACAA
This sequence comes from Symphodus melops, assembly GCF_947650265.1. Taxonomy (NCBI): domain Eukaryota; kingdom Metazoa; phylum Chordata; class Actinopteri; order Labriformes; family Labridae; genus Symphodus; species Symphodus melops. Next base: position 5,462,900 of record NC_136708.1, read on the forward strand.
TGCAACAAATTACTTTGTTGATAGGATTATTTGAAAAGAAAAACACACTACTGCACACTACTCTTGCAAAGAATCACCAATTTCTTAGTAAAAATGTTTTGGTACATCTGAACCTTTGTCAAGTGTTTACGATATGATACAAGTAAAAATCAAACAATATCAATACCTGTTTCGACACCATGGCAACCAAGATAGAAGTTAAAGTCAAGATATTTGGGAATATTTTGACTTTAATGAACAAAAATTCCAAGTGATCTCCTGCACAATGTATTAATAGCACATTTACACAAGCATTGTTCTTGCCAATGTATTTGTCCATTTTAGACAGTCTCGTCAATTATTTTAAAAACCATTACTCCCCCAGTTTAAAAGATTGCCCCTCAGTTATCGCTCAGAATCCAGTTAAAGTGACCTTTCACTTCCATGTGTATGGACCAGCACAGTTCTGCCTTATTCTCATTGCAGCTTCAAGTTGAAATATGACGACGAAGATCTGTAATTTGTTATTTTTCCAAACTTCTGATCCGGTGTGTATCGTTGTAATAAACAGGTGGTATCAAAACGTATCTTTGTATTGAAAATTCTGACAACCTTAGTGTGCATCGTGCCAAAATTGACCTTCAACCTTAGTTTTGACACACACGGCAGAAGAAGATTTTTTTTCCTGTCGTACTTAACCTCAAGGAATATGTAATAATATAACATACAATAACTTATAATACACAGTCCAGCCTGTTTATTGTGGATAAATCACAAGGAACTCCAGGTCATCACTTTCAACAAATAATACTAAAAACTGCAATAGCCTACTACTTACTCGATCTCATTTACACAGTTGTAAGATTAATAAGAGTAAACGTAGTAAGATGAGTAATGTATAGGGTGTTATTAAAGGAGAATTGTGTTTACTGACTAATGAAGAACCTTTAAAGAAGGCCAGGAACAGCAGGCTTGACGCATCACTCCAAATCTATAGAGGCGTCTCGTCTTATTTTTGTAACGAAACCCATGAGCTCTACTTAGCCCCTCTGAGTGCTGCTAGACGTCTGTGTTGAGTGAAGTATGCTTTTAATACAGACGTGGAGCTGAATGTCACCCTCCTGTAGCTCCAGCCTCCCCAGGGTGCTCCCACTGACTGTGACAGCACAGCCTCAGCCGCCCACACCCACTCTCCCTCCCTCCCTCCCCCCACCCACCTCCCTCCTGCTGAATTGTCTGTCTATCTTCCAACCCCTTCTGCTCGACCCCCAGCCCTTGCTGCACGAAACAGATCGGCACACCAGCGGCACCAAACGCAGCACAGCTCGTGCATCAGGCTGTCACACAGGCTGAGTCGCCCTGACTCACAGTGTTTATCACAGCCCCAGGCGTGACACTAGAAAGCGTATGACAGCCAGTTCGTGTGTGCGTGTGTCTCTGTGTGTGTGTATGGAGCAGTTATTCTCATAGGACTCATTACTCTGGTGATCTGTATGAGGGCCCCTTAAACCCCTGTGTTTAGAGTGTGTCTTCTCGATGTGCCAGGAGCATTCAGGAACTCAGTTCACTGAGCTCGTTGTTCAAAACAAATGATTGTGTCTCCCTCTGCACCTTCGCCAAATAGGGGCCACATCCGCAGTGACGAGCCACGCATTAGCCAAATTGAATTGATCTCACTCCTGTGAAATGAGAGTAGGAGGCACGCTATCCAAGGGTGGTGTGTTTGTGTTATTTATCACTGACATTATTTATTCTCAATTGAATTGCTGAGATTAATTTTACATTCTTTATGAAAGAAACATTGACTGTATTCACATAGATGCTGTGAGTGAAGGAAATGTGCAGCATATGTCCATGATGTTTAAGTAAACATAAAGGAAAAAGAGATGCAGCAAAATGTAAACACTAATGAACATGATTCAGTAAACACATTTCACAATCAGTTCTCTTTCTGGTTTTAATAAGCTGCGTGTGTGCTTTATGAATTACAAAAAGCATCATCACTCTCCAGTGTCAGGCGCTCATGCGCATGTTTGCAAAGTTTTCTATAAGATACCAAGTGTTTGATAGCTGCATTTGAACAATCTATACCTTTCTCTCTCAACAGATCGAACACAGATTTAAGAAAGATATCGGCCGATATTTTGTATTTGATATTTTTCTCCCCAATATCGATATCGGCCCAGAAAATCGGTCATGCTCTAATGTAAATAGGAGATATTATAGCATCAGTATAAATACAACTGTGTGAATATAAATATAGGATGTGCTCTAGGTTGGATTGCAATTGTTAATTTGCATTTAAGGGATGCATAAGGAAGTGTTGGTACAGATGTCTGTTTAAAGGCACAGCAGTGCTAATGGCCCAGTATAAACAGTCATTAGGTAAAAGAACTGGTTACAGACAGAGTCACTGCCATGTGTGGCTGACACCACTGAAAGAAGCCAGTCCAAACTAAGTGTGCAAAGATCCTGGAAGTCTTTATTTATTTATTTAAAGGACAAAAAAGCTGCTCCTCATGTGGTTGATGTTGCCTGATGGTCCAGCGTTGGTTTCAGTTGTATAGAAATGTGTTTGTGAGGGATTGTTCCAGCAACCTCATTCTTGACAGAAATTATTCATGCATGAGATTAACCGAAGTGAATTCAGTTTAATACCCACAGCTCCGGCGCTCTCTGCTGATGTCAATAAAATGTATTTTGGGACCAACAATGCCTATTGATCCTCCACGAGAAACCGTATGATAGGCCATTAATGACAGGGTCTGTGGTTTGATGAATACAAATGGAGTGGTGATTGGATAGGAATTTTGTGAGTGACCATGCACAGGTTTTAAATGTTGGTTTGAAAGGTCTTAATTCTCATTTCTGAAAAGAGCTATAATTTAACACAAAATGTGTGTGTGTAGGTGTGTGTGTGTGTGTGTGTGTGTGTCAAAGTCCTGCTAATCCCTCCTTCTTTTTTCTTTTTCTTTCCAGATGTGTTGGTGAATGGGAAGCCATGTGACTGTGATGTCATTGCCGACTGTAAAGTGGGAGACGCTGTGAGCCTTGAGGTGCAGCTGACCAATCTGAGCAAGAACCCTGTAGGCCCCCTGGCTCTGACTGTGGTGCCATATCAGGACTTCCAGAATGGAGTCCAGAACTACGATCTGGAGGATGCGGTCACATTCATCGGCTCCAACACTTTCTACATCGAAACGGTCAGTAAAGGCAGGAGATAAAGTCATGGTCATGTCACATTATGCCACCAGAAGGCTTCAGGTCGATAAAGGGAAATTACACTGAAGAGCAGTTTATGCTAACGACATGCATCTCACATTCATCAGATAAGAATTCAATAACTGTTTATTCAACATTTAGTTTGTGGAAAATATATTTGAACGTACGCTGTGACTAAATTACGTCACCATGGAAACACAATACAAGTAGAACTAGCACAAGAACAGAGATGAGAAGTCTTAGGCCAGAATGGTGGAAACATCTATTATTGTTAAATATGCAACTTTCAGTCCTGCAGATGACGCACTTTAGCACTCATCTCTCAGAACAAAACGTCTCCCTCAGCGCACTACCTCCCCTCCCTTCCTGTCCCAACCATGTGACGCCGTTTGTAGGGCCGATCTGCTTTCTGATATGCAGCCCAACATTTATCCGTTTCTTGTTCCTTTGAAGCATTTCAGACCAAACTGAGTCTTTTCTTTGGTTCAGAAAGTCTGAAAATATTTGTTCTCCTTTTTTTTTCTTGCGGCAACACACTGCCAATAGTCCTCTTTAAACGGCGTTCCTGGGTGTGTGTCGCCGTCTCTCTTGGCCCACAGGATGGGACATGAGGGGGGTTTATGTGAAGAAGAAAAGCATGAGTGAAACAACATTTTTGAGACTGCCGTGGGTCAATTCACAAATGCATTTTTTTTTCAGCAGGAAATTTTTGTAACCTATCAGATCTCTTCTATTCAGCCAATCACAGCAGCATATATCCAAGGGTATGACTTAAAGGAATCCCTTAGTTACATCTGCAGAATCAGAAATTCTGTGTGCTATTTTGAAGAGTACAAAAAGTCTCTGTGATGTCACAGTTTAATTGACATTGTTAAAATGAGATCTACTGTTGGTATTTCAATTCAATAAGTGCAATTCCATAAGAACTTGAAAAAAGAAAAAAATGGCTATCAAGGAGGCCAAAAAACATGTTTTATAAGAAAAGATTGCTGCTGTGCTCAACTGTCATGGCTGATATCTTTGAATTTTAACATCTGCACCTTGTCCAAGATGGGAGAATTTAACTGTAACTGTTCTTCCTTGTGCATGCTAAAAGAAGCTGGAGGCAATAAAAGTGACTTATTTGATGCCAGGGTTAGTCCATTATTTTAAAAGCATATGAAAGCATGAAAGAATGCCTCTAAATTTGATGAATGTGCAAAATGTCCTAATTTTGGGGAATCGTTGTTCACTGACAAAAGGAATCACTTTTTGTTATCTTTACTTTAAAGCTTACAAAACATTTCAAACTTACTCGGGCAGCTGTTTATGGCTCCTAATGTCATCTGTCTTTGCCATCACCAGGTGAAACCCAAAGAAAACACTGTCTGTGTGGGGGCTCTGCTCTTCCTCTACACCGGAGATTTCTACCTTAATATCAAGTTCCAGGACGACAGCGCTGGACGGGAGCTTCCTCTCGCCTGGTTCACTCTTCCCAGCGTGCACATCCGAGCCCTGGACACTCCACTTCAGGCTGGGGCCTGATAGCTTAAGCTCTAAGTGAGGGATGGAGAGTTTTCTTGATCAGCCTCTCTGACAATACAACCATGTAAATAAGTATTTGTTTAAAGCATAAATTGTATATCAAGATGGACGCAGCATCAGTCTCCAAGAAGTGAAGCCAAAGTATTTCGAGCTCCCAATGCTGCAGTTTAGGTCGTACACCCCCCGTCCTCCATGACATCATGAGACATGAGTTGAGCTAGAAAGTTAAAAGACACGTCACATAATCATGTGTCAATCCATGATTCAGTTTTGATAGTTATTATTCTGATTGGTTGTTTTTTTGTAGCAGTTGTCTTCAAATTATAGATGTATTGTTATTATCGACACGTGCAGCTGCTTTCGGTGTTCTTAACCAGATAAAGAATTATTGTCTGCTCTAAACACAAGAATCTCTTTATCTGACTGTACGGACCTGAGGGAACTTTAATGTTTTATCAACAAGTTAAATGTTTGCTTTGGTTAGCTGAAGGGGCGTGGCCTCAGTTCCCCAGTTGCACCAGCCAGCTCCCTTCTGATCCTGTCATGGTTCCACCAACGCAATGTATACCAGTTGTTGTCACAGGGATATTTTGGCTTCTAATTTGCATTAAAAAAAGGCGGCACGGACCGAAGTCCATATGTATATACAGTCTGTGTTTAAAAGTCATCTTTTCAGTCGAGTGAAAGACGGATGTGAGATCTTCCATGAGAAACTCTGACATGCTCTGTTACAACTAAGGAGCGTGCAGCTTTATTGAGACAGACGAAGCAAAATGCAAACTTGTAAATGTACAGACGATAGAAGATGAGAGACTGGAGGTATGCTAGAGTTTACTATATCAGTCACAAGTCTGCCTGTAGTTCGCCTTCAGAGTGATTAGAAAGAGAGTGTCTGGAACACACATTTGTGAAACTGAGCTGATTAGTCATTCATCTTTCTGTGTTTATATATTGACAAAACTTACTATCAATCTCTGCAATCAGGGCCCACATCAGTGTAGAGAAAGAGCCGTGCAATGTGCTTTGATTATAGTTTTAACTCTTTCATGTAATTACACTATAGACCATTGAAAACTGATTTATAAATTTATTCACTCAGTTGAGGATTTTGTTACCTTGTGTTTGAAGAAAATTACAAGAAGAACAATCACATAATTACAGAGCTGCATACTAACACTGGAAGATGAAGATTAGCCTGAGTTTAAAGCCATTTATTTACACATATAATGTATTTATTTCTTCTGCTGTACGGACATTTGGTCTCCACACACTGAATTAATAATCAATCCGGCTGTCTTAGAGAAGGTTCTTATATTGTGTGAGATTTAATTGTTGTAAATAAACAACAAAGAATGCAACCTGTGTTTGTTTTTTGTTTTTTTATCTACAGTGTATTATTCTAACTCTGCAGTCTTCTATCAGTCATTCCAGCTGTGAGATCGGCTTTATTCTCTGTCGACTGATCCGACCTTTTCCACCCCTGTATTTTAGGACTCTGGAGTCTGACGTTCAAAAGGGCCAGAATCCTTAACAAGTGATTAAAAGGGAAAAACATTTTCATACATGGAAAGAAGGATGAATAACCTGATTCCCTGATTCACCTTTTCTTAAAATGATGTTACAATAAAGTAAGGGAGAACACAGCAACCTCGTGCTCGTTGTGCTTGATACCTTTTAGATCCTCTCACCGGTGGGCCGAGCGTGAACTGAATGAAGGAGACGCTGACAGGAGATAAGCCTCGTCGAAAGGCTAAAACGTCTCTGGGGGGGTTGTGAGACCTGAAGGTTTCATGCAGCTTTGAAAGGAGGTTTATCAGTAAATCAAAACACACTCAGCGTGTTGCAGTCAAGCGTGAGAGAGACCTGATTGTGTCCCTCCCAGCCAGCAGAACTTCATTTTTATTTACATGAACCAACTATTAAAATCCAGCCAGCTATGAGTTTATGATAAGGAAAACAAATTTGTTAAGGGAAATGTAACGTGTATTCATTAAAAATGTCCAGAATTTGTAAAAGGGATGCTTTTTAATCCTGTGAGAATTGATCTTTTTTCCTACTCCAGTTTTTTTTTCCTTGATCAAGGTCGCCTTTAAAGTTCACACAAATCGCTTTTCCACTCATAAATGTGTTTGTTTACATATGTGAATAATACATCAGTGAATCAACAGCTTTTATCAGTTATGCATACAACGCAAACACATCCAAAGTCATGCCCTCCAAGCGCATTAATTTGTTTATCTGTTTGTGTATTTATTTGATTAAGAAAGGTGTGTGTGTGTGTGTGTGTGTGTGTGTGTGTGTGTGTGTGTGTGTGTGTGTGTGTGTGTGTGTGTGTGTGTGTGTGTGTGTGTGTGTGTGTGTGTGTGTGTGTGTGTGTGTGTGTGTGTGTGTATAGACTCTTGCATGCAACAATAACTGCTTTGTGTTAAGTGTTGAAGTGAGCGTGGCTCCGGGGCCACAGTATGCATATTTTATAGTTAGATACTTGTTTACGGGCCTATGCTTTTCAGTCAGTGTAACTCCATTCATTAGCCTTAATTACAAAGCAAGCCTCCAATTAAGAGCCTCACCTGACTCACACTTATAGCACATGTGCAGATTACTCAATGACAGCAGCAGAGCCTGTGCTGGAAAATCTCACAACAGAGTGGTGGATGATCGTCTAACGTGTTGCAAATGCATCAAGGTGACTAGTGTCAACTGTTGGTACTGCAACTAAAAGATTATAATAGAAGAACATCTGGAGAACGTATAACAGGACACTTCAACTTAAAAAAATGTTTCTGTTTCATACAAGTCTTTAAAGGCAGAAGGTGCAACATTTAACAGAAATCATGTACAGTATATCCTGTTTAAATCATGTGAAGTGTGAGTCCTGCCAGCTGTGTTGTTGTCGAAGCTGTGTTTACATCATGTTTACATGGACGGGACGGCCTTGTATAGAAAGCTGTTTTAGTCTATGATTAGAGAAAAGAATATTAAAGCCTACACACTGCTTATTTGGATGTCGCATAAGTGTCTTTAGATCATGGCCATTCTGTGTCAATGTTTGTGCAATATGAAGCTATGAGTTATCCAAAGTGTGTTAACATTAGCCTGCTAACACAACAATGCAGACCACAAGATATTGCAGCTCAAGCAAAGATTTTTCTCAAGCAGAGAATTTTGTCTGCTGTTTGTGCTTGTTGACGTTTATTCACGTTGCGATCTACTTGATAACTTCTTTGTGAGAACGCGAGTGGAGGGGGGTTGGAGGTGTGTCGCTGGAAGAGAGCGGAGGCTTCCATATAGTGGAGGTGTCTCCAAACAGCAGTTTGTTTTGGTTTAATGCTGGTGTTCAAAAACCACACCTACAGGATCAAAAAGTCACACGGTCTTCCATTGAAACCATGGAAGTTTGATAGTCCGAGTGGATACCTTTTTGTGTGGAATTAGCACGCTCTGCCCAAGCATGTGCAGGTTCACTCCATATTCTCTGGGTGACTCTCACTGTCCAAAGACATGCTTGTTAGCCTAATTGGTGATTATAAATTATCCTGAGGTGTGAATGTTAGTGTGTCTCTTTATATGTCAGCCCCAGGGTGTACCCTGCCTCTCGCCCAATGACAGCTAGGATCTGCTCCTCCTACGAGGATGAGCAGAATAGAAAATAGATGGAAATTGTATTTTTTCTGAACATTGGTTCAGTAACGCTGCTGTGAATGATCTTCTTGCAGCTTTAAAATGCTTTAGGTCATCGTGTAAGATTCTCATGAGGAGTAATACAGCGTCACTTTGGGAGGATCGCCCAAATGTCAAAATGACCTCTATTGAACTGAAGGCATCCAAAGAGACACAGCGTCCTGTCTTGAGTTTAAATGAGGTTTCTTATCCGAGAATCAGCAGGGCATTATTAGCCACCCACCTTCATTACCTTGCAGCAAACCTGTAATTCTGATCCAAATCAGCCTGACAATCACGCATCAATCTTTGCTGAGGCATCTCCCTTCCCTCCTCCCAGATATTAGGCCGTTACAACAGAGAGGAAAATGAGTTGTTTGAGAGCAAACAAGAGCTTTTCATTTAGTGGCAATGAAATCCCCTGAGCTCTGCTGCCGACAGTACGCCGTCTCTCTCCGCGTGAAAACATTCATGCAAATTAAACTCCATTCAATCCCTTTCTTCTCCTTCTGCATTGAGTAGTAAGTCCTGTCCATTCATATATTCATATATATGCAACCATAACATGTAAATGATGTCAGGAGTGGAGTGATGAAGGGATTTGAGAGGATTAAGGTGTGTGCCGAAGAAAGACGGGTGATTTGACACCTGTGCTGCTCTTTTCTCTCCCTCGCCTGTAGCACTGCAGGAGGAAACCTGGCAGAGAAAAGCACAGGGATCCTCATCCTCTGCGTGTTTACTGATCCACTGTGACTCTCTGAATTAATTAATGCGCTATCAGCCACGGCACACAAGCTGGTAAATGTGAAATAAACTCAAAGTGAAGTCTGACATGTGACTGCAGCTTACGTAACAATTTGCTCCAAGTTTAAGTCCCCATGAAATGAAAAAAAAAAGAAGACTTTTTCACCTTGTACATCAACCTTCACTGTCACAATGTTTACCTCCACCTCATAAATCAAGTCTAAACAGACAGGCAGAACTTCACTATGTGTCAAAGTAATTTATGTATTTATAGGTACAGACAAATTGTACGTTGGACAAAATTATATTCTTCCTCTTATGAACCCGTTAGTGTTTTTGGCCTCTTCTCACAGTCTTCATCAGTGGATGGAGTTTGCTGTCTTGTCATCACTTGGTGACAGGAGGTTGGGTTTTGTTTGTGGGACTATAACAGTTTAAAGATACAGAAAATATCAATGGATGAATTTGGTGCTTCTTTGCTGCATTCTGTACAAGGATATTTGATTGATTCACGCTTTTAAATCATGTGTCTCTACTGCTTTGTTATTCTGTTTAACTCAAGCGGCAACTTCCTGTCTTGAAAATTGAAGCCAAAGTCGATGAGGAAGTGCAGTTTGTACAGCATAAGTGAAATAAAATGTTTACAGCCTGGCGAATGAAGCGAAATAGGTCTGATTAGTTATTGTCATCGCTGACTCCATTTTGATTTTATGGACGACAGGTGGGCACAATGTAACAGTGAGGCTTAAAACCCGCCTCAGCACTAGCTCTTCAGGCTCTGACAAACCCTGCAGAGTGGCTATGAAGGCCACCTTTGGCTTCTCCTCACGCAACCTTTTTTCTTGGCAAAAAAGTTGCACTCGAACACGGTGAGAGAGGAAGAGGGAGAGGAAATAGCTCTCAGCAGGCAGTTGGCAGTCTCTTGTTATGATAAGAGACCATTTTCACACCGCTGTCATGCACCACTCGTATTTTAGTTAGCCTACTAAACAAGAATAATGTCTGATAAAAAGTTAAAAATGGCACTGACGTTGGCAGCCCTTTGTCTTTGGTGGAAAAAGAGAAGAAGAAGAGGAAGCAACAAATAAGGTGAAACCACACTAATGGGTGAAAGTATGGATACTACAGGGGCTTTACCAAACCTGTGTTGAGGCTGGAGATAAATGAAACCTCCAAACAGCCAATCAGAGAGATTTCCCTCACCAGACCATACCGGCCGATTCAACATATCGAATCCGCCCAAGAAAGGCAGATGAAGGCAGCCGGACACAAATCAAAAACTAGGAGGAGGACCGCTGACCAAAGGTTCAACTCGGACCAACGGCCTTGTGTCCTTGGTGTGTGAGGACCTTTAGTCTGTCGTTCAGGTTGACTTAAAGTTAGCCTGAGACCGGATTTCCAACATGGAGGCTGCAGATGATCCCCACTACAGTCTATGATTTAAACACAAACACAAGTATTCAAGACGGTGTGATGCTTTTTCATGTCATTTCAGAAGCATTTAGTTTAATAAACAGTTTTTCAGTAGAAGCTTTAAAAGTTTGCAATATGTTCAGGATTTTTTCTCTTTTTCTTTCATTAGAGCAGATAGTTAATGTGATGAAACATAAAGAATTTAAAAGAAGAAAAACAACTTGACTGTTGAAGCTCAAAATTTGACAAAATGAAGAATGTTGAAATGAATTGGTGATTTTTTCTGCAAAGCCACAGATAACTCATCATGTTAACTGGATCAGGATGTTGATAGCAGAGTGAAACTGTATTTAGATATCATCTTGTATCAATCAATCTTTATTTGTTCAGCATTAATTCACAACAAGCGTTATCTCAAGACACTTTACAAAAGAGTAGTTAAAAGAACTTATTCAAAAAAGACCGGACATGAATCCATCATGAGCACTAAGCAACATTTAGCAAAGTTATAGTGGCAAGAAAAAAAAACGTCCTTTAACAGGCAGAAACCTCGAGCTGAAGCAGACTCATGTTGAACAGCCATCCGCCAGAACTGCGCTGGGCTTGACAAATGAAATTGAGGGAGATGCAGGAAGACGGATAGAGATAAACAGGAGGCGGTATGGACACATAGAGCACAGTGAGTGTTAGCTTCCATAGCATCAAGCTCCATGGTTACACCTCCAGGAGACCTGCTCCCACCACAGATCCGTCACTCTAACATCTGCCCACATCGCTGCTCGTCTACGTGCGCGTGTCTGTCTGAGCCCTTGTGTGTGTGAAGTCTATAATGGGCTGAAAAATCTGAACGCTCCCGCAGAGGATTAGTGAAGCAACCATTCTCCTTTTAGCTGTCTTATATCTGCACAAAAGACAGAAGAGCCTCTGTTTTTGTTTCGTCAGTGCAGGCATATTCCTCAGCAGCTTTTTATCAGACAGATTCAATCATGTGAGCATCCTGTGGTTGCACAACTCTTTCTACAGCTGCATCAGGTTGCAAGTGCTCTAAACATGTACAGTGATGAGGGGGGAAACGGTGAGGGACCCGCTTGTGTCCAGTCAAGAAATCATTAGCCAAACGAGGCTTTCGAAAACCACAGGAGGTGATGACACATTTATTGGAGTCATTAAAGTAAAGACTTCCAAATATTGATTTTGTTGATTTCTGTTGTTTTTTTATGCAGCAGTATATCATAAGAGTCCACACCGGTGATGTGAGGATGATACGTAAGTACAGATCAATAAAACACTGATTCATATCCAGACTGCGGAGTGTTGTCCTGTTGTGTCTGTACAACACAAACAGCTGTTGGTAAACTACAACAATTGCATTCCTATTCATGTGTGATGTTTCAGTTTGTTTCAGCTGATACGTCAGAATCGTGTGTGTGTGTCTGTATTCACACTCCAGTATCATTCTGTCTGCATTTGTAATAACTCAAAGACCGAATGAAAGGAATCGACTCAAAGTTAATTGAATTAATTTAAATATTCTTTGTTATACAAACTAGTTTAATCGACACTTTTCGATCAGCTATCCAGAGTTTAGAGATTATAACGCTGGCAGAATATTATGAAATTAACTTTTCTGTTCTGCAGAGGTCAAAGAGACAAGCTTTCCTTCCAATATGGCAGTCAGATAGTTTTTTAAAAAATGTCTTATTGGTATGAGGACTTGTGGCTTTTTTTAGTGTGTGTGTGAGTGTGGGTGTGTGTGTGTGTGTGTAGGTGTGTGTAGGTGTGTGTGTGTGTGTAGCGCTGTGTGATGAGCCAAGCAATTGTACTGTAAGTTGAGTGTCATTACCATGGAGACTAATCCAAGCTGTTGCCATTATTAAACTTTTCTCTCTGAGCTTCAGCAGAAATGCATTAGGAGTTCTGAAGGAGGGCTGAGCGGGAACTTGAGGTGTGACAAATGGAGCTAAATATAGAGCGACATCAGATCCAGACGGTGCTGATCAGAGGAGCTCTTTCCCCTCTTTTAATGGCTGCATTGGAGGAACCATGCGGTTGATCTTGTGGCTGCTGCGTTCACTCAACATCTTACTGAGATGAGCTTGTTTCCTGTTAGTGTTTATATTGGTGCATGAGTGGGTTTGAATGGAGAACATTGGCAATTTTGCGGTGTTTCGTTACAAAACTAAAATTAGTTGAAGAGGAAAAAGTAGCTCAGAAGTCCTCTGTGGCAATCCGATAAAAGCTTACAGAAGTGGGCGGGACATCAGTGTGAAACACAAACAGACAAAACACATATGCCTTTTTGAAACAGGCTAAAGCTTTAATGTTTGCTCCTTTTTATTACCAGGTAACTTTAGAGGAAGACTTTCATCATATTCACTTGAGGGCAATTGCACATTGGAGGTGAAAAAAGGATGTTTTTCAAATGTTCTGTATGAGGAACAAACAACGAGGAGCACCCAAGAGAAGAGTACAATGGGAATTAAATATATACTAAATAGAAAAAGGGGAAAAAAAGATGGCTTACTTATTCTAAAGTCCAACAAAAGTCCACAAAGCCAACTAGAAACCACAACAAGGCATCAGAACACTCTTAAAATCCCAGGACCACAGGTAGGTTGGACATGATGAACTGAACAAAGCACAGAACGTTAGTAACAGAAAGACGAGAGACAGGGGGTAATCAAACACGGGTACACCTGACAAAATAAAGGAACTATGAAGGCTGTTAGAGGGAAAAACACAGAGGCAGGAAGTAACCCTAGACTTGATACACAAGGGCAAAAAGTCCAAAACAAAACAGGAAACACTAAAAAACCTTCACCGCACACGTGAGATAAGAGTAAGACAGAATCCAACAGGAAATGAAATCTCAACCATGAATGACAGAAAATACAGAACTAAAGAACAACTCTTACTTTTTGTATCATCTTAAAGAAAAACAAAGTCAGAGGAGAAGTTTTTTTTTTTTACCGTTTATAATCAACATTTTCATTATTTAAAAAACATCTTTATCTCGTTCACTTTTTCTGGCGCTTTCACTTTTATACTTTCATACTTTTGAATGACAGGAGAGAGAAAACACTTTTCCGTCTATAGTGAAACCTCATAGTAAAGCATATCAAAGAAGCGTCTTTCTTTTCTTGTATTTCGTTCTAATGACATGTCACCAACTCTGTGTCTTTCTCTTAGACAGACACAACAGGTCTTGAATCTATTTGCATATCTGACACATTAAATTGCACGCTCTGTAGCTGCTCTTCTAAGTGGAGGAGGGGGGGTCTTGGATTATTTAATGGATTTATTCTGTAATGATCACCATTTATGAATTAGATGAGATTAGATTAAACTTTCTTGTCTTTGTGCAGAGCACACGTACAAGACAACAAAATGTATTTGGTGTTCAAGCCAGAAGTGCAAAAGAGCAGTAAAGACATAAAGTGCTGTGTGCTGCACTATAGAGCAGCGTAGGAGGGATATAAGTACAGGATGAACAGTAATCCAATGTGTGTGTGTGTGTGTGTGGGGGGGGGGGGGGGGGGGAATGAAACCGCAGAAACCAGTGACATGCATTTACTTTATACAATATATGATTGAACACATGGAAGCTTTCTTATATTACTTTTGACTTCCTTTTTTTTTTTTTTTTTTGACATGATTTTGTTTTGAAGTTCTGATTCCTTTACTTTTCATTTTAAGACGAAAAAAACAATCTGCAGATTAGTTTTCTAGGTCTGATCTAAATAGTGAAAAAAAAGATCTTTATCACAATCTGTTTGAAGACCCTCTTCTTGTCTTGTCATCTATGAAACAGGTGAGGGGAGAACAAAACTTTTGTTTGGAAAAAGTTTTTCATCTGTGGAAGAAAAAAAAGAAAACCCGAGCTCCAAAATAACTCTTGAGTTGGAAAAAAAACAAACAAACACAACTCTGCTGGATACAAATACATTAATGTTTTCAGACGGTTGGACCCACAAGAAACGTTACAAAAACATCTGCCTTTTACATTTTTAAAACGACAACGAGAGAAAAAAAAGTTGGTACTGGATCCTTTAAATGGAGCCTTAAGCTAAGTAAACCTATAGGTGTTACTTCAAAGCCTTTTACATTAGCATTTGTAGTTCTTAAATCAGGTTAATATAGTGTGAGGCATATTTTGTAAATACTCGTTTCCCCTCGCTTGCCACACTGTGAACTCGGAGCTTTTGTGCTCCTGAGCAGCATTCTGCTCAGACTTTATTCCAGTCACGTTTCTCAGGATGGTGTGTCTATATTGCTGTCTTTATTTCTCTTTGCAGCGCACACGATGCTCTATTCTTTCCAAAATGTGTTCATAATAACTCGGATGGTGTTGCGCGCAGCAGAGCATCAGCGTACCAATCTTCAGGACCTTGGACAGCGCAGCAGCATCTTCCTGTAAGGATGTGATGTCGCTGAAGTCCCGCTGCTGCTGGAGTGAGAGAGAAAAAAAATAGCCAATGTGTCAATGTGAGTCTAAATAAACCATCTCTGTCCATATAATGAGGAGGAGGGGTAATGGTGGGAGGGGTCGCGTTGTATGGCGACGAAGGGGGAGCAGCTGTTAATTTCTCCCCCAGTAGGTCCCCCCCCCCTCCCCGGAGAGAAACCTTCCAGTAGAATTCAGATGGTGAGGTCAGAATTCAGAGGATTCGTGACACTTGGAAAAAGAAAAACACAGAGACAGGAGGAGCAACGCCCACCGATTAGAGTCTGGAGAGTGTGGAGACATAAAATGTGCAGCTTTCAGAATACGAGCAGCTCGTGACAGGCATGGTTAACTCAAAGGCCCCCCACACAACGAGGGAAACACATGAATTCTCTTTTTTCACATTTTGCCTCAAATTCACCTGACACTGGTGAGCAGGCTGTACGGGAGAGGAGGAGAAGAGGTTTGGATACGCGCAACAGAGTCGGAGTGCCACTGCGGGCACGGAACGCGCAGAAGCATTTTCTGATTAATGTTTGCCTCTGCTTTAAAGTACCTTCCTTTCTCTGCTCAATATTTTACATCTCAAAAAAGCGAGGTGTACATTTGGATAAACTCATCTCCTCGATGGAACCTGTCGGCGAACATGTGTTGCGTGCTTGGAATATGTTTTAATCCCTCTAACAAGTGGTGAGTTGGTCCAGCAAAGGAGCATCTGTAAAAGGGGAAACCAGCCTGTGAAAATGTTTGCTGTGATGATCTGTGCACCGTGTGAGTAGCATTTCCAAACTTGCTCTTCCTCTGCGATACTCTGTGACCCTCCCGTCTTATCAGCGACTCAGCACATTTCTTGTGAGGATGTCATCTGCTGTTTGCAAGGAAGATATACAGATTTCACTGAACCTGGATTTTTTCAAGCATAGGGGATGGCTGCTAAAAATAGCCTGCATTCCAATGAGATTACAATGAACAGGTTGGTGTTTCGCTGAAACTTAGAGACATGCGGGATGATGCTCAGTTTTAGGGCATATTAATCCACATCACTGACAAAGTGAGAGTGGAGCATCAAGGGAAGGCAGAAAAAAAGAGATCTGTCAGAGATCATTTTCTGAAGAATTTGTCCACATCACTTTAGTTCACTTGTGGGGAAAGAGACCAACAGGCGATCATTGGGAGCAGCTTGTTGATGGCACTGCGCACCGGGAGGACTTGGTTTGGGCAGGTCTTGCGCAGGGTCTTTCGGCTGCAGGACTCCTGGTCCAGGCGATCCAGTAGTCTCTTGTGTCTCTCCGCCAACCAGGAGCAGGATCTGGGTTTCTGTCACCGGGATCACCACTGCTGCTCCCACTCCTGCGCCCACCCCGGACACAGTCACCGGAGCGCACCTTTCTGCGCCTCCGCCTCCAGGCACTGCCCACACGGCTTCCCCCACGCTCGCTGCGCCTTCCCGGGGAATCCGAGGGGACATGAGCCCCTCGGTCGCCGGTTCCTGTTGGCCATGAAGCGGCAAAACGTGCGGACCCTTTCCCTGATCATTTGCACGTTTACATACCTGCTTGTCGGGGCCGCCGTCTTTGACGCCCTGGAGTCCGACTTCGAGATGCGGGAAAAGGAGCAGCTGGAAGCAGAGGAGAAGCGTCTCCAGGGGAAATATAACATCAGTGAGGATGATTACCGCA
Source organism: Symphodus melops (assembly GCF_947650265.1). Classification (NCBI taxonomy): domain Eukaryota; kingdom Metazoa; phylum Chordata; class Actinopteri; order Labriformes; family Labridae; genus Symphodus; species Symphodus melops. Next base: position 5,479,565 of record NC_136708.1, read on the forward strand.
AACTGGAGACCATCATCATGGAGGCTGAGCCCCACAGAGCCGGAGTGCAGTGGAAATTCGCAGGGTCATTTTACTTTGCCATCACAGTTATAACCACCATCGGTAAGTTGAAGTCTCTTTTGGCCAGTCACAGTCTTGAAAAAAAAAAACCCCAGCATCAACGAGTCCCCATCATAACCTTTAGAGTTGTGTAATGTTGAGCAACAGGACCTGATTTAACATTTGCAAAGCAATAGAAGGGCCGGAGGGCAGCAATTACGCGAGGCAACATGTTCACATTTAATGCTTAATAAACCAATCTGATCGCAGAGATACATCAGGTGTCACAAAGTTTTAAGCAACATGTTGCAGATCTCGCTCACTGGTCTAAAGGGAGCTTGCTGCGTGCATACATCTGTGTCACTGCATATGAGGTTGTCTGGATTTGTACTTTATTCCTTTGGGGTTCAGCGAGTGACGTGGCACACTCAAGACACTTCAAACATTCGTGTTCAAGGCGCAGTAAACACCGTTCAACTTCACCATTGCGTCACCAACATACAGCATAAAGTAAGACAGATTGATTTTGACAGGCCGACAGTTGTTATCAACTCTGCTAGAAATAAGATATGCAGCTGTGCAAGGACGATAACGAGGCTTTGGTAACGGGACTGAAACGGAGCATAAGCTGGAGAAGCAGCAGGTTTTTAATGTGGTAGTACTGAAAAGACAGCTCCTCGGAGTTCAGCTGAAGGCACAGAGAGAGTTCAGTTTTGGAATACTGACGTCACTTCTACTGAGCCCACTGAACTTGTTATATTCATGGATGTTAATCCCTTAAAGCCTAATTTTGAAGTGTTTTTTTTTCTTCACGCCACGTTTGAGCAAAAAGCCCATGAGCTATAACGCTACTTTACAACAACAGGTGATTTCAAGCTGGTGATCATGACAAGCAGAAACAATTCCCCTTCATTTGTTCCCCAGTAGTGAGGTATCGATCCTGTTTTTTTTATTGAATCAATTATTTCCTATTATCCCCCCCTACAGGAAACATAAATGACATCATGTTGACGCCACTTTTGATCAAGCATTTGCGTCATGAAGTTGATTTCATGCTGTGAAGGAGGGATCAGAGAGTTTGTCCGTGTTTACTCTCCAGTATCATTCTGTCTGCATTTTAATAACTCAAAGACCGAATGAAAGGAATCAACTCAAAGTTGATTGAATTAATTTAAATATTCTTTGTTTTAAAACTAGTTTAAACGACACTTTTCAATAAACTATCCAGAGTTTAGAGATTATAACGCTGGCATAATATTATGAAATTAACTTTTCTGGTGTGTGTGTGTGTGTGTGTGTGTTGGGGGGGGGGGGCTAATGCACCAGGCCTGTCCTCCTCCAGTTTGCCAGGCAACACTTAAAAGGGACAACTACTGCACAGAGCAGTGAAGGCGGATCCACTGTTGTTTCCAGGCTACTGCAACAAGAGCCATTGTAATATTCATGTTGTGTGAAGTGGTTACATCTACAGCAGGCCCGAGTCTCCACTGTAGGAAACAGATTCTCTTTTATACATGATCATACTGTTAGGATTGGCAGAAGAGTTTGTGGGACAAGCTGAGAAATGTATGCACACGGATGTTTAGATAAAAGTTAGAAAGGACAGATTTTTCGTTCCTTGACTAAATCTATTCATGTGGCTGAAACAGACTGCATCAAAACATTAAGAGAAAACAACTCTGGCAGAACAACAGACTTTTCTTCCAGAATTGCGTTTCATATCCTGTTGATCCAAATGAAAAAATCTTCCACATAGAGCCGTTAACAGACATTCTAAAAATACTGATATGGCGAGGTGCTGATTGTAATACTCTATGTTTTTTTTCCAGTTTTCAGTTTACTGCATCATGATAAACATATCACTTACATTCTCTAAAACTTTCTGTCTTACTTACTTACTGTTACATTTTGACAATTAGTATTAAAAAAAAAATGTTTGTGAGTGAAACTTTTTAGAAATTAGCATTTGTGTTAATCATGTAAAACAACGCCTTAACAATGTCCATCGACTCTATTACTGTAAATAAAAAGCTGTACTTATTCAGGGGCACAGCTTGCAGCCTCAGACCAATAGGGGGGCTTTAAAGGCAGTGGCTGAAAATGTGTACATTTTGCAATGACGGTAGGAAACATCTGACGTCACCGACTCTTGTTGCCCTGCTGAACACTGATTGGAGGGTCCCCAACAGACTCTAATCACCACTCTATTCATTTCTTATATTACACAGATATATAATTGGGAAATAATCTTCTTGTTGTGATAATGACAACACTTCCCGATGAGGGATCACGTCATTTTAATAAAGGAGCCATCTAATGATATTCAAGTCTTTTCAACGACATCACCATCACCAGCCAAACATTGCAGTAAATCCTGAGATGCTTCACTGGGTCAATAATGAACCGGTGAGGTTTTTTTTTTTTTTTTTTTGTGATATTTGTATTTTTTCCAATTATAATGCTGAAGACCTAGTGGATATTGTTATCCAAAATGACTAAAATTGCACATTACCACACTGATTCTAGTACAGGTGGTTTTTGAACCCATGATGGAATCACTTGTACATCTTAATATTGTTTAAAATATGTCTTCTTCCTCTGTGAACTGAACCTCCAAGTTGTTGGAAAATTATTTGGAAAAAATTATCGCTATCCAAACAGCAATATTACAACACAACAGGTATATCTGTACCGGATGATTCAATTAAAGATATGGCCCCGGATAAGCGGCAGTAAATGGATGGATGGATGGTTTTCTAAGAAAAATGACTCAAGAGCATCCAATGCATATCCATCTGCACATTAAAAAGTAACTCCCCCCCCTCCCGAAAAGCCCAATTTCCTGCTGGTTTAGGATCACATTTAGCCTTTCTTGAAAAACATCAATTCTCACTTCACACACTTCTGAAAAGATTGGCATCAAGCGTGAGGGCAAATGAGGGGGCTGGGGCTAAAGGACAGGAAGTAAAAACAACAATGGTTTTGGATGTAGACACAGTATTGATAAAAGTAACATCAGAATCTGAGCAGGTCTGTTTTAGTGTGAGGCAGACTGTGGGAAACTTTATACATTTGAGCAAAGGACAATAGTACATCTGAACAATCCCTCAAACTCAAGATCACTGACATTAAAAACAAAGAGTTAAGGTAACCTGCATTTCCAGTTTTAGAAGTTAAAAAACACAGTGAAGTGGCTGTATTTTTGCAAGTGTGATCTGTTAGTACTGAGTGAAGCGTCTATAAGTTACGAAAGGATGAAATGTTCACAACGCCTCAGACCATGAAGTGAGACAATCACAGAAAAGTGTCTTCATCTCTTTTTTCTGTCCTTTTCCCGACAATCCAGACCTATAAGGCATTTCATCTTGCACTCTGAGAAAGTTAAATCCAAAGTTAATATGATTTTTTTAAGGTTATATTTGACTCAGCCATCATTGTCTTTAGGCTGTGAAGTTTTGATTTGATGAGTTCTCTCAAGGATTGCAAGACTACACTCAAATATATATCGCTCAGCTGAGGAATAAGATTTACCATCTCCTTCTCTCCCCTGTTAAGAAGTGAATCTTTTAGAAATAATGAAACTGCACTCTTTCAATAGATTTTCAAATAATTATTTCAGACACAAAAAGTGAAAGAAGTGAAAGTACCTTTGTGCAAAATGAAACTCTACTGCAAAGATAAGGAAACAATTTGGACTGTGTCCACTATGAGCTGTTTGTGGAAACTAATTGAATTTAGTGTCATCATGTAGGAGAGTAAAAATGGAACAAAGATGCCTATTAAGATATGTGTTAGCACACGCTTGCTGTGTGTGTACATTTTCCACAGAATAAGTCAGGAGGAGTAATGTAACAATACAGCTCAGCATGGTGCTTTAACAGCCACCGATATGACTGCACAGACAAACAAACACAGTGAGAATCTGCTTCAATGAAAACCCAAAGAGCTATACTTCATTTACAGAAGAATGTTTCCAATGATATCAATGAGGATACTGTAAATTCTCACACAATAGCTCCATCTGATTGCCCCTTAACAACAGAGTCAAGTATGGGGTCCCCTACAAAATGGAACAACCCTTCAATACCCTGATGAGTCGTCAGTAGTTGTCATCATCATTAACTTAAACAGATGTGACAATTTTACCAGATAGGCAGAATGGAAGATTTCAACAAATATCACACCAATAAAGATATTGATTTGGTTTAGTTTGTTGTGATACGTATGAGAAAAAGATCGAAATGATGAGCAAGGTTGGATGATTGGAAGATTTAGGGTGGAGGGATGAAGGGGATGAAGGTTAGGGTGGAGGGGAGGAGGGGTGAAGATAGGGGTCATGGGATGGAGGTAGAGGGGGATAAGAGTTAAGGGATGAAAGAGTAGGGGTCAAGGGAGGTGGGATGAAGCAAGCAAGGTAAGGGTTAAGCAATGTGGGATGGAGGTAAAGAAGAGGGATGAATGGATGAATGTAGGTGTCGGGAGGTGAATGGAAGAAAGATGACGGACTCTTGACAGCCGGTGTAAGGACGACACGAGGAAACCAGACAGGTTTTAGCGGGGTAAGGATGTGAAATCAGCATCAGAGGAAAAAGGAATGATGAAGGCGGGTTTAAATATGTATGATATCAAAATGGGTTATGTTTCAGGCGGTCTACATTCCTGAACCAAGTTTCAAAAACTGTATACCTCTGAAGGATGTCTGTGTAAAGGTCCATGTAGCCCAACCCATCCTTCCCAACAAGAACCAAGACACCCCGACTCTAGATGTCAAGACGAGATGGTCAGGGCGAGGGGTAGATTGTGACTGATCCCAAAAGAAAGCCACAATAAGAGTACTTTATTTATCCATTTCTTTTTAAACGTTTACTATGATAACAGGTGCTGCTCTGCTGTAGAGAGGCTGAACATGTTTTTTTTAGTTAGAAGGAATAACATAAAGCATTTGATACTAAATCATCTGGACGTACTGTATATAAAGACTGAGCTCAGTTCTGCTGGTTTGATCTCTTCAGGGACTTTGTGGTTGTTTTATCATATTGGCAAGGTATTAAGAACTATAATGACACTTAAGACCATTTTAATTGGCATCATAAGCCATAAATGTGGATGTGGAAGAAATAGAAAAAGTTGTGGCTATAGTAGTGAGTGTTTGTGGCTGTATGAGCTTATTCTTTGCATATTTATTATTAATTTTATTTTATTTTTTTAGATCTGCCTGTTTCATCACTACGTTTCCTTTTATTTGCATTGTGTTTGGAAGTCATTGAAGAAAAAGAAGAAGAAGGAGAAGAAGAAGTAGCAGTTGCAATGTTTAGAAATATAACTGTGAATTTCTTTTTCTCCAACATCTCAGACTTTCGAAAAAAAATATCAACCATCAAACAAAAGTTTAATTGGAGTGCTTAATAAATCAATACGATATAAACCAAATACACTCTCGTACAAAATTTTTCCAGCGAGAAATGATAGCCGAAATATCAACCACAGGATATACAGTACAGTATAGACAAAGCAATGACACCTTTGTTTGCTTCTGCCTATGAAAAAAAGGGATATCTAATAAAATACAGTATGTGGTCATGTTGGTTTTGTAATGAGGTAATATCGCAGTGCAAATTATTCCTGTAGACTTTTCAGCTGAATGAGGCTCTTGAGTCCAGTAACACAAGCATCAGAAACACGATCCCAAAGTCCTTGTCATAGTTGATGTAATACGAGCAGCAGTGGTAGTAGTTGGTGTGTCCAAATAAGCTTTATTGGAATTTAGCTGAATTAAACTTTGCCCTATTTATACAAGCATTACAAGTTAAATATTTTCATTAAACTTGTACATAAACCTACATCGTACAAAAGTACAATGGTCTGGAGTGCAAAGGAGACTGAACTAAGCATGATAATGAAATATAATAACAGGATTAAATTAAGCCTCATCCTCAGGTGTTAAAAAATGAAGCCAAAGCAGAAATACAAACAATTGCTTTTCCTGAAGTGTCCACTCGAGGCTGTCAGCAAAATCTTTGGAAGATACATCCCTTAGTCTTTGCCTCTATTAGCTAGGACAGCTGAAGAGAGATGGGAAATGTCAGGAAGAAAGGACAGAGCACGACATCCAGCAAAAGGGCCGAGGCCGGACCTGAACCCACGGCTGCTGCTGCAAGGACTGAGGTCTCCGCACATAACATCACTAACCGCACAACATCAGGCGCCACCCATTTTCACAGCAGAACCAGCAGCAAACACTGTCGCTGGGGTGAATGTAGTTTTACAACTCACAATGAAGAGTTATTCATAAGAAGGGGTGTAGCTGATGTGACAGACCGACTGTCACGTCACTCTTTGTCAGGAGGCTTAAGGCCTGCTTCAGCTTTGAAAGTCTGCTGCAGAAACCAATGGGTGACACTACTGAGACTACACCCATGTTTCATAGTCCATAGATTAAATGTGTGAAAAAAAAAATCAATGATAGTCATAGTTGCAGAAGTCAAAAGACTTATTTGTACCGAATGACTCTCCGAGTTTGTTTAATTTATTTCTGTTACCTGCTACACTTTATATGACACGTAGTTATGACAGCAGATGAGCGAAACTGCAACTCTGCTTGTTATGACAAAGCACCCACAACATGATGTCGGCCTAGGTACCTTTCTTCTTCTGCTCTCGTTGCCGGGAAACCAAAGACAGCTCTAGAGGTGAAAATATAGTGTGTGTGTTTGTGTGTGTGTAGGTGTGTGTGTGTGTGTGTGTGTTCGTACGTTTATGATCATAAATTTGAATTGTAGCAAAATTCTTGTCTTTTAAATAATATTGGGATCTTAATTTGATTTACTCTTATTGACTTTCTGGGAAAAGAAAATCCTTTGAAACCACAAAAAGACCAAAACATCTACAAACCCGGAAACACAGACTAATTAAAGCCAATCAAGGTGAGCAGCACTCGAGATCCTATCAAACTGTTGACAAAACATAATTGCTTTTAATCAAGAAAATATTTCAACCAAATAGTAATTTAAATAAAATATATTCCCAGGATTAAAACCTAATTATGAATTATACAGGCAGTTGCCGCTGAAACGATCATTACCCTGTTCATGAATGTCAAAGCGGGAAAACATGTCATCTCTGATAATAGGCGAAAACAAGACAAGTGTAGAAGTCAACAAGTACCATTTAACACACAGGTCATGGAATAATGTGAGTGAAGTCAGAACACAACAACTTTACGGACAAATACATCCTATTTTAAACGCTGTTTGTTTTTTTCTTAAAGAACTGATGAATCCAACCAAACAGATTCTGTGCAAAAGTGATTATCCAAGGGGACAGAGAGCATGCTCCACATGACCTTTGTGCAACACATCACAAGAGGAAGAGGTCAATCATAAGCAAACATTTTTTGCTATGATTTTTTTTCATGAATATTTTAAACAATTTTTATACCATTCAAATTGTTACTATATATTTATTGGGTAGAGGCAGCAACCATCAGGATATTATCAGTTATTTATTAAGATTTATTATGCATTTATTGAAAAGACAAGACAGTGGACAGAATCAGAAAAAGGGTGAAACAGAGAGTCAGATTCAAACAAATTTATTAATACCAGAAGGACAATTGAGTTTCACAGCCTACTGAGTCATTGAAAGAAGCCCAGACAATAATCTGGAAACAAGCACAGTCACAGCAACATTCAGACAATCACCTTCACATGTCAGAAACATTAACAACACACAAACAGGTCACGCAAAAGAGAAGCCAAGTAAATCTAGAAATTCATAAGTATAGAGCCGGAGAGAGAGAGAGAGAGAGAGAGAAAGAGAGAGAGAGAAAGAGAGAGAGAGAGAGAGAGAGAGAGAGAGAGAGAGAGAGAGAGAGAGACCTCTAGGCTACCTGGTCCTTGTGGGTTCTTCTTCAGTAAAGTCATGTTGAAATTAGTGTATCAAATTTGATACAGCGGGTATTTAAGGTCAGTAGCAATGCATGTATAGTACATCAGGAATTTAAAGAGATTTTTATCAATTATCTTTTTTTTGCCCTTTAAGGATAAGGAGGATAAGGATAAGGATAATCTTTATTGATTTATGTGCTATGCAAACCATGAGACAACTTTCTCTCCCTCTCTTTGCATATGAAGGTAAAAAAAATAAAATAATCAAATGCATAAATGCCAAAATTGATTGATGAGGGTGGAAACTGTGATATTCAAGGCTGATATTGAGTTTTTTTTTAATTGGAGTCTGTTGAAATGCAATTATTGTATTGATTTATTTTTGGTACATTTTTAGTTGGCAATAAGTAAAAAAATAAAATTAAACAACAAAATCATCCAATAAAGGCCAAAATGAAAAGAAACCAGCGTCAGAAGGTGGAATAACAAGTTTGGATTTCAATGTGTACATGTTTATTTTTGATTACATTTTAAACAGCATATTGGAACAATTAACATCTCATGTATTATGATCCAAAACTATGAATGCAATGTATCATTCAATCTTTTTTTATGCCTTCCAGGGCAAAATCCCAAAGTGTATTTGACGTTTGAAGACAGAAGTTTATGCAAAGATGCCTCTCTGAATCTATCACTCTACATTTAGAAATTCTCTCAGTCGTCCTGGAGATTTAGGATTTTCTCAGATATTAACCAATGCGTTCCTGGAAATGATTCTCTTTATGTTGCAAAGTAAACCTCTTATCCTATCCCCCTTTTGTTTGATCTTATCTTACCTTTCAGGCTCTGACACATCACTGCTCAGATTAGTCAGTACATGATTATTTAAATATCAGAGTGAAATGCTTGAGTTTATTTGTTCTTCACAAGTGGGTACAATCATCACAGATAAATGAATCACCTGTCCTCTTTAAAGAACCCGCTTTGTGAACATGAGTCAGACGCCGTGTCTTTGTTTCATCTATTGTGCCACTCACAGTGTCCATTACACTTGCAGCTTCTGAACCGTCACAGCACTTCTTCCTGGAGAATTTTTTTTTTCTTTTTTCTTTTTTTCACTTGCTTTCACATATTACACCCAGTGTCCACTAACAGAGAGTGCATTATGAATCAACCCATTCAACAAAGCCATTAAGGCGTCTAATAAATAAATTAGTGGTGGATAACAACATATGTAAACCAACACTTCCATTTGAAGATTAAAATAATGGAGTGACTCGTTCTGTATGTAAAAAAAAAACAACCCATCATGTTTACCTCAAACTATGCATTTATCTATATCACATTTGGCTTTGAATTCATGTATTCAAGATAATAAATAGCTGCTTCGGTGTGAATAATCCAAACAGCAAAACTGGTCTCAAGGAAGCATTTTTATAAGTGACTCAGCTGTGATATAAGAAACATATTTGGCTCCAGCAAAGAAAATGATATGGTGTACTGCACAGTATATTAGGGTTAAGGTGTTGAAATGTTTTCAAGGGTTTATTTGCATACAATAGAGGCGTTGTGTGATTCGTTTCAGACTCCACACAGGCCAAAGGCTGATCAAAGATGCACTTTGCTTCCGCTCAGCTGTCATCCCGTGGGTAATAACACACCCTGTTTTCCTGACAGGGATTGATTGGCAGAGGCCTGAAGATATGAAGCATGTGGACACTGATTGTTGTGTGTTTACATAAAGATGTGTGGCTTGGAGGTGGGGTTGGCTCATTTTTCCAGTAGCACGCATTACCTATCTATGTTCCATGTTGACAAGGACCGATTACAAAGCTGTATTTCCCATGCCACTATGGATGAAGCCATTGTTCCCCTTATTTTTTTTTCCACTTCACTGGCAGTCAGCAGAAGTTCTTAACTCACAAAGAGACAGTTCTCCTGCTGTGTCATGTCCTTTATTCAGGCTTATCATTCCAACATTAAAATAAAGCACACACCAGGAAGGTCAACTTACTGATCTGATTCCAGTTATTAACACTGGATAGTAATACCTCAAATGTGCCTTTACTTAAGATGGATTATGTAAATCTCTCAAACATCAAGGACAAAGGATTTTATTACTTATTTTCTCAAGCAGCGGTCAACAAAAGTTTGAGCATATTTTAAATCCAGGTGATGTGCTCATTCATAATACATGAAGCTGAGTTTTGTAACAGGCCGGTTTATAATTGTAGCTCGTGAAAATGTTTTTTTTTGGTGCTAATGTTAAAAAGGCAGGACGATATCTTCAGAAATTAAAAGGACAATGAAAGATCTTTTCTCATCCTATGTTGCAGTCTTTTGCAGTCCCCATAGGCAAAATGAATTAAGCTATGTTATCGAAAGCGCATTTGTGAGATCGTTTACTTTCCTTAAATCACAGAGAAAGCAGCTCTGTTACAGAACATCACTAAATCCTCCTCAGCCTTATTATTGAGACAGATTTTGCTCTCAGGCATTTGTGCTGAAACATATGGTTATTCTCCAAGGATTAGCTCCCAAAAGTTGCAAAAAAGTTCTGCAGTGTTCTCGGTGGTATTAAGCAATGAAGATACAGTAGTTTTGAGGAATTAGACCCAAAGACTGTTGAGGTAATTGAAGTTTCATTTACAGTGTTCTCTGCATCAGAACATTTTTCTATCTATTTTTTCTATTCTTCTGACTACTAAGAGCTACATCGCCTGTTAAACCTACAGAAGTTTGACCTGATCCATGTCATATTTTATCATTTCAACCAGAAGAGACTGAAGTTAGAGTTTACAATGGTCAATTTAATAGTTTTGTAAAAGATACACTGGGGATTAGACTCTGCCCTGACGACGTCATGTCGTCTGAGGGGTAATAACGACGACAGCAGGATAGGATACCCCCCTTTGCAGTCTAGACACTGGTGGTGGTGGTGAAGAATGCAGGATGTGATGAGGAGTGGGTTTCTGAGGCTGGATCTGAACTCTGCTGAGCTGGAATGGAGGTGACTGGGGGAAGAGGGTCACATGATTGGATGATTGGTTGAGAGAGGTTCAATCAAGTTGGATTATTTCTTAAAGAGTAAACACTCTGAAATCAGCTGATCACCAGAGTAAGGAGACGGAGGAAGTGGTAGAGAGGGAGCCGTGAAGTTGAATGAAGACAATTGAATAAATGTGCGAGAGAATAAAACCAGCCTTCCTGCTTGAATTTACACTGAGCTCCGTTATTCTTCACGCGTTGCTATTTGCCAGTACAGCACAGAGGGGTGATCCCCCTCCCCATCTTTACATCTTTACAATGTTTGTGTTGCTGGCGTCAAACTTAAAATGGGCTGATTAACAAAACTTAACTTAAATTAAACTGTCATCATGATTGCAAGGTTTGAGCCTGCTGCACATCTGAATGCCTTATTTGACGAAACATATCTCCCAGACTGCTCAGTTGACGATATAGACTTTCCATCATATAATATCAAACGTGTCATGTTTTTGTGTTCATAGCAATGTCTTTCATTTCATTTTTGACTAAAGTCTGTGGTGAAGTACCATAACCTTTCATCTACTAGATGTTCCTCATTTTATTTCAAAATAAAAGCAGGTTTGTATTTAAACAGGAAGTAAAGAAACTGCAGAGTAAGATAAAAAACGATTGGTAAAATAATTTCTTTACACCTATTTGTATCTGATGTCTAAATAGATCTTTACATTTTTAAAGGTTGTAGTTTTGATAAATGATTACTTTGCTTATTTTGTGTATATTACTCTGTTGTTATCCCATTACACTGCAGTAATTATACCTGGATGTTTTCAGAATGCTTTACCAATTATTAATTTGGTGTTGTTGTTTTAGTCACTTGAGATTTTTATTGCATATTTCCAATTAGTGGAATTGATTCTGCATTGCTAATTAACTTCTTGCTGTTTTGGCCGCTTGCTGTGGTTCCTAATGATGTTAGATGAAGTTTTACACACTTTTTTTACGAGAACTTGTAAATAGATTGTTCGGCCGCTACTTATTGAAAAATGATTTGAGGCGTCCATCCTTGTTGCACTCTTTAGGCAGTAGATTATTTTCACTTTGCTGAATTGTCCTACAGAGAGCTTGATGGAGGTTTCCACACAGATGGGAATAGGTTCCTGTGGTGCTGATGCTCTCAGTGGGAGTCAGTGGCTCTGAAGCTAGCTGGTCTAGTTTCCCTTCACAGAGGGTCACCTGTGCTCACAAGCTCCCTTGGTAAAACACAGTTTCCTGTGTGGCTTGGACTTTAAAAACACAAATATATTACGTTATTCCTCTGAGAGAGGGGACTGTCTCACTTTTCGGATCTTCAAGAGGCTGTCCTTTTATCAAATCATTCAAATCAATTTACTTCCAGGCAGGTGGTTTGATCCCAGCTCCTGCAGTCTACATATCGAAATGTCCTTGGGCAAGGCACTGAGCCCCATATTGCTCCTAAGGTATTTTAACTTGTAATAAAACCGAATGAACTTGACACTGATGTCTCTATTTGAAATATAAAGGCAAACAGGAACATCAACAACTTGATTGACACCTTCTACATTGGTATTATTAATTCCTGAAAACAATCAATCAATCAACTTTACTGACATAGCACTTTTTATACATATGAAATGTACAAAGGGCTGAACATTAATAGCAGTGCATTGACAGACGTATTCGCACGAAAATATAGAAATACACACACATACTCACACACACACACACACACGTACACACCCACCTACACACACACACACACACACACACACACACACACACACACAGGGTTATACCTGGTAGTATGGAAATGTGGCCACGGGGCAGGTGTCGGATGATGTGATTTACAGGATGCTGATGCTGGTCTTTTTAATTTAGTCCACAGCAATTCTCTGAATTGTTTGTTTATGGGTTAATGTGATATGTAGTGTTCAAGCGCTTTAAATAGTCAGAAGAGTATAAAAGCGTACAGTCCATATACAGTCTATAAAAAAATACTGCAGAGGATTCTCAAGAAGGAGGCAACACATCTACAGCAACTTTGTTTTGGACACATTTTACTGTATTTTGCTGACTGAATATTCATTTCAAGCCAGAGAAATGCAGTGGAGTAAAGGATGAAGCTTTAAGCATGCAATGCATTCTGGTACATAAATGTACTGCTTTTAACTTAATTTACCAACAGCAAGTGTTCAATATCTACACATGTGGCAAAATTCCTTTAAAAAGGAATCAGGACTTGAAATGATAATGTACAGGAGAGAGTTGTGTCATTTGGTGTTTTCACTGTTGTTCAAAATCCCAAATCTTTCAGAAACGTGTGAGTTTAGCTGCATGAGTGAACTTAAACAGCAGACTTTTTTCATGGACAAAAATTACGATGAGTGGATCAAATAGAAAATGTTAATCGACATCAACCATGATAAGCCTGAGGACTGAACCCTTACACAAGTAGCAGCTGTGTCTTAATCTTTACCTATTGGCACAACATGCCTTTATAAGTCTCGCTGTGCTCCCCTCTAGTCACTTTAAATCCAGGCTCAACACCTGTCAGCCATTTCAAAAAATCTATTTATCTTGAAACAGAAAATAGCCTGAAGCCAAGTTAAGCAGCACCCAGAGGGCGAGAAGAAAAAAGATCATTAACAGAATAAATTTAGTAAAATTGAGTGGTAGATTTAACTGCTATGCCAACTACTACTTCTTGCAGCCATTTAATATAAGACACTGAGTTGTGCCATGTTTGGACTTATCCTTTAGTTGTTGGTATTGCTTCTCTGCACAGTGGCTCTGATTTCCTCCATCACACTGATAATGGCTCGTTGCCAGCATTTGCTGAGTATCTTCTCATCCGTGTGAATAGAGCAGCCTTTGCCATGGAGATAAATATGTTCTAATGCCCACAGGCCAGAGAGAGGCCTCCTCTCAACCTCAGTGTTTCATCGCAGATCCAAATAATGTGGACTTGCTGTTCCACTCCAGCACGGAGGAAACAGAGTAGAGCGGCAAGCACATGGGGCTCATCCAAGCTCAAGTGGGCCAGTTTGAGAGAAGAGAGGGGTTGGCAAGCTGTTGCTTGATGAACCATAGCGCCTCTTTGTATAGTCAGAGGGGCCTGGGTCCAGGTGGCGTCCTTTTTAAGCTGCTGATAGAGAAGAGCCATGTTGGATGAACATTGAGGATGAAAATGGGGGATGGAAGCCAAAAGGAGAAATCTTGAATAACTTAAGGGTTTAGTTCATATAAGTTCGTAAGAGAAACAAGCACCTTTTGTAGAAACCTGTAACATCCAAAACCTAATAAAAAGGTGACAAAGCAGCTTTTATTTTATTTAAGAGTGCTTGTTCTTTTGGTTTAAATTCCTATAAGTTACCATATATGTGAAAACACAGTGGACCTCTGCACATCTTTTACCAAAGGTAGCACATTAGACCAATACAGATGCTACGTTACTGTATGTGTCATTTTTTGTTAGAAGCAGGAAACCAGGTGGAGACAAGTTTCTCCCGTCTGATAAACTGCAGTACAGCAATGACTCTGTAACTTGTTGGGAAACTGGATGTTCCAGTTGCATACTACTGTATATCTAACATGACTCTAATGACTTGTCATGATATTAAAAATAGCACGGACACCAGCAGCAAACGGGTCTGCTCATTAATTATTGAACATTTTTAATGCAGTTACTCCCTTCAAATATTGATGTAAGAACTCATGGCATGCAGGCTGGTTTTAAAGCTTGTTTAATATGTGAGAAATTAAGCTTGACAGATCACTCTTATTTATAACAAAATTAAGATAATAAAGTCATCAGTTGGCATGAGAGATGTTAGGGATTCCTACATTTTAGGGTCTCATCAAAAATGCAAATGTGTCATTTTTTTCCTCTAATTTTTAGCTGGCTCTTTATTGTTCTGAATTATTATAAACTGTTTATTGCTGGAATCTGGGGGAGAACCAATAAAGGAGGTCAGATTATTCACTATTTCTTAACCTGACTGTTCTGATCTGTGGTCGCTGCCTGCTGCCTGATCAAAGGGCAGAGCTTCAAGCCAATCACAGCAAAGCACGGTAAAATTAGGAAGAAAACATTGAATGAATGAGACATTTCACAAGATATTACAACCAATTTGGGAACACACACCTTCTCGTTACTTTTAGATTGAGTGGTCCAAATGATCTGGCAAAAATGCTTGGTTTTTATACATTATTGCAGTGATTAGCATAGCGTAGAATCATAGAGAGCCAAAAATCATCAAAGAGACAAAATAGGCTCTGCTGGTTGCCTGAAAAAATTAAGGTAATATTAGTCACAGAGCAGCTGGGTTTTTACCAGGAAATGCAAAATCTGTGACGTTACCTTAAGCTTTAGGCTCTATTTGATAAGCTTCTATAACTATAAGGACACTCTGACGGCTCTTTTTTTCAGTTTTATTCCTAAACGCTTCAATGTGTTCCTATGGTTTACCCGTTTTGGAGGACGTTTCATGCAGATTCCATCTCAAAACATTTTTCATTTCAACACAGATAAAGTGAAAGTGTCCTAGAAAACAAATTGATAACTTTCTCACAGAAAAAACAGCTCCCATATATAAACTCACCAGCTGTCTAATAGATACTTCACTGTCTACTCTGCTGCATGCTGTGCATGCATCCCCAGATCACATAGAGAGGTTTTCTACAGGTTGCAAAACAAGAGAGAGAAAAACAACAACATGCTGCATGTTAACGTTTATTTTTTTTGAGCTATGGTAAAAGCCTCCTGCTCTTTTCTTAATGGACCTTATAAGAGCTGTTCTGACCTTGTCATCTTACTCTTGACAAGAATGTAAATAAACCTCTTTAGCATAAAGTCAAACGATGGCTTAAAGTCTTCAGAGGTGACAAATGGGCTCGGGTTGGAATTGTTAACATTATAAAAGATGGACTGCTTATGTTTTCAGTCTTTTTCTGACAATAATATAAGTATGAAATGACACCATGCTTTAAGTATCTGACATTGTGAGGATATCTATTCTCTCAGTTATACATCTAACTGTTTCACCAGAGTCTAACAGATATTCCCCAGCAGATAAAAATCAAGTAGGCATTGCAACACAAGTTCTGACATTTACGTCACGTCATCCTTTGGCTGCAAGTTGCATTTTGATCCACTCTGGCCGCCCCGGGCTGTGAGTCAGCACGACACAGAACGCAGCTGCCAAACTGCTGGGTGTTCCTCCATGCAGCTCAGGCACAATACAGATTCGCGTTTCATCTTATTGTTGTTTTTCCACCACTGTGCTCCTGGAGTCTGCTCATTTTTCCTCTCTGCGTTGTAAGTCTCTCAAAGAATCTGCACATGAAACTCCAGGGGATTTCATGTAATTTGTAAATGGCTACAATGGGAGTGCATAGGAGCCGGTGCTTCTCCATCACGACCACCTGCTGTTAATTCTCTCTGGTTGGACCCCGACACTCATCTTCCCTCTGTAGCTTTACACTGTAATGCACTCCCACATGGCCTTATCACAACCACTTTATTCCATCTGTAGAAAGAGTGGGAGTGTGTGGTCTCCTGTATGAGTTATTGCAGCAGAACAGCAGCATGAAATCAGCGTCGGCGGCTTGTGCACAGTGTGTGGTCCGCTAGCATTTTTTTTTTGATACACGAGTAGTGTCTCTGATACTAAATGTGGTTCCCCTGGAGGGTGGAAAGCAAATCTAGTGCGATATAGCACAGTGATGGTAGAATCACAAAGGATGAAAAAAAAATAAACAAACAGGATGAGGGCTATAAATCTTGCACCATCACCTTCGGTTGGCATGGCCTGTCTGTCTGCATGTTGGCATACAGTGCTCTGTTTACTATTGTATAGTTATTAATTCATGGAGTATTCTTGTTATGTAATGTGCTGCTGAAACATGATACTCATCACATGTGAATAGACTCCTTACTTGCGTGATTGCTGCAACATTATGCACACAGGTGTTCCTTTTGTGCAACGCTATCTATCATGATACATAAGATGACTTTTGTTAATACAAAGCGTAATTAGTTGAATGTAAGGTAAACAGAACAAAAGCATGATGTAATACAGAAGAGCCAATTTCTATTCAGTCCCGTTTGGCTGTCTGCTGCTTCAGTGACATGTGACAAACGAGCTGCAGCATGGAGCCAAGAGGCGACTGTGTGGTCATTAGTGAAGGCTGCCCGTCTGTTGTGGGTCAACATAATCACAGACCTGCTGGGACTCACATGGCATGTCTCCATCTTGAGACATCATTTTGAAATGACCCTCTGACGACAGTAAAAAGTATTCCTGTTATAAATCTGTTGGCAGAGAGGCAGCCGGGGCAAGTGGTGTCAGTTTCTCTCAGGTGATTTTGGTGAGAAAAGCGTGAGTGCCTGTTGCTTAGCAGCACTCAGTGGCTGTATTTCCCGATGCTGGGTGATGAGCTTCATTAGGTGAAGCCTAAGAGGGGACGGACAAACACCTGAGACAACTCAGAGTTCAAGCTGCAGGATCTGAACATACCATTGAATTTCTGAAGACACTTTAATGATTAGGCATCAGGAGGATTGTGACGACCACGCCAGGGCTCAGCTGCTGTAGAATGCATCCAGTGTAATCTTCTCTACGGAGGTTTAATTGGCACTTTATTGGACGCACATTGGGATTATGCTTTGAAGTTAATGACAGTTATCAACACCGAGCTGAGATGATGCTATTACTGTGCCACAGGCTTCCCCTTATTCTAGTTCATCTGGTGGAAAATAACTCAACAATTAATCATGCCTGGAGCAAACTTAGAGGTTTTTATTGTCTGCATCAACTTAGCTGAGAGATAAAAATGAAGAAGAGAATAATTTCAATTTATATATGTTTGCCATTGATGCATGCCATGTTATTTGCAGATTCTGATGTTTCAACAGGCTGTTCAAATGATACATGAGTGCATCGAGCTTTAACTGTCAAAAATATCAGAGCTATTAAGATAATCTGGCGGCTGTGACTCAGTGGGTATAGTCGTCGCCTCTTAAACCAGAAGGTCGAGGGTTCGATCCCCAGCTCCTGCGAGCAACATATCACATGTGTCCTTGGGCAAGACACTTAACCTGTAAATTGCTCCCCCTGCTCTGTCAGGGTGAATGCGGGTCACTGCTCATGTGGTTGGTGCGCTAATTGCCCCACAGGGATAAATAGAATTTCAATAAAATAAAAAAAAACAATAACAAATTGGTAAAATTAAGTTTCTTTTTCATTTGATCTTTTCATTTATTTTAATTGTTTTGCAAATGATGTGATGGTTCAAACCTCTTGGCATTTACAGCGCAGTATTGATCTTTTCTTATTCTACAAAAACAATGTGTGGATGCTTCATTTTATTTTCAGTATAGATATTAGCTGAAAGGTGTTAACAGGTAACTAACTAATAACCCAACTAATGCCACATTTGATAATTTTCAAAATGACACTAAAAGTCATTTGATGAATTTATATTTTTTCCTACATAACTAACACCACATAATCAATCATGCTCCATACACTTAATAGAAACAAAAAATTATAAATTTAGATTTTACACCTTGGCCTTTAGGTGTCCTGTCTATGTCCGTTTCACATTATATTAATGTCTATGCTCAATTTAGAAAGAATTCAGCTTTTCTGTGTGGACTGTGTATTATGCAGGTGTCCTCCGGTGAAATTGAAAAAAAAAACATAAATTGAGTTTGAAGTGGTTAAATCAGGCTCAAGCTGTGAGCTGTAGCAGGCCTGGGACCTTACTCTTCAATGATGAAGCAGAAATCTATACAGCTCTGTCCCATAATTCTCAGTTAAGACCAAATAAGCCCGCTCTGCACGGCGCTAATTAATGGCCTTTACATTATTGACAGTGGATCGACTTTTTCCGAGTGTTTATTGTATAATTTTACATCAGCTGTTTCCTGAAATAGACAAATAGTCTTTGTCTTTTGATTGCTTTTCTCCGAGCAATCTGACAGCTTTCTCTCTGCTAAATGTCATTAAAGAAGCTAGTGTTGTGCTATCAACTAATACGATCCAATGAGAAAGAGGATAGGGGCGGCTAGTGGCTACATAAGGCCATAAATCATGTGGTAATTGTGGAATAATTTAAACCTAGACAAACTGAAGTACAACCAAATTGATATTTATAGATGATCAAAATGTCGGTCTGAGTTATGCAATAACTTGAATTTGTTAAATCGCTTTACTTTTTGAGATATTATTGAAAGCTTGTAGGTATAATATGGAACATTTCAAACTTAAATATAGAAGATATCAAATATATCCAAATTAAATTCAGTAGTTACTTCCCGTAAAAGAGAGTGAAGTCAAACTCACACAGGGTTTGTTGTTCTTGTCTCTATGTTCGCACTGAGACGTCACTTCCTCCGGCTTGTTTATGCGTCACTCAGAGACTCAAACAAGTTTCATCTCTCTCCGATTGTTAACACTGCCACTGTGATGGCAGAGAGATGAGCCCCTGCCCACTCGGGGGACATGGGTAGGAGGGGAAGAGGTGCGCTGAGGGGGCAGTGTTTGGTTTGGTTTGATTGACAGGTTCTGAAGTGTAACAACTCCTGGACATCTACTATGAAAGTTTCATTCTTCTTAGAAGAGTCTGAAAAGACTGACCGGGCATACTTATAATTCTCGGTGACAGGAGGTGACTGTGGCTCATTGAGTCTGTCGTCTCACAACCAGAAGGTTGGGGGTTCAATTCTCAGGTCCTGAAGCCAGAAGCCCACATATAACCAACATTGGCATTTTCAGACGTTTACTTCTGGTATTTATTGCTTTCTTTAAAAAGGTTGTGATGGCTGATAAAAGTGCTGCCATCTACAAGATTATGTCCATTTTGTCTCAGTTTCATACTCTGACTGTACGCAACTGCTCAAACATTTTGTTTAAAAAAACAAGGATGGGGACCTTCATTTAAAAGTAGCGTACAACATTTAAAGGTATACAAACTAAACGCAAAAACAGGTTAAACGTGTATGTACTGTGATACCTTCATTAAAGAAGTTTATGTTTATTAATAATGATGATGCAATAGATGGCGATGTTCTGATGAATCAGCGTAAAAAAAAAAAAAAAAAACTGCCATGACTCACTCCAATGTGGATTCCAAGCTCAATGTGAAATCATCATTTTTTTAAAAATGAATTTTGTTAAACTGCAAACGATTCAAAGAAAGCTGTTTGTGAGATATTGAACAATATAGGAACACTGAGAGACACCGAATGTGTCCAGAGCTGAGCAGTCGAGTCTCAGCCACATCATAACTTATTCTGATCCTTGAACTTTTTTGAACATTACAGCTGATTTATATATTAGTAGGTTGTTGTAACATTGATGATGCACTTAAAACCTCTCCAGCATTCAGCAGGACTTCACCGAATCACTTAGTAATTCTCAGTCTCAGGTTTTAAATGGGTTCAGAGTGGAGGTGTACTGTGTGAAAGGCTGCATTTTAAACGCAGGTTAATGCATCTTTTGTGAATCAGGAGAGGATTTCTTTAACTTTCTAAATGTTCTCTCAAGGAACATCCAATTTGCATGCTACTAATTACATTTTAGAAAAACTATGGCTGATTGATTCTCAATTTTAAAATCGTCAACTGGCTCCACTGTGCCTCCTTCTTCCTTTGGCAACAGATTTTATGAACTTTTTTTTTTTTTTACATTTTCTGTTCCAAAAATTAGATGCTTCGTTAAATCCATTGATGTGTTGAAGTTTTATAACTTTGGTAAATATTCATAAATACACATGTCCATGAAAGAACATAAAAGTCACACTTCATAATTTTCTTTTCTGTCTAATTGAATTTTCGATTTGCTTGACTCTGATTCATAAAAATGTGTTAGTACTTTGAGGTTGTTTATGCTAAAGCCAGAACGCAGGACATGCTGTCCACCCACTGCAGCTTCAGAATTCACCCTTTTCTTTTTACTTCCTGGTAGAGCTCTTGTACACATTCAGAAAGCTTCCTCTGGGTTTAAGGGAATCAGCCTTAGATGCTTTATACTTTGTCCGTCAAAGCATTGGAAAATGTTCCAGACACAAGTAACAAGCATGCAGCTCAAGTCTTACATTTTCTACAGCTTCAGGTCATGATATTTTGGTATGCCTCTTAGTATTTCCAGCTCAGCATCACATTTATATCATCGAATGAGCTCTGAGGAACTGGGCTGTCAGATATTTACCTCATATGTTTGGTCCCTTGATCATTCAGTTCATTACTAACATGGGAACGAAACTCAAGGTTGTGACTTTGTGTACTACAAAGTCTTATAATCTTTTCTTCAGTGCTGTGATATCTTTTTGAATCTGTTGTACAGATTCACCCTTCACATTGAAATAAAAAACAACAACAAGACTTTCTGTTTTATGTTCGGTTGTGATTTGAATTACAACTTAAATTAAAACAAAAAAGAACAGTTTGCTGTTTTCAAACCCTTACTTTGTTACATTACTTTGACAGGTTAGAGAAATGCATAATAATTCCCTGCTGCCAAAGTTACATTGCCTTCAAATGAAAAGATCAATTTCAATTTCACTTGGCAGCATGATAACTAAAACAAAATTGGCATATCATTCAGTGCTATAACACATAACAGAAGTAACACAATGGAAACAAAATGAAATAATTCTCGAGATTACATATATTCAATACAAGAAAAAGACTGCAAAGGTACTTCTTTTAAATACTTAAAGTAGATGTCCTCACAGGAGCTTCAAATAACAAATGCACATGCTTTTGAATCCTCTGTCAGACCAGACTGTGATTGTTTTAATCTTGTAGGTTAGTTTATTCCACTAACGTATTAGTGTTTTCACAAATGCACAAAACTCCATATATTTTTTTAGAACATTTTTGAGATGAGTTGCATGTATGAACACTAACGGGCATATTCTTACCTGACTTTTCACACAATATTTCCTGTCATCCATCAGGGTGAGCTGATGTGTAAATGTGGCAGGAAGATATTTAGTGGTTCGATCTTCATGCATGTAGTCAAGTATTCTCTGTTTTTGGTTCTGTAAATATATCCAATCAAACTGTCATCATAGAGTTGAAATCGGCTACATCTACAATTTTTTATAGATCATATCCGGCTACTGCGATCCCCTCTGTATACGCTGTGAGGTGCATGAGCACAGTGGTGGAAGCAGCCTGTTCTAAAATATTATGGAAAATTCAAGGAGTGCATGTGAAAAATACTCTGATGTTACTTCTCTTATCAAGCAGACTACTGATGCATACAAAAGAGCAATGACAAAATTAAACGTCAATCTAAAAAGAACCCATGCTGTAGCGTGGCTCCCTGCGGGATAATATAGGTTTCAATAATGATTTCACTCATCAAAAAAACTCATACATCATTGATTTAGTAATCCCAAAACCAATCCTTGTGTTTGGTCTCCTGCTGTGAAACTCAATGATCAGTGCAGCGTGCCGCTGACAGCTCGACATCCTATAGTAAACTCCTCTCGCCTTGTTTATCACTGAAGCGGCTGTAGTGGCTCAGTCACAATCTGAGATCGCTGAAAGAGGACAGACACAAACATTCTTCAGAGGGAATTCAAAGACAGCTCACAGCATGCTTTAAAAAAAGACAAAATTAGAGGAGCGGCCTTTCAAATGAAATATGAAATTATGATATGCCTTGAAGGTTGAAGAATTACTAGTCACCTCTGTTAATATACAGGTCCCCTGGGGTGTTTTTATCACTGAAATTGCTCCCAGGCAATGCTGCGCTGGGAGCAGAAGTGAAAAGCAGATTGAGGAGCGGCGCTACAATTACTATCTGATAAGGTGTATGACTCATTGTTGATTAGAAGTTTCCAGGCAATAGGTAGGCCTCTAAGTCCCCTTCGTAAAAGTGTGCGTGTGTGACTGAATACATATGAGAGCAAGTCAGAAAGATAAATAGAAGATTGGAGAGGGAATCTAAGTCGACAGAACCATAATGGATTAAGTCCTTTTACATTAGGTTTTTTTTTTTATATCTTACTATTTGCTTTGTACGAGAACATAGAAATTGTAAGTCAAAGTACACAACTATACACAGCAGGATATTAGTATTACCCCCAAATGTGAACTGAATTATCTTATTTGAATCACTTTTGTCCAGTGATGAACTCATGATCCTGCAGTGTGTGTCTGTTATATAAGCTTAAAGTGAGCCCAACAATAACCAGTTTTACACCTCATACATTCCTAAGACAGTTAATAAAACTTTGGGTAATGCTGCAGCTCAACTTACTATTATTGATAAAACAATTAAATGCTATGGAAGATATACATAATTTAACGTCATAATTAAGTCTGGACATGGATTAAAAGCAGTCTTACAACAATTGATATTTTTGTTGTTTTCGTTCATTGACTGCAGCAGGGACAATAAGTTGGGTGTAGTGTGTTTTTCGCTGATCTGAGTAGGATGCCATGACGACATTGTCAGTTGACCATAACCAGATACCATTGGCTAAAACTGTTACTGAATTGAATGCAGGATTTTTAATTAAATTCTAGATTTTGAATTAGGTTATATATTGGTATTGGTAGGTCATATATTTTCAAGCAAAAAACCCACAAATAACTGAATCCAAAAACATTAACATAAATATAAGTTCATCATCAACACAACATCGACAGCTGCTCATAAGAGCTCTTATCAGCATCAAAGTTCACATATTGTCTTCTACGTCATCAATATTAAGTTCATCGTGACATTCATTACAAACATCATTATCATTATTATCGTCAATATCTTAATCTTATCTTTAGCTTTTTCGTTAAAGGTAGAAAGAACTTCGACATGATAGGGCAATCAAAGTCAATTGAACCCTAAATGTGAGCTTGTCATCAATCTTGACACCTAGATTCCGGGCAAATTGGGTACGACTTTGGTTTTTATTAGCTGGATACTGTTCTGTAGCTATATTGAGGGTCTTGCTGGGATTACAAGGAGCCACATCTTCAACAAATAGAGTTGAAGGTGATTTTTATTTGTCCATTTAGAGGTATTTACAAGGCATGACAACAATATTTCCCTCTGGTGGTTTATATTGTAGTACGAGTACAATTAGTGCTTTGTTTTATACCCCATGTTGTTTTGTATCGGTTATGTTAGTTTATTTGGTTGTTATGGTAACTTGTGTTGCTACCGGAACTACGTAAGCACGTTTTCTGCGGAAGTAGTGAGTTCTGTTTTGGTACATGTCGTATGTCGCTCGCTGGCTCTGGTGTGGACTTAAAAAGTCGTCTGCACTGGAGTTAGAGCGACCACAGAACTGTACACCTGCTGTTCTTAAGTAAAGAAGATAAATATAATCTTCCTCGTCAGAGTCATCCTTCTCCTGCAAATAGCTACACATCCACGTAGCCTCCTCTTTGCTAGCCGAAGCTAACAACTGGTGTCAGAAGTGGGATCTTCGGCGCAGATTCTTACCTGGAGAAACGGCCGCGTCACGTCGGATGAGTGGTTTCAGCAGGACGGAGGTAACGTTAGAGAAAAGAGAGGACAAAGGACAGAGAAATAAACAACTGCAGATGCAAGCTTGCAGTAGTGGCAACGGAGAAAAGTGGAACGATACACTGTGTGCGCAAAAGCTGGCAAGCTGCCAAGTAAGTCTCATTGCACTGTAAAAAGTGAAACGAAATCTACTGCACTGTCCAAAGACTGGATAAATAAAGGACATTAAAGCATAAGACTAATAACTACAAGCTGAGTAAAGCACGTGAAAATAAATAGCTGCATTACCAAAATAAAAAAAATAAAAAAACTGCACTGTAAAAAATGGATGAAACTGAAGAATTGCTGGGAGCGGCAGCAGCGCCTGCTGAACCACCAGAATGGCTGAGGACATTATTGGAGCATCAGACGCAGCAGTTTCAAAAACTTATTGCACCAGTTTTACAGCATGTGACAACAGAGCAAAGGGGAACGAGAGAAAAAACTACAGTGTCGAGTCAGCAAAGTCAGCCTACAGGTGCTATTAATCCTTCGTCAACATTCCGAGGGATGCAGGAGCAACCCAACAGTCAAGCTGATATGCTGTTTGCAGCAGAATTGGAGGTAATTCGGCAGAGGTCTCACAGTGCAGCGCCCCCTAACACCGCTTCCATACAAGACCCAGCTGTGCGGCACAGAGATGAACAAATGTTTCAACGTCCTGTCCCAGCACGCATGGCTCCACCTGATGGATATGCCATGCATGGCAGCAGTGGAAATAGACCGGATATGGGGCGACCGTCACCGCATGAGGCTGCCAAAGTCAAGCTAGCCACGTATGATGGCAAAGAAGACTGGGATTCATTTCTGTTGCCCTTTGAGCGCCAGGCACGCAAATATGGATGGACTGGTGCAGAGAGAGTTGACAGACTCCATGAATGCCTTCGCGGAGTTGCTATTCGTTATGTCTGCTCCTTGCCCGAACACATTCGTGAGGACTATACTCTCCTTAAAGAACAGCTCACACAACGGTTTGGAGTGAAAGACCCCCCTACGACTGTCCGCAGGAAGCTGGGAGAACTGCGTCAGACCAAGGAATCCCCAGCAGAGTTTGCTGAGGAAGTGCGACGCCTTGTGAGCCTGGCCTATCCTGGCACGGATCTATTGCTACAAGACCAGCTGGCTACTGATGCCTTTTTGAAAGGACTGAGGAACCAAAAAGTAGCCTATGAGGTAATGAATCGTGATCCTCAAACACTGGCCGAGGCACAAAAATTGGCTGAAGCCCACAAACATAATTTCAGGGCAACCTTGGGCCGTGACGCAGAGATGAGGACAGGAAGGGCCAGACGTATCTCCTGGGCAGACGAAGAAACCGACTTTCCTGACGAGCCTTTCTTGGCGTCCAGACGTCTACAGAGCTCCAGGTACGTGACTGAGGATCAATTTAAGACGCTGATGGACAAAGTGGAGCAGTTGCATCTGAAGTTGGAGCACCTGCAGCCGGTAGCCAAAGATTGTGGAGGCACGGGGCTCAGTGAGCACTCGGCATCATTTGGCACCAGAGCACGCGAACCGGAGAGGGCCAAGAGACCAGCACATCAACTGCCTTCGCAAGGCTCAAGAATGAGATCACCCAGCCCAAATACAGCGAGCAGAATTACCTGTTTTCGTTGTGGAGAAGTGGGGCACATTGTGAGAGAGTGCTCAAGGTCACCTAGTCCAAGTAGCCGTAAGGAGGGCCAACTTCCCAGCCCACAACTAGGGCGCACAGCTAAGAGAGGTCCCAGCTTGCAAATTGAGGTAGCAGTGAATGGCCTGCCTGTCCAAGCCATTGTTGACTCAGGTGCAGAAGCCACAGTTATCTCTGAAGAGGTTTACAACATGCTCCCAATAGAAGCACGGAAACCGCTCACCAAAACCTCTCTCAGGAATGCTGAAGTGGGAAGCAGAATGTCTGCCTTGGGGGAATTTGAAGTGACTCTAGAGATTGGGAATCGGAAACTCAACTGGAAAGTTTTTGTTGGTCGGATCCATGACTCCATTCTCCTGGGCCTTGATGCAATGCAAGCTGCTGATGTGACAATCATTGCTGGTCGCCAGGTGTTTGTGGGCAGTGAGCCTGTGCCTACCAAGGTTGTTGAGAGCAACAGGGAAGACTACTCTGTGGCACGCGTACTATTGGAAGACAACATTACCCTACCACCTGAAAGTGAGTGCCTTGTCTGGGGTAGAGTTGATAAACCACAGCCGGGTCTCCCTGCTGTCCTGGAGCCACTGAACATAACTAATACCATCTCCTCAGGAAGTGTTGCCATCTACATGGACCCCAGAGTTCCTGTTCGGCTCTGTAATTTCTCAAGTTCCAAAGCGTCCCTGCCTCGTGGAGCTTGCGTTGGCATTGTGGTTGAAACGTTCCCTGAGGATCCTGTTGTCATATTTGACTCCGACAGTGGCGAGCAGAAAAGTGTGTTTGAAGAAGAACACAGCGAAAGAGCTGAGCCAATGGTTGGAAGAGTGGCAAGAAATGTAATGGAACTACCAGAACACCTGCAAGCTCTGTATACATCTTCAAGTGAGGCCCTCAGTGAAGATCAACAAGTGACACTGATTGAGCTCCTCCTGAAGTACAAATCCCTCTTTGCAGCGAGTGATACAGACCTTGGCCATCTCTCTGCTGTCACCCACAAAATCAGCACTGGAACTGCCAGCCCAGTACGCCAACCAGTGCGACGGACTCCTCTGGGCTTCCAAGACGAGGAAGAACAGCACCTCAAAGAAATGCTGGAAATAGGAGTAGTGGTGCCTTCCTCCTCTGAGTGGGCATCACCAGTTGTCCTTGTTCGCAAGAAAGATGGTGGTGTTCGCTGGTGTGTTGACTATCGTCGTCTAAATGGTCTTACACTGAAAGACGCTTATCCACTGCCCAAAATAGATGAGTGCCTTGATGTCTTGGGAGAAACCACTGTTTTCTCCACCCTGGATCTCCAGTGTGGATACTGGCAGATTGCGGTGGACCCTAAAGACCGTGAGAAGACAGCGTTCATTACCCGCTATGGCCTTTATGAGTACACCAGGATGCCGTTTGGCCTTTGCAACGCGCCTGGTACGTTCCAGAGAGCCATGGAACTGGTCCTCCGAGGATTTCAGTGGAGGACACTTCTCATCTATTTGGATGATATCATCATCCTGGGCAGAGGGGTAGAGGAAAACCTGCAGCGTTTGGCTGACGTCTTTGAACGCCTCCACAGCTATGGTCTCAAGCTGAAACCCCAGAAATGTCACCTGTTGAGGGACAAGGTCCTTTTCCTGGGACATGTGGTTAGTGGAGAGGGGATAAGTCCCAACCCGTCACTGATCAAAGACGTGCAGGAGTGGCAGCCACCTACAAACACCCAGCAGTTGCAGGCCTTTCTAGGGCTATGCAATTACTATCGCCGCTTTGTTCCTGCCTTTGCTGAGCTTGCCAGCCCTCTCAACAATCTCCTCAAGAAGGCTGCAGAGTACCGTTGGGGCGAAGCACAGCAGAACGCCTTCCTGCAACTCAAAGAGAAGCTGACCTCTGCCCCGGTTCTTGCTTACCCGGCTTTCACTGGCACCTACATCTTGGACACTGATGCATCTAATCACAGCATTGGTGCAGTACTATCACAGCTCCAGTGGGGGGAGGAGAGAGTTATCTCATATGCCAGCACACATCTCACTCCGGCACAACAGAGATACTGTGTGACCAGACGGGAGCTGCTGGCCATCGTCAAATACACAAGACAGTTCCGTCACCTTCTCCTTGGCAGAAAGTTCCTCCTTCGAACGGACCATGGCAGTCTGACTTGGCTCTTCCGTTTCAAACATCCAGAGGGCCAATTAGCACGCTGGCTTGAGGAGCTTAGTCAATATGACTTTGAGATTGAACACCGAGCTGGCCGACAGCATGCAAATGCAGACGCGCTGTCCAGGCACACAACAGAAGGTTCAGTAGACTGTGACTGCTATCAAGCAGGAAAGGACGTGACAGGGCTCCCATGTCACGGGTGCCCACACTGCAAGAGACTGCACGAGCAGTGGGCCAGATTTGAAGAAGACGTGGATGATGTTGTTCCTTTGGTTGTCAGGCAGATCACCATACAGGAGGATGAGAACACCATTGTAGGCCAGCAGCAAGCAGAAACTGACCCCCATACGCCCACAGTAAACTGGCTTCAACCTCTGAGTAGCAAGCAACTAGCGACAGCCCAGAGGGAAGACCCAGTACTGTCTGTCTTGCTTGGCTGGAAAGAATCTGGAATCCTTCCAACCAGAGAGCAAGTTACAATGGAGAGCCCACCAGTGAGAAAATACTGGCTCTGCTGGCCACAAGTAGAGCTTCATCAGGGAGTCCTGTATTACCGCTGGGAGAATGCTGACAGAGGTAGCTCATCCTTGTTGCTGCTGGTTCCAGCCTCATTGCAAACTGAAGTCATGCAAGCCTGTCACGACCCTCCGCAGTCTGGACATTTGGGAGAGGCAAAGACCCTGCAGCGCCTCCGACAGAGTTACCATTGGTACAGCATGGGAGGTGACCTTCACAAGTACATTCAAAGATGCCCTCAGTGTAAAGCCCAGAAATCGAGCAGCCCCACACAGAGAGCCAAGCTGCAAACCTACCAGGCTGGAGCACCCATGGACCGGTTGCATCTTGATGTGCTTGGTCCATTTCCCATCTCATCTTCTGGAAATAAGTACATCCTGGTCATCATGGATCAGTTCACAAGGTGGGTGGAGGCATTCCCAATTCCAGATCAAGGGGCAGAGACAACGGCTAAGACACTGGTCAACGATTTCATCTCACGTTTTGGAGCCCCTTTGGAGCTACATACAGACCAGGGCCGTAACTTTGAGAGTGCGCTGTTTCAGGAAATCTGCAGACTCTTTCAAATCACCAAGACCAGGACCACACCGTACCACCCTGCTTCAAATGAACAGGTGGAACGTTTTAATCGTACACTTCTCCAGATGATTCGCTGCTATGTGGATCAAAACCAGAAAAACTGGGATGAGCACCTACCCCTTCTAACAGCTGCATACCGCAGTGCCCAGCAGACGAGCACTGGTTTAACACCCAACATGCTAATGCTGGGAAGAGAGGTCCATCAACCACAGGACGTTTGGTTAGGTGTGGCAGAGCGGAGACATGGTGAAAAGGAGCCTGCCGAATATGTGCATGACCTGGAAAAGAGCCTTGGTGAGGCCCACGATATGGCTCGACGGCATCTCCGAGCAGCGCAACTCCGACAAAAGAGGACTTACGACTTAAGAGCCCAACAGCACAGCTACAACGTCGGAGACCTGGTCTATGTAAGGGACAGCACAAAAAAGAAAGGTTTCAGCCCCAAGTTGCAAGCACCCTGGAAGGGCCCACATATAGTCAAGGCCCGCTGTGGCCCTGTGCTGTATGAGATCCAGACACAGCGTGAGAGGAAGGTCATGCACCATGATCGACTCAAGCCTTACGCAAGTGATGTGATTCCTGCATGGGCCAAGCGACAAAGGCACGCAATCCTAACACAGGTTCAAGACTCAGTCGCACCACCAGGACAATCCTTCATCGCACCACAGCCAGTGTCTTCTGATGACCTTACCGACAATGGATTGGACGTGTCTGGGTCGGACGCCCCAAGACCACAAATGAGAAAGGGCAAACGGCAGGTTGCTGCACGCAGGCGCAGACGGACTGCCCAACACCAACACCAAGAACACCAGGAAGAGGTGCATACCTCAGAGCCAGATGAAGAGACTCGAGAGCCACCTACAAGGAAAACTCTAAAGGGAAGAGTGATTCGAGCCCCAGCTCGATACAAGGATATTTGAGATGGAGGACTGTTCCTTTAAGTAAGAGACACATAGTTAAAGGACTGTTGAAACAAAACAAAAACAAAAAGAAGTAAAAGTTTTAGTTCGATGTAGTGTAAGTGACTGAATTCTGATTGTTTCATGGACTGTGTTGCATCCTTTAGAGCCGAAGGGACTCGGCATGTTTGAAAGAGGGGGGTAGTGTAGTACGAGTACAATTAGTGCTTTGTTTTATACCCCATGTTGTTTTGTATCGGTTATGTTAGTTTATTTGGTTGTTATGGTAACTTGTGTTGCTACCGGAACTACGTAAGCACGTTTTCTGCGGAAGTAGTGAGTTCTGTTTTGGTACATGTCGTATGTCGCTCGCTGGCTCTGGTGTGGACTTAAAAAGTCGTCTGCACTGGAGTTAGAGCGACCACAGAACTGTACACCTGCTGTTCTTAAGTAAAGAAGATAAATATAATCTTCCTCGTCAGAGTCATCCTTCTCCTGCAAATAGCTACACATCCACGTAGCCTCCTCTTTGCTAGCCGAAGCTAACAATATTGAAAAGAAAAAGGGACCAAACACGGACCCGTGAGGCGCCCCTGATACATTTTACGATTCTGACACTTGTGCCTTCGATGAAACTCTAAAAGATCTCCCTGAGAAGTTCATAGAGCGAAGAGAGGAAGATTTGATGGCTAACTGTGTCAAAGGCAGCTGACAGGTCTATCATCAATAGAACAGAGGACTGAAAACACACTGGGACACCAATCTTTCTACAACTCTGATGCACTTTGTAAGTTCAAAGACACAATGACAGAGATTTTTTACAGTCCTAGAATTTCGACTTGCAATGAGAAAGTTCCTGAGGAGTCTGTATGTTATCCCAGTGTTCTCTCTGACTGCATCCATGCTCACTAGGATGATGTGTGACTCTATTTTGCCCTTAGATGTACATGTGAAAGTTTGTACTGTTTATCAGCCCTGTGATTGAATGGCACATTACCCTGCCTTTCACCCAATCGGCTCCAGTGACCTCGAACAGTGTATATGTATAACTAGATGGATCCTTAAATTCAAATTATTGTCGTCTAAATAATGCTGCAGGTATTCAATATTCTCCAACTAAGCCCAGTTTTTGCCCAGCTCTTTTGTCCTAAAACTACTTACTGAAACATCAACATTACCATTACTCTTCTACTAATCATGTGTTGTATAATTTTAAAACCTTATGGTCACTGTCTGTTACCCTCACCCACATTACCACTGATTCTTGTTAAGACTAATTTATGCTTGTTATGTCTGCTTATTACACACTGCTGTCTGCTGCTGTTTCCACTGATTCTCCCTACCCTCCCAGTGCCTTCACGTCTACGTCTCATTACCATACTTGGAGAAGGCGTCTCTCTCCATGGGCATTCTGTGAGTCCCATATCTTCAGTGACGTGTGTTAGTTGGCTTCTGTTCTCTGTAGCCTATGGGGTTTGTTTGTTGCTCTTCCCGCTGAATCCTTTACTGCTGCTTGGATTCAACAGGGGGTGAAAACTCGTGAGGATAGCCTTCTCAAAAAATACGACAATAACCATCCATTGAAAAATCAGCATCCTCCAAAGCGAGTGTCATTGAGAGAATTACAGTCAGGATAGACATAATAGGACTCACATATGCGATGGATTACACATCTTGCATACACTGGCTGTACCTCAAGATTTAAGGTGTCTCAAATTCTCTTAGGAGCCACATCAACCAGCTTCCACCAGTGATACAGAGGATTACCAGCCTCCCTGTTCAGACTCCCTTTTGTACACTGCTATAGTTTCTCCAGGAAAAAGAAGAGCTCTCCAGAGCAAAAACACTGTGAGGACTACAGATTTGAAGCTGCGCTGCCCTTATTGAAAATTCACCCCACAAAGATCCAATCTCATTTCTTAATCCAACTGGGTTCCCAGTTTTTGCTTGGCATACAAAAACAAACACCCCGACACAAACAGAATTTACACCTGTTAATTTAGCCTTAATTTATGTTGCATGCATTCCAACTTTTTCTTATCCAGTGACCTTGATATCCAAGAAACGCCTTAACTTAACTTAAATAAGGATATAGTATAAGCTTCTGATGTGATGGCTCTTTGCTCTCTTTGCATATTTCTATTTTTTTTATATGGGTTCTGTGTTTGTCTTGCATATTAATAGACTCACAGATTCACAAGCTAAATGAGACTGGTGAGCTTAAAATCTTCAAGGAAGTGATCATACCTCACCCTTGATTTCTTATCCTAGTAAATTGTAAAGTGGCATTTTTTTATATAAGGATTTTATTTAGAGTAGAAATTAACTGTACATTGTTTGATAAGTGACTGCCTGTGATTAACATATTCCTCCAGGCATGGCAATGTCCGAGTCAGTCTTACACACACAGGAGCTTGTTTGTGGCCATAAGCTCTGAAGCTTGTTTTTGGATATATTTTTGGATATATTATATTGAGATAACAAGAACTGATAGGCAATAAAACCATTATGCTAGCAAATCAAAGTGGAACTGTGAGATAAACATTCTACACGCAACTTCAAGCAAATGAAATGAAAAGTAATTCTGAAACTTTTTGATTGCCTTTTGCTAATGACACACATGCCCGTTTGTTCGTTCTCTGTAGCTATTCTGAGACAAAAGTCACATTTTAAGATCAGCCTTTGGAAAGTTGCAAATAGAGAACAGATGGTTGTGCATGTAGTATCGTCTTGTCACCTGTAACATCTATAGAATCAAACACTGTTTTCAGATAAGGTTGTGTCATAGCAGGTTACAGAAGACTGGTTTTAGTGAATAAATGGGCTACATTTCAATAGCATTTGTCTCTTTCAACAACTCAAAACACTTTTACACAACATGTACCATTAACCCTTCATTCGCACACTAATAGCAGTTTTTAAAGTGCCAACTGCCTATCAGTAGTAATCACATTAACATACCAATGGCTGCTTTCAGGATAACAGCTTGAGATTTAGGCCCCGTTCACACGGAGACGCTGTGACAGTAAAACGAAACAGTTGAGTATCAGATTGGCCTTTCGTTCACACAGCGTTGGTGTTTCACGGGCATGAAAACGCAAGCTTTTGAATTCGACCTCCAGGGTGGAGCGAAGCTGATACGGGGGGGGCGTATCGCAGCCATGTGAACGAAACGGAGCGAACTCTCTGGCTGCGATGACATCACCACACCTCCCCCCATACATTTGGACATGCGCAGTAGTTGAGAACAAACATAAACAACAATGGCGTGAGAACTACATCATTTTCACTCAGGCAAGACCTGCCGTGTAGACGGTCTGTACTTCGAATCTGGAGTGGGGTTGTTTCGATGCGTTTCTGTCACAGCGTCTCCGTGTAAACGGGGCCTTAGTGTCATGACCCAGGTCATTTAGACATGTAAACTGCAAAAGCTGCGAACCCACCTTTAAGTTTAGAGAAGACCCGCTCTACCACTGATCCACAGCCAACCAGAGCATTCCTTTACCTGTGCTTGTTTAAACTAAGGCCACATGTACTATATGAACAATTTACATGTGTTCTACATTCTCTGCATTTCTTATTTTGTAATGTCAAAGATAAAAAGATATTATGATATTTTTCAATATCATGTTTAATTATGTGAATTGGACCTTTATGTGGTTTGCGGTCAGTAAATGGGGAAACGCATCCCTGTATAGGGACTAAAACGGGTGACATTTCTGGACTCTTGTGGAAAAAAAGTTCCGACGTCAAGAGTGAAGTTTTTCTGCAGCGATGGCAGTGTTTTCTCTAAGCCTGAAGCAATCTGCCATTAGGAGAGCAGGATATACTGCTGCACAGCACTCATGAGGTTTCCATTTTGCCTAAAGCCAGAACAGAGTGAGAACAGGTGGGGATGAAAATCCACCTCTTCAATCTTTCATTCCTTTTCTATAGATTGTGTTTCACTTTCTATAACTGCATGTCTGTGTGTCATTCATTTTAAAGTAAGTCATGAGGGTACTTATTTGCAAGTAAACGGGCAACATAACAGAAACCCCTTCCAGAAGGACTTTTCTCTGGAACAACAGCTCACAATAAACAGAAACGTTATAGTTTGAGTAATTTTCTTTTATAGAAGTTGGTCGTTGAAAGCAGCAAAACAATTACACAATTTTAAAAAGGAAATAATGTTGATTTTAATCTGGTTTTCATACAAGAAGGTTACTATGGGGAATCCTGCAGCACTCTTACATATCTGGATAGAAGCATTGTAAGAAAACACTTAAAATGTAAATGTGATCTTTCTAAGACCTGGCAGGCATTTCTGACATCGTTGGAATTGCCTCTTTATCGGCATAAAATGTTAGGTTTGACATTTTTTCCTTAACAAAAGCATTGAGATAACAAGAACTGACATAACCATAACTATTATGCTAGCAAAAGAAAGTGGAATTGTGGGGGGACTTAAGTGTTTCAAAAAGCAGTGATAGTGAAAGGTTCCCTGACTGTAGGTAACCATGGAGTTCCCACTTCCCAGTCACATTAAGCTTGTGTAAGTGACATGGTGGAGAAACAGGCAGAGAGCTGAACAAGGTGTTCTCGCTTCTGTGCTCCCTGCTCTTCTTGACCTTCATTAAAATGGCATAGCCGATAGCAATTAAGGCCTCCGAGGCACCTGAAATAATACGAGGCAGATTAACCTGCAGATCAAACAAGCAGAAGGCGTTGGTTTGAACAACTGCTTGACACTTGTAGAGTAACTACCCAGGCTGTGTGTGGGTGCTAATGAGGGACGACCATGATACTGCAATGAATAATGGATGATTGATATTTTATTACAAGCAACATGGTGAATTAATGAAAACCTAAAGGAGATATGATATGATCTCTGATCAAATGATGTCTTCAAAGGATCAGGAAGTTGCATTAATATCGACCATGTTTCAATTTAAATGTGCATATTCTTAATTGATCCATAAGAAATAATTATGTTCTAAAAGTGATGGGATTTTTCTTTCATGTATTTCCAATTTTGTTTGAACGATTATCCACTCTTTGATAGAGACTAATAAAAACATAAGAAGGAAAAATGGACACCTTACTTTGTTTGCTCAGGACGGTAAGTGGTCACAAATGGTGAATAAAGATGGACTGCACAAATATATACATCTAAACTTTGACAGGCTGTTTCAAGTCTAATGTTTCACCCAGTTTTGTTAAACTAAAGAACATAATGATATAGTTATGTTGGACAAAAACACAACTCCAACCAAGAGGTCAGTTTTTGCTTTAAACATGTGGAAACAAGTGTTGCACTACTTAAATAATTTTTTAACTGAAGAATCATGCACTAATAAAGAAAACATAAACATTTTCAATCTACTGAGATGACTTGATTTGGGTGAAATATGCAAATTGCAAAGTTGATATTTTAAAATAGAAGCACATGTTGATGATAAAATAACTGTAATATCATTTATTTATCACTTTTAACTGGGATTTTTCCCAAAGTTTGAAAAGCTGCACGTCGTACCACTCTTCAAAGGGGAAAACCAAATGAGTCCAACAACTACTGACGATCTCTAAACTTTCAGGTCTGGCATAGGTATTGGAATCGCAGCTTAATCCAATACTGTGCAATTGTGCATCCTTAAAATATATTTTCACTCCCATCAATCAGGGTTCAAACCTGGCCAAAGCATAATGACTGCCGCATCTACAAGCTGAGTCAATTAATAATTTGCACAACGTTGACTCATAATAATTCACATAGACCTGTGGTGCTCAGGCTGTGGTCGTAGGCAGACATAAAAAAAAAAGTCCTAGTAATGTGGATGGGAGCAAAATAAATGCTGAGTCATGCAGTTTTTGACGAGAGCTGCCTGTTATATTAATAATGTGTAAATATGAGAGACAGTCTAAAAATAACTTTGGAGGGCTACTCAGCAGTAAATAAGTAATGGTGGAAATAATTTATTTGTTTGCATCTGTAATGCAATGATCCATGTTGTTAATTCCCTGTTAACATTGTTGGCAATAAAGTATGTTGATCCACTGATTCACCACTACTTTGGTCCTCACCAAGACATTTGAACCATGAGATGTGGGAACGACGGCTGTTTTGTGTTAGTAATCTGGTGGCTGCATTTTGAACTAGCTGTAAACGCTTTAGTGATGGTTGGCTGGGGCCCGTGTAGAGAGAGTTAGAATAATCTAAGCGGGAGAAGATGAACGAGTGAGTTCATTTTTCAAGATCTGACTGGGAGAGCATTGTTCAGATTTTTGAGAAGTTTTGTAATTGCAGGAAACAGGACTGTAGAAGCTTCGGGGTGTTGGTCAACAATGATTCCAAGGTTCTTAGCGGTTGGTTTGATGTTTCATTTGAGAGGGCCTATTATCTATTGAACTGTGTGAAATTATCTGGTCCAATTAAAACTATTTCAGTTCTGTCTGTGTTGAGATAATGGAAATTCTGACACATCCATTCATTGACTGCAGTTATTAAGAGAATAAAGTTGGTTAAAGTTATAAGGTTTGGAGGAAAAATTAACCTGGGTGTCATTGTTGCAATGATAGGCTACATCATGAAAACGGTTGCAGCATATATTATTATGATTCCCCATCATGTAGCGATTGTAAGAGTATGTGGTTCATTTTCAGTGGCAAAATTAAAAGCAGCATGACTGAACAACACTTGTCCTTATGTAGAGGAGTACAAGTGTCTTTTAAAGCAACAATATGTAAGTGTTCTGTCTTAAGATTGTAGTTTCAAAGTTGATCTAATGGAACAGGAGCCTTCAAAAGGGAGAATAGCTCACCACATGTGCACAGACATGTCACCTGCTCATGTGGGGTTTTTTTTTAATAGCATGGCTGTCAATCACTGCATTCTTGAAAAAAAAAAGTCAAACTGTTTGGATTTGTAGGTTTTAGGAAAATATTGTCCAGGGCAGAGTATTGAGCCACAGTTTCTACCTCTTCCTACTCCAAATGACACACAAATATTTTCAGGAGGCACCTTGTGAAGATGTGTGATCGCACTTCCCACACTGGTGTGTTCAAACATTTAAGAGTGACTCAACAGATGTGATACAGAAAAACCTGCTTTAACTGGAAAGCTCTGCGAGAAACCTTGCCGTTCTAATACGACCTACATTGTTGTTTTTTAGATCACCTTGAGTTGTTAGGAAAATTAGACTAGACCCATTGTTTTCTGTTTATCTCTTATAAAATGGCCTGTGGATTTAGTATTAATGCTTTTTAAGAGAACAGCTTTAACTAATGCAAATGGCTTTTAGCTACAGTTGTTACTACAAAATGCTTTTTTTATTTGTATTCTTTATTTTAATTAAGGCTCCTTTAACTATTCATGCACTAAAGGGGGCCATAATGGATATTTGTTCCAAGAAAATCTGTTAGGAGACAATTTCTCAAACAGTCCTGTGTGCGTCACCACATTCAGATCTACGGCATCTCAACTAATGGATTGCGAAGCTCTTATCTGCTTCAGACACTTTATCGTTCCAGCTCGAGGGTGTTTTTGCAGACAAATCTTGTTTACACCAGCTCGTAGAAGAAAATAGATTGTAAATAGGTCACTTTAGCTATGTCATTCCTTTACAATGCATGCATTTACACACAAACGTGACCCTCTATTTTCTTAATGTGTCTTATTATGCCGTATCTGAGTGACCCTACCTTTCTTGTGTTTTTTTCCCCCTTGACTGCAGTATTATTCGTATTCCCTTGCCTTACACACTGCACTGAATGCACACCTTCACCTGTGCACACATAAGTACAAAAGCACCTGTGCTTTGCTGGGCGCTGTGTGGCAGAGCAAATATGTCTGTTCCCAAGACAACAGCAGATAATAGAGTCATTATAACAGGACAAACAGATTACACAGTGCAGCGTTACCACAGAAAACCGCACATCCTATCAACGACATCAGAGAAATACTTTAAGGGACTGGCTTGAAAAATAATAATAAATTAGCTCATAATTCGTTCCCCTCCTGTACCTGTTCATGGCGCAGAGAACATTTTGTTTTCTTTAACAGACCACAGAAACAATGAATTTTCTCGAAAAGACAACACTTTCCAGGGAGAGAAAAGATGGAAAAGGTTTCATGATTCAATGTACCAGTCCATGATATAAAAACAGAGGAATCATTGCAATTGATCAAATAGTAGAAATCAAATCAATAAATGCGTTGACATGGACACTTCAATTTCACTTTTTTCACGCGTCAGCATTTTTTCCGAAATCAATTGAGTTATTTTTGAAGTTTTTTTTTTGTTTGGTAGAAAAAACATGAAGAATGTCGGCTGATGTAGAGTGACAAAGTCTGCTCAGTTGGGCACTTCAGAGAAATGATGGGTCAACAATTTTTCACAGAAATTAGCAATCAGTTCATACCCAAATCTGCCTTCTTCTTGGGTCTAGTACTTGACTTTCTCTCTTACTGTCACGAGTGCGGGCAGAAAACAGGAGGGAGGACCTAATCGCAGAAAAATGATTTATTTTAAACTAAAAAGAGGCAAAATGCAAAAATAAACTTACTTTCAAACAAAATCCAAAACAAGATAAAACACAGGAGCAGGGAACACGAGGAACATACAGCATCAGACTGGAAACCAAAAGACAATAAAGGTAGGTAGGTATGCTTTATTTGTCAAATATGCTCCATGTTAAACATACAGCACAGATGAAATTTCAATCCCCTCAACCCACACTGCAAACCTGCAGTGCATTAAAAAAACAAAAAAGCACTGGGCTTAATAAACAAAAACAATAAACAAACAACAAAAAACAATAAAAATAGCAATAAAAAAGTAGCAGTACTATAAAAAAACAAATTCTTAGCAGCAAATGAACCAACACAGAGAGTAAAAAAGACAGAGACTAATAAATAGACAATAGGTAATCAGACACAGGTGAGACTAATGACACCGGTGAGACTAATCAGGGTAATCAACAAGGTGGGAAACACAAGGAAGAAATAACACAAGGCCAGAACACTGAGGACAAGTACGAAGTATAGCCTGACATTGAAAACACCACCTAAACCAGATATAACAAAATAAAACAGGAAACACTAAAGACTCGACTTAAAACACTAAATGCAAAACTCGGAACCTTAACACAAGTAATACAGGAAACACTAATTACTTTGAAGGCTAGAACTATAATATAAATCAGGAAACACTTACACACAGGGAAACAAGAACTAAAAAGAAGACAGGAAATCAGAACTCAATCATGACACTTACTTTTCTTGATCTGCTTCTTTCTCTCTGACAATTTTCAGTCCACAATCTTACACAATCTATTATGTCTGAAGAATCTTTGGACTTTTTATCATGCACTTTAAAACACCATCTATTACTCACTAATTATGTTCTTTTTTACCAAAAAAACAAAAAAAAAAGAAGTTGGACATAAACCTCCTGGACAAGGCCTACTACAGTATGTTTCCTGTGGGGCTAATCATTACTACATGTGTGTAGGAGATCTGGTTCTAAATGAAATGACAAGTTATGGTTATGACCCCGTGCTAGGAGCTGTCCATTAGTCCGTAGTCACAGACACTTTACAAATCAGCACTCAATTGTCAACCTTCTTCACTCAACCGTTACACTTTTGTTCGGGTGGATTGTACTCTGGTGCAAAAAACACCATCAGCTTGCGGGCGCGTTCTCTTTCCACAACACTAAATTGAAGCATATCTCCAGTTACCATTTTCCTTTTTGGTGGGCCAATCTTGTCTAGTACCATTACAAAGACGTGCAAACAGCAAGAAAACAATGTGGTGAGAAACTACTTGGATGTTTTCACTGCTCCTTGAGCTTAAAGCACATGAAGCATCAAACTAGTATTTCTATGATATGCAAGTCTGACATCACATCTTGCACTGCACATTATCGTCTCTTTATGTCCAAGTTCTTACAGACGTCAGCTTTAACAGCTCACAGCTGACAAGATGCGTGCAACTTTAAGTGAGTTGTACTATTGGAGCTTAAAACAACTGAAATGTTTATTTAACTTACAAGTAATTATACCCATACTTTTTACAGACCAACCTTCATATAGATCTCCATCCTGGTTTGTTTCTTGTTGTTTTGTGATTTATTCTTTATTGACTTGATAAGCTTGTTTTGTTCTGTGTGATTGTGTGTTCAATAATGTAACTTAGGTCTTCAGACTGGTCTCAAGTCCACTTTTTGAAGGTCTTGTGCTTAAACTGGCTGGACTCTGGATTTAACATCATCATCTGTCAAGACCACCACACCAATGTTTTCATCTCATCATTGGGATTAGAAAGAAAACACCTCTTTCTAAAAGAACAAATAACAAATAATGATTTTTATCCCCCGCTTTCGGCCGTCCTTTGCGGTCTAAGTGAGTGAAACCCTCCCTGCACGCTGAATGACGATTATTATGCAATGATATTTAGATCTTGGTCTTGTTGGTCTGGCCCTGCCTTGGTCTTGGTATTATCGAGATCCCTAAATGTCTTGCTCTTGTATTAGTCTTGGAGCACTCTCGTCTCTATAATGTCTTTGTCTTCGTTAGTCTGTTCTTGACTACAAGACCATCGTAACTATGTATTTACAAGTCCTTCATCAATAAAACTTATCTTGTGTTCCTTTTAAGACAAAAAGTCCAGCTGAAGTATTTAAAGAGACATGATTTATATCACTGGCTTCATGGTGATTCAGTGTTCAGTACTGTTACCTTACAGCAAGAAATCCCTGCCTCTGTGAGGACCTGAAGTGCACAAACTGTTTTAGTTGCTAAACCCAACCAAACTGCAACCATTTGTTATGGTATTAAAACGACATCAATGTGAAATATTGTTTTCTTTTCTTTGTTTTTAATCTCATATAGTAAAACAAGTACAATTATAAATAACAGGGTTAGGGTTTAAAGAAACGCATAGCATGTAAACATAAACGATTTAGCTAGAAGGCTAATTTGCACAAATGGTGCTGGACATGAACAGAGGTCTTCTCACTAACAAAGAGAGTCGTCTGACACACAGCCCACAATGGGATAGGCTTCTAATTTGTATTTATTTCACAACACATAATTGCTGTGATCACCCTGTGTGTTTATTGACTTACAATTTAAAAGCACTGATGACTATAGTAGCTATATAGCTGTAAAAATGATTCTGATTTAAACAAACTAATTCTTACTAAATGATCTCCATTTTCAATGTATTGTCCGAGACTTTGAAAAGGTTTACGATCAACCTTTGTCACAGGGACATATAATCACTTATTTGTCAAAGCTTATCAATAATTGTGCATAAGTAGAGTAACCCTGATGTTGGCAGCTGAAACAAACATCTTATAACAGTGGGCTGAATGCGGCGGGGAGAGGCGAGACGAGAGACATATTAGCACAGAAACCTCAAATGACTCATACAAAAAGAAATAGATGAAACGCCTCTGAGTGGAAAACACAATGATGGGGGATCATCTATTGGGAAGATATGTGATAATCACTTTATACAGTCAAAATGTAGAGCTAAAACCGATCAAAGTTGTAATTTCTTTACAGCTGCCAGAGTAATTCATTACATCCTGATTACTGTGCGAGAACAAATTTAAGCAATAAGAATCAATATCAATTAATTTGCCAATTTTGAAAGCAGGAGGGGAAAGACAGATGGCTGGTGGAATACAGATCTGTCCTGAGATATGATTCGGATTGCCATCAGCATTTTTTGGTACATCTTGCACATGATGTTTTACTTTGAATTAGATTTTCTCAGTCATGTACAGAAGTGTTTTAATATGTTTGGAGTGAGCAAATGAAAATAAATTCCTGTGAGAAAAACAAACTTTATAATTCTTTCATGTCGTCATTCATGGTAAAAATAATACTTACACATGTTTCATTGGGGTTGTTTATTTCTTTTTGCACAAACTACAATACTGCTAATTGTATATCGTTTTTGTATTGAGGAGCAATCACGACGATATTGGCCACTCTGTCTTTGTATCTTTGTGGAAAATAATTTAAACATTGCTGCTCATTGTTCGAGGAATTCAATCAGCTCATCTGCAGTCAGCGCACATGAGCAACACAGTTTGCTGCTGCTGACCTGCATCCGATTCTTCAGCCTCCTGCACGGAACTCAAACAACCAGTGATTCTGCATCATTTAGAGCAGTTATAACTCTGGGCCTACCATTTACCACAGCATGCTACAGCATTTTAAACTTTATTCTGTTTTCCAGACAGCCCTCACAGCATATAGGAACTTTCCTAAAAGTGCTGTAGTAGTACTGTCTGCTTTTATGCAACAACACTTGTGTTTTTACAACGGGTCCTGTAAAACAAACTACCATACTGCTGACAAGGAAGGAGTTGGACCAACATGTTTTGGATCTTCCAGCTAACGCTAACAGCTATACACATTTCCATTACCATCATATTTGACCATAAAGGCCTTCAGTCGCATTTGACATGTATTGATAGTCAAGTGACTGATTGTTGGTGAATACATCGTTTAGTGTAAGTAAGTAAAGTTTATTTATATAGCACCTTTCACAGCACAAGGTCACAAAGTGCTTTGACAAGTGTTTATCAGTAGAAAACAATAACAAATCAACAACAACAAGGCATTGAAATATGACCAATTGAAATTGCAATCAAATCAATGATTTGAAAGCACAAAAGAAAATCTAAAAAGATGTGTCTTCAGCTCATTTTTAAAAGTGTGTGTGGTGTATAGAGTTATAGATGTTATAACTATTAATATTATTATTATATATATTATTATATACTACAGTTATAGATTATGTATAGAGTTAATCATTGCACACCAGACACTATAAGAATTGAACTGTTTATTCTGTCATGATTTGTTGCCAAGGTTGGTCTCTCCCACATTTTCAACATTTTTAAAATTGTAAAAATCTTTTAGTGTGAGCCCGGTTTCAGTCCAAATTAAGACATGTGGGGACATTTTTTTTATTATTTCTTTAAAATGAATCAATTTCAGAGACACTATCATTTGTATTTGTAAATTAAAGATATTATTATAATACATTAACAAGTATTTAGTCACTGAAACAAGCACTGGATTACACTTTCACTTCTTTGTTTTTGCAGTATTGACGATTGTCAGAGTGAGATATCTTTCGATCACAGATTTAGCTGAAAATTCAGGAGATTCTTCAAAGCCAAAGTTTCAACTTGGCTGAGAGATAATCATCTCTATTCCAGCAGATAGAAACCTGAGGGGGGTAGTGATTTAACTGTTGGATCAACATAGACTATCAGTGCTCTGAGTTGTGTAATTTAAAAAAAAATCATAGACAATGCAAAAAATGGCTAAATGTAGCGATATCCAATCTCATGATAGGATAAGTCATGGTTTGAATCCAATTGAAATTTAATAAAAAATATGCTTAGCATGTCAATAAATCAGTCATTTTTGTGTTACGCCAATTCATCCCGAGTAGCTTTACAAAAGAGCATGTGTGATAATATGCAGGCAGGATTTCTTCTCTGTCGCTGAGGTGGACATCAGAGCAGGCTGTTCATGAATAAGGACTGTGGTGGTTGTGGTGAAGGCACAGTCTGAAGGTGGTGGCTGGTTGTCGAGTGTTGTTCGAGGGACGACACAGTCCGATGGTGTTGAATGGGTGCCTGGGACGTAGGGTGATAGTAGTGCTAGATCACCTGAAGTTTGGAGGAGCGCCGTCTACTTGAGATCCTGGCTTTTGCTTCCAGGGCAAGGTCCCCTGGGCTTCTGGCACAGAAGAGGGGAAGGGGTCAATAGCAGCAGGCAACATTATGTGATATTGTGTTCATTTTCTTTCTCATATGTTTTTTAGCCAATTATGAGCATTAAGGCCTAAAATACAACTTGAGCATGTTTTTGGAGTCATGTTTTTGGTTGCTTTTATAACTCTGAAAATGACAGCCTGATTCACTAAACAGATTTGAGCTGAAAAACCCCCCAAAACAAACAGCTGAGAGTTGTTAACGTATTAATGGTTATTCATGGTAAAGGGTAAACTGACTTGAGCCTGTTGTCTTCGGACAACTATTACACCGCAGGTCACACCTACACATTCAAACACTGATAGCAGAGGCTGCTATGTTGTGCCATCAGAAGTCACTAATCCCTGTCATACACATGCATACTTACTGGCAAAGCAGCAGAAACAATCCATGGTGAAATATTTTGTCCAAGGACGCCTCGGACATGTTTCTGGGGATTGAACCCTCAACCTTCCTGTTGAGAGACAACCAACTCTACCAACTCAATCACAGCAGCTCCGAACAGAAACATTAAGCAAACCCTTCAGGATCAAATATTTAAATATGAGTCCTCAAAACTGACATTTGAACCTTTGACTACACAACTGACAAAGTGTCTT
This sequence comes from Symphodus melops, assembly GCF_947650265.1. NCBI lineage: Eukaryota > Metazoa > Chordata > Actinopteri > Labriformes > Labridae > Symphodus > Symphodus melops. The sequence goes on from NC_136708.1 coordinate 5,524,177, forward strand.
TATTTAAGGTCTACAGCCAATAGTGCATATTGTACTTTAAATGAAAGTTCTCTGGTTGCAAATCTGATGGTGAGAGCTGAGTTAGTTTTTTTTAAGTGCATGACTAAACACATGCACGAGTGGGTAGGTAGCCATATGGGAAAAGACAGAATCAATATTTGAGAGCTCAAAACACAGAACTTGCACATGTCTGAAATAGACAAGTTAAAGCTCGACACTGCACCAAAAATATTATGTCTCCTTATGGGAGGTGGTTGTTGAAGTACTACACATGCCAGCTAATGGTGGGTGTTTCTTGGCCAAGATTTTGGTGTTTAATGCTCACAGTGATGGTCTGCGCTGGTGGAGAGATAATCAATATGACTCTCTGTTTTCAGCCCTGTAAATTTTAAATACAGAAGGCTTCATTCATACTGTAACTCTACAGTAACTGAAAGAACCATGCAAAGCATATAAAATCATTTATAATGCATTTGAAAAGTACATCTGATTAAATGTATACATTCTATTGTTAGCCACACAGGTTGATTTTTCAGTAGACTGTTTGTGTGTGAGTCAGCAGCTTGTAGTCTAAAGATAAAGTTTAATTAAGCTAAAAGCCTTACTGGCTCCCCCATGACTTCTTTTCAATCCCTCCTCCAAACTCTTATACCTTGCCGGAAACTTTGGACTAATTGGACGCCCTGCTTGCCATAATCTTTAAGTCCAAATAAGATTAATGAGCGGACACATTTTTGTAGCGTGCACCTATTCAAAACGTCTTTTGGCAGGGCTCACGGACTCTTCGGGAAGATTTCTTGCTTGGTCATGTTTGTAAACGCACATTGATCTGAGGCTTTTTTGGAAGCTGGATGCTCTGGTGACACCAATGCTGCTATATAAATGCCACGCTCTATGGTAACATGTTCCAACATCACTAATTTCCTCTCTCTGTCTGCTCTCTTCTCAGGTTATGGGCATGCAGCGCCTGGGACCGATGCAGGGAAAGCCTTTTGCATGTTTTATGCCGTCCTGGGAATCCCTCTGACTCTTGTCATGTTCCAAAGTCTGGGCGAGAGGATGAACACTTTTGTCAAGTACCTTCTGAAGCGGATAAAGAAGTGCTGCGGTATGAGCATCACCGACGTGTCCATGGAGAACATGGTGACTGTTGGGTTTTTCTCCTGTGTTGGCACTCTGTGCATTGGGGCTGCTGCCTTCTCCCATTACGAAGACTGGAGCTTCTTTCAGTCATATTATTACTGCTTCATTACATTAACAACTATAGGCTTTGGGGACTTTGTGGCCCTTCAAAAGAACCGGGCCCTTCAGAAGAAGCCCCTGTATGTGGCCTTCAGCTTCATGTATATCCTGGTGGGCCTGACGGTAATCGGGGCGTTCTTAAACCTGGTGGTGCTCCGCTTCCTGACTATGAACAGTGAGGACGAGAGGCGGGATGCAGAAGAACGGGCTTCACTAGCAGGAAACCGAAACAGCATGATCATCCACATCCAGGACGAATCACTACCAAGAGGCAGGCGGCGGCGTGAACCATATCGGGCAGAGGTGACTGATTTGCAGTCAGTCTGCTCCTGTATGCATTATCACTCGCATGACTTCGGCAGCTCTGGGGGAGGGATGGGAGGCTTGGGTTGTGCTTTCTCTCATAAGAACTCATTTAGCTCTCAGCTGAGTCCCAATCAGTACTTTCACTCGGTTTCCTACCGGATCGAGGAGATCTCACCAAGCACCTTGAAAAACAGCTTCCTTCCCTCGCCCATCAGCTCGGTGTCTCCAGGGCTGCACAGCTTCTCAGACAATCACCAGCTCATGAGGAGAAGGAAATCCATCTAAACCCTTACACACTGGACAAATGAGTTTCCATATTTTATAGATAAGGTCAAACAATTGCAATGCTGCTCCTTACCAAATCTAATTTCAGCACTTTTTTTCCCTTTTTGGTTGTATGTAATATAAAGAAATTCATGGAACAGATGAACACAGCGTGGAACTGCAAGAGTGAACTAAACAGGATGCAAAGCATGAAGCATGGATGTCTATTTTTTCAAGAAATTTTCTCCATTTACACAAACTTTAATGAATATCCTTCTTTCAGATTTACAGTACAATATTGATATATGAACTTTGGTTTCATACCAAATGATGCACACTGGGAAAATGCTATTTTTCAAAAAGAGAGTATGCTTGTTTCACCCTAACTTGAAGAAAATTTTGCTGTTATGTACTACTCCATTGCCTCACTGCAGACAGAGATTTTCAAGTGACTTAAAGCATCAGGTATGTTTTCTATAAGCAATCATATAATTTAAGGGTCTCACTACGCATCAAGCCAAAAGTTGTTGCCAATATTAGCATGTGCATTAGATGTCATTTACTGAGTGTGCCATGGTTTGTGACATTCTTTAGTCTTTTGTAGAACAGCTGTATGCAGGGTGTCTGTTTGTCTTTGTTTCAAAGGATCATGCTGCTGTTATTAATGTTTCAACCTCATATAGAATCTGATCTAACCACAATGCTTTAATTTCACCCACAGCCTTTTCATAATAACAAATATCTGAACCTGTAGGAAACTCCATCCTCCCCACTACTGTCTTAGGTTGTCAACGTTTCTTATATACTGATACTTTTTTATACCACACATTGTACAAAAACACAAATTCCATTGTAATAGTAATAATAGTATTGAAATGCAACAAAGCATAAAAAAGCGGGGGGGCACCTAGCAATCAGTGAGCTTGCTCCAAGTACAGTACGGAGGCAACTTTGAAAAAGTGGGCAGCCCAGGTGCAAATCCGACCTTTGGCTCCTTCCCGCATGTCAGTCCCGACTCCATCACTGATTTTTACCTACCATCTATTTTCAGAAAATAGAGGAATAAAAACCCTTAAAATAAACATTTTATTAGATTAGCTGAGGTCAATTCAAATAAATTGGAAAAAACTGATGCTAGCAGTCATAAAGACAGCATAGGGAGGGCCATGTTCTCAATTGCACAATGTATTAGTACCACATGTTGAAAGATGATTTATCGCTGTTGTCTTAATAATTATAAATGTTAAAAGCACCAAAGCTTTAAAAAAAAACCCTACACATCTTAAATCCGCTCAGGCATATGACAGAGAGAACAGACAAAGACTAAAGGAGGGGACCAAGGAAGAGACACTGTCTGCAATTTTTTTTCTCATGTTTTTCTGCAATTTTGACACATTTTTGATAATTAAAAACAATATAAGGTGCCTCAGACTTGGTTTTTATTCTAGTTTTGCTATTCTGCAATTCACATCCATCTTGAATACTGGTCCCATTAAAGTGTACTCCCCTCTAAATAGACTCTTCTTTTTCAGAATGTTGAGCATCAAACAGGGATTACAGTATTGAACAGACCACCTGTTTCTTTCACAGTTAACCTGAATACCTGAATGCACTGAAGCAGTAAAGGGGTCATTCAGTGATTTAGTATTCCATTAAGTTGGCTACACACAAGAGACTTAAAAAAATAAATAAATCATGCTCACATGGCGGCTTCTTTTCCTCTGACATCATGCTCAGTTGGGAAGCTCTGTTGATGTCATTATGCTGTACTGCTGTGCTACAGGTTTTAAATACATTTAAGGGAATATAACAAACTGTTAACATGTGCCCACTTCTGTATGGGTCAGAAACTCACAAAGCAATGACTAGTGAAACCCCAAAGTGAACATGGGCCATCTTTCAAGCTTAAACAACATATTTCAAAACCCACATGCTAGCATTAGACAGCAGGTAATGTTAGGTAATGGGCAAAAGGGGTTGTATGGTTGATTTCTGATATGTAGATTTATCTTACAACAATAGCCATCCGTTGTACTTTAAGTTAAGTATCAGTGAAAAAATCATGGATGTTTACACTGATCAGATGTATTGTGTTTATAAGATGTGCAACTTTGAAGACATCTCTACAATTTCACTAAGCATCTGAGCTTTCTTCACTGAGTGTGACATCCGAGGAAAATGATAGTGTGAATAATGTTCTCAGTTTCAAAGACAAACCATAGACTGTATTTACTGTATATGACCAATGCTCCTCCTCCTAATGCTGAACTGTATAAAGATGAAGCCTAAAGGGGCTTTCAGATAGGATGCGGTCGCCTTGCACCACTGTCAAACCCAGTCACATGTGCTGTCCAAGCTGTACTGAGCTGAGCGCAGTGCAAGGTTTTGTGCTCAAAAGTTACAAATATTTACACTTAGGCCCTCTGGGTGGACACCTGGCAACCAATAGAGGGGAAGATCAGATCACAACAAAGAAGACCCACCTCAGAAGGAGCCTGTCCTCCACCAAAAAATGACTCCACTCGTTGTTTCTGCAAGTGTCAAATTACGTTTTATTTACGTTTTAGATTCAAGCGACCTCTAGCCGATGTATAAAGAACTTTGATCCGGTGTGTTCCTCATCGAATGACATTTGACCCCTAACCCTAACCCAAGTCCAAGCTGGCTAACTTTTTTCCCAGAAGAATAATTAATTACTACTTTCCTTGGTAAGCGCATCAAGCAGTGTAACAGTGCAGGGTGACGATTTACTGGCATTTCTGCATTCGCCGGTCGCGCTAATTTAGGAAACGCTCCTATGGGTCGTATTACGTGACAGACGACCTTTACGGTTGTATAGGTTGGAGGACTTGTTGCTCAGAAGGTATGTCAGTGTGATCCACTGCCTTAAGTTTGTCCTTATTCTAGTGCCACTCTCCCCAACAGGCTTTCAAATTGCTCCCTACTCAGCCTGGAAGCGGCCAGAGGCCTGAACCCTCCCAAATCCTATCATGCTCTGAGGATTTCATGAACAATGCATCCTATCTGAAAGCACCTTTAAGTCCCCTGTCACAGGTGCTGACATGCAATATGGAGCCGAGAGTATGAGCAATAAGGATCAGCTAGAGGAGATGTGATATTGACTTCACACTACTTCCATTGACAAAAAAAGTTGACTTAACAATAAAACAAATGTGAATCCTCAGGTCTATACAGTCTTTGCAGAAAAGATTTGTGTGTTGGGTTGAAGCAGAATGTCACACTGATAGAACTTTAATTATTTCACATCAAATAACTTCAGGACAAATTTGGGTTTGCGAAAAATGCATGTGATGTGTATTTAATTTTAAAGTTTGACCCATGTCAAAGGAGGAGGGGGGTGTGTTTTAAGACCAATACAGCGACCAGTCAGCAGGTGGAGCTCTAAATCATTTGGCTTCACTTGAGGCAAGGCATTTGGCCTGTCAACAGTTTCACTATCATAAAAATGACATCATGATGGTTCATTTGTAAACATTGAAAATATACTAGTGCCTACAAATACATTCAAAGCAGCTTTCAGTGCCATGGTGGCTATTCTCATGACAGTTCAACAGTTAGAGGCTCAGGAGGAGGATGTTAACGTGTATGACCTCAAACTGCAATTAAATAGGTCGTGCTAAACTCATAAGAAGTTCAATCCGGGGACGTGCATGATCATATGCTAAAGTCTTGCATTATACATGATGGATTCTTGCAGCAGGTGACCCTGATTCTGCACACATTCAACCACGCAGCACTGAAAGCACAACAGTTAACTGTGACTGAAAAGCGTGCAGAGCCAAACCGACAGCTCTTGCGATTTGGTTGCACTTTGGAGCCCTTCGTGGAAAACAACCTGATAAAGGCATCATCATAAAAAGAAGCAGAATTAGTGAGTGCGATTAACGCGAGCGGATAGTTAAAGATGACAGATTAAAAAAAACCTGAATAACAACAGTATGATCCTTTCAGTTTCTGTAAGATAATAAGTAAAGAAAAGGGATATGGGTGTTTTATTTCTTTTTAAAAGATTTGATAAGTGCATGACCTTTATATGATGAATGGGGAAATTATTTCAAATTCATTATGGCACACCGTCTTAAAAAATGATCCACAACATCAGCTGTTTTGTTTTTCCAAAGTCACAATGTTCTTAATGGCAAAAACTTGATCTGACTTGATATCTTTTTTTTGACCTCAGTTTTGAATGCCCCCCTGTTTTTTACGATTTAAACATGAATGCAGAGGAGCTGGCCAAACATATGAACTTATCAAATCCCCCTTTCCAAAAGTTTCTAAGAAGTGGGACCAAGATAAATAATCACAAAAATGTCAGTGCTTCTTCTGACTTAAATTCCCTTTGCATTAAAGCATTACTTGTAGGAGCTACATGCTTAATATTGACCTGTTTTAAAGCCATATGCACACTTTCCGTCACAGATTGCCCAAGGATATATGTAAGAGAAAACAGATTTACTGTCAAAGCTCCTAAATTAGCATGATTTAAACTCTATGTCAAGTATATATTAAAAGAGGCTTTTTTAAAAGTTTCATAAGGCTGGAAGCTATTTTATTCCCTCACTGACTTCCATTCTACAAATGGTTAATTTATCAATTCTTGCACCAATTTTTTTACTTTCATTACCTGCAGTATTCTTTGTGTCTTAGTGTTTCACAGACTTCTATTAATTTCCTTGGAAGCTTAACATGCCTCTGAAGGCAAATGCCACTCTGTTTTGGCAAGAGTTAAAATGCCAGGGATCCTATTCAGTCATGAAAAACATCACCATGCGTGGAGTCCGAGATAAGGCCTAAAAAGCATTGTTCCATTATTGGAATTATACCGACTTATCTAAATATCCTGTAAAATATGTTTATAACAACCTTTGGAATAAAAAGGCCTTTTCATGGCTGAGATGCATATGTATTTTTACACATTAGCATACGTGCCTTGAAGAAACAGCAGTCAGTGTTTCTGTTGAAGTGGGCACATTTAACTATTGTGGGTGCGGACCTGTTTGCGCTTTAGCAAGCCTGTTGGATGATTATGGACGTCTGGCTGTGGGGCTCATTGCACCATAGATGTGATAAATGTATCAACACATCTAAGTCAATACAAACTATGTCACATCTGATCGGACACCTTTGTTCTATAACCTTGTACAAACCCTGTGCCAGAAGATTCACTCCCTCTGAAAAGACAAAATCAAATATTTAAAAGATAATTCAAATTCATGTGTAGGAACTTGGGTATCTTTTTTTTTTTTAACGTTCAATCTCCTCTGTTAAAAGAATACTAAAGTCTCAGATGTAATGGCTTGGATTAGCAAATGCCCCAACATTGCTTATAAGACAAGCTCTGACTGGTTTAAATGTCATGTCGGATATTTTTATACAACCAAACCCCATAAAAAGACCAAAACCAACAATAAATATATCCTCATTATAAGAATGTCCTGTGAAGCAAAAGTCTGAAACAGCTTATTCATGGGCTAGATAAGCTTTATTGTTATCCCAACCTCTTAAACACACATGGATGAGCACACTGTTGCATTGCCTGACATTTTACATTATTAAGATGAACATGGATACTGCAGTTTATTTTGAGATCATCTGGTGTATAAAATCCTCTGGTGGTAAAAGCATTAAAGGCAATTTGCTTTTCTCTCCTGCTTGAATGCCATATGCTTACACAAACAGAAACCCAGGTTTTTTTTTGTAATTTCAGGACAAATGTTCCAGTCTTTAAAGCTGCATAATTGTCTTTGTCGACAATTGACATGTAAGTGGAGTGATTTTTTAAAATAACTCTAAATATATCCCAACGGCTTCATCCACACTCAATGATTAGATTTACATCAAGCGAAACCTAAACTAAAGACAAAAGTATTATCCAAACTGTTTTCTGGGACCCACTTTGGGCACAGTGTTCCTTAAATATCAGGGCTTTGATAGTTTTGGTTGGGCTGTTCAAAAGGTTTTATCCTGATGATGATGATTTGGATATGGTATTCAACTTTTTGTCCCACCCAAGGTAACATAATCAAGTCAACTTTTATGCTGGCTGTTGAAAGAAAAAACTGATTGTCTGTAGCTTATTGTGATACACCCATTTTAGGATTACCGAATCCAATATATTGTGCTCTAAAGGGGATGTAACACTTCATACTTTGTCCACAGGGGGTGCCAAAATCCACACAAAACAAAGGTTTCATCAGGGTGTTTTCATAAAATATCTATTGTTTGTATTTAAGGCTGTTTAGGAGACAAAATACTAATATTTTTCAACAACCTTTATGTGTAGGTTAGCCACAATGTCATTCTAATGCAAAGTTCATTTTAGAAAATGTCTTTAACTATCAACCACCTTTTGAAAAGGTTTTCTTTATTTGACCAATTCAATTTTTCCTGTCTTATTTTCCCCTCTTATCCAATCCGAATCTAGCTGTCTGCTGGGATCAGGATAATCTGGATTTTTTATTCTTGTAGCCTACTACTCAAAAGTTTTAAACAACACAAATTGCAGTTTGTACCGGGACAAAAACTAGGATTAAATTAGCTGAACTTATCTGAATACATTACTTTTTATTCTTCATACAACCTGATTTGTATAATCCTATCCAATAGTTTTAATCCTATTTGGTAACTTTTGAAAACAAATAAAAAAATAAAATAAAAGCCCCGGTAAGACAATAAGCTTATCAAAAGTCTAATTGTCGTTGGTGGTAATGGCCAATTTTATTCTCGTTCCCTAAAATTGGGCAGAAGTTTAAAAAGAGACCCAAGTTGATACAAATTGGAATTATCCTTTAAACATGTCTAATACTGATGGAGTTTGAACCAATATCTACCTATAATAATGCCACTGACGGTAATCAGTGTCGTCTGCCTTCCATTTACTTCACAGTCAAATTTTTCCATGTAACATTTTTGGGGAATGTATCAGCCATAATGGATTTTTGATAGGAAGCAGCAAACAAAGGAACTCATTTGCTTTTCATGAGCTGTCGTTTTTCATAGCCGTCCCACATGCACACATATTACTTAGATATTTCTGGCATCATGTCACGTCATATTGATGGTCCTCGACTGAATGTTACCCTATAACACAGATGGTGCAGAGACACAGCAACACAAACCATTGCCATCAACATACGTGCACCGCACCATTTCGCTTTTTTTCCTTCCACGTTGCATCAAACGACACAAACGTAAAATTAATTTGCTGATGGTTATTGGCTGTCTTTGTTTTTTTCCCTGGCACTTTGTACTTACCTGGGCTTGGCTACCAGACGTCCTTTACTGCATGTGGCAGTATGTGCTGGCCAAAGTGCCATGTTTTCCTATGACAGGGACTCAGAGACACAAATTGCACTACTATCTGTGTAATACAAGACAATAGAAAGGCTGTGTTTCATAACTTCTATTTAAGAAAAATATCATTTGCAATATAAGTTCTTCTGTAGGTCTGATGAACAAATATGTATCATATCCTATAACAGGAGATTACATCCTGGCTCATTGGCATCCATGTGGTCTGATGGTCATGTTGTACCGACTGATGTCCTCTGTCACAATTCTAAAACTGATGTCTGTACAGTACACTCCAGTATGGGTCTCCTCTGTTTTCACCACACAGAGAAGTGATTGTTGAACATCGTTCAGAGTGAAATGAACATTTTACATAACATTTTACATTTGTACGTTTTCTGTGTGTGCATGATTTGGTGTGGATGACTCACTGGGTTACACAGCCTGGGTGAAGCCATAACACACTTGAATAAAAATGATGAGCCTCCTTCTGAAAGCTTCTGTCTTCTTCTAGTTCCCCAACAACTAAGACTACACAGCATAGTGTTTCACTGTTGAACATAATGTAATGCAGGCCTGAGGTTTAAAGTGTTACTTATTCATTAAAAAACAAAATAGGTTTAGTGATTTCAAAATGTGCCTGTGGCTGATTTCTCAAGCTGAACTGATTTAAGATCACATTTGAATTTACTCTTACTGAAAGTATTTATTAAAAAAAACTATTGGATAAATTTCATCTACAAAGTTGGGAACATATTGTCTTTATTTCCTAATCAAAAGACTGTTTAAAGTCAAGGTTCAGTGAAGTGTGGCCTTCTAACATTTCAAGCAAAGAGGTGCCTGACGACTAATAGAGTCCGCTCAGAATACAAAGAAACTTTGGAAGCTGAATATTCTGAGTAAGAAACATGCAAACCTCAGGCAAAGACCACTTTGAGGTCAACTTTAGCTCCAACAACAAAACATAATCTCTGCTATTCCAATTGCTCCTTCTGTTTTACTGATTCAACCATTGCTTTAGTTCCCCTGATTCTTAGTGTTAAATCAATAATGTATTGGAATGGATTTTGGTAAATGTGCTGATTTGCATAAGTAATAAGAACCCAAGTTATACCAAAAACATACGTATGACTTCGGCCACCAGTTTACTGCCTATTACGAGGTAATATGGATTATATCTGATAACCAGCATAAAAAACAGACAGTCTAACTTTACTTTCCGTCTCCAGTCAGTTCAACAGAAGCAGAACCTCACAAAAGCTAGCTGTCAGAGTTTCTTGGTCTTTTCTCAACATTGCTCAGCAGGCATAAATAGCCCCTCTCACAAGTTGTTTCACTTCTCACAAAAATGCTCATCTGTCAAAATTTCAATGAGCCCTTTCTACCTCCTTGATGCTCCATGTGTTAGGATTTCAGTTAGTTGGACCCCAAATTACAGAGACTGACAACAGGACTTAAAAAGTTCAACTCAGGGGTCGGCGGTAGCGCAGTAGTACTACGCGTCTCCCCATGTACCGAGGCACAGTTCTCACGCGGGCAGCCCGGGCTCGCGTCCGGCCTGTGGCAGACCCTCGATGTCTCTTTCTCCCTTTCTGACCATATCCACCTTCCTCTCTGTTGACAATAAAAGCCCGAAAATATAACTTAAAAAAATAAAATAAAATAAAATTCAACAAGTTTAATGTTCCAAAAACACAAAAATAAGCAGGCAGTGATGGCAGGTAGCTGGCTGGCCAGAAAACACAAAATTTCACACGAGAAGTTTTGGCAAGGAAAACTGAAGTTTTCCAGCTGGACGACGTGGCTGCGTGAGGAGATTCTACCTACACATGACAGATTTATCTGGCAGAGTAGTAGAGTGAAGACCAGGTTCTTATAGAGGAGATGATTACTGTTTGGCGTCAGGTGTGCCTTGCCTGCTGAGTGGAGAAGCCAGCCACACCTCATGCCACTCAGATACCTGCAGGAGAGCAGAAAACAGAAAGGGGAGGGGGAGAACAAACACAAACCAACCGAGGACTGAAACAAAACTGAACTGAATCACCACACCATGACTCATTTTGTTGCTAGTTAACTGGCTAACATTAGTTCTGAAGCGGTCCCATAATGACCAGTGCACAGGGCATTTGCTTACCTACACAGTGGGGAAAAAGAGGTTGTAACACAACTGTATAAGGACAGCCCTGCGTTGGTGTGTGCATTGGCCCACTTTCCAATATTGCAGCATGAACACAAAAAGACCCCAGGGGGAATGTATCACTTTATTCTCTGAAGCGGAACAAAACAAACACCATATGTGGGGGGAAGCATCATTTGATCCATCAGATAACAAACTTTAAGGAACCCTAAGCTGTGTATGTCATTGTTTTTTTATTGTCTGTGATATATTTGAAATACCTTTGGAGCCTTTAAATTGTACATTTGGGCCTGAAAATAGTCCAGTGACTGAGGAATTGCAATATACTGTAAAAGGTGCAAACTATTGGTAGATAGGTGTCCAAAAGCATTCACCAGCAACTTGTGACATAAAATGCTACCTACATTATCACCAATTCTAGCAGAATGTGACCTGTAAAGGATTTCTGCTATCCACTCTTTTTCTTCTCTCCAAGTGGCCCATGTAGTGCAGCTGGGTGTTCAGCATGTGGGAGAATGAGACGGCAACATCCCTTTTTATCCCTCCCACACCGCGGTAATTATACTGTCAGCTGTGGACGTCAGGCAAAGCAGAGGGCGACACAATAAGAACAGTGGCAAAGGGGCGTCAAGGCCATCTCTTGGCGTCAAGCCTGTAATTTTGCATCTCAAATGATCATGTAAACTGAGCCAAGTTGTTCTGCAGCGGGATCATCTCCACCACACCAACAATATGATGAAGCTTTGCAATAAGCAGGTGCTGACATGTTGCTTTTTTGGGGGGGGCTCGAGGCAGGAGAAGCAGACGATAGAAAACAGGAAATTTTCGACAATGATTGAGTCTGTCTGTCTGATGAAAAATGGTGCAACTATAGGGGGCACAACACCCTGCCAAAACAAGTCTCATCCATCGCAAGAAAACTCTGCGATAATCTGCCTCTGAACATAATGAATGAAGCTGACATGGGAATGATGGAGCTCAAACTTTACAACAATCTGTTGTTTGAAAGTGATTAAAATCTCCAGACCTTCCTGCCGGCAACACAAATCATAGAATTGTGTCATCCTGAAGAGATTTAAATAAACTTGTCGCAGAGCCAGACTTTCAAAGAAAATATGACCAGCTCAGAAGAAGTTTAACGCCAGACAGTTTTTAGGTTTATTTTTGGGCTTTTTTATGCCTCTATTGAGAATCGATAGTTGATAAAGTCAGAAAAAGGAGAGAGAGAGAGAGAGATAGCAGGAAAAAACATGTGGACCACAGCCACTAGGACCCTGGATTCCAGTAAGTTTTAAGTACATCTCACTGATATTAAGTTTGCCAACTTTAACCACTGCTTTAGAAATATCTGTGATTTGGGATCTGAGCCCTAAGATAGCAAACCATAATTATATTTTAATAGAAATAACAGGTATACGAATTTTGTATTGTCTTTCAAATTTTGTGACAATGATTTTATTACTGAAATGAAAATTTAAAATTCATATAAAAAGGGACCAGGAGAAACAGCTATATGTAAATTCTAATGTCATCCATTGTTTGTTAAAGAATGCATCATGAGGTTTTGTTATAAGCTCTACATAATCATTATGACAGGGCCAGTCAAAAGGACAGTGAAAAGAGGTCTCTGGCACCATCTAGTGGCGAGTGTACTGCCGAATAAAAATAAAAATCTTGCTGCGTTTGACTTCATTGTTTTTACTTGAGCAGTGATCTGCATTCAGTCATTGTATGTCAATTTACACAACTGATCTGCAGAAGATGAAGACAAACTCCTGTAAACAAAGCAAAGTATTGGGTGTGCATATTGACTGCCTTTAAGCTGGATATAACCAGAGATCCATGTGCTGCGCTGCACTGCACTGCTGCTTGACCCTAATCTGCCTAATAACATTATGGCTTCTAAAAGCCCAGTGCGTTGTCACTGTTTCTGACAAGGTGGCATGCACAAAATAAACACAGGGTCAAACGGCTGTTCTACCTGCGAGGAGGGATTTTACACTTTTTTAACTGGAGATGTTTACCAAACCTGTGAGTATATTTTAGCATTTCACCGACAGATAGTTAAAAGTTTTAAATTGTTTGTTATCAGCTATTAGCTGATTTTTTTCAGTAACGTGCAATGAAAGTGACGTAGTAGTGCAGTGTGTACAGCTGTATAATATAAGGCATTACAAGCTATAAGGAACTGATAATAAGTTGATGCTCAACCAGTGAATATTTCCAGAAGTAAAGTAAAAAGCTGTTATAAAGAGTTTGTAGGTGGTAACTGATGGCTTTAGCCAGGGTGAATAAATCCCTCACAAATGCTGAATAAAACAGCAATAAGCAGTTTGCAAGTGCAGCTGGAGCCCTCTGGATTGAGTTGCGCCTAACTTGTTTTCATTTACAAGCTCTCTCAGAGCCTTACAACAGATTGATGAACCACTACAGAGCTTTAGTTCCCACACTTTTTTTTGGCCTTTGTCTATTTCCACGTCTTTCGTGATGAGCAGATTTGCACTTTCAAGAAAGGAGCTCCATGAGCAAAAATCAAATCAATGCAATGCAAAAAGTTTTTGTACTAAGCGATTTATACGCTTACTTTTTGTTAAGATTCACATCTTAAGACTTGATGGATAAGACTTGGATGATGGTAGCAGAATCTTTACGGATATATTCTGAGTAAAGACATTATTGTATTTCAAATAAATAAATAAAATACATTTAGAAAATGTTGACCCTTTAGTGATGACTTCATTTAAATGTGCAATGAAGTGTTCAGCCCTACATGCAAGAAGGCAACAGGCTTCCTGCATTGGTCACGTTTCACTCATGTAAATATATGAATGAAAGCTTCTTAAAGGTACTATGGCCCTGATGCTCTGCAGTAACCTTTTCTAGAAGGCAAGCTGTTTCTCAGAGGGATTTTCTAAACTAATTGAAGAGCGATTAAAATACAAATGCACGCTAAAAGGATCTTCCTTCCTTGGTAACCAAGTGTTGTTGGCCTTATTATTGGCTTATTACAAGTCTATAAAGCTTTAGTGAAGGGTTAATTTACTAAACTACAGGCTGTATTTAAGGTAAGAGCCAGTATTAAGGTAAAGGTAACTTGTAAACATAAATCTTTCCAGAAATACGACACTAATTGAATTGGATTACTACACTACTCATTAAGCTAATGTTTGTTTATACGTTGAATAAGATCCTCATTAGATTGAGCCCAGGAGAAACAACTCTTCCAAAGGTCCAGGTAGTCCTTGGTGTGAGGTTACATTATGTTCTCACAAAGCTATTTGAAATTCTACACATCATCCATTACATTTAAATAAATAAACAATTAAAAAACAAACAAAGCAAATAATGTAGAGGCTCTGTTTGAATTAAAGTGTGGTAGGTATTTCCTGAAAGTCCTTGATTTATTTTGAAAAGTAAGACAACCTGCACTAGCTTATTATTCAACGTTGTGGTATTTCTTTTCAAAGAAGCACAGGCCACATTATCAGTCAGGGATTTCTTTCAAAGAGTTAATCAATGTGCTTTTGTTCAGGGGGCTCTCCCACGAGAAGAAATGTTGAGCATCCAGGTTAAAAATACCACGCTGCATCTGAATGGTCAAAACCTCCGACTGGAAGCTAAAAGTGGCCGCAATTCAAAAACACCTGGCCACCATCTGTCATCAACATATGAAAGGGAAGCAGTGGGTCAGCTTACGAGCTGCTTGCCGTCCCAGGAGGGCATGACACAGTTGGACTTGTTGCTACTAAAGTCACCCAGGCCTGAGCTTGAGAGGGAGGCTGAGAATCGACTGGTGAGGCGCCCTCTGAAGCTCGCCCCTCTGGAGCTGCCAGAGGAAGTGAGGGAGGCTCAGAGGCAGAAACTAAAGTTTGTCCATCAGGAGGCCAAACCTGTTTCCTGTAAACTGGATGGAACAGTGATTGAACCCTGTACAAGGAAAGCTAAATCATGTGTAAGGCAGAGACCGGTGAAAGCTGCAGAATGCCCCACTGCTTCTTTTACACAACTTAAGGCTCAACAGGAAAATCGATCCACACGGCCACAGCTGATTCGCTCCAGTCCCATAGAGCAGCATGGAAACAGTCTTCTGGAGGGCGTGGTGTGTCAAGGTACCCCAGCTCCTCTGTGCAGCAAGCCTGCCCCTCCCTCCCTTTCATCCTGTGTTAAAGCGCGGGCTGAGCGTGGCACAGAGGTGGTGAGACAAAACCCCAATCCACTCCAGCAGGAGACTGGGACGAGGCGGTTGAGGCTGAGGAGGGCGAAATGCCTTCTTGAAGAGGATCAGTGTAATTCAAACATGTCAACAGTGGGATTATGTGTGGATAAAGTCAAGCTGGCCCAAGGTGTTCAAGGCAAAGGGCAACGGGCAGAGAGGGTTATGAAAGCTCAGCCGACTGCCGACAAAAGCAAGAAAGAGCCTCTCGCAAAGTTAGGAAGCATCATGAAAAGCAATCAAGAAGATTGCAGTCATCAATCTGCGAGATGCACTATGACCTGCCAGTCGGCTGATGGTGCAAGCAGAGAACACGCTCTGGAGGGTGTTAAGCCAAGTGCTGCTAACTGGAGATTAAAGAGGAAAAAACCCTTGATGACCAAGCACAACAATGAAGTCCCTCTGGAACGTCTCCAGCAGTGATTTAATTCATTAATTCACTTTTGCTGCTTAGGACTTTGCGCAGTGATGTCATACATGTTACAATAGGAGACAGATAGAAACATGTTTATAACATTTATGGATGCTTTTAATAGAATGAAATATACTGTATACAGTAGTGCTGATATTTTCTCAGCAGATAAAGTAAATGTTGGAGTATGGTAATATTCTCAAGCCTTGTGCCATTACTCACTGCTGTACAGATTGAGCCTTTCAAAGACAATGAAAACAAAAAAATGGGAAATGTTTTCTAAGTTAAAATGGACCAGTCTGTCACATTAAGTCTAAAATATTTGCACTATATTTTCCATTATTTTAATGAAAAATAGCTTATCACTCTGGATCTATTAGGTGTAGCTGAGGTGTCTTTAACCAGCATACATCTCAGCGTTCTGTAACAGACTTTCAATTGTGCTCTAAAAATAGAAAATAAAAAATGTGCATAATTTCGTGTCGCTCTAAGATATGGATTGTTCCAATTCCAAAAGCTATTCCCCTGATCTGAGTTCCCACTAATTCAATTATGTGAAACAGACAAAACACAAAGCAAGGCTGCTTGCACATCACAACAAGTGAGTTCAAAGATGATCCAAAATAAATAATACAACAGAATGAAAAGTCCTCATAAAATGAAATTCGAATGATGATTATTTAGACTGACCAACTGTTAATACTGTGTGTTTAATAAATACAAAACCTGTTAGGTGAATAGGGCATTAACAAACAAATACTGTGATGGAAATGGTAAATGGACTTGAGCTTACAGTATTTAACACTTTTACTCGTCAAAGCACTTTTTCACGTCAAAGCACTTTTTCACCGCAGGTCACACCTACCTATTCACACACTGATGGTAGGGACTGCTATGACTATAACTTATCCCTTTCATACACATTCATACACGGCCTACAAAGCAGATGGAGCAACCTAGGGTTAAGCATCTTCCCCAAGGACACGTTGGACATGTGGCTTCAGGAGCTGGGGAACGATGCCTCTGCCTTCTGGAGGAGAGAAGACCGACTTTGCCAGCTGATCCCCAACCTCCCCCATACATGTTTGTGTTTGAATATTTAACCAATGACAAGTCTGTTCTTCCTATTGTAATTCATGCTTATTTTTTATCTGAGGTCTTAAATGATAACTTTAATAAAAACAAGTTACAAAGACATTCGGTCCTACAATGTGATTTTTTAAAAGTCGGTACTGTGGTGGTTTACTTATTTCCTTTCTTTAAAAAAAACCATCCGTCTCTGTTGTGTGATTGCTCTCCGCCCCCACCATGATCTCTGCGAAAGATTTGGCCGACGCTCAAAGTTCTCCATGAAGGATGCTTCACCAGACCTTTGGTCGTTAGCCAGACGGTCAGCATTAGTTATATCCAGGCTTAAAATAGTTCATTATGATCTCACTGTCTGTGTCATTAACACAATGCCTGATTTATTTCTCAATTTATCCTTGACAAAAGATGTGTCTTGATGCAAAATAGTTTGTTGTTGTTGTTACTTGCCTCTTCACATCTGAACTTTATGGTAAAATGAAGTCATCAGAACAGAACACAAGCTGCATGTGAACCTGTGAGGCAAACATGGATACACATACACATAGCCAGGAGATCCTTTTTAGTTAAAGAAATCAACAAATTAAAATATAACATATCAAATACCAGCTAATTTAAATGTAAGAGGTTTATTATCATTAGTATGATCCGAACTGAATGTACCTCACCTATGACAAGATGTGGTGCAGTTGCAGGTTACAGCAATGATCAAAGGAAAAATATTAAAACATGTTTTAATAGCAGTAAGTCACACATGAGTTGAGATGTGGCTGGGTAATAAAGTAATCAATGGTCACTTTATGTCTGCCACTCGTACCTCCATGTACCTGGAGGCATTTTGGGCCAGCAGCTACAGCATTAGTTTCCTTCGATGCATTTCTTCTTCTCTGAGCTCTTTCTTGGAAAATGCTTCCTCTGTCCATGACATCCTCTGTGTTGCCATTTTCACTGTTCATTCTGCAATTCAAAGCTAAATTTAAGCTAAAAAGGAAACTGCAAAACCAACCCAAGAAGTCCTCTAATTCTGTTGGCACACAAGTTTGTTAAATAAAGTGTAGCAGTAACACAAATACTACTATTATTGTTATACATAATCAAATATTTTGTTAATTTTTCTGCTACTTAAATCGGTGAACTTAAGGAAGTAAAGATTTTTTGGCCAACTCCTAGAATAAAGTTTCACTTCTTGATGCAAAGCAGATAGACATTGACAAGAGCACACTATTTGAACCACAAGCAGTTACGTTGTCCAACCAAAAAGGATCTAAAAGCTGATAAAATGTATGTAGCACGGTGGAGAAATGTGGTGATTGTGTTACCGCTATGACTTGGGACATGAAGTCGAAGTATATTCTGAGACATGAGCAGGTCATCTTGGTGAATAGATGAACTATTTATTGTTAAAATACAACATTTAAAAAATGATCCAATTCACCAGGGGAGGGAAATGGTGAATGATTACTCTGTCTACTGGCTGCTACATTGAATTGTGCATGTATTGCCCTGAATTCTGAATTCAGAACAGAATTCAGGGTCCAAAAAACTGTGCCAATACAGTCCATTTATATTTTCATACCTATAGCAGATTACTGGGCTGCAGAGGAAACTGAAGATGCACAGGAATGTTTCTCCACCTGACTCGGTCCAAACGGTTTACATGGTTAAGATGTCACAGTTTTCAACTTGCTTTTCTCAGTGGCAGGCAAATAAACTATAGATGAGAAATACAAAAAGAGATACATATGTTGTTTGAACACATTATATTGTGGTGGTCTACAGGGTAAATGCTAAAAGGTAAATGATTGTATATGCACTTATGATGTGAGGCACTTTTCTAGTCTTCAGACTCACTCAAAGTGTGTTTACACCGCAGATCCCACCTACTAATTCACACACTGATGGTAGAGGTTAATGTGTAAAGTGGGGCAGCATTAGCTCAGTCTGTAGGGACTTGTGCTGGGAACCAGAGGGTTGCCAGTCCACTTCCTGAGCACTGCCAAGGTTCCCTTGAGCAAGGCACCAAACCCTAAAACTGCTTTGGAGCACTCGCTGTGGGCAGCCCCCTCCTTCTGAGTCCTTAATGTGTGCGTATGCGTGTGCATGTGCGTGTGCGTGTGCGTGTTCATGTTCATTAAACAGAGTGTAAACCAAACTACCCCTTGCGGGATTAATAAAATATGAATTAAAAAAATAAATAAAATGCTGCCAAAGAAACAGTGGGAGTAACTTGGGGTTAAGTGTCTTGCCCAAGAAGACAATTGACATGTGGCTTCATTAGCTGGGGATCGAACCCCCCAGTCATCCTGTTGAGAAACAACCAACTCTACCACTGACCCATAGCAGCCCCCAAGAGAGGAAATGTTTGATAAGCTGCAAGCAAGACCCCACAAGGCAAAACTGAAAGCAAGGCAGAGATCTCCCATCTAGCTGAGTGGGTGGCATCTAAAGGCACGAAGGTCAAATGAATGCATTCGCACTAATGTAGCTGTAAATTTCACACGATGAGAATGCTAACTAAAGGTTGAAAATAAGCTATATCTTCAAAACATGCATTCTCTCTTCGGCTTCAGCACTAATTCACACATTATTGTTTTCAACATATTTTGTAAGACAATCTCTCTGGTGTGGGAGGGTGAAAGCTGGCTGTCAATCAGACGACAGATGGCTTTCTAAAATGCAACACGGTGCTCACCATACATGCCGGTCACCTCTTTAGCCCTCTCACATGAGGCGACAGACGGTTCCTCAGACTGACACCATCACTCATATTGTGCATCTGCCATGAATCGTCAGCCCACTTCCCATCCACTTCACACAGAGCCTATACATAGCCTGGCCTGAGCTCTCTCTCCTTGGCTACAAAGGCCCTGTAAATAGGCCTGGATGCAATGGCTAACTTGTTTGTTGTCCATGACATTCAAATTTTGACTCTGAACAATTGGCACCTTAAAATCTCCACAGTAGAATTGCATGTACCGTTTGTTGCAGCAGAAGCATACGGGGACAGATGTAGGAGCGGTTTAAAGGGGAAAGTTCACCACACATTCACGTTCACATGCAGTGAACTTTAGAGGAGAAACACACAGAACGTCTGCCAGGCAGGATGTCTGACACAGACTGAGACAGAGGGCTGCTGTGTCTCAGTGCAGCATTCTCTGCCAAGAAGCATGACCGCACATGATAAGCACATCAACATACTGTAAAATGTGAATTACAGTCATCCTAGTCATGTTTATCAAATCAGGAGATATGCAGATTTACAGCTTGGCAAACACTACTGACTTTTTCTTATCGAGGACGATGGGTTACGGCAGGTTAGAAGGAATTGCACAATGAATTATGGAAGCTGACTTTTCATTCATGAATCATTTCATTGCATGTTTTGTCTGTGTTTGCTTAAAAAAAAATCTGTTTTACAAAGTAGAATTGATGTTTAAATAGAGAGTTGTTGTAAAATGTGGCCAATGTGGAAGAGCAAAATCCTACAGGTTGACGAGTGTCCACTTGAGGCTGCAGAAGCACAAAAACTAACTTACAGTGTACACCTGATTCAAAAAAGCCCGTTTTTACAGCCTGGTCCAAAACAAAATAAGTCTGATTAGGTCACATTTTATCAGGTTTTTTTCCTTATAAAGAAACATGGTGAGACAGGCATGCACGGTATCGGATTGCCAAGGCTTAAAACATGCCTCCGCTTGAGGACACAACCTCTCATTAGGTTGACTGAAAGTTAGGAGACAGCATTTCCAGCATGGTGACAGCCACCGATGGGACTCCAAAGCCCCCTGCAGCAACAGATGGGTGACATCACTTAAGGCTTTGTTTATTGATATTTATATTAATATACAATTTATGGTATCAACGCAAGCCAACACATTATTCAAAGTGATTTTTCACATAATTTTTCCTGCCAGACCTCAGGTAAATTTGGGTCTAGCCAATGTGTGAAGACATCAGAAAATATTGTGGAAAAAAGAAAATCACCTTGAACAAGTGTCAGTCATGACGTATGAGCCGTGTGACCAGTGAGCGACAGGGTAAATGCTGTGTTATAAAGCTTTTTCAAGTCAGAAGAGCAGCTGCAGTATTTACTCTTTTCTGCCCTAGCATGTTCATTTTATTTCATTTGTTGATACTGGTAATACTCTATGTCCTATTGCAGTGGATAAATAAACTGTTCCTTTGTCTGCCAATTTGGATTCCCTTAGTACCTTTTTTATAACATTGGGACGGAATTATAGTTCCTGAAATTTTCAAGAAATTTTCAGGAGAGCATGTGTAAAGATAATTTAAGATTAGCAGAAAGAACTTACAACAACAACAACAACAACAGATTAAAAATGTAAGATTTATGTTAATAATTAAAAAAAAACTACATGCAGAAATGAAAGTTGTGCGGGAAGACATGATTGTAAACTTGTCATAACAGCACGTGATGAGTAATAAAGATCACAGAGCTTCGCTGGAAGTCAGAGCGATGACATACATTTTACACAAAGCTGTAAGCACAAGTATTCTGTAATCATTTCTCCAACTTAAATACACCCCGTCTCCATAAGTGTGTGGCTGGTTGAAACCAATGCGGCCCAGCCCACCACCACCAGCTCCAGGGCGGCTCCGCTGTGGCTCTCGCAAGTGGCAAAGGCTGGACAGTTGAAGCGGTTGCCAAGAAGCATGTGCTTTTTCTTTGAGTGCAACACTTTAGATGGGTGCAGCAATAAAGAAGAGGAAAAAAAAGGGACAAAAATATCCAGAATGTTGGGTCTATAATTGGCTGCTGTGCCTCACAGTCTTTTTTTTTTTTTCTGTGTAAGCACAGCACAGTTAAGAATGGTAGAACCACGAGTGAAACCCTACACTTTCTCCCCTTGCAGCTCCCTCCCACTCTGTCCAACCATCCACAAGGTCTCTGAAGCTCACCTCACCTCACTTTCCAAAAATCGTTGTACACTGGATTGTCACTCTGGATTATACTGTATAATACCCACTTTGAATCCTGGGGCCTGCAGGAGAGATATCTGGAATTATTATCACCTGATAATGATGCTGCCCCGGTGTTGATTCAAGGTGTGAGTGCTGGAGAGTTGACAGACACTTTGGTAACACTGACTGACTGAGTGACAGGCCAGGTAAGAAAAAAACCCAGATATCATTTAAACCGCCATCTGTCATTGCAACCGTCCTTGAATAACTGACTTTAAATTTGTATTTATTCTTTAGTACTTAGGAATTGTTGGCAAGTGGTGTTGTTTTTTGCACTTGCTGTTCAGATGATTAACCAGACAACTGGCTTCCTCTTTTTTTCCCCCTTCCTATTCTTGGGTTGCAAATGTTCTGTTTTTATCATTTCGGGAATGATAAATGTAGTGCTTCTGTTATACACATCTACATCGCATTCCCAGGTCTGCCATTGAGAAGAGGAAGTGGAAACAGGCCTGATGACCCACAGTTTGTAAAGAATCTGGTCTCAGGTTCCCATGTTGACAGAGACAAACCAGCTTGTTTTCAGCTTTATCTTGGCTCCATTTTTTTTTACAT
Source organism: Symphodus melops (assembly GCF_947650265.1). NCBI lineage: Eukaryota > Metazoa > Chordata > Actinopteri > Labriformes > Labridae > Symphodus > Symphodus melops. The sequence goes on from NC_136708.1 coordinate 5,546,686, forward strand.
CACAGATCAATTCCATGCAATACTGAAATGTAATCAGTGATGAAAGGGAGACAAATTAGAAAATGCAAAGACTTGTACAAAACTTGGGGAAAGAAGATAAGGAGTATGAATACAAATCTTGTTTAGTTGCCTTCATAGTGTTGCTGTGATTTCTGTCTTGCTGGGCTGAATTTCTGGGATTTTAAATATGCACTAATTGGGCCATTAGATTGATTGAGCTGGCATGCCGTTTCTGCTCATTCATAGTGCCAGTGAAACCAAGTAGCAGAAATAGTCTAATGGAGAATCAGATAAGGAAACTTGTGCCTCGGGGCCAAGCACTTTGCAATACCCACTGTGAATAATGCACTCTCTATTTTACAAGCTATATAGGGCCAACTCACAATAAACAAGCTGCTACTGAATTTGTCCCACAACCTTTCCCTGAAATAATTTGCTGCTAAAACCACTTTTTGTTTCTAAAGGATATAAGCAGATACTGACCCATACTACACTCTGTTTACTTTACTTCAAGCTGTAACGTTCCAATAACTTCTGTGGTAATACAGTACATTCAGAATTTTCTACATAAATAAATACATGAATAAAACCTCGAATTACTTTCCAAGTTGAGCGCTCAGATATTCCTCAGCCTCCCCCAGAGACCCCCCGCAGTGAGACACTCTTACAGTCAGGATGAGTCCTTGTTATGGCTGTGCTCAGCCACATATCAGCCCTAATAGTAGGCATCGCAACCATGTGTGTACAATAAGAGCAGGAATAGATTTGTGTATATATGACAGGTTTCTATCAGTGCCAGCAAGGCACAACACCTTCATCAATGAACCTTACAGAGATTAACTACAGAAATGCTGCAGAATCAAAGCTGTCCAAATTCTAAGAGCTCAAAACTTAAGGTCCCTGTGTGAGTTTGAAAACATCCCCATGCACTCTCTCAGTGTTGTTCTTTTACTTCTTCTTTTATGTGGAGTTGGTAAAATCACAGTTTGGCAGTAAGTTACGACAGTCTTTGCTTTGCACAGTTGCTCTGGATGCAATATTCACTTGCTGATTAGAGATGTGTGTTTTTCAGTCTTAGGCTTCAATTATCACATCCTGAGAATGGAAAGCATTTCCTGCCAGTTTCCATAGCAGAAAGCAATCCCAACAGGGGACAAAAGAAATATAAGACACAAGGGGATATAAGATAGAAAAATATTTTCTTGGAGAAGTTAACATGTCTTTATAAAGTGCCTGTCTTGACTCAGCTTGCCACCAGCCTGTTGTCAATATTCAGCAGCCACTGTAGGAGGCTTTCTTTAGTACACAAATGTCCTTGCACAAAAGGAAGTACTTCACCAATTTTGGTTTAACAGTAGTTTAAACAACTCTTTGCACACACTCCTAAATGCCATATACATCTAGTTCAGTTATGTTTTTGAAATGTAGGCTTTTTGACTGTAGTGTTTGTTAGAATGAGTGAGTGTGTAATGAAGAATTGTTGTCTCCTCTAACCCTTCCACAGACTTGGGACAGCTTGATGGTGGTCATAAATTAAAAAACAAAAAAACAGACTGAAAGCAAGGCCGAGATGGAATTACGACTGGGATTAAGGATCACCCTGGTCTTTGTCATCCTGGTTTTGACTCTTTCCGGTGAGACGGTGGAAGCACAGAGGGCAGGTAAGACCATTAAGATCGTTTACTCTGTTACAAGTGGAAGATCTCAATTTGTCTGTATGTGACTAAATCCTTCTGTATCTACCTATGTCAGGATGTAAAAACGTCCACTATGACTTAGCATTCATCCTGGACACCTCATCCAGTGTTGGAAAAGACAATTTTGAGAAGATCCGACAATGGGTGGCCAACCTCGTGGAGTCTTTTGATGTGGCCCCTGACAAGACAAGAGTCGCCGTGGTGCGCTACAGTGACAGACCCACCACTGAGTTCAACCTGGATAGACACAGGACCCTGGAGGATGTGAAGCGAGCCGCCCGTAACATACGCTACCTGGGGGGAAATACAATGACTGGGGATGCTATCAGCTACACCACCACCAACATCTTCACAGAGCAAAACGGAGCAAGACCAGCAGCCAGAGGTATCCAGAAAGTGGCCATCCTTCTCACAGATGGCCGGAGCCAGGATTATGTTCTTGAGCCCTCCAAGGAAGCTGCCAAAGCTGGCATCCGGATGTTTGCTGTTGGTATCGGGGAGGCTTTAAAGGTCGAGCTGGAGGAAATTGCAGCCGAGCCAAAGAATGCCCACGTCTTCCATGTGACGGACTTTAATGCCATTGACAAGATCAGGGGCAGGTTGCGGAGGAGGCTGTGTGAAAGTAAGTCAAGTCATCAGGCTCAATGCCAAAAGGAAGCTCACACTGCATGTCACACGGCTTCTCCGTCAAGCCTCACTTTGAAGACGCTGCCTCACCCTGAATGTGCACTTAATCAAACTAGACTCTTATTTTAACCTTTAAGCACTACATTGAGGAAAGACTCGAACCACAAAAACCCCACCCCAACCACAAAAAGCAGCTGCACTAGCAGGCACTGCTATCGTGGCCTCTTTTTGACTGAATATGAAGCATGTTAAGGGGCTGTTGCAGAAATTGGCTTGTAAATGACAGTTTTTTTAACCACGACATTTCTGTCGTGTGGCTGTCTTTTTGACTGCTGTTTCGTTGTGGAGGTGTTTAGCGCTGGAAAGCGTGTCTTGAGCTAACCTCAAGAGTTTTTCTACTCATGTGTGTTGAGAAAATCTTTCAGCTACACTACACAGGCATGAACAATTACCTACAAAGCCAAATAAATGGGTGAAAAAAAGCTTAAAACTAAGGTAGCAGTGTCATGATGTTGGGTAGCTATGTAGGAAACTATCTGCTTGTGAGTGTTTTTATGGAGAAGATGGATGCTTTGCACTCCAACGCTTTAAATTCCAGCCTAAAATTAGGCAGACAGGAAAGAAAAGGATGCCATAAGCCTTCACCGCAAACAGTAAATACAAAAACGGCAATGACACGATTGCATGGTTCAGCACACAGACGAGCAATACCAATTCTCGCTTTAATCTTCCAGTAAATTGTAAAGAAGTAAAGATTACCGTGAAGAAAGTGTTGACTCACTAGAATTGAATATTTTGAAAGGCATATCATAGTTCAGAGTGAAACTCGTACAAGACTGCCATGGTGATTCATTTTAAAGCCACTGATCTTTGACCTTCCTCCTTGACTTAGACTTTCAGCTTGTCAGCTGTTAATGTAGGTTTTATTTATTAAAAAGAAAATACTGCACATACAAGTTTAGTGCTCAATGCTCCACAGAACTAACCAAAGGCTAAATGTGTGCAGAATCCTCGCTCCAGTGTTTTCTTTCTGTAATCTCAAGAGAGTCTCTAAGTATATCAGTGGTCAGTACGACTGGTTCACTGAGAAGCCTCAGTTATATTCACCCAGAAAATTATAGCCCTAATGTTTCAAGTGGGTCCAGAACAGTTTCCAGTGTCCATGTCAGATGTTTTCACCTTGTAATCTATAGGTTTAAAAATGGGCACTACTTATTATCTGCCATACTGATTCATGGGATCATGTGTGGCCTCACCTACCTATAGGATCACACACTTGACCTTACATGGCTCCAGGGACAAAGTACTCAAATATCAAAGCTCTTGGCAAACAGCGAGAGTATGTATAAATGTAGTGGACTGGTAACACTAGTAATATTATGAATTTAAAATTTATCAGTCATTGTTAAAACAAATAAGGCAGTTAGGTGTGCAGCGTTAAGGTCAAGCTGATACGATGATGAATCTGTGCGAGACATTATTTCCAAAGTCAGGTTTGACATTGCTTCCATTTTAACTCACAGTTAGAGCCCTAAATTATAGCTTTAGGGCCACAAGTGCAGGGAGTAACTCAGCTGGTGAAGCCTGTAAAGTCTCAGGGTTGTGCAAAAACTTTGTCTTTAAAAGAGAGGGAAAAAAAGTGACTCATTGCTATACATTTAAAGGAAGGGTCTTTCTTTTGGTATGCCCCCCTGACCTTTTAAACATAAACCAATAATTTTTATATAGCTTTTTAAACATTGCTTGAACACACTGATAACAATGAAGAGTTTTAGTCCCTTCAATTCTCCTTCATCAAACTGTAGAAAGACACAATCAGAGATTGACTTAGAGTTGCTTCATGCGCATGCTTTGGGTTTTACATGATACTGAAACCTAAGCCATGTCAACAACCCTGTAGTCAAAGCAAATGCTTCACATATTGCAATCTGAAAGGATGATTATATTATCTGTGATTTAAGACAACTAGCATTAGATGGTATGTTTAGTCTTGATTTATTCGGGAAGTCGGAGGGCAACACTGATATATTTTTCTCAGATCATATTTAGGGCTGACAGCCCGGACACAGACTATTTGTTCAGCTATTTTTAGGTTAAATGAGGAAGCCATTTAAACAGATGGATTACATGCTGGTGACAAGACCCTGGCTGGCTGTCATACCTAATAATCAAAATTAATATGTACATTGCCAACTGGGAATGATGGGAGGTTTTATTCATGGAGAACTTATTTTGATGAACTTCAAGCTTTCATTTATTTGGATACATCAGTCTGCAGCTGTAGTTAGAGAGGATGAGATTAGGTATTTTTTTTGTATTTAGACAACTTGCAGCAGATTGCCATTCAAAATGAGTCTGGTTCTGTTATTTAACATGTTCATGGCTTTAGGGTTTATACTGCACCAGAATTTGCTACAGGGTATGGCTTTTCTATCGAGATGAACTTGCAATGTTTTTGGCCATCAGACTTCATGTACTCAAGTGATTGGTGAGGCAGACAGAAGGATGGATTAATGAAGTCTAGACACTGCTGGTGCTGATAGTGTTTAGGATGTAAGAATGCAGGGGGTGGGTTTCTGAGCAGCTGGACCCTCTTGAACATCTCTGATCAGTGTGACTTGGGATGGAGGACGGTCACAGTTATTGAATGGAATGAAATGACAAACTGCCTGCTGAGAGAACATATTTTAAAAACTGACAGCAACAGGATTGGTTTTATCTGGCTGGTTCAGTCATTAAAGTGTAAACGGTCATAGCCAGCTGATCAGCAGACCAGGAAGAGAGATGGAGTTGAATGTAGAATAATCAATGTCTGGAAGAATATAAACAGTCTTCCTCCTAGAATTTACTCGTATTAAAACTTTACACTTAAAAGTTTCTGTTTGGAGTTTTTAGTTGGTTATAAAAAGACTGACTTCAAATACTAATACCTGAAGCACGAAGAATTAAGTGCAGTATTTATACATTCCTGCAACAGCTGTCATCTGGGTGTTGTCAAAGCCTCTTTCAGCACGCAATGTCTTTATTTACATTTGACATGAAAAATAATCCCAGTGTTTCAGTTCACATTAAAAGACAGCAAACAAATAAGACATATCTACTTAGTCCATAGAGGCCTCCAGGGTCCACACAAAGTGAAACTTTGTCATAGTAGCTTTACGAGAGAGTTTATAGACATGCTAACCACTCTGTAGAAAACAGTGTTGTATATTGTCACTTACTTTGAGCTGGGTTGAGGGGTATAATTCCTGCTTTGGGTGTGAGAGGTCCTGGGTCCAATACTGGACGAGCCCTCATTTTATTCATTCACCAACTGGTTCAAAGTAAGTGACAAAAGAAGGGCATCACACATAATACAATGTTTAAAGGAAATGAATTTATTATTAAGCTTGAAAGTTAAAACAATCATAATTATGTGAACCAGTCATGAGTGCAATGTATGGATAGCTGTAGCATTGAAAAGTGCAAACCTGCTGGTGGAGGCCTGGGAGGAAGAAAGGAGCACAAGTTATCAGTTATATAAGAGGAAGTCACTTATATAACAGAGTCCTGCTGGACTCAGGTGTACCCAGTTACACTAATGGCCTTCCTGACTCCGCCTACTGTCTGCCAAACCAGGAAGCCAAACACATGCAGACAGAGGGCAGGGCGTGACAATACTAACTGCAGAAATAATCATGGACATACTGGAGCTTTTCTGACAGGCTGACTAGTATGGTGTCATACTAGTTACTAGTTATATATCAGTATATGATCTCTTTTACAACAAGCTAGCACAACTAACAATAACAAGGTGTTCCCTCACCTCGCAGTGCTTATGTTAAATATGCCAGTTTTTAGTGTTATCAACTCCTACGTTTTTTAATACTTCTAATCAAGACCATGATTTATAATCTATAGCGTCTAATCTAAAGTTCCCTCTTTCTAATGGCTTGCCCACCACAGGAATTATGGACTATTTCAGATCCTATAGATCCCAGTTTAGAGGAACCTTTTTGAAAGTCTTTCTTCAGAAAAGATACTCTCTCAGCACCATGGCAGTGCAGACAGAAAAAAAGTCCCCATGGTGGGTCATTCTCAGGGAACTCCCTATTGTTGATAGTTTTAAAATGTCTCCAACACTTTTTTGTCTGAAAACACTGATTCATTTCTTTTGGTTACCTGCTCCTATTTCTAGCATACATTTCATTGTATCGACCAAAATGAGTTTACATACAACGTTTATCTCTGCTAAAAGGACTTTTAACAAAAACTATTGAAAACTAATTCTGTCTATCACTGTTTTCTGGTTTCTAAGAAAAAATAACCCTTTAAAAAAATCAAATTTTCATCTATGAACCAACTTTCACATCAAAGAAACTAAATAGGATCCATATCTGTGTTAAGTAGTTGTGAAGCTGGCTTCCTGACAAGAATACCTCTCCTACTAATAAAAACTTTTCCTGACCTTGTCACTTTGCTCACTTTCATCACCTTCACTCGTGTGTGTGTGTGCATTGAAATTTAAACTGTAACAGCTTCTGGGGCCTGTTGATGTGTCGCTCCCCTGCCACCATACACACCCCACTCCTCAGACATCAGGAGAAATGTAAAGCAGTCTGTCTGCTCAGGGCTTTTCAGATCACATGTCAGACCAAGGCTCCTTTTCAGTGAGACCATTTCCTAAAACAAGACTTTACACTATTTGGGTCCGACTCCTTTTAAATTGTCATTGTAAGAAACAATTGCACATGCTTATGTTTCCAACAGGAAGGTAAAAGGTTGCCATGAAGTGTTTCAACAAGTTGTCTCCGTGTTCCCCAAAAAAATCCTCATCATAATGTAGAGACATTCTAAATAACTGTTGTCTTTTCTCCTCAGATGTCCTGTGTCCAAACATGAAGGTCCAACCTGATCGCTTTAAGCCCAACAGCACCAGTTATGGTCTTGAAGAGGTTCCAGGTATGTGCTAAGTGCTACTTTTCCAACAGCAACATGCAGCATTGGAAATTCTTGCAACAGCAAAGTCAGCTCTTTTGTTTTCAAAGCATTTCCTACACCTCCACATTTTCCTTTTTTTTTTTTTTTTTTACATTAGAAGAAACAAAGGAGTTGTGTTTTATATGCAAAGATACAGACAGTCACAATGCATCACAATTTTGCCTATTTCTATTTTTTCTATCCAATTTGAATCAAAATTGTTTTTAATTTTGACTCTTTCGCCACATTCATTTTTTTCTAGTTTATCTGCTGCAAAACAGAGTCATTATTTACAAAATAAAATGCAGAATATCTGGTTTGTATTAGCCAATAAGGACTAAGTTGAATCATAACTAACCATTTTGGATAACAATTTCCTGCATTTAAAAAATATGGACTCCTGTTACAGGCTTCCATCTATCTGTTTGTATTGTTAAGTGACAAAGATTCTTTAATTTTGCTATTATTGTGCATCAAATCATGTTGATTATCAAGTAAGCTGGTGAGAAAAAGGTCAATTGCCGTAATGAGAGTATTTGTTTGACACTTTGGGAAGATGGTCTTTTAGCTTTTTTGAGCAGACAATCTCACTGGAGCTTTTTTCACACATGCATCTCTTGAAACATTTTCCACCACGCTACCCCTGCTATCTTCCTGAGTTCCTTGTTCACACATGCAATTCACAGTGGGAAGCATTCCCTGTTGAACCGGAGATGACGGTTCTCAGGCAGGACACAACGGAAAAAGAACAGTGACAAGTGGTGAATGAAGAAACAGAGTGGAGGCTACCCAATGAGCACAAGCTGTAATGTCATCATAGAAAGAAGAAAACAGGTTGAAATCATCAGTCATCTGAATGTCTGAGACGTCTTTTTCAAACATTTTCAACCAGCTATAATATTGCCACACATGTCACCCTGTTTATTTTGAGAAGTTGTAAGTGTTGAAAAGAGGATGGATGAACATAGGTGCTGTTGTGTTGACAAATTAACCATGAAAAAAAATGTGCACTTTGAAACAACTTTAAAAATGTTTTCACACAAGAGGTAGATATCTTTTAGACGTATTTTCAATGCTCAGCGTGCAGGATGACAATGTTTGTCTTTAAATAAATGTTTTGTTTACTTTGCTTTTTCATGATATTGTGAAAATGTCAGAGACAAGCATTACTGGCTAACAGGAAAAAGCAGCTTCATTACCTGCACAAAGATTGCAATCAGTTGCACAGTATGAATTTGATGATGAATTTTCCTGAATATTATTCTGTGGGGTTCCAGAGAAAAATGCTTGTTGTGAACAATGTGGATGTTTTACATTCCCACATGCAGCTTGCAGAGAGAATTTCAGTAAGTTGTCAGGAGTTTTTTTGCACCTTATTTTATAAATCTTGTTTCTTAACCTTTTAAATAAAAAAGAAGAAGCCAAGCCAGTTGTTTCCCCCAGCACTCAGTTTTCCAGCTAAGCTTAAATGATTTTGGTTGTTGCTAAATTGAAATGGGTCACACAAGTTGTCGAGCTCTCATCTGGTGCTCTCTTCTTGCTTCATGTTTTGATGAATTGTTGAAGTCTGTTGGGTCAAACATATGAGGTACTTTCATCAGGAACAAAACTTGGTGAGATGTAAATTCCTACACTGATACTTTGAAGTGTAGTTTCACTGTTTTTTTTGGTGAATTAAGAGTAATCTGTGTTGTTGTGTATACTATAAGACCTGAACATGTCCTTTCAAGTTGTGCAAATATGCAAATACTTCATTAATTAGTGAAGGGCATATTGTAACTAATCCTTCATCCCGTGGCTTTAATTTTATTCTGCTGTGTGAAAGGTTTCTTTGGACTCTTGAATAGCGTTTATCCAGAAAGGTAGGATGTTTTTATAAGTTAGTCTTTTGGGAGCTCTGAGTTCCTGTCCATGTCTCCCACCCACATCCATCACACTAAGAGGAAAAACAGATGCCCAGGCATGCCTGTTTGGACTACTTGTGCTGAACTTCATGGAAAGAGAGATGTCAGAGCAGTAAAAGCAATTTTTACAAAGTTGAACTCCGAACACATTTGGCTGGCACACACAAATCTTAAATGCTGTGCCAAACAAGAGGGCACCGTGTGAGGTTTGATAACAAATTGTCTAACATGGGTTCGACAAGTCAAGAATAAGGACCTCTTGAGTGATGATGCACAGGATATAACCAGGGTATGTTGCCAGAGCATCACTGGGCTTCAAACCCAAATTAGCTAATTTACTCCAACTGCCAGTTTAGCTAAGCTAATTAAACTTCCAAGCCTTTGTACAAAGGCAGACACAAAAGAACCATAAAAGAAATCAGCACTGCAATACAACTCACAACAGAAAAACACCAGACTGCAGATTGTCTATGACTGCCAAGATAGAGTTTTCCCACTGTGAGGTACAAAAAGCTCCACGTTCGATGTTACTATTTGATGCACCCACAAAACCAATATAAAAAACAAAAAAAAAACCCAACAAGATATCAAGGGAGATTTGGCTGCATAGAGTCGATGAGTGTGTGCTTCTGATCATAATTGGCAGGGCTACTTTCCACTGTCAACACAGAGTATCAGATCTGTGCTAATTATGTGGTCATGATTTTCCATTAATGCCACAAACTAATTAGAACAAACTTTAGATAAAACACAGAAGGCCATTGAGGCTTTCTTAAGGAGACGTCTCCAGTGCACAGCGTTGTAGATCTGCTGTGAGCACTCTAATTGGAATAAATTCTTTTGGGCCCCGTTTTGTTTACACAATTCAAAGTCCTGCTTAAATGGAAAATTATATGACTCAATCTTTTCTTGAAACCAATACACCATAAATATATGTGCACTGAGCGGATTTATACTTCCTTTACATTTAGCTGCCAGCACCACAAGTTAAAAAGTCTTCCCCTAAGAGCTACTTTGCACTATAATCATTTTCGCCTCTGCAGTTATTCATATATTAAGGAATTTCTAATTCAGGAGCTGTAATTTCATATTGTAACAGCTCCCACAGTGTTGTGAGGACCACCACAGGCACATGAAGAGGGTCAACACAGCAGGACTCCCGAAAACTAAGGCTTTCATTTTAAATCTGAAGTTTGCACAGTGTGAGATTATGGGTGTTGTCAACCTGCTGTATAACACAGTTGTGTCACGATCAGATCTAAAAGCTAAAACCTGTATCGGGTTGGACTTGGGAAAAAGTCTTATCTCATCATTCTTATATCTGAAGCTCCCTGACATGACCTGATGTCTGGAGTTACTTAAGTCTGTATCTATGGAAATGCTTCAGAACGGTGATTCTCAACTTGTCTAAAATCAGGACCAACCAAAAAATTATGTGAAAAATTATTTGTGGGCACACATTTAATTTGCAATCCACTGAAAGTGGCTCTGCGACCCACATCTGGGTCCCAACCCACCAGTTGAGAACCACTACTTTAGGACATGCAGCATGCAGTATTTTCCTTTTATTGTTTCGAAGCACATAGATATGTTCCTTCACATACACATAAGCAATAAATACTCTCCACACTGCTGCAGCAAGAGTGTCGTGCTCCATGAGAAATGTCAAGTCTATCTGCCTCTGATTGTGAATTGACAGCCAAGAGAGCTGTGGTTTGAGTCAGACTTGTATTTATCAGGGGCTGTCTAGTCTGACCCCTCGGGGCACTGAGCACACACAGGAGGCTGCAGAGTGTCTTTGCAAGTCTGAGCTCACTATCTACTGCACATATGTTGCCGTCTGCTCTGATCAAAAGAATGCTGTGCACATGCTTTGCCTTTCCCAGTCAGTGAACTCATCTGGCTTTTCCCGCAGATCGACCCATTGGTCGTTTTTTTGGCTGTCCAAAATAACTTTTTAGTTTGATTATACACTATACACAGCCAGTCTAAATTATAGCTTTGCTCTGAGATGGCCTGCAAACAGCCACAGAACGGCACAGTGAGGGACTGTGCACGAACTCAGCTCAGTGACAAAGACACTCAAAGCCGGTAAAATACACAGCTGCATGCCTCCCTGAGAAAATGTGATACTTATAATCCTTAAACGTTTTTATACAGTAGGCCTATAGTATGAAAATATGGAGTGCTGGAGAGTGTTGAAAAAAACATTTGTTTTTCACTCCAAAATTTTACCACATGGCCACGTTGTAAATTCTGGACTTAAGCTCTGATTTCAAAGTATCCTCAAACCTTTTAGTGTAGACTTAATCATCCGACTTTATCTGCCTCATTCCAATCAGCTGCATGTATACTCTGATGATAGGGGGAAAATAAATGGCCAAAATGAGGGTTTCAGAGTCTAAAAAAAGTTGCCAAAAAATAACAGTACGCCTGGAGACACTTGGTGACCTTTCCCAATGAATAAAACAGCTGTGGCTGGTGGTTAATCCCCTCACTTATTCAATGAGATATAAAGGTTTTTTTTGTTTTTTTTTAACTGATATTTTTTGCTCTGTTGCTAATGGCACATGGGGCAGCCTGCGCTCTTTACCACCTGTTTCCAGGCTATTTCTAATAACATCCACTAATCTGTTGCCAGCTTCTCACATTACCACCTTAATAATGTTCCGGTTTTCTTCTTAAGCAGATTAGTTCACTGGTGTTAATTTTCCCACTGGAAACATCAAATCTCATAGATTTCCCTGCATAACTAGGCCATACAGGAACATGTTGAGTCCGTCTTCCCCCTGTTGGCTCAGTAAGTCTGCTTTCAGTGCCCAATCCTCACAATGAGACCACCAGCTTTTCCGCAAGATCTGCTGGACAAGCTGGCAGCTTTAGTGCTTTACAAGCTCTCATCCTGCTGGCATTGCCATAGCAGCAGCACTTGTTTGTTGTACAAGGGAGTGTCCTTTCTAAACCACCTAAATATGGTCTGTGGTTATACCACTTCAAATCACTCGCTGCATGGCTATACACACACACGTGCGTACACTCTCAGACTAACATGAGGACCTTATACCAGCCGCTTGCTGAAGGGTGTGGAGCTACTGACCCAATTAAACTTCAGTATATCCTAAAATGTGACAAAACCATAACTCAACCCCATGACTCAAGAGCCCCTTGTGTTGATGTACGTGTGTGTGAGAGATTGTCTTGATTCCAACTAGGCTGTTTCACTTTATCGCTGCAGGGTTCGACCTGATGGAGTACTTCAATGTGAAAGATATTCTGGGAACCAGAGATGATGATGGCCAGAGCTCTTACGTACGTCTTGGCACCATGCCGATTGTACAGCAAACAGAGTAAGTGACCTGACTGTTATACTGCAAATAGATAAAGACAGTGGCATGACAGATGCCACACAATTCATTTAAAAACAAATTGAACCAAAAGTCAGGGTTTAAAGCTTGTTGAGATGCAGGAATGTTTGCAGTTATGTCATCTATCTATCTATCTATCTATCTATCTATCTATCTATCTATCTATCTATCTGTCTGTCTGTCTGTCTGTCTGTCTGTCTGTCTGTCTGTCTGTCTGTCTGTCTGTCTGTCTGTCTGTCTGTCTGTCTGTCTGTCTGTCTGTCTGTCTGTCTGTCTGTCTGTCTGTCTGTCTGTCTGTCTGTCTGTCTGTCTGTCTGTCTATCTATCTATCTATCTATCTATCTATCTATCTATCTATCTATCTATCTATCTATCTATCTATCTATCTATCTATCTATCTATCTATCTATCTATCTATCTATCTATCTATCTATCTATCTATCTATCTATCTATCTATCTATCTATCTATCTATCTATCTATCTATCTATCTGTCTGTCTGTCTGTCTATCTGTCTATCTATATTGTGAGCCCAGCACTAAACAACAAAGTTACAAGACTGGGAAGAAAAAAACGTCTTTTTAAGTGGCAGAAAACTTGGGCAAAACCAGGCTCATGATGAACAGCCATCTACCAAAACTAATTTGAAAACAGGGATGGGGATAAGCGATAAGATGCAGGAAGAAGGATAGGGACAAAAAGAAGAGAATACATAGTAGCAGGCCATCCCCACCAATGCTCCCGAGGAACCAACATGACATGAGAGCTCAGCTTTTTACACGACTACTTACTTAAGAAATCAATCATTGTCAATAACTTCATGATGATTTAGAAATTATTTTATTGAGTAAAATGTTTTTTTTCTTCCTCTTAACAATTAGTCCATCTGTTGTCATTTTCTTTTTTATTCACCCATCTTTAAACACACCAGTATCTCTAAGCAACTGTCTGCTTTTTCATAACTGTGTTCTACTTAATTACGGCCGTCTCTCAAGGATAGCAGAGCATTGCTTTGCGTTTTTAATTATATCAATCACAATCAAGTCTGTAACACCATGGAATATAAAGAGTTTAATCACCATGGATTTTAATATAAACTGTCCAACTAAGTTATCAGCACTTCTTACATCCAGCCATCCATTATCTAAACCACTTTTCTAGTGGTGGGGGGCCGGAGCTTACCCGAGCTGTCATTGGGTGAGAGGTGGGGTACACCCTGGGCTGGTCGTCAGTCATTAGCACTTCTTACTGTGGATATTAACAAATAGGAAATGGAATTTCCTTAAAAACAGACAAGCAGCTATGAGGTAAAACATAGAGTCTTTGTTGGATTTGGGGTTTTACTTAGCTCACTAACTGTAATGGGTTCACTGCAACTTCATAACATAAGCAGCATTTGTGCTTACAATAACAATATCATTTTATTCTGCAGGGACGTGTTTCCTCAAGGGCTGCCTGATGAATACGCCTATGTGACAACGTTCAAATTCAGGAAAACTTCGAGACGTGAGGACTGGTACCTCTGGCAGATTTTCGACAAATATGGCATCCCACAGGTGGGCTAACGGAAAGGAAATCATTATAAACATGACTAATAGGTGCCTGCATTTGGCCAGTTCAAATATGAAGTTAGAAAAAGGCTGACTTTGATTCAGAGCCTGTCATTATGAATGGGCGTTAAATTTGGAAATATGTCATGATTGAGAGTGATTCACTTTGTGAAGACAGAGAAAATCAAACCCAGACTTGAGTGTCTTTGAAAGGAAGTCTTAAATTATAGCACTTTGTGTAATTATATCAATATCATAATTCTCCTAAACCCATAAGAGGGTTGTGTAATCCTTTACAGCAGCTAACATTAGCATTATGTGCCTCGGACCTATCAGGTGTCCATCCGCCTGGATGGTGAGAACAAGGCTGTGGAGTACAACGCTGTGGGACTGACCAAGGATGCTGTCAGAGCTGTGTTCAAAAACCAAGAAGTCGACAATCTGTTTGATCGCAACTGGCACAAGATCGCCCTCAGTGTGGAGGCCAAGTCTGTGTCTCTGTACCTGGACTGCAAACACATCCAGACTTTGCCTATTGAAGAAAGGGAGGACATTGATATCCAGGGCAAGACAGTGATTGGGAAGAGGCTATATGACAGTGTGCCAATAGATGTGAGTGTTTACCAGCAGTTGTGTACGTTTTATTACATTTTTAACCTCCTCATGTCCATCATAATGGATTTTCAATGTGCATAAGTGAAGATTATTTAAAGTTTAAGATCGCTTTATCTAATGTCTGCCTCTGTTCATGCAGTTTGATCTACAAAGAATGATGATTTACTGCGACTCCAAGCATGCAGAGTTAGAAACCTGCTGCGATCTACCCAATGGACCTGTGAGTATTGTAGGCAGTGTCCCAAGTCTCCTGCCAAATTTGGGCAAACCATTTCCGCTTCTGCCCAGCTTTTCATAAATCAAGAGAAACCAACCCATGAGTTTGATATGACTATAATTTGCAGAAAAGCTTCAGTTCTCTGCAGGTACACGGAAAAGTAATTTTAGGCTTCTTCAAACCATTAAGCCATCTTAAGACAACAACTAAATCACAAAACACAGGAAAAAGATGTCCCCTATATGCAACCAAGCTTCATTGCTAAAACGTGTCTTAATTGATGTCTATTAAGTTGAAAAATGTCTTGAGACAAGGTGGTAACTGGGTCGAATGTTTATTAAGAGATATCATGTGCAAGCTTTCCAGTTTTCAGAAAAATAATGAAACTGCTGTGTGATTAAAGAAAAAAAAAATCTGTATATAAAGTCTGTTTCTATATCTTAAAGTTAACATTATTAATATAACAAGGGACTAAATCCATCTGGCTGTGGACACTTCAACCAAGTTTGTTGAGATGTTCTGGAGCAGTCACATTTTGTATTTTTTTATTTTGAGTTGATCTTGCTCCACTCAGAAAGGAAGTTTAGTTTTTAAACTTGAAACATTGCATTAATCAGTCTGGCATTAAAATAAACCATTGAGAAGTTTTCCCTTCTCATCGCATCATCAACACAGCTCTATTAGTATGAGAGCACAAAGCAGAGGTGCATAAAGTTTTTCTTGACAGTCAGATGTAAACTAAGGGCAAATTGCATGGAGCAGGACAACTTTTTGGCTTTCTTGCACCTGAACGTATATTAGCCCCGTGTATTTTTGTGAACTAAACCTTGCAACAAAACAAGTGTGCCTAAGTGATGCACAAGCTATAAGAAATTGTAATTTTTCTTTTTTTGTTTGATTTTTTCTCATTTTTCTCAAAAGCTTTGGACAGTTCTTCCTGTGGAGGACTCATGCATGCGTGGAAATGTAGGGAAAGATTTACAGGGAGCGAGTGTAGGGAGTTGTTTGAGGAAGTGCCCCAGCTGCATAATGCTCCCCAGATCCACCCTCCACCACACTATCATTGTCTCGTTTTTTGGTTCCTGACTGTTGGTTTAAATATGTACTTTCAGTGCCCAAAGAAAGTTGTTACAGAGGCCCCCCCTGTGCAGATCCCCACTCCAACCCCTACAGTGGCAGAGCAACAGAGAGGACCTCAAGTAAACTGCTCTTGCCCTCAAGGAGTGAAGGTAAAGCTACCTCATTTTCCCTGGCTTCATCCCTATCTATGATTTCAACGGTTGAGTGGGAATCAATTCTTTGATGGCTCTGGAACATCCTCTGTATTTTCATTTCTAACAGGGAGAGATTGGTGTGACCGGTGCAGCAGGTCCTAAGGGTGAAAAGGTCATCTACCTTTGCCTTTTAGCACTGTATTGTGTGTGAAATCAAAAACTACAGCTTCAATGTGTCCCCAGAGTTGTTTGTTCTTTTATTTCATTGTGTGAACATACGGTTTCAGGGGGACTCTGGCCTCAAGGGCGACGTGGGACCAACTGGAATCAAAGGAGAAAAGGGAGAAACTGTATGAAAAATTGAAGTGTGCATATTTACAACCACTGTTTACCTCGTTATGGAGAGATATGTTCTTGTAGATTTACAGAAAACGTGTAAATCAGTTTAAATCAAATTGTACATTTTTAAAAAGAGTTTAGATTGCATGCCTTCTAGCTATTATCTCATGTGCTTTTATTTTCCTGCCTCGACAATAATTGATCCTGATTGATTAATTATTTGCAGGGCAAAGTTATCTCTGTCAAAGGTGACAGAGGTGAGAAGGTAAGTAAAGCTGCTCTTCCCGACTCTGCATGAGCATCAAGTCTGTGCATATTTCATTTGCATGTAAATCTCCTGTTCATCCTGAAAAAACAAAACATGTCTTCCCTATCTTTCCTTTCTGTTTTTCCCTTTATATACTATTTTACATTTCAACTCTCGTTTGTGAGGGAGTGGCCAAAGGAAAAAGCACTTTGCTGTGATCGTCAGAATTACAGGACAGGTTACCACAGAGGATGTGTCGCTGGAAGGCAGGCCTACGCAGATGCCCACCCAGTTCAAATCACAGCCTGTGTGCTGCCTGGCAGTGCCAGCTGGGAGCCTCGCAGTATTATTTATTGCGAGAGACTAAAAACTTTGGCAAGAATCATTCGAGCTGAACAAAAAGGGACATTTTTAAAATGGCCGCAGGAAGTCTGGGAGAAAAGAGATGGTCTTTAAATTCATGTTATTTACTTTGTCGGTAATAGTTCTGAGAACGAATGCATAAATGCTTTTGGAGAATAAAAGAATCTAAAGTAGATGCATCTATTTTTTTGTGAAATATTATTCTAATGCTGGTATTAAAGTCAGACCACAAGCAAACTCATTTTCTTATAAACTAATTCTCTGTTGTTGTTCTTGCTGCTAAAACCCAAACTGATTTGATAAAAAGGCATTAAATCAAATTTAATGCAGAGCATCCCTGTTGCTTTTCTATTTCTTGCCCTCTGTTTTGGTATCTGTCTTCACCGCCTCCCACTGAAGGCTGCAATTTTGTTGTTGTAAACTTTCGTAAAGCTGATGAAAAGACATGACGTAAGCAGACTTTCAAAGCTGTTGTTATAAATGATGGTCTGTCATCCAGATGCATTGGCTGAAAGTGAATATATACCACTCTGATTGCCTCTAATTGCATCTTAACCTTATGGAAACAGGCACTTGTCCATGTGCCAGTGTCATAGATGATATCTTCTCTGTTAAAGGCACAAGCGGGCCTTTTCCCTAATCTCTCTATACAAGCTCCTACACTAATTAAAGGGCAACCGCCTGTGACTTGTAAAGTGGTTTTTAAAGCAAAGGGGAGTTTTGTGGTGGGCAAAACCTTGTGGGACTGTACAATTAAACTGCTGTTACTGTTCACTCAGTCCTGCTTTCAGAAATCCAAGGGATTCCTTGGCAAGTCATACTACATCAGTGCACAAACCAAAAGTGAAACACTCGGGAGACAATGGGAAGCCATTGTTCCTTGAACCTTTGGATGTGCAACTCGACCATAGTCGGTTTTTGTGGAGCTGTGGACAGCTCTTAGCATATTCTGGCTCCTAAACATTTACTCAAAAGTTTGTTTGTCTTTGTTTCAATGTCGACGTGTGTAACCCCTTTTGTTCTGTGTCTAATGGTAACATTTGTCTTTTGTCCAGATGTCTGCACTACTGTTCAATTAATCATGTCCAATAATAACCTGTAACATGTTTTCCTTTGTTCCACTGTAATTCTCCGTTCGTCATGTACTAATTCAAGTTTTGTGTTGCTATCAGGTTGATACTCTGACAGCACGGCACCAATCCCTGTAACGCCGGCCCTCTTGCATGCTTATATATTACAGAAAACTCTGTTAATTATTGCCTTCTGTTTACAGGGTGATAGAGGAACATTAGGGTTAACAGGTGCTCCTGGAGAAAAGGGAGAGAAGGTGTGGCACTGGAGGACATCTGCAGGATTTCTCTCATATGTTCAATCTTAAAAGGTCCCTTTCTGTTATTAATTATGTGTTTCCAATCATCCGACAGGGACTTGGAGGTTTACCAGGTATTGATGGCTTATCTGGAGACAAAGGAGACAAAGTAAGAAGCCTATTTTTAGATATTTCAGTCATTGTTTGCTGCAAAAAATCTATCTATCTATCTATCTATCTATCTATCTATCTATCTATCTATCTATCTATCTATCTATCTATCTATCTATCTATCTATCTATCTATCTATCTATCTATCTATCTATCTATCTATCTATCTATCTATCTATCTATCCATCCATCCATCCATCCATCCATCCATCCATCCATCCATCCATCCATCCATCCATCCATCCATCCATCCATCCATCCATCCATCCATCCATCCATCCATCCATGGCAATAAAACTGTCCTCTGTATGTCTTCCTGGATATAGGGTGCCACTGGAGTATCTGGAGAGCCAGGGAAGCCAGGTCCAGCAGGATTAAAGGTATGTAATGAGGTCTTGCATTATAAATCGTGCGTGTCAAGAAGTCAATCTCAGTTTGAATGTTCTCTAATTTACTTCCTAAATTCTGCCATAAATTCTGAAATGTACCACACTGAAAGGTATAGACAGCTGCTGGTGGCCTGTTGTAACACAGCCCACATGGTTGATTGAGGATTTTAAGGCAGCTTTAAGGCAGGTTTTAGGTGAGGATTAGGCCACTGCCGGATCTGCCCCTGCTGTCCAAGGAAAACTACCTGAAACCCATCCAGCTAATCCGCCTCACTACTACACCCAATATTGTTATCATCATGGAATCTTTTTAAATTATTGTTAAGCTGAATGAGGCTCATATGATTAAATGAAACACATTTAGCGCTCTATTTTAATCACGTGTTAACTTGTAACAATGAGCCCTAATTTTAAATCCAATCCATATGCATTTGCCTTGTTTATTTACTTTTAAGATAGTTAGTTGGGTCCAAAAAATTAACAATACAATTGTCCAGAAAGAGGAGTTTTAGTTGACTTTTCTTTGGATGAAGCTGCAGCTGGGGAAAGAGCCAGGATGGAGGAGAAAGCAGGAGTGCTGGCTTGGGTGTGGCAGAAGGATTGTGGCAGGCTGCTTTACCCAGAACTGAAGGAAATGATTGCCCCCTTATGATAAAACACAAAGATTACTGACCAAGAAAACTTAAAACGAAATCTTGCATTCTTAGCAAAGGGAAAATGAGACGGAAAATGATCCCTCCTTTTCTCAGCTTTGATTTTAGATATAGTAAATACAAATCAGATGTCCCTTTATGCAGCAGGAAAAAAATAGGTGCCTTACAGTAAATAACATTAGGCAGCTGTGACTCAGCTGAGTTGGTTTTCCTTCAATTGGAAGGTTGGGAGTCCAATGCCTATTCCCTGCATCAATATGTCTTGTGCAAAACACTTAACCCACCATCATTGGTGTATGAACGAATGAATGGGATTAGATACTAGTTTAGATGGTCACTTTACATAGCAACCTCTATCAACAGTGTGTGAATGTGTAGGTCTGAAAAAGCGCTTTGAGTAAGACTAGAAAAGTGCTGGGGTAACACTATACAGCTTTATCATTTACATTTATGTGAAATATAAAACTGTCTCGTGTGATAAAGGTCTATTTAGTAGTTTAGTTCTTTTAATATGTCATCCAATTAACAGGTTAGTTACAGAAGCAGCTCCGTAAAGAGGCAGAGATAAAACCATAGCATGAGTAAAAAGGAAGCATAAACTTTCAGAACATTGGTCTCTACAGCTTGAAGTAATGGCCTTAAATAACAGCTAGTGAAATAGCTATTCTTAGGCTTAATAGCAGTTAAAAACAACAACGCCCACTCTGGTGTATTACATCAGAGTGAACACCCTCTAAAAGAATCTCAAAAAGACAAGTGAATAAAAACACCTTGAAAATGAATTTCAAAGGACAGACTTCCTTTATTCTCGCAGGAGCAAAGAATGAAAGCCAGGTCAGAGGTCAAAGTTCAAGACTCTTACATGGGGGGGTTCACTGACAACTGCTGTTGCTTTTTTGGAGGTTTCAAGTTCCTTAGTCAGGTACTACAATGTCTTACATTGATTCAGCTCTGACTCAGCAGTCTGCCAGTTGTCCTTTGTTGCTGTGCTGAGTCAGTAAGGGTGACACTTTTAAAGAGTCCCAAGTCATAACATCTTCCAAGCTGATGTTGTTCAATTTGTATTAAAGGGAATTCAAGGGGATGCAGGATTGGTGGGCCTGCCAGGTCCTAAAGGAGTTACTGTGAGTATATAATGAAATAACATTTATATTTGTTACTTTTGAACAAACATTAAGATGTTGTTTGTTTGTCGTAGGGTGAAGCTGGTACAAAAGGTGAAAAGGGAACACCAGGGGAAAAGGTAAGAATTCAGAAACATGATGTTTTATTGACATATATGGGATCACATGTGAGTTGCTCAATGTGTTAACTGGACTGGTTCTACACCTGTGCAAACAACCAGACAGCTCTCTGACATCATCATTAAGCTGGACTAAACTGCTCCTTTCCAATTCACATTTTTATGTGATAGTAATGAAAATCACATTAAATTAATACCTGTTTCGATACCACCACAACAACTGTATTAGGCACCCAATGGGTATTTTGTTTGTATTTAAATACCACAACAGTGAAGACAGTGCTCTGTCTCTTCTAGTGGCATCTTTTTTATTAAAAATAGGACTGGAATTTGCACTTTTCCTAAAGTTTAAGTACTTGCTGACACTATCAATCATTAAAATAACGGATATTGTAATGTTTTAAAAAATATTTGAATACAGAACTGGGCCAGTGGAAACTCAGTCGTAGATACTTTGGTTGGGAACAGGAGTGTTGCCAGTTTATGTCCTGATGTGGACCAAAATATGGAAGTTGGCCTGGTCGTTTGAGAATGGCCTGGTCACTGCCTGAGAACTGCTTAGGCACCCTTGCCTTGAGCAAGGCACTGAACCCTCAACAGTGTCGCTACCCCATTCTGACATCTATCCACTGATGCATGTCAGTGTCAGTGTGTGTGTTCAGTCCTGTATGTGTGAAGCATGCAGAAATTTCCCCTCAGGGGTTATTAAGTAAGTAAAAAAAAACAGCACCTAGTAAGCAAACTAACTCATTAACCATTAAGGGCTATAATGATGAAAGATAATTGACTTACAGCAGTTGATAATTTTTAGTATCACTGAGGATTTCTGTTCCATTCTTGTGCTGCCCCCACATTGGAATACTTGTTGAAGCACAAAGACATCAGAGACTGTGATTGGTTAAACTACACGAATGAGAACAATCATCCAGCAACATGTCCAACTTTGCAAAATCATGTTTTTGTGATTGAAAATTGTGGTCGCTGAGAAACAAGAGAAAGTCTATTATTTACTTCCCATGTTTTACCATCCTTTCCGTTTGAACCATGTGGTCAGATTTAACCTGTAATAAATAGTTCATAATGTAAGACCTGACGACAGGGTTAACTTCTGAGAGAGACCATTCTTCTCAGAGGAACTGAGAACTGAGAGGCGTAATTGTGCAAACAGATGTTGCTCCCTTGATTTACTCTCCACACTTCCTGTCTGGGAATCTGTGGGGGCTTTTGGCTATAATGCAGCTTATTCAGGTCAACTGAAGCTTTGTTGATGTCTATAGTATCCTATGAACGTCTAACACCTTTTTACGTCTGGCATGCCATTGATTTTAGTCAAATAGGTCAGTGAAATGTTATCAAGCATCAAACAGTTTCCCACTCAAGTCAAGTTCTCAAGATGTTTTTGTGATCGTAACGTTGGTGACACAACAAGACACAGATGTAACCACAGAAGGAAGATGTACCAAACATTTGTAACATAACTCTTTTATCATGCTCAGATGTTGAGTTGGATTTATATTCAAAAATGTGTTCAGGTAAATCCAGATTCATTAAATTGATTAATTTGTCGTGGGATTTGTCTATATGTTGCAGGATCTAGGCATCCCAAAGCTCCATTTAAACATGCATCGCAGGTTTGGAGCTGTCAGTCAGCCAGTCAGTCATTCAGTAAACAGTTTCCTGTAGGTAAAATCTGGAAACATACTTACCCCAGTCGAGAGACAAAGAGAATATGTGATTTATCGTATCCACTTTTGGAGGAGGTCAAGGCAATGTTTACACACTAAAATGTTATGGATGTGTTACAGAACACAGTGCTATTAAAAACAAGCATTGCCATCTAGTAGTAATGTCTGTTAGTAATGCATGCCACACAATTACAGAACTTAAGTTCAGATAATATCTGCGCTGAAAGAATAACATCTTACTGGCCATATTATCTGTGCAACTAACATGTAAAATGTTAGCATTATCTGCACATTCTTGTTAGACATTTTTTGTTCAATTTAAAAAGTAATTTTAGCATATTTTTGTATACATATTATGCATAGCTATGTTTTTAGGGTCATCAAAAACAGAAATGAATCTGCTCTGTCTAAGAGCGTGTTGGATGATAGCATAGCCCACTTCCTTTCTTCGTCTTTGTTGTATTGATCTAACTGAAGTCGAAGACTTTGGTTTTCTAAAATACAGACCATAATGTTTAACTTGCTAGAAAAAGAAAAGCTGGAGAAGAGAATCGTTTCCAAAAGACACTAAGTTCAGTGGTTTCTTTCTGGGCAACTCTTTGGTACCAAATATACTCTCTGTCCTAATTTAAAACAGCTTAAGATAGTACATGGAGATCAGAAAAAAAAACATTAACTTAACACCACTAACTGTTGAGCTAACAATGGCCCATAAAAGCCAATGTTGAGATCCAACCAAAGCTAATGTAAGCAGGCTACGTCCGGCTACGTCCAAGTCCGTGGACAACATTAGGTTGACAATTAACAGTCTGCTGCTGAAGCACTTAACATTGAATGCGGCTTAGGTTGACTCCTTTTGGAAAACTTGAAGTCCATAATATAAGTCCAAGGTAAGCTAGTAGCTAGTGAAGGATAAAAGTTGCTATTTAATCCTTTTCCTAAATGTTGTTAATAGAAATCTGACTCCTCTAAATAATTACCTCAAATCTCTGCGCATTCTTTTGATGGGATGAGAGGAATGACTGAAGACGTCTCTTTCAGGTTAACAGAGTTTATTAACCGGATGAATCAAGAATAGAAGTTACAGAGTCTCTGGGTCATTTCTTTTTAAGCAACAAACTATTTGAGTGATTATCTATCAAGGCCCACTGAACCTATAAAAGTGGGTGAGTAATTAACTATTCAGGGCCTTAAACTAAACCTATGTTTGATTTGGTGAGTGATTCAGTTTAAAGGGCCACATCAAACACATGTTGGAATGTGCACTTCTGCAAGCCCTCTTCACAGAATACCTTTAACCTTTGAACTAAAATCTCAAACAATTAGATTAAAACACTTAGAGTAAAACATGATATAATAACTGATATAATATAAATGTGAACAACAATCATCCATACAATGGATATCTAATCATTCCTTTGTATTTGGTGATCAAACCTTTATTCAACACTACATTATGGCAGTAAACACTTTGATTATAAGCAGAAAAAGGCCTAATTTTCTATCACTAGTTAGCAAACTTGCTTAGTAGGGTTACACGTTTTGAAAATATGGCACAGAGGGTGACATCAAACCCCCACGTATTCCCGTTCACTGAAGTAATTACATAACTTTCAACAGGCGGCATGTACCTTTTAATGTATCTTTTGCACCATTCTATCATTCTAGGGGTGAATAATGAGTTTTGTGAGAACACATGTTTTGGCCTGACTGACTGTGTTAGCTGTTGAAGGACTTATGTGACTCTGCAGGCTCCGAGACCTTAGACTTAGCTGTTGGTACCTAAATCTCATTTACTTCTATTTTTGCATTTGCCTCCCCACTAGGTGGTCTTTTGCCTCAGATTTTCTGCTGATAGCAAAATAGTTA
Organism: Symphodus melops; assembly: GCF_947650265.1. NCBI lineage: Eukaryota > Metazoa > Chordata > Actinopteri > Labriformes > Labridae > Symphodus > Symphodus melops. The sequence goes on from NC_136708.1 coordinate 5,571,101, forward strand.
CTGCCTTTGTTTGTATGGTAGCTTTAGATGCTAACAATATGCCCAGTTTTGTTGCAAACTAATTTAAAACAAGTCAGCACTATTTTTCTATTCTGTTGTGTTATGTGTTATGCAGCAGCCTGTACGTCCAAGGCAAATTTCCTTCAGGACTAAATAAAGTAAAGTCTTGAATCTTGAATACGTTTGGTTTTCACAACAATAAAAAAACATGACGTGTAGACACTGTAATTTTTTGTATAAACTAACCATTATAATTACATCTTTATGGTATCCAACAATTGATAATATATACTTTTTTGTAAACTTGTTTCCATTTTAGGGCTTGGCAGGTATTGATGGATTACCTGGCAAGCCTGGGGTCCCTGGGAAAGATGTAAGTTGTTGTTTTCTTTTGAACACCTTGCCATCACAAACAGACCTCACATTCATACTGTAACAGAATAAGTGGGTCACCTTGTTGCTAATTAAGCTCTTGTCGAAAATCAATTAGGGGTTGAGAGGAATGGTTGGTGCACCCGGAGCCGGCGGCATTAAAGGCATCAAGGTATGTGTTGAGCAAAACACAATGTTCACTTGTTTAGAATCAATTTAATGAGGATTTTGTCGTAAGCATGATGATGTATAAATCATTTCACAGTGGCATTGTCATTTTCCCATGCTCTTCACTCTCCAGACATTCCTCTGTCTCCTCTGTGTACCATCAAAGTCAGCCCACTCATTTGTCTGAGAAAATGAAATGCAGAGTTAATTTGTCTGTCTATAATTACCGACTTTGATGATTGTTCCAGTGGTGAACACATGCTTACACCACACCCATGTGCATGCACGAGGATGCACGCATACAAACATATACACAAGGAATTGCCATTGTGGTACTTTACACATAAGTTTTCACTGAAGGCTCACAATAAGTACATACTTAAGCACACGTCATCTCATAAATTATGGTTCTTGCCATATCATTATGACATAACCTGAGGCTCTTTACCCTGAGAGTCTCTTGATTCTAATGAAGGGGTTTACATCTTTGCTGTGTGCACTGTGTCACAGGGGGAGAGAGGCCTTCCCGGATTACCTGGGGATGTGGTAAGTACTAAAAATATCCCACAAGGATAAAAGAGACATATTGTAAAGATTACAAGCTTGTTTAGTTGAGGAACATTATGGAGTAATGGAGTTGGATGTATTTTATTCATTTTTTATTATTACTTGAAATGAAATTGGTAAAAATGGACAAAACTGATTGAACTTTTGTATCAAATGGAATCACATACATTATTATTGCTTCTGTCTAAACTTTTTTTTTGGCAAGTACTGTTCTAAGCGACATAAACTATTTCTTGTAAAATAGACAATACAAAGAGGCACAGTGCAGCAATGCTCCATCGGTATCTAACCAAGCAACACCCTAGAAACTATAAAAATAAAACATGAGCTTCTCAGTGGAGGGTTAAAGATTGTTGTAGTAAGCGGCTGTTTACACCATGCATTATAGTGCGTCATTAGTGATGGGATAAAAAGTTGACAGCACTTCAGTACGGCATTTACATTTTGCATTAACAATGCATCTTCGCTAAGTACTTGAGATCAGAGTTCACCTCCCTGCTTTACAAGAAAATAAGCGTAACCTGTCCATTTAAGAAAACTAAATGCATCAACACCTAGAGGGAGGCCTCATTGTTCTCCATGAACAGAGGACGGTCCTTAATGCCACCTAGGACACATGAGGGCACAGACAGCAAAACTAAAGTGGATAAGTTATGGCCAAAAGTCCTTTGTACAGTACGTGGTCTAAGCTGTCTTATCTCAGTCTGTCCTCAGAATGCCTTCACACCAAGCATTAGGCTGTCACATGTCTCAGAGCACAGAGGAGGGATGTTAATGTAAAAGAGTAAACAGCCTCTAAGTCTGACGTATTGCTGCAACTTTTAGAGGACGACTACATTTTATTGAAATCCATCAGTCATGTAGTATCTAATCTGGATTTACACTGGCTGTGAACTAAAGTTTTCTTAAATATTAATACTGTTTGTTACAGTTGACAGTTATTGCAGTAAACAATTGCTTGAATTTTTAAATTTTAAATATCTTGTAGATGAATAAGAAATAAGAATTTTTTTAAATTCTTATAGTCTTATAGAATACATACATATTTTGTAATAATTACTTTTAAAAAAAACCTGCTGTACTCCATCGTACCTCAAAAGTTATGCATTCCTCACTTTGAGAAACCTTGAGCTACATGTGAATAATAAACTACAAATCATTACTTATAGCAGTCATATTGTTTCACAATTGATCTGTTGTTTTCAAAGTAAAAATTAGATTATTTTTTTAAACTAGCAGATCATATATGTGTTGTCTCTTGGAAAATGGACTGAAAATGTTGTAAACATAATGAACAGGTGGATCTAAGTTCAAAATAATAGTTTGATATATGAAATGCTGTTCCATGCCTTTTTTATTCTTTAGCTATAAGAAGACAAGATAATGTGACAGAGGTAGTGGTCACTATCTTTTATAGATGCATCCTTACAGTTGTATTTGTTGTCAAATAAGACATGAAACACTAACATTGGCTGGTTACCATGCTGTGTTCTTAACCTCTGTTAGATCGTGACATAAAGGAGATGAGAATATTATGATTTTAAAAAAAATTGTGTGATATTTGATGAACGTTTTCATTTATTTCAGTATCAAAAAGATGGCCTTCAGGGTGAAAAGGTGAGTTAGCGTTTCATAATTAACACTTTGTTTTCCATTGTGATTTGTTTGCATTAGGACAGGTACATTTATATTCAAATACCACGTGATCGTTCAATCAGAATTTAAATGCTGTTTATAAGGAACTAATAATCTTGTTGCAAGTTGTTGATGCAGTGCTCATTTATTTACTGCACATTTTTCGTCTTAAACATAAAACAGAGCAATGTTGACTGCAATCTCTTAATACAGTCATAAGCTACTATTGTAGTTATATTGACACATGTAATGAATACTTCTGTTTTTGACCTGTTTTAGGGAGTTTCTGGACCTCCTGGGCCTCCAGGGGCTGATGGTCCCCCAGGGCCTCCTGTAAGAATCATGATTTATTTCTTCCTTCCTACAACGTTCCTCTTTGCTGTTGTTCAGCTCATGTCATTTTTGTTGTCTTTGAAAGGCCTTCTGTTCAGATGTTGCACTGAACAGTTAATTAAAACACCAGTTGTGCTGTTTGACCTGTAGCTGAACATATTTTCTTCCTCAGGGTCCTCCTGGTCTTCAGGGGCTACCTGGAAGTCCTGGAGAGTTTGGCCAGAGGGTAAGAATCTTATTGCAAAAAAAAAAAAAAATGTCCTCACCAAATGTGTTTACCACTTTAATGCTAAGATAACTGTGCCTACACATGTTCATCACAATAACTGGTTGTTGAATTCCTGCAGACATCTTTGATGCAGCAAATACTCAAGTAGAACTTTTTTGAAAACTCTAATTTTTCCTGCATAGAAAGTTATTTGATGTTGAATGAATTGCTTATTGCACACAAAAAGATGTGCATGTTTTCTAACTGGCAACATGACTGGCAAAGTAAAACCCGAAGTTGCAATTCATATATATTTTGCTTTGCTTGTGCAACTGGCATTTTGAGTTTAGGCTAAATTCTGAACTTTGCTCAGGTTTAATCCAGGGCTACAATCTCTCCATCATAATGACATGTTAGATATGCCTCTTCCTCTATTGGAAGGCCATTGAAGACATATTGGGGGACTTTGTTGTAAATTTACAAAGTTGTAAACAGTTGTAACAGAGCCTAATCAAAATATAAATATTAGGCTACTGTAGGGCTGTGATGTATAAATTATTTTAAGGGCTGTATAGGCTACTGATTAGAAATGAATACTACTAAAGGTCACATATTTTACTCCTTGTCAACACGTTTAAATAAGTCTCAGAGTGACCCAAATAGATACTCTACCGAGCTGTGGGAGTGTCACCCACCTGGGGGAGAGGTTACTGCCCTTCGTAATGGGGCAGCGGTAGCTCAGTCTGTAGGGACTTGGGTTGGGAACCGGAGGGCCGACGGCTCAGGTCCCGGCACAGACCAAGTTTGGTAGCTGCCTCTGCATTACGCATGTCTTTTACCAAAAATAAGATTAGCTAAACAAAGTAAATAATTGCCTTAAATTCACTCACACTTATTGAGTATATCGATCTGTGTATTGGTCAAACACTGAAAAGTCAACTGTGACTTAAAGCGCAAGATGTAATCTTTTTATTTTTTAAACAATTGTAGTGCAGTCCATGATCTTATACTGGCATTACTGAAAGCTACTGCTTTTTGCCTGGTAGCAATCATTTCTAAATAGTTTTTCGTCATATCTTTTTGTGCTTCTGAGTTTTTTCAAACCCAGTGCAGTTTGGGCAGATACCTGTTCAATGTTTCTGCCTCTTAAAATTAGTGAAGTGTAAAAGCACTTTGAGTAGTCAAAAGACTAGAAATGCGCTATACAACCTCAGGTATATTTACCGTTAACCCCAGTTTACTGATAACACTAAATCTCACCTAATGTTACTTGAATCAATTAACCAAAATTCTTATGACAAGGGAGAGAAAAAACAATCTACATAAAAAAATGCTTTAATGCAAAATAAGTCTAGAGCTGCTGCTGTGTTGAGATAACATTGGTTATGATATTGATTGCTTGCATAGAGTCTTGGGATCATGTGCTATCTACTGGCTTAGTCTCATTTTACATAATGCACTAAAGCTGTCGACAAAACTCAAATTAAATAACTTCTTCTCCAGAGAAGCTCTATTAGGACAACAAAACTCTGATGTACAGTAATTGGAAGTTGAAACTGTCGTCCTATTACCATATTTATCAGAGTCCAGTGGGGTTGTCTAGATTGAAGAAGACACACATTTATTCCTTGTGCTAATGAGAGCTGATTCTGTAGCTTTCGTTCATAGAATAATCTAAAAACACCGTCCCATGTCTCGTTCCCCCCTGTTTACACCACAGTGGTCCCATCATGCACAGCAGTTCGTAATTAAAACAGTCACAGAGGTTCTACATAATTGCTCGACCAAAACACTTAACAAAGAGAGTGACCTTCATACCATCCCTCCAGTGGGAGCAATTAACTTCTAATCAGCAATGTGTTGGAATCCAACATTTGCAGCTGTTCAGCAGAGCCAAGACAATCCTCTCCTGGCTGCAAATGAAAGACTTTTCTGTCACCATAATGACCTTTGTTCTCAGCCTGACGAGCTTCTCTGGAATCAAGGATTTTCTCACTTTATTAAAATATAAAGAGGGCTAACATTGAGGTGGATTGTATCTAGAAAATCCTACTTTGTTTATGTGCTGTATAATTCCATATGAGGTCATGCTGAAGTCCCGTTGGAAGCTTTCCAAGGCAAGACTGTCAAAAAAAATAATAGACAGATGATGTATGCTTGAGCATTTTTCTGCAGCTTCTGGGTTTTTATACCTCAGCTAGTGATGCACCGTGCGATGGAGAGGGGCAAGGGTGAGGTCAGATTAAGAGCTAATACTTTGATTTAAACTGCATCCAGTGTTGATAGAGTTGGCTTTATGGTTGAGTTGGTTTATACTGAGTCGATCTCACTTCCGCGGCAGAAAAGCTCTTATCAGTCATCCGTGTAACTGAAGATGAGAACAGTCCATTCACCTCTTCCCTAATATGACAGTAAAGGGCAGCCTGAACTGCAGTTTGAATAGTCTTTAACAGTTGAACTGGACAGCATTAACAAACTTGGGGCATGGGGCATAACATGAAACCAGGCAATGTATTTTTAACTAGCTTGTCAAACAAAATAAAGCCTATATTTAGACAGTTCACTTTTAACTGTTCAAAGGGATTTTATCAAAGGGTGACCACATCTGCAAACCTCAAACCTAACCCTTTAGCACACCATACATTCATGCATGACTATATGTACATGTTTCAGGGCTTTGCACCCCCACATTCTCCCTGAGCTCTGAAGAGATGTTGCATTTCAGCTATCTGTTAGCAGAGACACTGTTTGCTGTTAGCATACTGTCAGGCTTTGACAGAAGGAGCTGCACTGACTCAATGGTATGCAACAGCCTTGACTGTGAATCACTGATTGATTGACAGTAACTGTAGGAGTGTATGTGTATTCATATGATTGGTTTATAATTTTATTTATTTACTTATTTTGGACACTAGTTGGTGATAATTGATAATTGACATTTGGGTTAATTGGTAAGCTGGTATGGTTGAGTGTTAATAAGTCACAAGTGAACAGAAAATGTGGGCATAGGTGGTGGGAACATACGGTTCTTATTGTAAACAACACAACCAAACAAACGAACAACAACAAACATTAGTGTCAAAAACTTTCCATACACCTATGCAAGTGACTAAAAGAGAGATTAGAAATGTGCACATTAAACTGTCACTACAGTAATACAGATACAGATAAGCAAGTGTTGCTGTGTTAGGGAGTCTGATTGTTTACTGTAAGTACTGTAGAGCTATTTGAATGATATAGGACACCCAGAAGAAAGCAGTGATGAAACCAAAGTGTGAAAAGCTAGCACGGATATCTGTGTCTTTGATATGCTCTGATGAGGTCAGATGAAACGGCTCACTTTATGCATTGGATTTGTCTTTTTGTATTTATTTTTTTCATCAATAACTAAAACTTTTATCTTTCAGGGGAAAAAAGGTGAAAGTGGATTGCCTGGAGTGGACGGCCTTCCTGGACCTCCTGTAAGAACACTTTCAGTGTTGTTGCAAGCTAAATGTACAGACAGTACAGTCTATGCAAACTATGAATACACCTTTTTAAAATGACCTCCTTAGAGTGTACGGCTCTGTTCATACTTGGAGCTCAATGAAGTCTTGTTGAGAGCTAAGGAAAGTTAATTTGACGTTCGACTTGAGTGGTTTTCCCAATTATTGATGTGACCCATAAACTATGTAATTATTGCTCTCTCAGAGGTGTCTTTAGCGTGTGTTTTAATGGAGGGAAAATAAACAGGCCAGATCAAAACCAACAGGTTATGGTAATTAATTTTTCAAATTACTCCCCAGAGCAAAATAGAAATACACCTGCCGTGTGTAGCGGTATGAAGGAGAATCCTAGGGTGAATTTTCTTTAAAAGATGCTTCACTATCTCCCTCTAGTGGCTGATCTGTGGTACTAGTCCATGTAATAATCTGTTTTATTACTATCACTTTTTTGGTCTTTTTAAAAAAAAAAAGAAAAGAAAAAAGGGCAACACATTTTTGTTAATTCAGTGCTGAATGGAGCAATGCTTTTTTTTTTAATCAAGAATATTATAACTAATATTTTATCAGCTAAATCATTATAATTCATCCATCACTGATGTGATTTTTTAAAATTCTTGCAGGGTCCTCAGGGTCCATCTGGGACACCAGGAAACCAAGGACACACTGGACCTCCTGTAAGTAAAAAAAATCAGGACACATCAGGACATACTAGTTTTTACCTCTTGTAATTGTTCTGCAATGAACAACTGTCTGTGACAGAATAATCAACATGTTTAAATACATGTTCCTTCATGTAGGGTCTACCTGGTGAAATTGGATTTTCAGGAAAACCTGGAGAACCTGGAAAACCAGTGAGTTGGCCCTTGGTACTTTTAGTGATTGGATTTGAATATATAATTTCCTTTCTCTGAAAAGTAAATGAAGTGTCAACCATTTCCTTCTTATTTTCAAAGGGTCTTCCTGGTAAAGACGGTTTGGATGGTCTTCAAGGAAATGATGGAGCAATGGTCAGTTTGGTCTTGAGAATGACTCCTTTTTTTAATCCTATTTCCCTTTGTCCTGGGCTAACATTGGCCTCCTCTGCCTGGCTCCATTCAGCTTTTGGAGCTGGTGCTTATATGCTATATGAGTCTGACATTACTGGCCTGAAGCCTGGTTTATATTTTTTCAAAAAATCAGTGTCACAATGGTCCATGTCATTGTAAGCAAAACATACATATGAATTGACATGGTTAGTTCTCTAATACTCTGCCTACAACCACTAAAAGGCTGTTGGGTTATTTATGCTGGTTATATCTCCTATATATCTGCCTGTTTGAGTACAGACTGAATCATGTTGTATTATGTTCGAGCAGGAGCTGATAAATATTAAGCAGCATTTTATTAAACTGGCTTGGAGCATTTTATCTTTATCTTAGAAAAAGGCAGTGGCATCAGAACAGTTATAAATCCTTAAAACACAATGCTATTCAGTCGACCAATCACAGGACAGTTAAGTTAAATAGGCCCGTCTTCAACATTGATATCACAATAAGGCTTATGCCATTTTATGAAGAGAGGGTCTGTATTTTTAAACAGGATATAATTTATTAAAACAACAAGAAACATGATGTAGTTGTCTAAGTAAAGTATGAATTTTGGATGTAAGAACATTTTCATTATCATTGTTTAATTATATGATGGACAGTGTTTTTCTATGTGGCCCCCTGTGAAGCGGAGCCCCTTATAAGGCTGTGTTTTTTTGTCTGAAGAAAAAGCTTATTCAAGACAGGTTTATTTTATCAAAAGTATGCTTGTACAGTGTCACTGTGCTTTGGAGTTAACTTAATTGCATGCAGTAATTGTGCAGATGTTTCTAGCATACACACATTTCTGCAGGTTAGACATCTCGATTTTAAATCTTTTGTCTCTGCAGGGACCCAGTGGCGAGCGTGGAGCAGATGGTTTTCCTGGCAAGCCTGGGCCTAAGGTACTGTCATTTAATCCTACCCAGAAACACTCTCGACACTACTGCAAACATATGAGGCTTATGAGATAGCATGAGCATTTTCCATATGCAAATCTGACATTTTAATGGTTGTGTATTTTGTACTAAGGGTGACGATGGGCCTCCTGGACCCAGAGGACCTCCAGGGGAGAGAGTGAGTTAACAGCTGTTCACCTTTTTTGGATTAATATATTGCAAGATTATTATGTACAATGTCTCTTTGTTTTTTTTCTTTTTACAGGGGGAAGCTGGTTCTCCTGGATCAGCAGGTGCAGTTGGATCAAGGGGAGACAGGGGTGTTCCAGTAAGTGTGACTGTACCCCTCAGAGTTATTTTTTTAACAACCATGAAAATTATGTTAATTTCCACCCTAGACTGTATGAAAAATTAACCTAGCAAATGTGACATCATTCGTTTTTAAAGCTTCGAATTTGACGTATTGAAGTCCGCCATCTTCTTATGTCTTTAGCTAGAAGTGACCAGGGCTGTGTACTTAAATACATGTCACCCAATGTACTTCTGGTCCAAGTTGCTTTCGATGTGCTAGCATCAAGCTAGGTCTACCACCGGTCAGTAAATATAATTTAACAACAACGCTGTTAAGTATGACCAGTATGCTCCTGTTTAAAACTCAAACATCTTTTACATACACAAAATTGCTCAGTAGGATTTGGGGTCATACCACATACTCAATGTGACATCACATTAAAGTATGAATTGTAGGAAAAGTATGTGGTTTCGGTCACAGCCTACGTTTTAATGATGATATTGTCAATATTGTGCAGCCAGGGAAGAGTGATAGGTGAATAAAAAGGATAACCCTAATTTGGCAAGTAAGATTAATTTTGAATTATCTGCAATGTAATTAAAGTAACTCGACCGTAGTATATAAGAATCAAGTGATTATTTCTCATTTGCTCCTCCAACTTGACATCATATGCAACCACTAAAAATCGTACACTCCTGGGGATTAGAAAGCTTTACGTTGTCGGTTGGAGACTTTGTCCACTTATTCAGTAGTTCATTCAGGGTTATGGATTATTTTACAAAATATACTGTATTGCTGATAGTAGCCTAATGGGAGGCAGCGCTCAGTGGAAGAATCGGTCGTCTTTTAACCAAGGGTCAAGGGTTGGACCACATATAGAAAAGTCCTTGGGCAAGACACTGAACCACTAATTGCTTCTTCTGCTTGGTCAGCAGTGTGGGAGTGAATTAGCTAATACTGATGGTCACTTTACGCAGACGCCTGTGCCATCAGTGTGTGAATATAGTCAGAAGACTAGGACAGCACTTTACAAGCTCAACTCCATCCATAAAGCTTGAAAGCATTGTGTTATTTCTAAAACAGTGCATGTTGGGACATCCTCATAATATGTGGAATTTTCTGTTCCACATAATTCTTCTGTTAAAACAAACTGTAGTAGAACTAACTGTTCCTAATTGACTGGGTATCCACATGGGAGCCAGAGGCTTCTGGGACCACTTTGAGACACACTGGTCTTTACTTTCTAGTTCCACTTAGAAAATATGCCTGGCTTCATGTTTATAACTATTAATAAGGTATGTAGACTTTTTTAAATATATATTTTGTTCCCCTTTCATAGGGAGAAAGAGGACAGGCTGGACCATTTGGACCAAAAGGGGAAAAGGGTGACAAGGTAAATAAGAAATATGGCACCTATTAATGTATATTAAAATGCTATATTCTCCAACTGTTTTACAGTAATCACAGCGTGTTCGTCTTTCTCAGTAATGGACATGCTGTATTAGCTGTAATAAGGTTATTAGCATGCAGACAATGTGACCATATTGTCTCTTGCCTCAGGGTGAAGTGGGAGCAGAGGGACCGCCCGGCGTGCCAGGAAATGTAAGTGACATACCTGCTGCTCTCTTTGAATGTTCACACACTGTAGAGCCACGTTCCAGCAATATTTCCGAAAAACTGTGATCATAGATCATACTGCAAACAATATGAGTTTTTTCTTTACAAGATGAAAGTTGAACCTTCTTCTGCTCTCCCTTTGTCTTTCCCATCTCATTTTTTTCTCATTAAAACTCCTATATTTACTGTTCTCGCTTCAAGGGATTACATGGAGTAAAAGGAGATAAGGGCGATCAAGGGAATCCAGGAGAGCCGGTAAGCTATTCTTGCTTTCTTCTCTGTAAGGCCAAACATCATCTTGTAATAGGATGCAGAGTCCACTAGATGTCAGCACAGATGTGGGAAGCAAGTCTGTGACACAACCCTGCAACGAGAAAATGCTCCAAGGACTTCTTAAGATTGATCATTTAAATACAACTGTTGGAGACATATAGGAACAAAGTTTATAGCTCTACATTATTTTAAGGGTATAATGCAATATACATGGCATATTTAAATTAAAGTGGACCTGGAAGCTGTATATAATTCTTATCTTATGATATTTACTATCGCAAACTTTTAAAAAACGTTCAAAAGTGTTTCATCTGTGTTTGAGTTCCTCACCTGCTGATGTCATTTAGTAATAGAGCTACCTCACAATTCAATTCAGAATGGATTAAAAATATTGGCTTTTTAATAAATAAATTTACCTTTGGGCAAGTATGTCTTTGTTTGAAAAAATCAGAAATAGGGTGAGAAATGGCAATATCTTGTGCCCGCCTGCACAAACCAGGGGTTCAAAACTTTTCATCCCGCAACCCTTAAAAATAATGAAGTGACAGACTGTGAGACCCTGTCTGTCTCTGGAAGTCGTTAGCATTTCACGTTTCACACAGCAGCACACAGGAATAGGCCTATCCAAACACTGACATTAGAACAACACTACAGCCTTAGCATAATTATTTCAGTGTGCCTTATTAGTGACAACGAGCACAACAGATACAGCCCCTACATTATTACAAATGTGGACTTTCATTTCAGCACAAATCTCACCAGGACTTTTTCACAATAAAAGGGTAAAATATTCAAACTAAAGTCCTTTCAGATTTATATTTCTTTTTCGGAAGGCATCTCACAACTCCCCTCCGAGTGTCTAGCAACTCCCTAGGGTGTCCTGACGCCCCTTTGGGAACCGTAGGGGAGCCATAGCCATTTTAGTAATCTAAGACATTGCTGCTTTAGGATTTGGGCTGAGGATTAAATTGTTAGAGTCAGTAGTAATTACCAAACTTTGGAGTTGAACTGAGTATCGCAATAGTACAGTATTGTGGACCAACTATCATGCTACGGTACGTATGGCACCGTGGGTCGGGTGTGTCATTGCATCCTTTTTCAATAGTGTCACAGAAAATTGTAGAACACCTTATTCTATGAAACCCAACCTTCATCAGTGTCAGTAGCCATCTGAACTCATTAATTTAAAAAACAAAGTTTTCTGAGAAGCAGGATACTCTACTTATATACATATGATAATTAATATCCTCTCTCTAAAAGGGTCAACGAGGGTTACCTGGTGAACAAGGATTCAAGGGACCAGCTGGACCAGTGGTAAGAAGCTTAGGATCCTCTTCCCCAAATTCACTATACTGTAGGGTAATTAGACTGAAACTCATTACCCTTTTATTATAGGGACCAAAAGGTGACAGTGGACCTGCAGGCGAGACAGGGCGTGCTGGAGACCCTGTGAGTTGTCTGTTATAAAGTCATGTATAAATTAAGGCCAAATAAGAATGATTGTTGAGGAACTGTAGTCTAACTGTTGATTGGTTCCTCCTAGGGTCCACCTGGCATAGCTGGTCCTCAAGGTTCTCGTGGATTACCAGGGAATGTGGTAAGTCTCTTCACTAAATGTACTTAGGGATTTGATATGATCACCTGCTAGTAGTTCCTGTAACTTATCTGTAGAAAAATGAAAAATACTATTTCTGTATGAAACTGAAAACAGTTTTTCTTCTAGGGCATACCAGGGATCATTGGGCCTCCTGGTCCAGCTGGGCAGAGAGGAGACAAGGTCAGTACTTTGTCAAAATTAGTACAGTAAATATTTACTCCTTTGGTTGGGTTTCTGGGCTCGGTTTGGGTTTCAGCACTAAAGTCATTGACATTTTTACAGTCCTTCAGAAACAGGACTTTAGGAGTTATTTATAGGGACGTGGGTACTGCAGCTAACGAAGCTAACGAGCTAACTGTTTGTCAGCTCCAGATCTTTGCATGACTTTAATTTGACTGTAATTTAGTTTGTGACTGCATTTCCAGCATGGCGACCACCACCGATGAGCTTCTTAAGCTTTCTTAAGTTACCAACGGGTGACATCACTCACTTTTTGTTAGCTATTGTTCACAGTCTATGTTGCCGACTTGAAGATAATGGCTTACAAATTTGGGGCGTATAATAGAAAACGTACATTACAAATGTAACCATTAAATCTTTGACTGCAAAGAGATCCTTGAAATGAACCTTGAAAGTAGAAACTAATATGGAGTTATAAACAACAGAAGTTAAATGAGCCTTTGAGGTGCCTAATGATGTACTGTACTTGCCTCAAGAGAATAACATCACCATTTTACTTTCTTTACAATCACTGCCATTAACGTTTATTTTAAGGGAGAACCAGGTAAACCAGGACAAGCAGGTCCTGCAGGCCCATCCGGGGAGCCCGGTATGTTAGGACCACCTGGACCACCGGGGAAAGGGAAAGATGGCCAAAATGTAAGACACGTTTTTTTCTAATCTCACAACAGGTAAACCTTAAGTGTATAATGGAATTGTAGGGTAACATTATGCCAATGTTATAGTTTTTTCTAATTTGCTATTTATTTATCATTAGGGTATTTAAAGGTCCAGCAATTAGTGTGACAATGCCCTTGCTATGTCAGCACTGTTTTTAAATTATAAAACGTAACTGTGTGCTTTAGTTCTGAGGTGATGTTTGATTTGTCTTACAAATCCTCCAGGTTTACTCCTTTAATGTCCCTGAAGTAGCTTTACTTTTGTATGAATTGCATGGGTCACGATTATGTACTGACTGGTAAAACAGAAACACTTGTAAAGTTTGAGAGAAAGGAGAAAGATCAATTGAATTTGCATATCAGGATTTCTACCAAAATCATGAAAAAATAATCAAAGTTTCAGTATTATAAATATTCAGTCTGATCTTTGAAAGTTTTCAGGGGTCATTTTTTAAGTTATGTACACCTTTAACTAGGTATTGATGCGTATTATGTAAGCTACCATTAAATATTGTTTTAATGAAATCTCCCTTTCAGTAATAGAAATCTCCTTCCTGAGCCTCTGATCAGTCTCATTCATTCCACATGTGCTCTGCTTGTAAACATCTGCTTGCCTGTAACACATGTTGAGCAACAGTACAATATGACCGTCTGCATGGGCAACAAACAAGCCTAAGTAGGCACACTGGGGCTTGCAGCTCAACATCATCATTTTTTACCTCAGACATGTGGCCGTCCTGCTGACGAAGCGTTAACAAACAGGAAAAACACTGTTAAGACATATCACATTATAGCAGCACACAGCAGTTGTGTTTTTTTTTTTTTTTACAGTTGCCAGGTGCGGCCCTGAGGCCTCGAATCAGTCATGTGCATGATGAACAGCAACTCTAAATGGTTTATTCTAAAGAGGCTTAATTCTAGTGTTTGCGTAGCAAGCAATTTGATTGATGTGATTTGTGACATTACAGGGAGACCCAGGACCACAGGGGATACAAGGACCCCCAGGGCTAAAGGTAATGTAATTTTAGTAGTTTGCAGGAAAGTGTGGGTGTGTGTTTATGTAGGTTGCCTGAGGTGTTTTTTTTTTATCTTGCACAGGTGCTCTTTCATTGATGTGAAAAACTTTTTTTTTTTTTTTTCTGACACCGTTGAGAAAAACAATTCATTTTTGTTGAAAGCAGAAAAAGCAATTTCGATGTCCACTGCACTGTGACCGCTGCTCTGATTATGACCGGATTTTTTTTTCCGTTGTGAAGAGCTTGATGTCGAGGGCCCAGACTGGGTGAGGCTGGACAGGGGGCGTTGCTGGATTTATGGTGTCAGATCACTCACCCTCATCATCGATACTTTTTCCCTTCTGAGTACCAAAATGTCAACTGCAGATTGTGTTTTTTTTTCTCCATCAAAGATTAAAAACGGAGTGGTATTTCTGGGATCAGTAGGCATTGCTGAATGTGTCAGGTTTTTTTTGCCAACTGAGACTCCTCACCAAACATTATGGCTGAACTGACATTATTTGAGGAGCATGACAGAGAAAAAATAAACGTTTTACTTTATCCTTCAAGGGCCAACCAGGGTCAAGAGGAGAAGCTGGGGTACCAGGAGACATGGGTCCTGCAGGAGAAGGAAAAGTGGGACCACAGGTATTTGCATTTCAAGTGGTGTTTCATTTTATTCCTTTTTTGCAATTTATTCAAAGCCTTATAAAACCTTTGTTTGTTTTTTTTGTTTTTTTTTGTAGGGGCCTCCCGGAAATAATGGGCAACCAGGAGCTGCGGTAAAAATATTTTCAAATGATTGATGTTGACTATGTCTGTTCCATTAAAACCTGTTTCTGTAATTTCTGTATGTTTTGGTTCTAGGGCTTGAGAGGTCCACCAGGAGTAGCTGGTCCTCAGGGCCCAGCTGGACATAACGTGAGTCTTACAGATCGCTTGTAAGCTTGCTGCTAACACACACTGCAAATCCCATTAAATGGTTCACAAATTGTACCTTAATGACCAGCCTAAGCTCTGATCCAGTGAATCAGCATGACTCGCTCTTTATGTCTATATCTCTTACATTTTTGGTAGTGGTGTGGAACAGATTCTTGTGTCGGTCTTGACATTCAAGGACTGTAAGGGGGCGCTTACACAAGGCAATCAGTACTGTGCCTATGCATGCTTTACCCTGTAAGTCCAGTTTGTTTGACTCGTGCGAGTGCTCCAATTCGTGCTCAAGCACAAACTGTGCTTCAACACAGTTCATGCACAAGCATGGGCACAGGTTTTATCTCTTAATATAGAGGAGGAGGAGTTTATGTTTTATACTGTGGTCAGTCAGCAGGGGGAGCTCTAAATACTTTGGCTTTATTCCCTGGTGGATGTTTTCCCGTCTATCTTAATATAGCGTCTATGGTTTAAATGAACACAAAGGTTATTGGGCTTAACATTATTTATTTGATCACATAGCTTTGCCATGATTGCAGTTCTTTTATCTTTGGGTCCAATTATGATAACTTCCGATGTTGTGTCATTTAATTGGTAGGAAGTTGTCTGATGATTTAACTTGTGTGAGACATTTAAGGAGAGTTGTTTTATCTCACTGGTCACCAGGTCTAATCCAAAATGAAACTCTAAAAACAATGCAAATGGACATTGTTTTCACAGATGATGTTACTGAGTAAAAGCATGTAAAATAGAGTTGGACCCAGAACTGAGCCACGATGCTCCCCATGAGATGAATTTGTCAGTTAAAAGCATTTGCTGGTTAAATGTGTCAAAGTTAGTTCAAAATAACTCGTCTGAATCAGCAGTCCTTTGCATAATTGTGACGGGCATCTTAGAATGATCATAATAATCAAATACATACCAAATGGCATTTACATACTTAGTTCAAATGTCTTTATTGTGAAAAGAACAAATCAGCAACAATAACTAAGTGGATTAAGTCGAAGCTGTGATGATACTTATAAATGGAGAATACAAATCTTAAATGTCTTAATATTTCATATTTTTAAATGGATTTGAGTTTTTTAAATTCCTGCTTTTCTTCCAAATGCAGGGTCTACCAGGAAGGCCAGGAGAAAAGGGATCACAAGGAGAGCCTGTGAGTACTGACAATGGCAATTATAGCAAGCAAGTCTGTGACATTAAGTTGTATTGAATCCTTTTTAACAAAAAAGTGTTGTTTTTTAGTTGTTTAAAACTATAATCGTAAAGATTTGCAGTAAAATATTAGTCTGTTGAGTCTTTATCTTTTTACCAACCCAGTCTCACAGTGTGCGTACAAATAACACAACATTACACTTTGAAATTGCGTGCACATGATACCTTACGAATATAAGGTGTTTGCCTACCTATTGAAGAGCCGGCCCATAAAGAACTACCTTGTCTATCTTTGGATGATTTGAAAGATGGTCCATGGCCAAAGTGTAGTCACCCCACATTCCTGTGCTGGACCTTTTTAGTCTTCAAACTAAAAATGAACTTGATGATTTTTTATTTGAAGCCTAGGTTGCCTATCAAGAACTCCTATCTCTTGTTCTCTTGTTGATTAAACCCTTCATTCTGTGTCTCAGGGCAAGGCTGCAGATATCTCTGACCTGAATCTGAAGGTAAGAAGCATTTCCATCCTTCCCTAAACAGAATAGACTGCACATATGGATGGCTTAATCTAAACATATTTCCATGGTATTTTAGGATGTTTGCTCAGACTGCCCTGCAGGTCCTTCTGGACCACCAGGTCTCCCAGGAATCCCAGGAGACAAAGGACACCCGGGACCTCCAGGAAAAGATGGCCAAGATGGTTTCCAGGTAACACTGCAACTAATATTAAACAATCACTGCTATTAACATCAATTCACTTGTAATGTGCAGGCTATTATCATGCTCATTTTTAAAGGACTGTAAAGTATTTGCCTCTAATGTGTTAGCCCCTAAGTGAGCCATGAGGTCCAAGGCTACACGTTAGTCATCATCAATCAGAGTTGGTGTGACGGATGGAGCGGCTTTCTCTGCATCATTAGCTCTGCCTCCTCTGGGGGCAGCAGTAAGCGATTAGGACCCAGTAACGGTGTTTGTCTGGACAGAGACTGATGCGTTGCCGGTGTCATTACAGGGAGCGCCGGGACCGGCTGGACCTCAAGGGCCCTCTGGAACCGATGGAGGAAAGGCAAGTTTGTACACTAACTGCACTCTTAATGCTCCCAGAGGACTTAAAGCTAATTGATTGCTTGTGTCAACCTTTTTATTACCTGTCAGGGTTCAGGTAATTGGAGGCAAAGTTAATTATCAAAACACCACTCAGCAAAAGGGGTTGAATCATACTTTAAAAACACTGTTGATATTTACACATTCTCCTCCACAGTAACATTGTGAACATTTAAGATGATTGTTTCAGTTGGCAAGTAGTTCCTCTGATAAATCTTTTATCTCAAGAGTTACAGCACCATTTGATGTTTTCTCTTTTTTTATTATAACCCCAGGGTCTTAAAGGGGATAAAGGAACTCCGGGCAACCCTGGAGACAAAGGAGACAAGGTATATATTTTGTCCTCTATGCTTACAGACATTTTTATCACAACATTGCCTTATATGAATTGGATAAGTTGATATTCATAATTTTCTTGTTTTTTTACAGGGTCACCCTGGACCCCCTGGTCATCCTGGTACACCTGGCTTAATGGGTGCACCTGTACGTCTCTACTTTGGGTTTATTTTGTCTTTGAGCTAAGTGCTGACAGCTTTTTGTAAACAGACAGACTTTCTATTTCGGTTGACCTCCTCTGACACTGCCTCTTTCCTCCTCAGGGTAACGATGGCCAGCCTGGCCTTGTTGGCCCCCCGGGGACCCCTGGAGAAAAGGTCAGGCTGCACTTCATGTATTCTCCCTTCAGAAAGCGTATTACCCATGTGTCATTATTTTACAAACCTCTTTGCGCTACCATGTAGGTCACCCAGCCTGTGTGGTAATAGTGGCCATTAATCATTTCTTTTTCTTCCGTGACTGTGACCTGTTTATGTTTGTTTGTTACACCAGGGTAAAGAGGGTCTCAAAGGAATCCAAGGTCCACCGGGACTACCTGGTTTAATAGTAAGAAAAATAATAAAAAGTACAGTGTCAGGAATATTACAGCACTGTAAACAATCTGAGTTGAGAAATCTATTATTTTACTGATTTCTAGGGTCAGCCTGGAAAAATGGGGAAAGATGGAAGACCTGGTGAAATCGGAGAACCTGTAAGTAGATGAACATAGTTATTATCTAAAGGTTTCATGTTGAACAACAACAACAGCAAGATACTGTTTATTGTGAGAAAGATTTGATTGTATCATGTGATGTGGGCATAAAACTAAGTGTGCTTCCATTTCAGGGCAAACAAGGTGAACCAGGACCACAAGGGAATTCGGGGCTTAGAGGTCTCCCGGTAAGCAACCACCAGTAAACAGGTCTGGCGAGGCAAATTAGTGTGACTGATTAATCATTATCTCTCCTCCTTTGCAGGGCTTTAAGGGCCACAGAGGAGAATCTGGAGCTCCAGGCCCAAAGGTTAGTTTGCTACTTTCTGTATTTCTTGTATTTAAAGACTTTCTACTTTACAACAGACCTACAGTTAGCTTTATTTAACGTTTTGTCCACTGCAATTTAATTCGGGGTATAATTTTGCATTTTTATTTATCTGTTATTTCATCCAATTATTTGAATCATTGAAAGAACTGATCCCATTTGCAGATAACAAAAAAGTAATCATTTTAACAATAATGCTTATTTTCCAAAAGTCCAAGTTACTACAGAGTCAAACTAAAAATTCCAAAAGGAGAAATGAAAAGAGCCGCAAGAAAATCCTCAACAAAGCATTCAGTGGTAAGCTAACCAACATCAATGCATTAAGCAGAGTACACAACGGGTACATTTTGGGCCAGATTCCCCCTTCCGATTAAAGTCAGTGAAGGTGTCCAGCTATTGGTTCTAAAAATTATCTTGCGGGATTCTCTTATGGTGTGATTTGTGTTAATCAGTCCCTCAATGATGTTGTGATGTTGCAATTGCAACAATCCACGCAAATTCAACCAATCATAGCAGTACCCTGCAAAAACAGCGAGCTACACGTCACCAGAGTTTAGTGACCACTGACCAAATTCACTATCTTGTTTATCTGCTCTTGGGACTTAGTGCACGAAAAAAACTGCTGCAGGTCCATCCTGTCTCATGACAACAGTTTGTTAGGCCGCTGTATGGCAGACACTGCTCCGTTACTGCACTTTTAATATTTGATATTTTTCAACTAGCAGACAGAGTAAAGACGATGTGGGCACAAGATACGATCACACATTTTGAAAAGAGCTCTGGTGAAGTCAAGTCAAGTGTGTGCAAGAAAATAGTTGATGTGAAAAAAATTGCAACTAGTTTTACAAGTTTTGCTTCCCGTCACAATTTAATTGCAGAAAAAAAACATTGCAACATGCATTGCAATTTTTTTGGAAAGTTGCAGCGAAATCAGGTATTTTAGGCCTTAACAATCCCCCAAAAAGTCTGTAAAATCCTGGAGGGCCTGGTAATAATGCTTTTAACCTCCCCAATCTGCTCGGAAGACAATCTGACCGCCCTGAATTAAAATATTAAACGTCAAATATTTAGGATCAGAAACCTGCTGTGTGGAAGCACGACTTCTGTGAATGGTCAGGTGAAATGGAACAGTGGCCGATAAGAAGAAGCTGACTTAATGAAAAAGTACAACAAACAAAGTTACAGTACATGGTTGTCATACATTTAGGACCAACATGTTGATTCGTGGCAAATAAAAAAATAACCCACAACCCACTCCAAAGGAGTTGGACCGAAATGTTTACTATTATGGATGTACTTGCTAACAGCTAGCAACATTTAACTTGACCATTACCATCATTTACTCTTTAAGAGGACATTATACCCATTTTTCATCTTTTCAAACAGTCCCCTGTGGTCTAAATGAAACATCTGTACTTTGTTAAGAATATAACATAAATCAAGCCCCAGTGGAGGTTTGTGACTCTGTAGAAACCAGCTCTCTCAGAAAGCTCTGTTCTGGTGTGTGTCTCTTTAAATGCAGACCTGGGGAAAAAGGTTTTTTTCTCTAGGCTGGGGTTGGATATACCAAGGGAGGGAAGGGTTTTTTGGGAGGGGTTAAATGGAGCAATTTTCTTTGTATTGTAAGACTTAAGCAGACTACAAACAAAGGACTGGATGGATTTATTTCACATTTGGTGAGTCAGTAGACACTCAAGTTAAAAAACAATATCAAAGGGTATTTTTCATAATATGTCCCCTTTAAGCTGGTTTGACCACGTAAGCTTACATATTTTTGATACTTGAGACTTTGCTTGATGTTAAATGAATAGGTTAGTGTTTGTTAAGCTGAGTTGGTCGTCTCGTTGCACATCACACACTTTAGGAACTGAGCCGTTAATTTGACATGACCTGATGTCTGGGGTCTCTCACTTTTTCAAAAACATTTAAAAAAAATATTTCAGTGCATGCCAGGCCAAACAGAAAAAAGTTGAAGGACCCTGAAGGGAATGAACCTAAATAGACATGAGCTATTCAAAACCAGGTGTGTCAAACAGGACAGGTGAAACTAATGAGGGCAATCAAACTGGAAGGAACACACACAAGGCCCGCAGGTAAATCTAGACACGTAACACAGGGGAAAGAACTACAAAACGAAACAGGAAGAAACAACAGATATAAAATAAGAACACAAAATAAAGACACAGAAAATCATGACAACATGTGGCATACCACTCAAAGGGCTTATATTTCACATCATTCTACAATCATATTATGCCCCAAATGTTGCAATGCAGCGTACATTTAATTGCATAGTCATGAAGAACACACAGCTTTTAAGTGACAATAAGCAGCATCAAGACTTATTTCAGTTCGACTTGACGATGCAACTACAGTCTATGAAAGCAGTGTATACCTTTGAAGCTACAAGTGTCTATACAATGCAGGCCTGTTGTGGTCATATTTCCTCCACGAACGTCTCACTTAACTTATGTCAAAAAAAATATATAATAATAATAAAATATATATATATATATGTATAAAAATTGATTCATCTGATTGGTGTGGAACACTAGATAGCCGGGGAGGAAGTGGCTTTGGTTGGTTGGGGTTCCGTCTCCGACAGGAACATGTACACAGCAACATGTCCTTGGGCAGGACGCTTAACCCCGAACTGCTTCCACCGCCTCGTTGACGGCACATGCATGTGTATGAATAGGATTCTGTTGTTTGTCAATTTACAGAACAACCTCTGTCATCAGTGTGTGAATGTGTAGGTGTGACCTGCAGTGTAAAAGCGCTTTGAGTCGATTAGAAAGCCCATTTACAATTTACCATTAACAAAAATTGACAAAAATAAGTGCTCCAAATTAAATGATCACATGATTGATTCATTACAGGAGTTCAACTCACAGCCACATACAGTGCTTCACATGCTGCAATACAATGTCAAGCACCCTGTACACACATCTTCTTCATGAGAATCACTGCACCCGCTGCTTTGTCTCTCACACAGCACACACCCGCAGGAAAAGTTCCTGCTGCAGAGCCATGACCAATAGCAGGGCTCATTACAGACAGTGCTGACTGAGCTGCACAGAGGCAGGAAGCCTCCCAGCCCAACAGACAGGAGACAACTTATTAGAGGAACTGTGAAGTGTTTCCTCAGACACACTGAATTCTCCTCCGCTGCTTATAATGACACTCGCTGAGTGTCACTCATATGGAAATGATATTCATTGTTATTCAGCGAAAGGAAAGCCTGTGCATGCAAAAAGAAGCATTCATTGAGCCCAGTTACCTCAGTATGATGCAGCAGTGTAATACTGATTCTTAATAGGATTTCTTTAGGTCTTAAGGCCTTTGCACAATAGATCATGAGGTAATAGATAAATACTTTATTGATCCAGAGGGAAATTCAAGCACGTGAAGAATCAAATTGGAAAAAAAAAGTCATTTAAAGGATAACTTAAGTAAAAATAAATCCCAGCAACAAACACATATGTAAGCTCAATTAAATGATATTATGAGAAATGAATGGTTAGCAACTGTTAATCAAACTACAAGTAGGCAAGTGATGTAGACCCTCCACACAGTGTTTTACAATGTGATGCAAATGAGCCAATGCAGAAGTTCACAAATATGCAGTTCATCGAGTGTCCACTTGAGGCTGCTGTATTTTTAAGGGGAGAAATAAATATGTTGACAACCTTGTTTTCAAATACTTTTTTTGAAAAGGTGATTGAGTGTGATGAAGGCTAAGAGTTATCAATATGCACGTTAATAGGTGTGGCTGTGTTGACTGACAGATGGAGGCTTTGTAGTTTTCAAAGAGGTTTAAGACCTGCCTCAGCTTTACCTGTTTGACTGTTTAATAATTGATTGATTGATTGATTTTGGAAATTAAAGGTCATCTGAGTTACTGAGCAAAGACATCAGTCATCGAAAATTGACAATTGCATTTAACAATAATCTGTATACGGCTGAGCTCTCATATCCCAACATTAATTGTGAATGTGATAGCAGATGAGAGTGTGTTATTGGTTGAAAATTAGTTGGAGATAGCATTTCCATGGCAACCAGCATCGTTAGGCTTCATAACGCCTCTTCAGATACACATGGGTGACATCAGGAGGTGGTGATTTAAATGGATGGAAATATTTGGAATGTTTAAGACTTAAACAGTAAACCACAGTTTAACTGTATTATTATGTCCATTATGTCCTTTTTAATGTACTTTTTGTGTGCCCAACAGGGAGAAGACGGAAAGTCTGGACTACCTGGGCGTGACGGAAAACCTGGGAAAGAGGTTTGTTTAAACTTACAGGTTAAATGTTACAGTGTTTTTGTTTTTTTTTGCATTTGATTTCAGTTTCACTGATCTGTAAAAATAAAAGTTCAACACTTGCAGCCATGTTCAGTACTAAACACTGACACAAGGGTTCTCAGACAATGACTATAATACATATATATTTATGGCATACATATTGTATGATTTGCAAAGAAATACCTTAAAAAATCACTGAAAGGTCAATAAAGGACTTTCAGGGTCGATTTCCATTAGATGCCACACTTGTGCATCGGTCTTTTCTTTTAAGTATTTTATACAGAAAAAAAAAGTTCTTCTGTGGTTTGGAGAGTCTAGTGATTCTCCTTAAGTTGTTCCCTTGTGATGAAACCTCCCCAAAACTCATCCCTGATTAGCTGGGGCCGTCTCTCCTCCATTACATGGTGGCTGGGCTAGCAGTTGGACATAGCTGGCTTCACGCCAGAGAAACTTTGAGCCTCTGAGCGAAACATAAACAAACTGAAGGAGGCGCCATCTCATCAGTATGAACACAGAGCTGAGAGCAAAAAAAGAGAAAGACTGCTCTTAAGGATGTCATAATTTACTGTTTTATTAAGTTTAGTTATATTTAGCATCTGCTGTATGATTGTGTAAGATGTTACACATTATACCTTTAACAATGAGCCAATTAATATGCATCTGATTTACATGGGAAGCAGGCCTCCTTATTATTCCCTTTATAAGGTTTCCACTCTTGGCTCAGTGATCCACTTTTGAAAAGTTTCCACTCTGAAAGTACCTTCCAGTCCCTGCGAGTGATCATTACAGCTGTCTGGAACCAGTCCTCCATTGATTGATAGAATGCAGATAGAACGCTGCTTAGATTAAAAATGAAAGTTGGGGACAGAATGCTCAACTTCCAGAAAGCCAAAGAATCTTTACTCCTGGTTATATAAATCAAGTGGTCCAGGACTAGCAGCAAAACGTTTGAAACCATTTATATCTTTGGACATTGTGTGAGTTTCATCGCTATGAACTTCTCCAAAATGACACCCTGAAATCTGTCTCACATATGCGTATAAGGAGTGCAGCACTTTTATAGCACCATTTGTCTCGGAAGTAACACCTCACCAAAACCCGTCTTTTTACCTCACTCATTATCTGGCTTCTGGAGACAGAATGTTTTCACAGCTAGTCTCTTAAAGGAAGAATCTACTCCCCCCATAAAAAGGGGAGCTAAGATTAAATACACCACTACAATGCGGCTGAGGCTGTTTTCTGCCCAAGGCTTAATTCTCAAGATATCCTAAAGAGGAGATTTGATTAAGAGCCTTTTGTTTTCAGCATGGACAAGATAATAAAATGGCCTTTTTATTGTTTTGTTTTCACAGGGCCCAATTGGACCTCCAGGCCGAGAAGGACTCAGCGGGCATAGAGGCGAGACGGTTAGCCTTTTTTTTTTATCCTTCACTTGTTGCGATGTCTGACTGAAACAGTGAGACAGATGAAGCTCCCCTGTCAAGCGAAGGAAAGATGCAAACCTAACGTAGCACTCTAACCACTCCTCTTGCCATCCTTCCAAATAAGTTGTCTCATTCTATTTCTCATTCTTCTGTTTTGCATCCTAGGGACAGCCTGGTGAGCCTGGACCATCAGGAAAAGCTGGCCTCCCTGGAACCCCAGTAAGTTATCTCTTCATTGTGCACGATTAATCTTACTATCTATGGACTCTTGGATGGCTAACGGTGCAAACAAACAACAGAGATGTTGTTCAAACTCAATGATAAAGCTGTGACTAATATCATTTTCTCACAGAAGGAGGACATAAATGAAAAAAAAACAAGAGGCAGGAAGGAACATTTTGAAAAAGTAGCATTTTAGGAGTTAAAAGAGAAAGCAGTTCCAGTGTGTGGGATGTTACTGTAGGCGAGGGAAGGATGTGAAATAGTTCTAGAAGACGTGAGATGTCAGATTTAGATAAAGATTTTGGATGATAAATACTGTCTTGACCAGGGTTGGGAACATCAGGCTGACCTTTTAGATTGGGGCTTCAGTGGCCTTGGGGCTTCAGTGGTTGGGGCTTCAGTGGCCATGCGGTTATGTCGTGCCCCATGTGCGGAGGTTGTACTTTGAACTTCTCTGAAATGACACCCTGAAATCTGTCTCACGCACACGTATCAGGAGTGCAGCACTTTTATGGCACCATTTGTCTCGTGGAAACCCCCCCCCCCCCCCCCCCCCCCTTGCTCCTCACTCTGCCCCATGTGCGGAGGTTGTGGTCCTCGATGCAGCGGCTGTGGGTTTCAGGTTCAACCTCTGCCCTTTGCTGCATGTCGTCCCCCGCTCTCTCAACGTTTCCTGTCTCTCTTCAGCTGTCCCATCAAATGGAGGCAAAATTTACTTCGAAACCAATGACCACTGAAAGATGGTGTTGTCACAAAATTAGGAAGTACTAATGCACAGAAATGTCCACATGTATAAAACAGTGCATACCTTTCTTTTTAACATCCCAACCTTTGCTTGAAACACAGCATACTCAACATTTTAGTGCGTACAGTACACACTGTTTATACATAATGCTCCAAGTTGCTGCAAGAAAAAAAACAAAACCTATTGCTACGTTTGATCAAAGCAGAGGGAGTAGAGTGTAGTAAACTGTCACATGGAGTGACAAAAATAAATATATCTCGAAGCAGGTCTGTGTGCTTTTAGAAAAGAAGTACTTGACATCACATCCCCTGTGACAAATGTCTGAATCATTGATGATGCAGATTGAAAACAGGGTCATCCAAGGATTTGGAGCGCTGAAGCTGCAATGAAAAAAAAGAAGAAAAAGACTTGTGAAGGTTGACCTTGATCTGAAGGTTTAAGCCAAGAGTTGCATGTTGAATAAAGGGTTTTAGGATTAGTGGAAAACGACATAGTATTTTTCAGGTCATTTCATAACTGGCATTAATATCTTGATTCATTCAGATGAAATAAATGGAAAAAGTGCTATTGTTGATGCTGACCTCTCTCATGTCACTTTATTTTTATTATGAAGTATTCTTGACTGGACTACAGATGAATGAACTCAGTCATCACAGTGAAACACATAACATACATATTTTTAAAATTCTGCGTAGCAAC
The DNA here is from genome assembly GCF_947650265.1 of Symphodus melops. Classification (NCBI taxonomy): domain Eukaryota; kingdom Metazoa; phylum Chordata; class Actinopteri; order Labriformes; family Labridae; genus Symphodus; species Symphodus melops. Next base: position 5,597,451 of record NC_136708.1, read on the forward strand.
GAGTGTATTCCGACATAAAACACATCAGTATCCATCTCATTATCTTTTTGAACTCATATCCGCCTACGGAGTCATCTCTAAAGTCTAGTTTGTTTTTGTTTCTGAAATTTAATTCAAGTTAGGTTGAAAAGTTGAAATGAAAAAAAAAGCGGCAATTGAGAAAAAGAACATGCATGGTCGAGAGCAGTGATTCTCAACTCGTCTTGCCTCAGAACCGACCAACATCTCCCTTAAAGATAAACCTGAACTGCATTTCTGATATTTTTCGACCAATCGGATTTTTTAATGCAAAACTGTAGTTTTTAGTCTTGGAAATCTTCCTTTCTTTGTTTACAGCTTGAGTACAGGTCAATAAATAGATGTTGCAGTATTATATTTCTGTGCTCTTCAGAGTTTTGCCAGGTGGGAGGAAGTTCCTCGGTTTATGTATTTTTATAAGTGAGTGAGAGCAGATGTTTGAAAAGACTTGTCAGGATTCTTTTTGCTATCATTGTGCTGATGAAAAAAATGTCAGTAATACTTATTCTGCCCCCAAATGACTGAAGTGCAAAACAATCCAGTGTTCTTGATAGGACTGAAAGTGTGAATATATCTCCAGGAAGTGCAAACAAAAGAAAGCTACCAATGATATTTGAGTTGGCACATTTCTGACAATGACAGTTGAAATTAGTTGCTGCTCATTTTAAAGCTGTTATTCAAACACGAAACATTTATAGCCACAAGAAAACATGACATCAATGCTCAATCTCTTGTTAACAGCATGTTGATCTTTTGTCCCTCACTTGAGTCACGGGGCTCCCATACTTAGCTCTTTATCTGCATTTCACATCCTCAATCTAGCTCAGAACATCTGATGTGCTTCTTTGATGAAAGAGATTCAATGTCCGGGTTAATTTTATTGAAGTGTCCTGGGTTTAATTGAGTAACCTTGTTTCATAATCTCTTCTTCCGTTTGATAACGTTCATCAAAGCCACCAGACTCCATTGGCAAAAATGGTCCCTTTTCCTTGCAGGAACAACAAGAGTGGCTGCCTTAAGGTTATAAACATCACTGGGTTGTGCCAAGCTGCAGTACAAACAATAATACTGTTTAAATTACTTTTTTTTTTTTTTTTTGGTCAATGGAGTCTCGGTGGCTGTTTCAGGTTTTAACAAAAAGCATCGATCTGTTATGGTCAGATGGTTTAATTAGCAGTCTGTGCCAGTCAGTGGAAAAAAAACAAAAAAAACAAGCACTTTTAGAAAAGCAATTCCAAAACTTTTTTCCCCATTTTTTTCATTTAAACCCCAAAATATGTAATGATAGAGGCCAAGTTTACAATGACAAGGTATAACCTCCAAGCCCTTCATGCTATATGAGTTGTGTAATTTGTTGTGTAAATCATCTTGCCCTAGTAAGATGTATTTAAAGTGCTGTCCTTATACTTTAGCTCACTTTAAGCCCTTTAACTTCATATACTTATATAATATGCTGTGCACATAAATTAGGTTAATAAGGGGTTCATTGATGACTAAGTTTTACAGGTGAGACAGGTTCTTTGGCCTGGGAATTATTAGGAAAGTGAGGCAATGAGAGGTCTCCACGAAAGATGAAAGTATCTAAATGAGACCTTAAAAGTGCTTCACAATGTGCTTTGGAAAGAAATAGACTGAGCTGCACTGGTCCGTAGGCTGAAGAAGGGTTTCTTGGGAGGAGGAGTAACTGTTGCTAACAGGAGGGCAGACGATATGCAGCCAGCTATCAGAGAGGAGCTGATGATATCAGTCAGCAGAGGGAGCAGATTATCAGAAATAGCCTCCAGTGCAGAGGAGGGCAGCAGCTCCATGCAGAAAGGTTAGAAGCAGAGATAGAGGGAGATTTCAGAGGAGGGTGAAAGTATGAGATCTTGCCAAAAACACTATCAGGTGGGCAAATTAACCACGCTGAGAAAGGAGGGTTTCAAGAGTGAAAAGAAGCAGAGTAGACAATGTTTTCATTCATGAGTGTAAAGATGAATACATCTCTTTATGCAAGTATGAATACACTCCCTCACTCTGTAGCTACTGTTGGCAGCTAGTCCTCATACCCACATGTCCCTTGTAAGTATATATTTAAATCTCTTCAGGCTGGCATGTTCCATGGCAAGATTGGTTTGTGAGATTTTGATCCAGCGCACTGCCGCATGATGATAAGAACTGGAACGAAACGTTAATCCTGCTGAATCCTCAGTAATGAGTGAGGCTTTTAAAATACAAGCAGAACTCTGCGTGTGTGCCATGTGATGAACCGCCATGTCTCTGTTGTCATTCAGGGTCTCAGGGGAGACAAAGGAGAGCCGGGCAGCCCAGGATTACCCGGCTTTAGTGGGCCTAAAGGCCCCACGGTGAGTGCCAAACTTTGGCATATTTTCATTAAAGATGAATTGCAGCCCACACGTATGACCGTCTGTTGCTGATTTGACATTACTACTATTTTTACGATTTACGATTTTCAGGGTCCTCCTGGTCCCATTGGCCCAGAGGGAAAACAGGTAAGCAACTTACAAAATAGAGGACTAGTATTATGTAATAAAAACAGATGTCTGACTTGAGGTTGACTCTTTCTTGGCGTGTTTATAGGGGATGCCAGGCAGAGTTGGTGATCGTGGAAACAAAGGAGACAAGGTGATTTCTAAAGATAAAAACACAAGGGATTATTTGAATACAATGTAACCACAATAGATGCTAACATGTCACCTGATTGACAGTGATGCCAATCATTTAAAGGAAGAGCGTTTTGCCTTTTTGATCCAGGAGATGTTTCGCCCTTGAGCACCAGCTTTAAAGCAAAACAAAGTGAAGTTTGGCCACATCTCCGTTGCTCTGAAGCCACAGCTCTCCTCCAGTGACACACCTCCAACTAAACCTCTTTCCACTCGCGTTCGCACAAAAGAGTTATCAAATAGAACTCACCGTAATTAAGCACCATTAAGAGCAACAGGAGGATATTGTTCTTTGCTCGAGCTGCAATTTCCTGTCGCATGCATTGTTGTGTTAGCAGGCGAATGTTAGCACTCTTAGGAAAACGCATAGCTTGATATTGACATGGAATGAGCGTGATCTAAAGACACTTTTGTGACAGCCAAATAACCAGCGAGTGGGCTTTGTTAGTCTTCTTTTCTCTAGTCCTAGACTAAAGTAGCTTGTCCATGCAAACACATCCGTCAACAGGCAGGACTCACGCTTCTCACTCATTGCAGACATTCATCACTCAGAGAGACTTTCACAAAGGATGTACTTGATTTCTTCTTCTCCCGTTACTTGCACATTCTTTCTTAAATATCTGGCAAAAAAGGTCCTTGATCTTTGAGATTTGAAGAATGAGCGCCTTGTACTTTCCTTTCTTTGCCCCAAGTCCTCACATTGGAAAATAAATTGAACACTTGGAGAGATTGAAAAGTCTGAAACCCTCCCATATGAAATTATAGTTTATTAATCAACCGTCCAATTTTGGAAGAAATGCATTCCATGCAGGATCACTATTACAAGACTACAAACATACATAGCAGGTTTTTTTTCAATACAAACCAGCAGGTTGAACTTTGCTCCTCTCTGTTTCTTTCCCCGCTTCATCAGCAAAGCAAAAGACTCATCAAAGTCATTATTTAAAAAGGCATCATATTTCTGCCTTTCATTTCTAGAATACGATTTATTCTAAATATAAATACAGATGTGATTTTGACATATTTGGGATATGCAGCAGCAATGTGGGAAATCTACTCTACTCCTTTTCACACTTGCCACACTTTATTTAAGATGTTCTAATCCCTCCATTTTTTTGAGAGTCCTTCAAAACTGGAACATTTACTATCACTTTCATCTTATCCAGGGAGATCCAGGTACAAAGGGAGATAAAGGACATCAAGGAGAATCAGGGATTCCTGGAAACCCTGGACCCCCTGGCAGAAAGGGCCACACAGGGATGATGGGCATGTCAGGACCACCAGGAGAAGAAGGAGCTCCAGGTCCTCAAGGACCCTCAGGAAACCCTGGTATCCCAGGACAAAGGGTGAGTCATATCATGGAAGGCTATGAACTTCTGTTGTTTGTTTGAGTTTTATCCAATCTAAAGATGCTGAATTTACCTGTTTAATAATTGAAAAAATCATTCTGTGTTTCAGGGAGAGTCGGTATCACTGGAGCAGATGAGACGGCTCATCCAGGAGGAGATGTCAAAACAATTAGATGGTAAAGAGGGTGTCATCTTTTCAGAATTTAATTTGGTTTAGTCAATATCTTCCTGAATAAAGCCCAATAAGAAACCTCAGATGAGCAGCGCCGGTTCTGCTGAATTTACAAAAGGCAGTAATTAATCTGGTGAAGGTGCATTGAGTCACCATGGGGCATTTTTATGGAATAAACGACCTGCTGATCTGAGTTCTGTAGAAAATCTAAGTTCTTTTAAAAGTGTTCATAAAACATTGCTTTTCTCTCGTGCCTTTGGCTGCTAATTGATCTTTTTCTGTTTTGTTTATTGTGTTTAATGAGATTGTATTGTGTTTGTGTGTTTATCTTTGTCCTGCTGTAAAGCACAGTGGGTTTACATTTGTGCTATACAAATTGAATTCAATGAGTCTGATAGGTTAACATCAGTGGGCTTCTTTGAGGTTAACCTAACTTTTTCTTGATGTCCAGCTAAAATGGCGTACCTCATGGCTCAGTTCCAGCCGGCCCACGTGAAGAGCACAGCAGGTCGTCCTGGACCTCCAGGCCCTCCAGGTAAAGATGGCAATTCTGGACGACCTGGGCCTCCTGGAGAGCCTGGTATGCCCGGACAGAATGGAGGAGAAGGACAAAGAGGACCCATGGGTCCTAAAGGTAGGACCATATCAAGACAGTTTAGGTTTTTCTTTCTTCCGAACTCTATTGTATTTGTCACGTTTCATTTGGAATGAATGGCTGTGACTCAGTGGTAGAGTTGGTCATCGCTCAACCAGAAAGTTGGAGGTTCAATCCTCGAAACCTGCTGCACAAGTGCAGTCTGTGTTTCTGGTAATTAAAGTAGAGTAAGCGTTTAAAAGAAACAGAATTTTCTCAACAATTGCCTTTAGCTCGATACAAGGCTTATCCGTTTGTGCTGCTGATACATCTAACCAGTTTCAAAACATTGTATATGTAAAATAACAGTGAAACAGTTTTCTAATAGAACACCTTGGTTTATGTAGAGTACAGTAGCTGTTATTCTGTAGGTGATATCTGTTGGGTTCTTTTAGTTCGCTAGTTAACTCAAGATGTTAACACAGCCAGGAAAGGCTCTTTCTGTACTTATTGAACACAGATGTTGTTTGTTCCATGAAAACTAAATCATTTTTCTGTTTCCCCGCTTCTTTTCAGGTGAGAAAGGAACGAAAGGAGAAAAGGGAGACACTGGCATCGGAGATAGAGGAGAGCAAGGACCTCCAGGCCCCATAGGTAACAACACCTTTAAGCTTTCTTCACACATTGTTTTTTTTTCCAGGACTGCGAGCCCCTGGAATGTTCCTGAGTCGCTTGTTTACACTCGTCCCTCACAGCAGGAGCTTTTCCGTATCCAACAGGATGTGGGCTCTTATGCACACGTCGTGGCTAAATGGTTGACAAAGCAATAGAGTCTGTCCCTTTTCTTTGGCCTTTATATCAATGGAATGTGCAATTGGACGGATTCACAGTATCACAGGACAAGTGGGAAAGAACATACTGACTAGTAGAAAAGTGTTTGAAGCAATATCATAGCATTTACGTTTGAATAACGCCATCAGCCACTTCGTAATAATTCCTGCTGCGCTACACATTGGCTCGCCCAGACTTCATACAGAAATGTGACTTGAGGTGGCTGTAACAAATGTTGAAAGAAATCTGTGTCGGAGGTGGGTCAAACTTGCTGATGTCTAGAAGATGATTTGGTGCACACATGCAGCCCACTTGGAACATTCAGGGAGTTTTGTGCATGTGTTAAAACACCAAGGTTTGTATTTTTTTAATCATCTCTAATTGTTGTTCTTTCAAAACAGGTCCAGCCGGTCTACCTGGTTATGGTAAAGATGGAAGCCCAGGACAAGCTGGAACCCAGGGAGAGCCAGGAAACCCCGGCCCCCACGGACAGCCCGGACCTTCAGGTCCTGCTGGCCAATGTGACCCCAGCCAGTGTGCCTACTATGCCAGCCTGGCACAAAGACCCCACACCAAAAACGTAAAGGGGACTTAAACAACAGAAGAGACAAAAAAAAGCTTGAAGTCCAGCTGTATTTATGAACTCGGTTGTGTCCGTCTGAATCAAAAACTTTTTACTTTTCAATATCACCTCAGTATGGAGGGCTGAAGCAATATGTGCTGCCGGTCAGATTCATTGTTTTGTTTGTTTTTGGTATGACGTTTGGGATAATAGCTTTAAGCATTGAGGGACTTTATCAGATTAAATATGCGGTAAAGAGGGCAGCTAAACCGTTTTTTTTTTTTTTCTCTTCACTTGCATGCTTCCTGTAAAGTATATGGGGAGAGAGCAAGGATGATGCAATTCTCTACTCCTGAACAACCCCATCAGGAGTAAAGACTTGGAATTCGATATTGTGTCATTTCATCAATAATCATCTAAAAATTCAGCCGGGCATTTCTCCCAAGGTTTGTCTGCACCTCCATTTATTTTGCATCAATTACTGTTCACAGCCCACACTGTCCTGCATGAAGTAATAGATGTGAGTTGCTGCACACTAAATTGATTTCTTCCAGAGATCCTTTACCAGTCTATTGGTAATTACTCAGTCAAGAGAACTATCTGTTGTATTGTCATTGATGGGAACGGTGGGTGCTGACAGTGTGAGGCACAATTTAAAATACCAATAGTGATTTTATGTGGGACGAGTGTTAATGAGTAAATGTGGGGAGCGATGAATGACTACATTTGTGCTTTCCATGCTTCCAAGCTGGAGGTAGTGTTCTTAAGCAGCTCTGTTTTGTGTTATCCTGGCATCTCAAACTGTGATGAACAAAATCACTTCAGGAAAATCCCCCCTTAACCAAATTTTACAAATAATGCTAAATGTGAAACTGTCAGTTACATCTAGTCAGCAGCAAAACAGACTTTTTTCTGGAAATAACTGTCTATCAGAAGTACAGTATATTTTGAAAATATGTGAAATAACTTTACAGAAATCTAACATACTATTGATTGATTCTTTGAAACTCAACCACTTGAGGCTTATTCAGTGTAAAGGAGAGAAGTGGACGCAGGAAGAAATGTCGTTGATTTTTACTTTTTATGTTCTAATGAAGTGGCTCTGGTCATTCTGTCGTTGAGGTATGCATAGACTTGAGCAGTAAACAGCTTTAAGGAGGTGGTATAATTGCTGCCTTTGTTCACCTTTCCTGAAAAGCTGACTGTTTCACGGTGCTCTCTCTTAATGTGCCATTTCCTTTCTGCTCGCTGAGGCTTATTAAGTGCCTACGCCGTGGCAGTGCCCGGGCAGCTCAGTGCCGCTGTGAAAAGACATTGCCTTTCTTATTTGTCCCTTGGAACCTTAAATTAGAGAGCTGCTTCCCTGCATCCTGATGACACGAGCATTGTGAAAACCATTTCAAAGATGTTTTGCCTTTCGTCCCTCATGGACCAATTAAACCTCTCCCCAGTCTCAAACTTACTGGTCACCGAGAACCTATTTATTAGCCCCTCCACAGAAGGGAACACATTTGTCTTCTTCAAAAAAAAACATGAAGAAAACCTTATACACATATAGACAAGAAGGAAGTCAGAGGACAATCCTTCAAAGTAGAGTAGGTTGGCAAGACATTCACCATTAGCTGGAGTTAAGATCCACAATATGTGCAATTATGGATATGAGCAGTCTTTCTCAGATTAACTAATGTATGTACAGCAAATTGGTTAAAGCTTAACTTTTTTTATGGTTGCTCTGAAGGTAGTAGACTCTTAAGGCTGTGCATTTTCTAAGGAGAAGTAACACTGTTCCCCTGTAAATGGGATTCATATCAAATGAAATACACATTTTGTTAATGAGATTTATCTGACATTTTGTTGGTACAACTTCATTTGCTCTTGCATATCCATTAGTATTTCGAGGCTAAATTAAAATTTGTTGGCAAAAGGTTCAATTTAAAGTTGACCAGTATTACAACAGACAATTTTTACATGATGTGGACGGTGGCATGTCTTAAACAGCAGACAGGGCCTGCGTCCACAGAGAAGGCTTTTTGTGCTGGCAGTATGAACAATTTTCATCCAGAGCCCTTCTTACCAGTGCTCACTGTTGCTAGGTTACCAGAGTTAACTTCTGCTTCCCTTGGTAATTACTTTTAGATGTGATTAAGATAGCTCTGTGTTTAGTATTTGTTACAGTATCAGCAAGAAAACATGAAAATAATGTAAAGGAGCGATGGCATTAGCAGCCTCTCTAAACCTGGAAATTATACCCTTGAAAAGATTAGTCAGAATGGCGTCTCCTCCGCCATTGTTGTTGACAAAGCTGATCTCAAAAGTTTCACAACTTCTTGATTTGGATTTGTCTGAGAGGAATGAAATTAAATAGGGTGGGGCTGTTCTAAAAGTTGAAATTCTTTCAACTGAGAGTGCTGTGAAGGCACCGACAAAAAACAACTGATGCGTTGTTGCCCTAAAAACGGTGAACTACACAGGACACAGGCCCTTATATGTGTAGGTTTTAACGTAAGAATGTTACTAGACCTGCTATTTACGGTTTTTTTGCTTTTAAAAAAAGTTGGCCGACTCATAGCCACGGTGAGATCTGAAGACGGAAAACACGTAGCTGAAAATGACTATAGTCTTTATTGCTGTCCATTGATGTCCATGCAATAAGCCTTAAACATCCAACACACTTAACCAAGTAGGTTAATACTAATGGTTTGTAATTAGCAAAGAAGCTAACTAGCTTCTTTCCCAGTTATATAATTTGGCAAAATCAAAAAACTAAACCTGACCCTTTTACTACACTTGTGGGCCCGTATTCACAAAGCCTCGTAAGTACAAAATTCTAAGTCAATCTTAGAATGAGGACATTTTCTAGGAAAAATGAAAGTTGTAAATATTAAAGTTGTTTACAAAGTGAGCCCTTAAGAGAGCTCCTAAAGTGTAAAACTGTTAGGAGGAGTAAGAAGGACTTTGACAAGACTTAAGAGTTTCTGAAGCTGAGAAGAAAATGAACTGACACTACATGAAGAGTATTTTTCACTCATGGGCTGAACAGACACAAATGATTTGTGCAGACATTTCAATCCATCTCTGACTTTTTTCAGCACAAAGTGAGACGTGCATGTTGTGTTTCTCTGAATGTGGTCAGCTCCACAGGTGTATCCAATCACTAATTACTCTTCACCTGATGATGTAACGATCTGCAGGTGAAGAAGCTGCTGCACATGTGAGCGTGTGATCTCAAACATCTTTTAGGATGTATACTTTTAAAGTACAACTTGAAAAAAATGAAATTATCCCAAAGATGCTTGTTTCAAAATGTTTATAATTACACAATGTCTGACTAGAGTCTATGTTTGACATTTTTTCTCAGTCTTTTTGGATAAATTTATCACATTATGAAAAAATGTGTCATACCTTGCAAGTGGGTGAACCAGGCCTCCTCACGAAGATTAACGTTTCTGTATCTTCCTCGCTCAGAGTTGCTCTGAGAATGTTCCAAAATCACCCTCAAGCTAGAACTCCTCGCTAGGAGTGTTTAAGCTTAGTTCAGAGCTCTCTGAGAGGATTCTCCGAATATTTGTGAATATGGGCCCTGAGGTTCAGCTCAACTTATGATATATTCCTTTACCTTTAAAGTAGCTCAGCATTTGAGAAATATTCTTATTGTTAAACCTTTGTAAAAGCGTTTGTAATTATAAAGTACAAACTGGTGCCGTTCTTTAAAGCAGAAAACTGCTATAATTGCAATAATGTTCAAATGTAGAGTCGAACCAAACTGCTCTTCAAAGCGTGATTGGTAGAAATAACCTGCTTTCTTGTCATTGTCATATCTTTGTCAGTGGTTGAGTAATGAGCTTTTAAACCGTTGCAGTGTTGCCCTTTCTTGCTTTGTACATACATGTTACAGTTACAAATACACTACAGGTTGCTTCGAAGTTGCTTTAAACGGCTTAAAACTTTTCTATGCATATAACATAAACACATCTTTCATCACTCATGAGCTATTTTAAGACATTGAAACATCTTTTAAGTTATAGTGCTAAATTATTCAGGATTTGAACCAAAATAAATGTGTCTTAATGCCTTATCACACATTTGTAAAGCTGTTTTCCTTATCTTTTACTGATGAATTGGTGCTAGAATATTTTAAATTAGTAACATATTGTAAGTATGGGAAAGAGACATGTACTGTACTGTATAATAAAGACTGGAATGGATTCATTTTATAACAATTGCTTTGTTCTGTTTCTGAAAAGTCCATTTCCAACCTAGTCTGCTATAATGATATCACTCGACATGTAAATTAGGTATATATATTTTTTTCTCTCATCCACATTCGAGAAGAATCCAAAGGTAGAGCTACTACTACTTTGCATTGAAAGGAGCCAGTTGAGGTGGTTTGGGCATCTGATTAGGATGCCTACTGGGCGCCAAGCGTGTAAATCTTGTCTGGCCTGGTAACAACCTGGAAATCATTTCTAAGAAGAGGGAAGTCTGGGTTGAATAATTTGTCTGCTGCCACTGTGACCCGACCTCGACTAAGCTAAAGAAAAGGGTTGGATGAAGTGAATGGATGGATTGGTTGATAATCCCAACAACTTCTTGTTATTCACACAATTTCAAACCATTTCTAACCAGGTCGTTTAAAAAAATGGACAGCACAGAAACAGGTGAAAGGTGAGGCCAAAAGATATAGAACTCCCTCTGCAGATTGGTTGCTATAGGTCATAAAAACTGCCTCTTACATGTTTAACAAACACATTGAGCAAATAGACGTCACATTAACTTTACTCAAACACGGTACCCTTCATAAATGTAGGTTATCATCATGCCGACTAATGTCCAAGTACTCTTTCCTGATAAATTACATTCCTGATGAATTTGGTTTTGATGAATGATTTGATATTAAAAAGAACAGATAATAGGATTGACAACTCTGTTGACGAATGTGGCCTCTGCAGTATTCTTTACAAAACAACCAAAGTCGAGCAGGGAGGCAGAGAAGAAAAAAATACTGACGCAAGAGTCATCGAACTTTCAATTTAGTATATTTGGTATATTTGCTAGTATCTGTCCAGGGATATTTTGACTTTTGGACGCTAGGAGTAGATGACTTAATGTATATATTTATATGCCTATGCTTTAAACCCACTGACTCTAAGCCCAGATAAGATCTATTCAGTAGCTGTCTTTTGAAGGTCTGCTCATTCCAGCTGTGAGGTAAAGGTCATGTTTGATCTGTGAATGTGTTTGTACTGTGAAGACACAGGTGGGGAAGATGTCGAATTCACTTTGTTTCCTGGCAACAGTGACATGTCCCCCTGATTACAGGTTTCAAAACAATTTCCGTGTGGAATTTCATTGATCCTTCCATGTGTACACAGAATGCACCAAAATCTTTTAATCATTCTATGAAATTATATGGCTGACTGTCACTTGTGTATGTTTAAGTTTTGTTTAATTTTAACTACGACATAGCTACAGCAGTTTGATATAGAGTTTGAGCTTCAGAAAATCCAAGAATTCTAAATACATTACTAAGCCACACTTCCAAAACATATCACTTTATTACATTTTTGAGAACATTATCGTGAGAAAATCAACCAAAACATTATGATCCTAAATGATATGGCAAATTGTTGTAAATGTCAGCTCAGGTCCGTTCATATTTTTGTTGTTTTTTACTAATCAAAGATTCATGTTTCATTTTATTTTTATTTTTTTTTATTTGGCACATGACTGCAGTGGTGAATTATTGGGTCGTAAATGTCCCCTGTCATTCTGTAAGTCTTACATGTGGCTAAAAGAGTAGAAGTAAGTTAGGGAGCTTATCCAGGTAGTGGAAAAGTACATGCAAAGGAGTAAAATTAGAGATGAACATCTAGAATGCTTTACAACCTGCTGGTGTATTTTCCTGAAAGAAGGGGCTCTGCAGATATAACCGCAGAGATTTTTGGTCAACTCGTGGGCCTCTTTGCCTGTCGTCAGCTGGAAGAAGTTTCTTTGGCATCAGTAGCAGCTATCTTTGGACATTAGATAAGCTTTCACTATAAATCACATACAAGATAAAATGTCTATACAGTATTCTACAGTTGTGCATGGTCTCTGTTCCCTCTACACCTCTTAGAGCCGTGGTTCAGATGGAGACATGTGAAGACTCCCAAAGTTGACCACGTCTGGACTCATGAAAAGCCCTGAAACGTGGTCTCTGCCGGATGAGATCTGGATTGTTTCAATGAGCTGGGATGTCTCATGGTTATTTGTATCCAGCAGACTTCTTTCCGCTGACCATATAGAGAGGTGGAAGTCTGTTACAGGTGGATGGATCACAAAGTCCGGGTGGCCCTGAAGGTCCCCTCGGACCGGCTGCTCCAGGGGCACCAGGATTTCCTGTTTCACCTCGTTCTCCATTTTTTCCATCCTTGCCGATGCCAGGAGCCCCTGCGGCACCTAAGGGAGAGAAGTCAAAATGTGAGATTTCATAATGAAAAGGAATATAATAATCTACAGGTACAGTTTGCCTGTAGCAAATTATTGAAAATATTCCCTTTGAACCTCTTATATTTTTAAGTTTACTTTCATTTCAAAATGATCATAAAAACCTTTAATTTGAAGGATTCTGTTTCTTATTGTTCACAGTAAGATAGATCCTGAGCAGAACATTCAGTACTGATTCCTGTACTTGTGGGAGCTTATTGAGTAATAAGCCACAATACCCGCCCTGTGCTTTTATTGTGAAATGCTGCTTGACCTACATGGAGGTACTTTCAGAGCATCACTTGAGTGAAGACAGTGGTGGAAAACAATTTTCAAAAGTGTGTAATATTTCTAGAATTTCCATACAGACACAAGTGTAATTTTGAGTATGCTGAGTCATCATTGCCTCTTAAGAAGATGAATTAATTGAAAATGCAAAAAATTGATGTTCTTGTTTTCAATGCCTGTTTACGTTCACATTGACACAAACTGTTTAGCCAGTAAGGTGGCAGGAAAGACAAGAACAGCCTTTACACCATGAAAGTATTCATATCTCATAGTTGATTTTTATTCAAGGAAATGCCTTTTCTGTTTGCTGTGTGCTTCATCTTTCCTGCCTTCTTCCATTCATTTGAATACTGCAAAAGGCCATATTGTGTAAGTTGATTATCTAAACGAGCAGACTGGTTGTCCACAGGTGACATTTTTTTTTGCGTAGGATGGCATTGGCAAGACGCCCTCCTCTGCCTGTGATTGAATACACTGAGGGCCTACTTACACTAGCAATGTTGTCTTGTACCGTGCTTACCCCCCCCCCGATTCTAAGTTTGACTTTTTATCTCATATTTTTTGATTAACCAAAAACAGCTTCTGAAAAAATGTGTCATACTTAGCAATGGGGTCAACCACGCCTCCTCACTAAGATAAAAGTTTCAAGAAATGGTTTCTAAATCAGTCTTAAACTAAAACTCCTTGCTAGGAGTGCTTAAGCTACTTTAAGAGCTCTCAGAGGATTCTCAGAATTTCTGTGAATACAAGCCCTGGAGTTTAGGCCCTGCACTTTAGGGGTGAAGCGTGCCACCAGCACGTAATATCAAAACAAGCAGCAAACGAACAAATCATCCTCAGAAGGACAAAGAAACATCTGCATGTTTTTTTCCTCTTTATTCCTGCATGATATTGTAGTTCTGATGTTTCAGAAATAGATCCGGTGTGAATGGGCACGCGCCACCTGACGGAACAAAACTGTGGACAGACGGACCGTGGCGCACATGGAATATTTGTGAACATGCCTTTACCCAGACAGACAACAACAAGCCAATTGGACACAGAATAGGGTGGGTCTTGCCTCTGCCCCGCAGGTCAGTTCCTCCAGGAAGTCGTGATGTTGCAATCACAACAATTCACGCAAATTCAACCAATCCCCGTGATTTCTGGGCGACCCTGCAATTTTGTCCAATCACCGCAACTTTTCTGCAAATTTGAACAATCAAAGTACTTTTTCCCACGACTTTCACCAATCAGAGTAGTCCCCCACAAAACAAAGCGAGCAATACATCACCAAAGTTTAGTGACAACGGACCAAACTCACTTCCCTGTTTATCTGCACTCAGGAGAGTGTGCCTGAAGCATTTGTGTGCTGTAAAGAAAAGCGCTGCAGGACCGTCCTGTCTCCATGACAACATTTTGTTGACAAAGTGCCGCTGTGTAGCTGAAACTGCTCAGTCTCTTTTTACTGCATGTTTGATATTTTTGATCAGTTTTTAACCCAGGAGACACAGAGCATAGACGATCTGGGTACAAGATACGAAGACATAAAATACTGGGAATACAGACATACTGAAAAGAGCAAACGTGAAGTCAACAGCGCCTTTCAGAAAAGATGAAAGAGCTTGGCGTGGCCACACAAAAATCGCAACATGCATTGCAATTTTTTTGGGAAAAGCTGCCGCGAATTCAGGCATTTTAGGCCGCAACAATCCCCCAAAAAGTCTGTGAAATCCTGGAGGTAATGGCAGGTAAACAAAAATTACAGCATAGTCCAATAACAGTTATCAGAGGAGATTTAGAAGTTGGTATACGAAATTAAGATGGACAAATGTGTAGATATACCTGTGTATAGCCTGATATCTATATTTGTTGCAATCGCCCACTCAGCTGGCTTTGGCAGTATTAATAAGAACAGTACCAGCAAAAGACTGCAGGTTTGTAGTGCTATCCCAGAACCCATTATCGATCATCTACAAGCGTTGGAGCATTTTTTTTTCTATTCTTAAATTTAAAAGGTTGCTCAAAAATAGCAGCATCATTATGGTTATGTTTCCTTATTAAAAAAGGTCATTATGCAATGTTCAGTGGCCACGTTACTGCAGGGTACTCAAGACATTTAGTAATTCTATGGTTCTCATCGTGTCAAGACATTACCTGGTGCCCCTGGTGCGCCTTGGCTCCCTTTGATTCCTACCCCATCCTCTCCTTTGTCTCCCTTCTCTCCCTTTTCTCCAGCATCACCTGCAGAGGAAACACAACTTAATGTTAATGTGAAATAGAGAGGCACAGATATTCACTGCTATAGGGATGAAGTTAGGAAACTTAATGAGTCCATTCTTATTCCACCCTTTTTAGTGAGTCATTAATTGTATAATATTATGCATAGGTGAATCCCTTCCATCTGTGGAGCACTGCTGCACTGTGCATTACTTCTGTCACTATAAGACAAATGTATACCGCCTGGGCCCACTTCATTGTTTCTGTAAAGCTTAACGTAATGTTTAACTGCATCCACGGTGTGAAACACTCACCAAGAAACAAAGGGTGAACATGGTGACAGCAGCACAGCTTATCTGTCAGCAGCTTTGGAAATCTTATGATAGACTGTTTGAGTGCACCATTGAGTGTCATAGAGAGGATTTAAAAAGGTAAACTGACCCTTCTTGCCCGGTGTGCCTGGGATTCCAAAGTAGCCAGGATGGCCTTTGGCACCTGTTGCCCCTGGGGTTCCTGCTGCTCCTGCTGCTCCTGCTGGTCCAGGGGGCCCGGGAGGTCCTGACGGTCCAGGAGTACCAGGTGCACCAATGGCTGCTGGCTTCTTCAGGAACTCTTTCATAAACTCTGCTAATTGTTCTGGTTGGAGAAAAACAAACCGCTTAACATGAGAAAGGGTTTTTACTATAGTCGTCTGAACAGAAGAGACATTGATGTGAAAGTGGCAAACTGCACCTTCAACGACAGCTGAGCACATCATCCGAAGCTTCTCATCAGTCACTTTGGGTCCCTGTGAATAAATGAATACACATTGCAAATAAAGTAAATATTTGCAAAGCTTAAAGACAAACCAAAATAATCCTCTATGAAATGATATCATGATGCACTGCTCGAACACAGTTACCATGCATCTCATCTACCTCCATGCAAGACCCAGTGTGGGTCTGCACAGAAATGCTTCAAGCTAAATGCTAATGCCAGGTTCCTAACATGCTCCAGTGACAAGCTAACATGTCAATGTAAAGGTTTTATTGAAATGACGAACAGCGTAATTAACCAATATTCATGACAAATACTTTCTCAAGACACTTAACAAGATGGGCATGTCTACACCATACCATTTATTACATTATTTACATAAACCAAACACGGATCCACCATGAGCTTAACATGCAGCAGCATTTAGAATTGGGAAGAAAAAACTGTTTTAAGGGGTAGCACCAAAATGTTTCACAAATTGGCCAGGCCGGGAAAAGGAGAATGAATAAAATGAATTAATTGGTCTACAACCAATTCTTCGGAGACAAAATCAATATTTTGGGGTTGAAATGTAAACTTACATGTCCACTACAACATTGATCAGCTAAACAAAGGCCTATTAAGAGTTATTTTATATAGCACTGAGTATAATTAACCCGATGGGGGCAGAACAGTTTACTGTTCATTGTTTGCTTTTAGATGCCTTTCTGTCACTTGTGTCTGCGAGGAAGCAACAAAAAAATGTCCGGAAGCCTCTTGGGGCAGAAGGCCCTATTACCAGGGTAAAAATGAGAACTCTGTTTTTATAGGCATCACATTAAAAAAACCAAAAAAAAAACCAAAGAGGCATTTTGCTTTGTTTGTACAGTAAAGGTATTCCATGTACAGAGGCTATTTCTCTTTGCACTGGTTACAGGTTCAACTTCCAATCCTGATGATGCTTGGTGCATGTCATCCTCAACTCTTCACCCCCAGTTTCCTGTCTCCCTACATATAATCAAAAAAAAAGAGGATAAAGGCAAAGTGGCCTCAGCACAGATCATTAAAACCTTTATGATTTTGACACTACTGTCAGTGATTGTCAGTCTTCTTAAGAGAAACTGCACCAGTTGGGGTTCAATCTCTAGATACTTTTCAAGGTACTGGGAGCCTTTGGCCAGGATCACATGTCATCAGGTGGTACCAGACCATCACTAAGTGTTGTTCTACCTTAAACCTCATCACTCAGGCTGAGCATTGGCAGGCTGGGCATTGCTTGCCAAATATCATCCTGCCGACTCCATATCTAGCAGGAGACTCGTCCTCCTCCTCATCCTGTGAGCTGCTTGTTTCTTGCTCATTTCATCAAGGCCAAGAGCTGACAACAGCTACCATGCTGGATTGGCTGGGAAACCTCTGCAACTAATTTTCACAGGGAACAACCATTTATCCAATCTCTTACCCTGCACTTGTTAAAAAAGTAATGACACGTCATGGTCTTTCTGTCATGGTCATATTTGCTTCCCTTCTTCCATGGCACTGTCAGTTCAACAAGAGTTATTTTCTTGCCTTTGTGTAACGACACACAATGTCCAAGTGAAAGGTTGTGTGCATCATTGCTGGGAACTGCAGCCTCTTTCCTACATCTATTCTCCTCCTTTTGGTTTAGAGAGGCCTTACTCCCATTGGGTAATCATGCTGGTAATTACTTCAACACTTACAAATTACACAGACTATAGTTTTGGTATTGTGTGACAGTACAGAGTGTTCTCGTTTATTGAAGATCTATGTTGCTCAGTTTTCTAGCTTCACTTTTGGCTGAACTCATTCTTACTTGTGTCCGTAAATAGTGTTGCACACTTACAGGTAGACCTCTGGGGCCCGGTGTTCCAGGAAGGCCCGGTTCTCCCTCCAGCCCTCGAGCTCCTATTGGACCAGTCAAACCTTCATGTCCGGGCAGGCCTGGTCTGCCTTCATCTCCTGTAGCTCCCCTCATGCCCTTCTCCCCTCGCTTATTGTGAAAAGGAATTATCATCCCAGTCAGACATTAAAAAGAGTACAACAGTATGCACATTTATTTTCTCTTGTCGCGCCATCAAAACAAATAAAGCATGTTGAAGACAGGAGTCCTCAGGCAACTGTTTAGTAAGAAGAGATTGAGAGTTGAAGTACAGAAAGACGTATTTCAATACCTCTCCTTTGATTCCAGGAACACCAGGAGGGCCCTGTAAACATTTGTATAAGTTAAAAAAAAAGATTCACAATAAAAGCTGATGCACTTTGATTCAACAAAATCAGCTCTATTTACCTGGTCTCCTTTCACTCCGATGTCTCCTGCTACTCCTGTGTCACCCTGTTCAGAACAGTAGCATGTCGTTGGACTGGTTGTAGCTAACTCACAGATGAATTAAGAACAAATGGGAATGATTGTAATTCTTACCTGACTTCCTTTTTCTCCCTCTGGTCCCATAGGCCCCTGAACAACACATAACACAGAGTATGAACTTCACTCAGACTACATATTCTCATAGTTTTAAATGTGTTGAAGTAACATTGATAAAATAAAATGAGATTTGTCTAACCTGGTCACCTTTGTATCCGGTGTGACCCTTCATTCCTTTGGCACCAGTGTCACCTTTGTCTCCTTTATCGCCCTAGATACGAACATTCATTAAATCTAGATTTATAGTTTCACATCTTAATTTTAAATATTTCCCCTTTGTTTAGGTATTATGTACCTACTGTACTCATGTAGATTTTTTAAACAATGACCTAACTTAAAAAACAAACAAACTTGCGGGTAGTCAAACGTTCATCAACTTTATCAGATCATATGTGTGAAACATCGCAGCTTTGTGAGAACAAGCTATTATAACTATTATTCAGCTGGACAAATCAAGATCCAGTATTTACTAGTGTTGTAGTCAAGACCTCACTAACTGAAGCCAAGACCGAGACAAGATCAAGACATTTAGGGATTGCGACTAAGTCAAGACCAAGACCAAGGCAAGGTGAGACCAAGACAAGTCCATAAATATCAATGAAAAATCATTATCTTTTGTTAGGGGCCGTGTCACTTAATCAGACCATAAAGCTGGGAAGATTGCAAGTGTAACAAGGGGATAAAAATTTGCATTATGAATGCAATGAACTTATCATTTATTTTAGAAATGGGCCTTTCCTTTGAATGAAAGTAATAATGTAGAAAAATAGCCATTCAGTAGTCGTCTAAAGCGGTCTTGATTTAAATCCAGAGTCCACCCAGTCTGAGACCGAGTAATAAATGCTTTCTTTTCTGAGACCAGACCTTTTCAAAAGTTGTCTCTTTTCCAGAGGTCTTAAGACCAAACCCAGATTTTGAGTAATACAACACTAGTGCCCAATATATCATACATCTCGAGGACAGGGCTCACTTAGATACCATGGAGTCCAATTATGAAACACTAATGTTTACTTATAAACACATTTTCTATTTTTCTTTGTCCAGATACAAAATGAATACAAATGTTAATATATGATCTAAATACGTGTATGCAGCTAAACAAACTTTATTACACATACACATTATTAGTGTCTCACCTGTATGCCTGGAGGACCTGCAGGCCCCACAGGTCCTTGTTTTCCTGTTTCACCCTGCAGAATAATCACACACACAGTTAGCACATCAAATGAGTAAATACTGATTTAACTGAAAGCTAGATCCAAAATAACACTGAAATATGAAAATACTATTTGAGCAGGAAACCCCGAAAGCTAATTGAAAAGTGAAAGTCAGCTCACAGTTGATCCTTTAGCTCCTGTTTGCCCATCTTCTCCGTCTGTTCCAGGCTCACCCTGTTGCAAACGGTTGAGTACATTAGTTTGACTTGAGGCATCAAACTAACAAATAAACAGAGTAATATCATTATGATGTGTTATCAAAGGCTTGCAAAGGGGATCTTACAGCTTTTCCAGGAAGTCCAACTGGTCCGGTCGGTCCCTCAGCACCTGTTTCGCCCTAAGCGCACAACAGGAATTTTGTAAGTTTAGAAATCTAATTTCTGTTTTTCTGTTCAAGTTCAATAGTGCACCCGAAACATTTTGGATGTTCTTCAGCATGCCTCATTAAATGTAAGATGAATCCAATTACCTTTTCACCAGGGGGTCCAGCTACTCCCTGTTTGCCTGGAAGACCCTAAAAGCAACAACGCATCATATAAAAAGAAATTAGAAAATAAAATAATCTACACCCTTCTGTGAATATATACTATAAAAACAATAAATAGTTTCTATATGCTGCATTCAAGTTAAATAAAATCTATTGTATAAAGAAGTTCCTTAACTGTGAATTGCTTTACATCAACTTCCATGTAGTAATTATAACAAAACCAATAAGTTATACAAAAGTATCAGGAATCAACTGACTCCTCACTTTTGCCAATATCTTCATGTTTATGGAACAAAGTAAAGAGATATGGTCAGAGAAGCTGCTTATCAAGGCAGACATCTGCTTGGGACCCCAGACCAGCAGGGGGCCCCTAATGCCTTGCAAATTTGGCAATGACAGTAGGAAACTTCCGAATGGGTCCCATTTGACCGCACTCACTGTTGTTGCCCTACTAAGTGCATGCATTATTGCTGTGAAAACCATCATTTTTGTCTACAGTAAATCTGGCTTCTTCCATGTGTCACCCCTGCAGGCCATTAGAGGGAATGTTTGGCACTTCAAACACGCTTCACTTTTGAAACCAAGTGACTATGTCCACTTTCTACATAACAGTCTTTGCTGCACTACTAAGGATTGAACACACTTATTTTTGTGTATAACAAATGCTAACATCCGTTGCCTAGCGGTTAGGTCACACCCCCTTACAGAGGTTATAGTCCTCCAAGTGTGCAGTGCAGGTTCAAATCTGACCAGCTGCTCTTTCCCTGCATGTCATTCCCGACTCTCTTATTGTCCTTATGCTCTGCTATGTCCACAGTTTTGTCTAAATAAAAGCAAAAACCCCCCTAAAAAAAAAACAAACAACCATTTTTAAATCCTTAGAAGTTCTTTAGCTTTGCATTTTTCTGTTTTGCTACTACTTGCATTTTATAAACTATCGAAATGTGGGCTATAAAAAAAACGGTTGTTTTTCGACCATGTTGTTTGTACAGTCAGTTTGACAGGTCTTATTTGTTAACTTTCCCCTCACACATACACAGGCTATAGTAGTTGGCATTAGACTTCCTGGTCTAACAAACAATGGTACTCTTGACATTAGATGATCCATCCTGTTTGGGTTTTATGTTTTATTTAATGGACCTGCTCTGTGGCACCAGAGAGGAGCTACAGCATGTACAGCATCAGTTATCTTTGACTCAACTTACTTTGAATATAACTTTGGAGAGTCATAACTACCAAGTTAACAATAGCTATTAAGTTTAATAGATATATATTTTTTTTTTTAATAAAAGAGAATTAAAAAATGTAGCGAGACTTACTGGAATACCCACAATCCCCCTGACACCAACAGCTCCAGGAGTACCAGCCTCCCCCTGTTGAGCAGAAATGTAAAAAGTATATTAATGAGAAGAATAGATTAATATGTGGAAGGTAATATACACTGCATACAAATGTGAAGAAGTATATGCCTTAAAGGAAAGACCATGTTACAGACATTTATCTTTATACTCACTTTAAATTAAAAGAAATAACACATCTCTGCAAATTCATTTCGTCATGGTCTGGTATGGCCATGTTCCTATTCCAGATAAATTAACAACTGGCTGAAGCATCTGTTGTATAGGCTGCAATATTTACATTTAGTTTACTTGTTGAGGTTTAGTGCACAGTAATAGTGAAAACACTGTATCTCATACTTTACAGCCTATATGTGGATATGTCTGGTTAGAAGAAGGAAATATAATGAACACAAGAACTTCTGATATTTCTTAATCTGCTGATAGTTAGAAGTCACCTTGGCTCCATCAACTCCAGGAAGTCCGTCCAAACCGTCTTTACCAGGCTCTCCCTGCAACATCACACATTGTTATATCCGTGTGTTCCATCAACCACAATAAGAGTTAATCCAATCCCATCAGTATACTCACAACTTCTCCTTTGTCCCCTTTAGGACCCTGCTCCCCTGGAGGACCCACTGCTCCCTAATCAAATTAAAGTTTTTAATTGAAAGTCTTTCAGGTAAAGTGGCAATAATATCAAGGGACTTAAAAGAACAGAACTCACCTCTTCACCTTTAGGCCCCTCCAAACCCTGACGTCCACGGATTCCCTCCACACCCTGAGACATGAGATTAAATCAAAGATACTTCTGGTGAGTTGGTTTTCGATCACATGCTGCCTTTTTCTTTGCAAAACACACAGAAGTGATTAAACTAGGATTTCCTTACAGGAGCTCCAGGTGGACCAGTTGGTCCTGGGACGCCGTTGAATCCAGGAGGACCCTATGAACAAATAGAAGTTAGTTTAAATATGTTGCTCTAAATTGTCATCATCACCCCCCAACCCCCTTCCACACACACATTTGTTGTAACTAATGTTTAACTGACTTTGTCTCCTTTTTCTCCGTGGGCTCCAGGGAATCCAATGGGCCCTCTTTGTCCCTAAAACAAAATAAGAGCATTGAAAGGAAAATCATTCATGATGGTTCTTGGACTTCTTGCAACACAAGGTGAGTGAGAACTGTTTCCTTACATCATCTCCCATGCGACCTGGAGGCCCCTGAGGTCCTGATGCTCCATCATCCCCCTGTGGGAGAAACACAATTAAGTTGATTCGTGCGTATGTGCTTATTGGATAATCATCATAATCATGTTATGCTGTTAAGAGGCTAAAATCAAATGATTTCATTGCGGGTCATTCTGGGTATCTTCAAATTGACTAGTTAACACAGAGCATGTGTCGGAAAGAAATCACATACCTTCTCTCCAGGTATTCCATCTTTTCCAGGCTCTCCATCTGTACCTTTGTGTCCCTGAATTAAGAAATATAGTTGCAAATTGACAACAACATATCCATAGTGTGAGCTTGCTGAGGCTTTGATCATCAGCAGATTAACATTACTGTAATGTGTTGCATTAGAGCCAAAGGTCTGTATTAGCAGTTCAAATAAGATAAGATACTCCTTTCTTGTTGTTGCTCTGTCTGTTAGTCTCTATCCATCTCTCACTATCTGCATCTCCCTTTATTCCACTTCCCAAGCCCAACAACGGCATGGAAGATAGACACATCGTTTTCATGCTATGTTTTAAATGAAGTTCATATCTTAACATAGGCTCAGGAACAGAACCAGGCCCAAACCCCACACGTTCAAGTACCTGACAGGCCTACTTACATCCTGGTCACCCCACTCCATTTCAACCCACCCTCCCTTCCCTCACTCTCATCCGTTCACCATCCCCTCCTCATTCCCTTTCTACTCTCTCTTATTCTGGGTAAAGTCTCAGCTGTAATCAGTTCAGGTATACATATATCATATGTATTCACATTAAATATGTAAAAGAATATTGTTGTGACATGGACCTTGCTAGTGAATAAGATATAAAGCGACTGAATGAAAAACCACCATTCAACTTGCACAGAATAGATAATTAGCCTCACATATTTAAGCATTACAAATGATCAAATTTAGTTTGTTTTAAATATAAAGTCACTGTTTGCATCATGAAGTATAGGACTATAAAATGTGTGCAGCATACTAAAAAATGTTGTGTGATACTAATGAAGCCATAAACAAATTCCTTGCTTTGCAGCAAGGCTTAGTTTTACCAAAATAAGTTTTTTTTTCACTTTGTACAATTTATGAACCCAAATATTTAAGACATATTACCTTCATGGAGAGAGGAACCAACAAAGCATCATTATAATGTAATCTGATTGGATTTTTAGATGAATATACAGTATGTTTGAAATTCCTCACCTTCATCCCGGGTAGCCCGGCCAACCCCCTGGGTCCTGCAGGACAGGCAGCAGGACACTAAAAAGTATGCAGAGAACCGGACAGAAAGGACTGGAATGAGAAATGGAATAAATAAACAAATCCTCAATAAGCATAGCTGCTTCTGCAAAGCTTCTTAGCTTCAGTGACTCAGTTTAATCAAACATGCACTGTCACCACTCCAATTGCCATGCAGCCAGGAAACATTCAGCAGTGTGTGAGACAGTAAAACACTCACAGCTTCCCCACTTCCCTCATTGCTGGCACCAGGCGGTCCCTAAAACACAGCAGAGTGACATCCAAAATATCCATGGGGGTTTTTTAGATGTCCACATGAATCCACCACAGCAGAAATTCCCACAGAGATAATGTGAAAAGACAGCAAGCATGCATCGTCTTGTACACCCAAGATTTCTCAAGATGAAGAAGTGTCAAAAAATAGAGATGAAAGATTAGAGAGAGTCCTTTAGGGGTTACACCTATTCAGAAGATAGTCACTGTTAAGTATGTGGACACTGAGCACGTGGAAAACGTTGGTATGCTATAATGAGTTGCCACTGTACAAAATATGAGTAGATAAAAACAACAGGAGAATCTATGGAGGGGAGTCACAATGTTTAAATCTGTTCCAGAGGCTTTTTTTTTCTCCAGACAATTATTGTTTGGTTACAATATGATAATAAGTTTTGACATGAAAAGAGTCACACTGATATATCAGGTAATATTGAAAACTAGCAGGTGTAATTTCAAAAAAACATATTCACTTGTTAAGGAATATGTAAAAAATACAAACGTAATATGTATCCTGAAAGAAATGTTGATGTATTATGTTACTTAAATGATACCAAACATGGCTCTCTAGTTCTTACCACAGGCCCTGGTGGGCCAGGAGGGCCTGGAGGCCCTGCAATTCCCGCATCCCCTCGAGGTCCAGGTGCACCCTACAAAAATAGAAAGGATTATAACACTTAAACCACTTGAGAAAATGTCAAAATCTGAATGAAGTCTGTTTGGTGATTTAGTTCCAAAAAGTCGATTCTTGTTTCATTGTAAAGGAACTTCTCCCTGTTTGAAAAATCTGCAACACTTATGATGTTTCTCTTGAAAGAATATAGCCATGCCTCCATTTGTCATTCACCCATTCTGGACATGTCTTGTTGGATGCAGGGTAAGCAAATAAATCCAGACATCCAGATAGTCCTTGGGTAACTTGAGGTGTCCCTAAGGTGTCCCAGGTGAGATAAATTATCCAGTGTGTTTTGTGACTACCTTTGGAGCTCTTACCAGATGAGATTTGTGCAGAAAAAGAAGCGAGTCAAAGGTACCCGGAGGCATCCTAAACAGTTGCCAGAACCACTAAATCAGGTTCCCTCCGGGGCACAGGAACCAGCTCTACACCAATACTTATTCTTGATGTCTGAACTTCGCTCCGAGCTTGCATCTTTTAGGCTGAGCCCAGCCATTACATAGCTGAATATTAATTTTAAGATCGTGTCTCTTTCAATAGCTTATGGACAAAGGTCAGGGTATGTCTAACTCAGAAGCTTTACTTTGTCGGTCACTTGCCTCTGTATTTGATGGTATCGTGTAACACCAAAATGTTAGTCATTCTCTTGTTTTTTTTAACCATTACTTGTGAATAAGACCCCAAGATGCTTGAACACTTTTGCTTGTGGCAAGACCCCAAGATGCTTGAACACTTTTGCTTGTGGCAGTGACTCACTCCCAACCTTCGCTTCACTCTGGAGCCAGACCCTTGATGCGCCTGGTCAATAAATGGAGCTGCTGGGCTTTTTGCCCAACACCCTCAGGGAATAGCATTGGGTTTGGGTGCATTAAATGCAGTGTAACAGGTTTTTTTAATGTAAGATCTCTTAAAAGAAGGTGTTAGAAATGTAGTGGCGAGAAATGTATTTTTTTCTCCTTGAAAAACCTTTCACATTTCAGAAAAGTATCAAATACAGTAAAAAGGTTAAACTTGTGTAATGTACAAGACCTTTACATGTACTAGTAGTACAAAACAATGTACAACAGACTTTTCAAACATCTATTTGAATTAAGGTTCTTTGTATTGCAGCATATCTTGTGCCGTACGAAGACTCACCTCAGGCCCAATGTTTCCTTCATCTCCTGGGATTCCTGGTTTCCCTGGTGGTCCCTTTAGATAACGACACAGAAAAGTTAGTATGCTATGCTATGCTATGCTACAATATGATACAATACACTTATTTGCCATGGACTGCAAGTTGTTGTATTTGTGTAAAGCCAACAACTATCTACATTTATGTTCACTGTTGATTGTTCAAGAAATAAAGACAAATATATAAAACTTATTTGAACTATAATGAATACGTACAGCAGGTCCTTCAGTTGCTGGGCCCTGTGAAATTACATAAAAAAATGATTATTCCAAAGTATAGTAATATTCAGTTACATTGCATGAAATCTCCATACATTTATCTTGTTATCATGCATTTCCACTTACAGGAGAACCTGGAGGTCCTGGAAAGCCAGGAAGCCCCTGCAGTCAAGAAAGAACCAAGTCATTGACATTGGTGTATGCTTAAATCACTGATTTATAAGTGATGCACTTGGTAACTCACTCTTTCTCCTACAGGCCCTCTTGGACCCATTGGACCAGATTGACCCTGAAGATAACAAACAAATAGTCACAAACAGACAATACAGGAAGATCATTTTCTGTGTATGCATACGAGGGTAAGTGTCCTACAGCAGATCCTGGAAGGCCGGGCAGACCTCTCTGTCCAGGAAGACCGATCTCTCCCTGCTCCCCTTTGCTGCCCTGGGAAACAGACACAACAAGAGTAAAACAACGTTATCTTCTTCCTGCATCTTTCAGCACTGTGTTGCTAAGATACAAAGTGGTAGTCAACATTTCATAGATGAAAGGGTGGGCCACTTTACTGTTCCTTAGATCAACAACAACCCAAGCTTGTGTAGGGCTGTGTAAATATCAAATGGGTTGGACAGTAATATAGCAACCATAGATGACAGAGAGTGCAGTTAGCATGTTGCCTCCATTTAACCCTCAATTCAGTCAGTGAAAGCTATTTTGAAATCGGACCTCTGTAACATATAATTGCAAATAAATTGTGTGGCTTGTGTTATGTGTTATAAAAATGTCTTCTAAAATGACCTTTAATTCACTTGGTATGTTAACATGCACAATTAACCCAAATAATGGTTCATGCTGGATCTGGACAATTAATTGCATTACTGTATGTCCCAGTAAAACACTGGGGGTATTTGATTGACTGACAGACTCTGTATGACAGGAAGCTATATGTCCCCTTTTAGCTAGTTTCTGTTGGACTTTCTACTGGTTGAATTATTACGTCACTTTCCAAACAATCAACTTAACAATTGTAAAACTGGTCGAATATATTGTATAGTAAAAACATGGACAATTTTACAACTCTGAACATTTTGTATGCACTCAACACTTGACTTTTGGTGTAAATTAGACACACACTTTCACTTGTGCTGATGGTGATATCCAAAGGCAGGAGTTAAAACAGCATGCTTGCATACCCATTTAGGCATCTGGGTCAAAGCCTGGCTTGATAACTCTGTGATGTGCAGATATCCTAGGCAAGTTTTTGGCCAACTTTTTCCTTAAATTTACATGAAGTCTGGCCTAAATATAACCACATGAGATTGGTTCATTTATACCCCAAAAGAAGAAATCAGATGCCAATGGAGGAGGAGCATATTTGTGAGACACAAATGGGTGAATTGTGTTTCCATATGAGATGTGACAAAGTGTAAGGATATATACTGACTTCAGATAAAACTAAGTTGTAGATCATCATTGACTGGGACTTAGGTGGAGAATTGAATGTGATGGTTACTTTAAAACTTTAGAAACATCTAAAACACAAACAAGTACCACTTTACAGTATGTTGGCTAAAGTGTCTATAGCCTAACTACGAATACTAAAGCAATAGCCTGCTTTTTAGTGGATTCTTTCTAACTAAGCAGCAGCTTTCTTAAAACTATATGCCTTTGTATCTAATATTTTTTGTAATGTTGGAGAAACTTGCAATTGTTCCTTTAAAGTGTAATCTTAAAATAAGTACTCCCATTAGTCTTGTCTTGGTAAAAAAAAACATTGTGAATATTTGTGAATGCCTTAACATAGTTATCAATTCCCTGCAGAATCCTGCAGAAAACCCCCCAAAAAAGACCACAAAAAGGGAGAATAAATCAACAGCTTGCATAGTATTCTGCCAGTGTGTTTATGTATTTCATACTTACAGGAGTCCCTGTGCTACCAGGAGAACCTGGAAGACCCTGAAGAGATAGCACAAATCCAAAGAGTTAAAGAAAATAAAACTTTCTCCATGTTGATTGAAACGATTCAAAAAATACAAGACTGTACTGGTTTGCGGGAAGAATAAGTTTCTGCTTACATCTCTTCCGTCCCTGCCATTTTCTCCTGCAGGTCCCCGAGGACCCTCTGGGCCAGGGGCTCCTGGGGGTCCTTGGAGTGATCTGTCAGGCTGAGAGAGGAGACATCCAATCAGAAAATGAGAATGAAATTATTTTATAAACATCAATATGATTTATTACTTTAAAGGGTTATTAAAAACACATTTTTGTTGAATTAGGCTGAAAAAAGGACACATTGGTAATTCACAGGCAGACATGTTTCAGATTTTTGAACAAAGAAGAACAATCATATAACAGTAAACAAAAACAAAAAAACACCATTTCTAAATAAGATTAAGAACAAAGAGATGAGGTCATTAGGCAATAAAGCACTGAAGTAGATTATTGGCTTAAAATCTCAAAGCAAAGGGAAGTAGAAAAGATAAATAAATACCTCAGCATTGGCATACATCTGAAGAAGCAAGAGAAATCAGAAAAAAAGGAGTTAGTGAAAGTAGTTACACCACCCTCACCATAAGAGTCAGCAGAAGCGCATCAGTTCATAATCATAGGAGTGAGTATTTCATGCTATCGTTTAAATGTACAGCCCAAAGTACCAACACTCCCCATCTACAGAACCACCTCACAGCTGGATGCAGAAATGTTAGCCTGAAATCTACTAGAACCCACCAGGCCAGGAAATGTTTCCGCCTATAGTGAGTGGAACATTTGCATCTTGAAGTGATTGAATAAAAACAGGAGTACTGCAGACTTTCAGATGGTAGACAGCAGAGTGGCATTTCCATTATAGGCTACAGTATTTTTCAGAGGCAGAAATCTCATTAAAACTAAACTGATGTAAAACACGTTTCTCCAACATGAAAGCCAACTAAATTTACACAGACTTACACCACGTGTGTGTATGCCTAAGTCTCTCTGTGCATGTTTTTGTGTGTGGCGTGCACATGCTTGTGAGTGTGTTTGCTATCATCGGAAAGCTTGATTGTCACTCCTTTACCTGTGCTGCATTTGATATCTTACATAAAAGTGACATACAGTTATAGCCAACTGGTTGCAGAAATTATGGGAGCATATTTGGATGCCATTGTTTGAATCCCAGACCTCAGAAATCCATATTTTAATCATTTCTCTGGAACCAGGTTGCTTACATGAAAGGGTTACCTTTTATCTCATATATGTAGTAACAAAAACATTTTCAATGAATCCCAAACTGCTTATTACGATAACATGTCACATGAATGAAGCAAATCTACTTTAATTATGTTTTGGCTTTACATTGGTAAATTGTTGAGACAGAAAGGGACTGTGAGGGATTTTGTACAAATTTGTCCCAGGCATTGCAAAATGATACAAAGCCTGTTATACAAGGTAGCTCCAACCTATCACAGCAGTGCTGAAATTCACAACATAATTCCCTCATGTGTAATATGCTTAATTTTAACAAGCCAATGTTCAAGTGCGGTTATTTAACTTCTGTTTTTTCTATAAAAGGTAAAAACACAACAAATGGGGGCACTGTCATTTTGTCTGTAAGGGGACAGAGGCCAAATCAAAAGATGGGACATTGTTGTGCATTTTTGAATGTTTATGTGTGGCATAAGTTTAATAAACACATTTGAAATAGAAGAAGCAATAGGCAGCTAACCTACAGAAACCAAAAAGGGCCTGCAAATCAAATGACATGATTTGTTTGTGGCGATCTGTGAGATCTCAGATCCTTCAGAAGAAGACTTGAGGAGGACAAGGTTAACCATAACACCATCAGTGTCAGTTTTAGCTAGCTTGTCGCTAACATCTGTTGGCCTACAGTCTCGTATAAGCTGTTTAAACTAGATAAACAGTCTAGCAGAAACCTTAAATGTTGAAGGTAAAGAAAATCTCCTTTTCTAGTCAAACAGCTATTCAAGGGTCACAAATGGGTCCAGAATCCTTGGACTTCCCCGAACCCAGTGGTTCCCATCCTTTTTTTTCCAATGCAGCAACCCCTTGCTTGTACTGCATAAGAACACTGAGGATCCCCACAACAAAAAAAGTGAAACATTGGTTAAAAAAATGAACATCAATTGTTTTCTCATTTAAACAGTTCCAAACAGAAGAGGCCTGTAAACACATGGCTATGTTTTTTTTTCTACCCTGTGAGTTTGTTTTCATGATTAAACTTTAATTTGCAAAAATAATTTGGTCAAGCTCAGGGGAGACAAAGCATCAAGCCACCTCTGAGATCTCAGGGAACCAACACGGACAGGTTTACAAAAACATTATTCTGGAAAGGATTAACAGTGACGTTAACTTGTGTGTCTGTTTGTAATGCAAAACGTTTTAATGTGCATCTGTTATTATTGACAGCATTTTGAGAAACAACTGTTATGAGGTGACCTGAGATGGTATTGAGATATTGAGATGAGATATATTATTGTGGATTTGAAATTATTTTATACATTGGATTTTTGACTACTATACAGGGAGACTATGTTGGACTTTGTCTCAATCTTGGAGCTGTCAGTGTTTCCCCAGAGGGATTTCTTACCATGCCATACAGTTTTCACACTAAACCTTCATGATAGCAAAACATCTGAAAATGCTGTTTCTGCTTAAATGTAATGGCCATAAACAGCAGGCAGCAGGTGTTGCATTGCATTCCTGACAGCTGATGATCAGGCAGCAGCAAGTAAAGTTTCTGCAGTAGGAAAACAAACTTTAGACATACTGTAGATATCAACCAACATTGCCAGGACACTCTTCTTATTCTCAATGACTTTTTCCTGGTTAAGTGCGTTTTAAATCATAATAAAAAGACAGTTTTATCACTATCAGTACTATTCCTATTCTTGTCGGAGGAAAGTCAATGCAGTAAAAGTTCAGCTTGGAATGGACCATGCAAATCATATTGTTGTGTTTTATAAGGTACTGCGCTGTTTTCATGTTACACAACATGTGGCACATGCTGTAGTCTGTGTTGAAATTAAATTAAATTGTAACCACAAACATCTGGTGGAAGGAAGGTTCTCATAATTAATTTGAACAAGATTTCCTCTTTGTCTCTAAAGCTGGCCAGTTAGCATTTGCGTTTTGGCTCCATGCATTAAGGAGCACATTAACAAAACCAATGAGATAATGTCTGCAGGGTTCTTAAGCCTCTAAGAAATGCTTGTAGACCTGTAACTCCAGTCTACTGTTGACATGAAATTTAAAAAAAAACGTTGAATTGTTCAACTTGGAAATCGTTTTGGATGAACCTCTGCCCTCTTGTAGGAAAGAAAAACTGCTTGTCCGGCTATTTGCTACACCTCTGCAACTCCATCTCAGCATTTCTGCCTTGTTTGCTTCCAGCATGCTGGGAACCCTATCAACCTGAGTAAAACCACAAACCACAGCAGATGCTGAGCAGATTCTTGTAACTGTACCTCGGTGGAAGGCAGCTCGTTGCAGCTCTCTCTCTGTGCTCTCTTTGGATCACAGTGAATCAACATCCACTGGAGCTCAAACTGAAAGTAAGAAGAAAAAAAAGTTGTTAATGTCATAAAATATAAGTGTATGCACGCTTTGTATGTTTGCATTATAAACTTGAACTGCTTTGCCATGTGGCAGTGTGGAGTTAAATCCATGCCGTGTGTGAGATGTTGAGCTTGATTTTCCACCAATGCTATTTTCTGCAGGGATTAAGTTTTTTATTTTTTTTCCCACTGGAACCCAGCTGAGCAGCTTTGCTGTGACAGCAGCACTTCAGAATTATAGCAGAGCTCAGCACACATATAAACCTGAATGTGTTTATGTGCAGAAAGCACTATTTCACTTTACCAAAGAGCAAGCAAGGACAGTAAGTGAATGTGATAAAATGCAGCAGACAACCCTCCATCCCTTTCTTACCACTACAGAGGTGTCGGGATCAGTATCAAGTCTGCCAATAAGAGTGTCTCCCTCTGTGTTGATAGGGCCTTTGCCCTTGATGGGTTTCTTATCCACAGGTTGGCAGTCCACGTACAGAGTGACCTGGTCACGCTCCACTCCAATCATCACTTTGTGCCACTTTGTGTTGAAGAGCACAGAAAGGCCGGGGAAGGTGACAGTCTGCAGGTTGCCATCAGCGCCCATGAGGAAGTACTCCAGAGCCTGCTGGTCACCATTCAGCCTCAGTCCGGCTTGTTTGTTGCCATCTTCATCCACAACTTGCCAGACATTCCACACTTTATTCACTGTGTTTTTGATCATGCGGAAGGTCACCATGAAGGAGTATTCGTCAGGGAAGCCACGGGGAAAGTTCAGCCTGAGAGGGAAGATAAGCAAAGGGGCTCAATTCAGCGGAGTTATCGGGGTAGAATTTTCCAGCCCGTCAAACTTCAAGGGAATATTTTTACAAACTTGCATTAAATAACACTTAAAATGGATTCAAAGACTTCTCTCAGCCAGCAAGTTCAGAAGTAAGATTCACAGTATATATATTTTTCAATTAATGTATCAATGAAATAAACATCAGCCAATGAGACTATGAAAAAAATAGGTTTAATTTACTGTATGGATTCAGACAACTCAAAGGATGCCCCATCTTTGTCTTTAATAGTTGACTACAACTACATTTTAGGCATGTCATTATACTGCAAATGAGATGCTGTGTAAAAGGCAGCCTCAATTCATTAACCACTTCTTCAGTGACCAAATGCAGTCCTGGTTAGCATCCCCAGTCTGGACTGCTTTTTACAAGCAGTATTCTCAGTAGGTGGTGCGTTCATAGATGGGCGCTGCCGCTGGACTTTTACCATCTTGTAAACGATCAAGGTGAGGCAATAAAAGGAGTTTCCTGTTAGCCAATAAAACAAATGAACACCACACTGTAGCTTTAGCCTGAGGTGAGAAAGTGTAAAGTATGTGCTGCTCCTGCCCTGAAGAGAAAAGGGAAGAAGTGAAGCATAAAGCTCACTGGCGGGTGTCAACATCAAAGCATAGGCTGTGCCACTGGATCTGATGAGGAAATGAACATGTATTTACTCTCTGTTTGACAGGCCTGAGTGGCGTAGATTCAGGGTGCCAGCAGGTTACATAAGAGGGTCTAAAGGAAAGGTGGCCCAAGGCAACACGATTAGCCCAAAAAGCAAGAATACTTGGAAACACTAGATATAAAGTGTTAAAGTCACTAACCTGCACATTCTGAAACACACATACTGAAACCAATTTTTGATGTCTTCTAATGCAGGTCTTTAACTTGCGTCACTAAGTGCTAATGGCTATATTGAGAGAATCTGGTTGTTAAGTGAAAAGTGGCAAGCTGCCCCAGAAACACAGACCTCAAGGGGCTCAAAGCTCTTCCTGTGTAATTTTTTTCACGTTGATTTTATCAATTTAAAAGCAAGGGCACTTTACTAGTTTTAAAAATGGCATTAGGTTTACTCTTCAAATGCGTTAGTTTGTCTATTGGCGGAGATTTTGAAAATGTCATACCATTTTTTTTTTTTTTTAAGATATGATCTCTTCACCTAAAGTGTTTGATTAATGATACTGTTAAGATGCACAGTGGGAAAAAAATTATTATTTTAAGAGCTTGACTTTAACTGAGGACTCACAGTCTAACTATCTCAGATTCTGCAGCTTTGAAGTTTCACATTATGTCTGAAAGTATTAAAATAACCGTTATATAACAAAAACAACACATAATCACAATTCAGACAGTATAACTAGTGGATATTAAAAAAAAGTTGTCACATGATAAATGACTTTAAGGGCAATAGAACTGGAGTTACGGTGAACTGAAACTGAAACGTAATTGTAGGGTCGCAGAGAGAAAATGGAGAAGAAACAAAATTACAATAAACCATCAAATGTATGCCGAACAGCAAAAAATATACAATAAAGCAATAAGAAACTCACGCAATAATTATTTCTCAAACCTTATCAATAACCATAAAAATAACACCAAAATTCTCTTCTCAACAATAGACAATCTACTCAATCCAGATTTTAACAAACCTCATTTTAACGCCACTGACTCCCTTTGTGAGGAGTTTGCAGACCACTTCATGGGGAAGACGGACACTATCAGATGTAACATTTTATCCTCCCAAAGTAATATGGTTTTAAGCACATCTGGGTGTCTGTCTTCACCGGAGGAAACACTGAACAGTTTTGTCCTGGTTAATGCTGAGACCCTTGATAAAGTTTTCTCCTCAGTGAGGCCCACCACATGTCTTTTAGATCCAATCCCAACCTCATTTTTTAAATTATTTTATGGATCCTTGAGAGAAGAGCTTTTAAACATGATGAATTCCTCTCTTCAGACGGGGGTCTTTCCTGCTGCCTTTAAAAGGGCAGTGGTGAGGCCCCTGCTGAAGAAGAGCAATTTAGATTTTAATGATTTTAATAATTTTAGACCAGTATCTAACTTACCATTTTTAAGCAAAATTTTAGAAAAACTTGTTCTTATTCAGTTGAATGATTTTATTAACTCACATAATGTCCTGGAGAAATTTCAGTCTGGTTTTATGGTAAACCACAGCACCGAGACGGCCCTTTTAAAGATTTTAAATGATTTTAGATTAAATAATGACTCACAGAAGCCGACAGTGTTGATCCTACTGGATCTGAGCGCCGCCTTCGACACAGTAGATCACACTGTCCTTTTAACCCGTTTGCAGCACATTGGCCTGTCCGGTGCTGTTCACAAATGGTTTACCTCCTATCTCACAGACAGGACATTCATGGTAAGTCTAGATACTTGCTCCTCTAAGGTCCATAAAGTCACATGTGGTGTGCCCCAGGGTTCGATTTTAGGCCCAGTGCTTTTTAACTTGTATATGCTACCTCTAGGCGGTGTCATCAGGAGACATGGAGTCAGCTTTCACAGCTACGCAGATGATACACAGTTGTACATCTCCATGTCTCCTGATGACACAAGGCCAATGGATGCACTTTTTAACTGCATTTTAGACATCAAATCCTGGATGGCAGATAACTTTCTCCAGCTTAACCAGGACAAAACTGAAGTTTTAGTCCTCGGTCCTGAGGCTCAGAGAGAGAAACTTTTACCCAAATTACAGGCACTATCTTTTAATCCATCCACACAGGTGAAAAACCTGGGGGTGATTTTAGACTCTGAGCTGACTTTTATTCCACACATCAAGAACATCACCAAAATAGGTTTTTATCATTTAAAGAACATAGCCAGAGTCCGCCCCATTCTCTCTCGGGCCAACACGGAGACGCTAATGCATGCTTTTATCACCAGTCGTATCGACTATTGTAATGCCCTGCTCTCTGGTCTTCCTAAAAAGAATATTTCATGCCTACAACTCCTACAAAATTCAGCAGCTCGTGTCCTGACGAAGACCAGAGGGCGGGCTCACATTACTCCGGTTTTAGAATCACTGCATTGGCTCCCCGTGTCTTTCAGGATCGATTTTAAGGTTCTTTTAATGGTTTTTAAGTGTATTAATGGTCTTGGGCCTTCTTATCTGTCAGAATTGCTTTTACCATATGAGCCTTCGCGGTCCCTGCGCTCCTCCGGCAGAGGTCTTTTAGTCATCCCAAAAGTCAGGACACACACCCACGGCGAGGCGTCCTTCAGTTTTTA
Source organism: Symphodus melops (assembly GCF_947650265.1). NCBI lineage: Eukaryota > Metazoa > Chordata > Actinopteri > Labriformes > Labridae > Symphodus > Symphodus melops. The sequence continues at coordinate 5,633,200 of NC_136708.1, forward strand.
CGGCCCTCGCCTCTGGAACAGCCTGCCGGAGGACCTAAGGGCCGCAGAGAACGCTCATATTTTTAAGAGCAGGCTCAAGACCCACCTTTTTAGTCTAGCTTTTAAATAATATTTATTCATTTTATCTGTTATGATTTTAGCATTTTATGTTTACTTATATCTTACCATCATTCTATTGGTTTTAGCTTTATTCAGTTTATTGTTTGGCCTCATTTTAAAAGTTTTATGTATTTTACGTCTTTTGCCAGTGTTTCCTCCGAGGGAGCCCTCTGTGTCGGGAGCGGTGGAGGGCTGTGGCTGCCTGGGCGCCGTCCTGCGGTGTCTGGGTGGAGGTCAGGGGTCCCGGCCCCGCCTCCCCTGGGCACCCTGTGATGGTGCCCCTGATGGCCGCGGCCGATCTGCCGCTCTCGATGCAGACGGCTCCTCTTTGGCGTTTACTTACCTGGTTCATCCGTACTCAGCCTTCTGTCCATATCATTGATGCTGGTGTGTGTGCATGTGTGTGTATGGGTTTAGGTCTGCGCGTGTGTGTTGGAGCGTGGGGTGACTGTGAGTATGACTGTGAGTGTGATACTGTCTGTATGCGTGGGGGATGGGGGGAGGGTGGGAATGATTTTAATGTGATTTTAATGTGATGTTAACATGTAAAGCACTTTGTGCTACTTTTAAAAGTATGAAAAGCGCTTTATAAATAAAGTTTGATTTGATTTGATTTGATTTGATTAAGCCTCTGCATTTGTATAACGTCTTTCAGGCCTCGGAGCTTCATCACTCAATGACCTGGATGATGTCAAAGCTATTCAAAGAAATTGGGCTCAAAATTAGATATTCTAGCTTAGCGTGTGAATTCTGTTGCAAAGAACTCTAACGATTTGGATAGAAATCCATAGGAAAACATTTAATTGGTTACATCGTAAGTAGAGGAAGATTCAGTGGCAAGGATGACTTACACCAAAGATACTTACATTTAAATGTAAGTGAAAAATTTCCCTCTTAAATTAAACCTAACTATTCTCAAAATGGCTATTCCAAATAGCTGTATTTTTTTTGTTGGGGTGCTTTTGATGTTATTTTCTTTATTAAAGACTGTCACTGAACATGTTTATCTTTTCAAAGTGGTAGGTCTCTCTATAGGGGACCACATCTTAATTCTGCCCATATCTAAAGGAGGGTTAATCCGGCTATGTTGCTACACCCAACCTTTAATTAAACAAAAAGGAACAATCTTGACAGGAAGCCAGTACTATACTTTTCATTCTAAATCTTTAAAGGAGTACATCCCAGAACATACACATTATGTGGACATATGCATTGCATGAAATATGTCTCTTTAATGAGCATTTCCTGCACATACAAAGGACTTCAAGTCATGTCCAGGGGGTGTTTTACCAACTCCAAACTCCCTCACACAAACACAAAAAATGCCTTTAGTCTAGCTTCGGCTCTCAGAGATGCCAAATAGGTTCAGACATGCTCTTCTTTTACAATTATATGCTGCTCACAATGCAGTAACATCTGTGCCGGACCTGTAATAATGCAACACCTGTCTCAGAAGACCACTGCTGCTCCTCAACATATGTGTGTGTGTGTGTGTGTTTATTTGAACTGTTTTGCTTCTTTACTGTACTTACATGGTTGGAATTTGGAAGTTAGCCTCCTTGTCGAGTCGGTAGGCGACCTGGAGCGTAGTAGAGCCGTCCACCTTCCTCACACCTTTCAGAGGAATCACATCCAGCTGGAACTGGGTTATCAGATCAAAACCTACAATGAAACATGTAAACAATTAGCTCCATTATACGATTCATAATTCATAATAGTCCATGATATAATTCAGGTGCTAGCATATGCGCTATTCTTCTTGTAGCCAAATAACAAGACAAAAAGTTCACAGCCATGCTTGTGGCTCAGTGCTTTGAGATGAATGATAAATTCAGCTTGCTGACATATGCACATGCTGATGTCTCTAGCCAACCTTTGTATGCGGGGCCATTGTGCGGACTAAATAGGCTGACAAATGCGCACAGAATGGATTTGTCCATTGGTCCCAAAATGACTGCCTAATTGCCCATATGGGTCTTAGGCAGAACCAGACTTGATGCCGGCTTGAGCAAACCGGGCAACATATGCAGGCCCAAAGTAAAAAAAAACAGCTAACACATTTTGGGAAGAATATTACAGAAAAGATTAAAATTGTATTGTTATCATTTAAAATTATTTCTGACAGGAGTATTTAATGTGTTGTGTGTACTGAAATCCATGCGCAATTATTACAACTGTTTTTAAGACCCATCACTCATGACCATGTGAAGCTGTGACTCAGTTGGAAGAGTCCATTTAGCATTTCTCAATAGAATGGCATTCAATGGGGAGGGAAAGTCAGGAGATAACTACATTTACTGGTGACGTTTGCAGAAATTACAACAATTGAATCTATCTAAAAAGCCAGCTGAGACGAGTTTTCACATAAAAAAAAGCATAGTTATGGTTACATTGCAATATAGTGAGTCAAAATAATAAATGAGAATAGGTGTGATAAGATAATTACCTCCGCAATGCACACTGTTCTTGTAGAGCAGGATGTGCACAGATGTGTTTATTGTTTAAAACAGGCCTGTGGTGAGCAATAACAATGTTGCTGAGTTTGAATCGTTCCCCCTAAACTTCTGATCGGCTCGAGCGGAACATTTTTTTTGCCTCATTGAAATCTAAAGGGGTGACTTGAGGCATGAGGCGGCCAACCCTATGAACTCATTAAACTCACCACATTCTTCTGAAAAGATCTACTGGTGTTTTAATGGTTACATTTGTGGTTTTCCTACAGCCTCGACTGCTTATTTTACTTTTGTCTGGCAGAAACCGTCGGGGTCGCTACCTGGAAGGTCATCCTGTCCGCTTCTCATTGGTGGGCAGACGGTATCGCCATCCAATCGGTTGAGGTCTAACTCTGATAGGACACAAAAAAACACATTAATCTTGTTATGCCTGCAGAAGCTGACAAATACAATATATAACAAGTCATTCTTATTCAGTTAGAGCTCTCAAGGAGACAGATTGAAGAAAAATACAAGGTCTTTAATGTCAGAGCCTATTAATATCACAATGCATTGTGTGCATTTTTAATGTGAGGCGTTCTTACAACTATGGTTGTTGACATATTTCCACTTTCCAAAGCATGCCCAAAAACTTAACATAATGTCTTTGATATTTTCAATGCAGGCTCCCTCAGACAGTCTTTGTGATCCAAATTGGTTGTCATAGAAGGAAACAGAATGTTGATAAATATGGCAGCTCATGTTGCATGACTGCAGCTCAAACCATCATCAGACTAATGGTACTGTGACGGGTCAATATGGCAGGTTAGATACTTTCCTCTTTATTTACATTTATGATATATCAGGATTGAAGCTTCCTTTGGAGAAAACTGTGACCTCCTATAAATCACTCCTTATTTCATTGCAGATTTCATCATCTCAGCTTTTAAAAGACACCTTTCTACTGTGCCTTGTTTTTATTATCAAACTGAGGCTGTCTGGGAATTTTAGAGAAACTAAGATTGAATTCTGTGGAGAGTCAACTCCTGGGATGTGTCAGGAGGGGGCGCTTTCCCTGACTTTCCCAGACTGCTGTTTTTTGAAGGGGAAAAGCCTCATCTCATAGAACTCCACGAAACAAGGATGGTGACAGCTGGAGGGCCTCTCCTAGTCAATAACCTGAGTCAGCTCATTTAGAGTGAGCAGCGTGAACAAAACACATCTGGAAGCCGTTCCCAGATCCCACATAACTGCTGAGAAATGAGATCAAGTGGTGAGACGGTATTTATCATCCCATATTTACAACCACTAAACACTTATCTGACTGTGCATGTGGGCCTCAAGTTGTTAAAGTTACTGCCTGCCGCAGCATTACGCTTAGAAAGCCACTCATTAGTGCAATGAGCGGGAGATGAACCACAATTAAGATGTCACATGCAGTTGCATGTGTGTGTGCCCTGACAGTGAGGTAAATTTCAAACAGCAGTACACACGCTGTGTCTGGCACTCCGTGTGCCTTTATGCTAGCTTTATCATGTCCCCAAACAACAGCAGAGAAAGGCTTGTTGTGATTATCAGAGTGGGCATTTAATCTGATTTAATCCCACAAAACAGATCCGCAGTGTGTCTGCTATTTCTGGCCCTTATTTTTTGAGTCCTGATACAGAGAATGACCCTGCACCAGTCAGCACGCAGCATAGACATAATCATCTCTCCTCATGTGTGTGTATTTATACGAAAGAAAGAAGGGAAGGAAAAAAAAACGTGTTACAGCATTGGTGGCAATAATGCAATACACAGTGTGGGGATTTTGTGATGAGTCATTGGTTGTGCATTGTCTGTGGGTGACTTACGGCCAAGTGCTGGAGCGAGAAGGAGGGACAGCAGAGCCAAACAGACAGGAGAGTATGCCGACATCAATAGACCTGACAGTTGCGTTCTGTTGAGGAATGATTGAGAAAATCAGAATCTAGTCATGTACCTAATTCTCGTTGACAGTCTCTTTGAGCCTCAGTCAATAAAGACACCAACGGGATTACATGAAGCACTAAACTGTGTCCTCTGCGCTCATAAATAGAAAGGGCATATTCACATCGTTACTTCAAAAGTGTTTGCTTTGCTTTTCAGAGAAAATATAAAAGTTGTGGAAACTGTGAATTCCATCCAACAGTCAATTCCAAGTGAGACAGTAATGATATAACACGGCACTGAAAGACTATAGAGGGAATTTTACCATTAGCTATTACTTGGGAAAGCCTCAGGTGTAGCTTTAGGTTATCTAACTTGGTTGATGCAAAAAGTCACACATTTTTGACTGTGGGCAAAATTTCCTTCACCCAAATTCTTAACGCCCCTCTCTGTAAAGGGCTTAGATAGCTTGGGCTTTCTTCATACCCAGCTGTTCATGGTGGAAAGGCAGACTTAGAGAACGGCACAAACACCTAGCTGTGGGAGTGTCACCACACAGTTACTATCCTTTGTGATGTCATAAAGGGAAAATCTCAAATGGCCTGTTTGAGCACACATTCTGTGAAAAGTGGAACAAGCAACTGAAGGAGTGGATGAACTTTTCTCATCATTGGGGGGGTTGTAGACAGACTCTTGACACATTAATGTCAGAAAAACATAACATTCGACCTGTAACCAGGATTGCACACCTATGTTTTGAAGTTTTAATTTTTCCTCCACCTTTTTTGAAGTTTGATGTTTGTTCCCTTCAATGAGCATCGGTGGTTTGAGGGATATGAGAAGCGCTCCTGTTGTCTTCCTTCTTCTATGCTACGACATGTTGTGATTATATTTAAACCAGCAGCTTCATCCTGGGATTGAATATATCCAAAAGTCTCCAAGCCGTGTTTTCCTTTCAGACTTCACAAAAGTGGAAGATGTGGAAGTTAACTATAAAGTTGGACTTGTTTAGAGGCCAGGACATCTCGTCTCTTCATGCTCTTGACCTTTTTTATCTTGTTTTTTTTTCAGCCAGACAAACTGGGGGTTCTTGGCTCTGATAACTCAGGTCAAACTAAACCAACAATAACTTTTCAGCACTTTGCGGCTTTCACTCTGAGTCAGGGACAGATCATATCTCTTTGTGCACTTTTAAATGCTGGAAAGGGAGATGATAGATGACCAAAAAAGCTTTGCGACTGTTTCAAGGTGCTCTTACACAGCAGAACAAGTGTGAAAGCAATGCTACATTTTTGCCACACTTTCACTAGCATTAGCACTCTTTTACAGAAATCTGAAATCCATCATCCCCATGACTGATAGTGACAAGAGACTTGTCGGAAGGCAAAGATTGCAGCCCTTCAATTTGAGAAAAAAATTAAGGTGGAGGTAAGGTTTCTGTGGGCGTAGCCCATCTGCCGCGTCTGAACTCTCTTTCAAATGTGTATTGCTCGATGAGACTGTGTGTGTTTGAGTGCACTGTCAGAGAAATGACTAATGGCTCAGGCAGCCAGGTCTCTTAAGAACAAGCACTCTGCTCTAACTTTATGCCCTTCAAGTTAAAGGAGCATCTACAAATCCTCAGTGGGGTTTGCTGTCTACCTGTCACACAAATCCATCAACAGTCTTGACTTTTGCAACAACATGTCAATGGTGAAGGCAGACAAGAGCAAAGCTTTATCGAACCTTTTTCACTCACAAACCCATCATTATACTGGAATATGGTAATGATAGCATGCTAATAAATTCAGAAGTTACAGTGTTTTTTGTGTGGATTGTGGGTATAGAAACCAACATACACAATTTACGTAAACACAAAAATACAACTGAAACTTAGGTGGCTGTCATTATTTTAGCTGACAGGGAAACCTACAATTAAGGCCTGCTGACGGTGATGGAAGTGTTGGATTCACTGCTCATTGTTTATCATATGTGTAAGTTGTAGATTGTTGCTTAGCTACATAGAAACAACTGTCGTTCCTCCTATGTCCTTTTTTTCTAAGTTAAACTATGTCTTGAGGTAGTTTCAGACATTATGAACAGGTGTTTAATAATAGGTCACCTAATGAAGTTTACAAATGCAACTTAGACATCTGAGAGCTAACCATGCCAATCCTCAGAAAAAGCTTTGCATGCTCTAACACAGATCTACACTGGGTTGAAGTAGAAAAAACACAGATATGTGTAAATGATCTACAATGCTGCCAGAAAGACAACAACTTTAAATATAAGCTACCACAGTATATTAATGGAATTTCAAGTAATCAAGAGCTACTCTGTTTGGAGTGAAATATGAATTCAAACACCTGAATTTGTACTTTTAGTTTGATCTTAACTTGTCTCAAAGCATCGTGTCTGAGATATCTGAAAGATGTGAAGGTGATATCAATCTTCTCATATATTTCTCACCTAGAACGTGAATGAATATGTTCATATAAACATAAAAACAAAGAACAATTTGAACAAATGTAATCCCTGCATTGTGTATTTTTCATTTGCTTGGTTTAAAGCAGTGGTTCCTAACCTTTTTTCTTTTCATTTTGACAAGATCTTTGGCGACTCTCCAAGGGGGGCCTAGATCACAACCGGGTTAGTTTTATCTTTTTTTTCCTTTTTCTTTACTGCAAATAATGACATGAAAGCCATCCAAAACTGATGGATTATAAAGCTGAAAGCTGTCTTAATGAAGGCCTTGAGCTTCCGGCACAGCTTCTTAAATTATACCACCCCCATACGAAGATTCAGTGCTGTCAAACGTAAATCTAAATCCCATTTACTGTAAGTATAAAAGTGTATAATGTACATCCTCTGAGATTAAAGGTCCTGTCTCTGGTTTCACACAGAGAAATGGAATGCTGCCATGGTTCAAAGATGAACAAAAGTGTTTTTAAAAATAAATATATATATTCCAGTAAATGTCCCGTCAGCACATCAATCAGCCAAATCAATTAGTTAATGACATGCCATCTACTTTAATCCCTGACATTCATCAACATTTGTTGGGGGTTTTCCTGCACTGCCACCCATGTTGTGATGTCCCTGAGGTGCTCCCAGGATGTGAGAGTGAGCCAACACTCCTGGCATGGTTTTTGCTTTCTCATTTGTCTCAATTACCTCAAAATGGATCACTTTGGAGTTTCTAGCAATCTTGTGTTGTTTCAGGTCATGTTATGTTAGACAATTACAGAAAATGTGCATACAAAGAGAGTATGCAAAAGGAAAGGCTCTTCAGCTGATAAGAAGTGGTGTTATCAGTTTTTTCTCAGCCATTCAATGTTTTTGTTAATTAAGACTGAAGAAAAAAGATGAGATGCCAAGTTTTTATTTTTTTTTCATTGAAGAGCTTTTTTCCCTTTTACTTAGTTAAAGGGTACCAGTTTGATGTTAAAAGGCAACATGAGGACATGTTCAGGCCACATTGAAGGCATAGAGCAATCTTCTTTAATCTCTGTTAAGCAGATCACTTTGCACGCACAAAAGTGCTGAGTTTGAATGAAAATGTAGATGTTCACTTCTTTTATATGAATATTTAAATGTCATAATTAGAGAGCACACAGTTTGAATTGAGTTTTCATTATCATGGAAATGCCATACAATGCCGGAAGACCAACTTCTGTTGATGAAGAGACCTGTAAGAAAATGTAACCTTTTTACCTTGTCGAACCAGAGCGGTTGAAGGCCATGTTTCAATCCCCTCTGTGACGGGAGACGGACAGGCTCAGCAACCAGGCACAGCGGTGATTTCACAGGAGCAGAAGGAGCAACAGAGATGAAAATTTCCCTCCAAGAAGTCAGTCCTACCTGCGCATGTTGAGGACTGAGGCAGAGAAGCGGCACAGGAGATGCTCAAGCATTTTCTGAGGACAAATAAAAGTTTGTTCAAAGGTTTCCTATTGGCTAAGAGCCGTTATGGAGGTGGTGGCTACATTTTATTACCAACACTTAAAAAGATGCAGGAGCCCACGGGCCTCCATGTGTAGCTCCAACCCACCCTTTCCCCCCGCTTCTTGTCTTTACGGTGCCTCCTAATGACACGTATGCCTGTATGTAATTCTCTTCATAATTATCGTTGGAATAGGGTAGAAAAAGCAAGTAAGTGATGAAATGTGGATTTCATAATCATCTGTACTCATCAGTGGGGGTGAAGAATGCATGTTGGCCTGCAGTGTTGACATGAAGAAAGCCTTGTTATTAGGTGGAGGGCCTCAGGCAGACCTGCTGTTTCTGCATCCTGCATGTTATGTAATTGATTTTATGGCGTTTGATCTGTTGATTTGGTTGCTCTTCAGAGGATCTGAGAGCAAAACAAAATGGAATGGGCCCATGTTCTTATGACAATATCACATTAACCCCAATAAATAAAGTTAATACTCTGCATTGTTCTGACGTTATCTGGCTTGTGCAAACATTTTGATGCTTCTTAAAGATTCTTGTCCACGAAAAGGTTCTCGGCCCCAATCATTTCGGAGTGACAGGAAACAATTTGCCAGTTCCCAGAAGTAAATGACATTTTGTGTGTTTCAAAGCATGAATGTGCAACAAAGGGCTGCCACAGCTGCTTTAAAAGAAAGCAACTGTGGTCTGAAAAAGAGATAACAACTGCTATCCAGGAGCGTAATGACCACCTGGACTTGGCTATATTGTTATGAGGACGCTTGCCACAGCATGGAACTATTCCTAAGACTGTTCCTGTGTGTGTATTCTGATTTCTTGGTTTATTGATCCTGGCAATTGTTGTCCTTGCTATATAATATGCTATTCTAGTTCAATATAAAGTCAACTGATACTCTGCAGTTTACTGCAACCAATAATATGACGGTAAAGGATTACGTGTTACTGTATCCTATTGCTAAATTTGACTGCTCTATATCTACCCAACAATGGTGGTGTGGGAGAGCTGTAAGGGAAACCTGATACAGTGACTGGGCCTCCTCAGAGACCTGGCACACAGATTATGTGTCCAGCCTGGATAATTGAGAGCTCATGGTTTCAATGAACGAGCAGGCAGAGGGAAAGAGAAAACAGTTTGTGATTATCCATCCATGTGGCAGGCCCCATGACTAGCACACTTGTGACCTGGAGTCACAGACGATGAAGCCCTGCAGTCAGAGTACAGCTTGATACTTTTGTTCGAATAAAAACTCAGAACAACAAATCAGGAGTGTTATGGTCACAAAGCTACAGCACATTGCTCAGGTCCATCCAATATTAAAGTCATGTGGAAATGTTGAATTTGCACCGAGGTAGATTTTGGATTTCAGAAAAGCTGACAAGTGAAGTGTCCGGTGTGGTAATGTGCAGCTTCACAAAGCTGTAGCTGTGTAAGATCAGCAGTTGAACTATAAATGTATTATTCCACAATTTCTCATATATACAGTATACAGCAATAGGCCATGTCCAGCTTAGTTAATTAGCTAGATGCTAATGCATAATGCAAATTGCCAAGTGTGCTAAAATAATTAGCATCACAATCTGTTAATGTGGATTCAGGTTGGCTGCACACCAGGCGATGTTAGGGGCAGATTTAGGGTCTGATGTGTGAAAATCTGTTAATGATGTCACACTGGGAATATTCTATTTGGGCTTTATTTGTAAAGGGTCAGGAATTGGTCCAATACAATTAAAAAATTATTTTTTAGGTTAGCCTAGCTCAAAAGATGATTTGACAAATCATGTACCTTCCAATTAACGTCTGGTTGATTTGATTGACATTTAAAATGCAGTTACAAACAGGTGGATTGTATCCCATTAGGTCTGTTCACTGTGATAGCTGGAGCACAGCAATCAAATCTTTTCCAGCCTCATCAAACCGCTTGGTGACAAGAACTTTGCTGTGATGAAGCATCACAACTCATTTATTGAGATTTTGTGTACTGCACACACTTGTCCCAAGTGTCCCAAGTGTGTGCAGTACATTATTTTTCACACACCCCCTTATTGACTACTGTATATCGCTTGTGCTGAGACAAGCAGACATGCCGAAATCATTTCTTCATATTACACCAACAGAGTGCATTTTTCAACCAAATGAAATTATGAGCAAAATCACTTCATGGGTAAAACAACACAAGCCAAAGTTATCCTCTTGCCTCTAATTAAAACAGACCAAAAATGATCATTTAAGCTTGATAAGGAACTGTGAAAATTGTTACCCTTGTGAAGTAACCTTGTGGAGATTTCTGACAGTTCTTTTTTTTTTTCTTCACAGACTGTAAAATGGTCATCTGGGCTTTGACAGCCATCTGAAGGAGAAAAAAAAAATCAATAGCACTTCTGTCTTAATCAAGAGTACTTGGAGTTTATGGCGGAATGCCATGAGAGAAAAGCAGCAACAGATTTTGGGTTTTGAGAAGGTGAAACAGGGAACAGAGAAGGAAATGTAGAAAATTCTCCCTGCATGCTCTGTCTTTTTCCATTAGGGACACATACCACATAAAGGGGCTGGTAGAGAAAACTCATTTACTATTGTTGACAATTGTTAAACACACAGTTACCACAGGGCCCCAGCTTATGGACGTTTTATTCATGTGCAGTTGCATAATCCTCCCCTCCCCCTTATTTGACAAGAGCCTATTCTGTTTAACCAAGACAGATGGCATTTTAATTGCAGTACCTGACTGCCAGGAACAAATGAGACATTGACAGTAAATGATAATCTCCCAGTTTTGACTTCATTGATATCCACTACAAGCCGTGATCGAACGAAACCCAAATATAATATTTAATCCTTGAATCTGTGCTTTATTTACTTTTTGTTCCCAAAGGGCTTCTGACGAGCAGACAGAACGGATGTGGCATGTTTGATGCTATGTCTTATTGTCTTAAAGTAAATTTCTGTAGACAGTTCAATCATACATTTTTCAGTGTATTTATATAAAAACATTGGACTGCGTCCTTGATGTTGAAGAAAGAAACATTTCCAAAGGCATCAGAACATCAAATTTCCCTGCACTTTGCACATGAGCAGATTAACCTGCTGCAGGGCTTCTGGGCAAGGAGGTGTTAGTCCCTGTTGACTCCCTGTTTCTCCAGCTGTGTAATTTGTACAGTACGTCCAGTTTTTTTTTTAATGACATGAACTTCATGTGAAAATCTCCAGAGAATTTTCTGTAGAATCTGCAAAGTCTCTTTAACTGCACAAAGCATTTTTGGTGTATTGAAGCTCTTTGTTTTGGTTTCATTGTGGCAGCTTCAATGTTTCGGTTCTGTCATCCACATCACCATTGTTTGTTGGAGTGGGCAGCTGATGTAAGCAAAAACAAATCTATGAACAACAACTTGTATTCTGCACGCCCATGCAGCTTCAAAAAAAGAAAAACTAACTTAGCATCTATGTAATGAACAAAGCCAGCTCTGTAACTGACTAGCTGCCAAACCTTTCCTTATGAGCTGCTGGAGACAAAAATTGAGCAAAATGGTGAGCAAATGATGAACAGAGCAGAGGTATCACAAAGACTTTCCTGTGCTAATGGGTGGGATCATGTTATGTCGCCTTCAAAATGCCACTGTATTGTGTCCAATTTACAGAGCCAAGACTGTGTACAAAGACAATACTTTGCACACAAATTGAAGCATACTGTGAGGATGTATGTCATTGCATAGTTTCATAACTTTAATTCTATTTATAACTATTATAAATCAGAAGTAGTCTTCTGACTACTCAAGGCATTTTCGCACCTCAGGTCACACTTACCCGTCTACACACTGATTTCGGAGGTTTCTATGTAAAGTGTCCATCAGTAATACATTCATACACATTCTCACCCTGCTGACAAAGCAGCCAGAGCAATTTGGGATTAAGGGTGTTGACCAAGGACACTGCGGTCATGTTACTGCAGGAGATGAAACCCTCGACCGTCCAGTTAAGAGACGACCGTACTAGGTCTCTCACTCAAAACTCCTTTTCATCCTTTCTTCTACTTTCAAAAGGGCAATGTGTTGATGACAGGATCTAGGCCACTGGGATTTGTAATTTTCTGTTCCCACTGGGCACCTTTTAGTGATTTTGTAAACACTGAGGCTTAATTTAATGACACTGGCAAACAACACTTTATTACAAATGTTGATCCACTGGATAAAGACCTGCCATTGTGTGTAGCAATTTCATATTAAATACCCAGCATTTTCAGGCTGTGAAACTTAACAGTCGTGTTATGATTATCTTTTAACCAGGGAGACTCATACAAAATAGTCAATAAATCAGGGTTTAAAAGATGTTTCTGTTTCCTTGACAAACTCTCTAAGTCAGTCTTGTTTTAAAAGATGGAAGTATGGAAAAAGGTTTTTTTTTTTAATCTAACTGATATTCACGTGCCACTGTTGTATTTTTTAATGCATCCGGTTTTTTGTTATCATTACTCTCATCACAAAGTTTAGTTTCTTCCATTATAATAATCGTTACGGTTCACTTCAGCTTTTAGAGGGCGGCTGTGACGTCAGCTCGCGCGGTGGACGCACATACTATCGTGCAGCAGAAGCAGCAGGGCACATGCATACAGTACATAGTGCCTGGCTCCTAGATAAAATTTACATTCGCCTTATGAAACTGTAACCACTGTCTTTGTGTATTGTGGGCAAAACGCTTGTCGGACCTGGAGGAGAAACACACACGGCAAGATTCCGCGACAGACGCTGCTGCACTTTCCCAAATTGAAATCAGGAGAAAGAGACAGAGAGAGAGAGAGAGAGAGAGACAGAGAGAGAGAGAGAGAGCTAGGGAAGGAATAGAGAGAAAGAGAGAGAGCGAGAGGGAGAGAGGGGGAGACTGCAGAACATACAGGGTCTGGATGAATAACCATGGCAACAGCAGCAGCAGCCGGAGAAGCGCTGATATAAACATTGCGATTTACTGAGTGAAGGCTGGAAACGAACCCTTTGCAGATATTATTCTACATCACTGCTAAGGTGAGCCCATTTGATTCTTAAAATGTGACACCCTGCGTGTGCTTGTGATGCTCGTTGTGTGCATGTGCGTGGACATGAGAGTATTGTAAAGCACGGTGTTTGACATTAAAGGAGAGAAAGCTGCTGCACCGGAGACTGCTGGCTGGCAAGAGAGACATAGGCTGAACGAGGAGGGATTTTATGGGGAAATTAAATCAAATGAGTATTTTAGCATAATCTATACAGCGTATCCTCCTTCTATTGGGCAGCTGAGGGTCTTTGTCTCACATGGTGGTGGTCATTGGGAATGTGTCCTTGTGTAAATAGAGCTGACAGCACAAGGCTAAGTTAACAAAGCAACAGAAGATTATTTAGAGCACAATTATGCCTTCAATGAGCTCTTTGTTGAGATGATCTAACAGAATGAATTAGATTCGGATGGACAAACAATGCTGCTATTTGATTGTTTATAAAAGCTTCCCCACAGTGCAGTGTGTGTACTGTTGATTATCAAGCTTTCCACACGTGATGTAGTCTGAAATTGTGCTTCACTGCGGTCAAAGAAAGAACAAAGCAAAGATCCCACTTCAAAATAAAAACACAAGGATTTACTCTAGAAGTTGATAAAAAAAAATGCAAGGTTAAATAGATTAAAGTTAATCAGCTGTTCATGCTTTGATACAGCATGAGTTCAACCCTCATGTGACTTTATGTAAACATCTGATTTGAGCAGGAAAACCACAAGACCATGTCAGGGTTCATGACTGTGTCGTTTCAAAGCTGCAGGATGAAACATCCTCCCTTCTTTGACCTCTTCCTGAGGAGCACACTCACTTTTGTTTGCATGCCCACACACATATGCACATCAGGAGTCTCGGAATTATGAGTACAAATGTAGCCAAAAGCATTATTATGATCTTGACTGTAGTTTCCATGCATGCTCTAAGAGCCCTCCAAACACTACTCAGTACAAAGTGGAAGTGAATTAAGGATTTTCCAGCTGGTGACTTTATCAGCCTTATTTTTTTTTTTTTGTGCAGACTCGGCTCTTTGATCAAAAGAATCTCATTTAGAGATATCGAGGACACTCATCGCACCCTCTTAATGTTATAACTGACTCATTTAACGTGATAACTTAGGCCACTTGGTCCCTTCTTTGCATTTTGTCGGGATTTAGAACAGTAATTTTACCAACAAAGAGCATAATACAGCTCTATGGGAGGTTTTAGCAAATACCAGATTATAGCATCACATGATTGCTGGATCAGTGCTTTCCTGTTAAGGATTTTCTGTTTCTACAAACAGTGTGTTGATACCAGACGCAGTTTAATTTAAATCTTAATGAAATACTTCAAAACGTGAGGCCAGAAATTCACATTATTTGCATTATTTCTCCTTTTCTTTCGTGGACAATGCTGCTGTGACTCACTGGTCTTTTGTCACATATCGCCTTGTGCTGATAGTCTCTTTGTCTGTTTTGGTGTTTTGCAGAGGGAGTTGAATGTTAATGAATGGAATAATGGTTGAGATTAATTTGCAGCCCTTTGAGCTGAACACACCCACACCCACAGCATTTTCCAGATGTGGCACATAATGACTCTCTGTGTTACAGTCACACCTACTCAGACGTGACCAGCAAAATCTGCTCATTACATATTCAGTCACTATGAACACCTCCTCACCCCTCCCAAAACGAGATGGGAGATGTCAGTCAGCATTCCCAACGGAAAAAGCCGCTTAAGCACAGCCAATAGTTTAAGTTTTTATTTTATTTTGCACTTTAAGGCAGAGGAATGACTGTTACCTGTGTACTATAGACTTCCAACAAAGCCAGTGTGTGGTGGCCTGCATTAAATAGTAATAAGACAGCAGACGGCTGTTTTGTAATGATTAGTGTTTAATGATTCGCAGCAAGTTGAAAATCCAGGAAGAGATAGCTGTAAAAGTGCACAAGCAGCAAAGATAAACATTGGCTTTCCTACAGGTTGTGCAGATCTAATGGGGTGTGTGTGTGTGTGGGTGTGTGTGTGTGTGTGTGTGTGTGTGTGGGGGGGGGGGGGGGGTTTAGAGCCGTGCAGCTATCAGGACTCAATTTATTTTGACTGTAACAACAATACTGGGAACAGAATGCTCAGCAAATTGATTTAACATATTTTTGTTTAAAAAAACATTAACACATGAAAAGGAGTTTTATTAATGGTGTCATGCTGTGTGCTCGAATCGATTGTAAAGAACCCTGAGGCAAATTGTGAATTGGGACTTTGAGATATACAAACACATATTCTCTGATTTCTCTTCAATGCCAAGCACAAGCTTAGAAATTGAGGGATAGAGCTCCAATAACAGAAATAAAGACACCTACAGCTAACTTGAAATAGAGATATTTGTTTTCAAGGGACAATTATGGATGTAAAGTGATGCCATGCATTGCAGAACTTGAAGCCTAAACTAATTTGTAAAGCCTTTTCCCTTGGCCTTAAAACATACCTAATTGTCAACAGTAAACACAAAAGAAACAATTAAGAACGTCCAACAATGACCGAGGGGAAAGAATATAAGACACATGTTGTGATACAATAAAACAACAGGATGCACAGCATACATGACCAAAGGAGAGCCGCTTTCAAAAACTGCTTCAGTTAGAGTTTTTGTAAGACCGAAGTCAGGATCCAAGTTTAGTTCTGCAGGAAAAGTATTCGACATATTGATCCCTTTACAGAAAAATCTCTTTGTGCAAGTGAGGGTATAGGAAAGGCCACCTTACAATCCCTGTGAGATGCTTCCCAACCAAATGATATATAAAGATGCAAAGCTCTTTTCTCATTGATTTAGAAACCCTTATGGCATCCGTATGTGCAGTAAAATACAGCGTGTTAGAGTCTCTTTGGGAAAGCAAACACTCCTTTAGCAGCTACCTTGTCAGAGATAAAGCAACACAGCAGCTGGTGTGCTTTACAGTGCAGGCAAACAAACACATCTTATCGGTTAGCATGATGGTTTGTATCTTTATGGGGCATGTATTCTAAGGATGTGCCTCTTAAGTCAACTCATAGATCAGCTTTAACTCAGACCTTTGTTTGATTGTGTCTTCAAATGATTTCGCTTTTTTCTACAGGAAATGGCCTAAAATATTACAATGACATATTCAGAAAAATAACATAAAGGCATTGTGAAAAGTTTTACAAGTGTATTTGCCAACGTGATGGCCTGAATCAATCTCAATCCTCCTAAAATCCTGGTGGGGAATTATAAGCTTATCCTTGAAATAGTTCTGAAAAAGGTTTTCTACATTATGGAAAACCTTTGAAAGAGAACTTCTTTGTGAGTGCCTGTTGGAAATACATTTCCAATAATTAAGATTCTGTTTTGTGAAATCCTGATGCAAACAATACAAATGTTGTCTAAGATGCTGTATTTAAAAAAAAAAATCCAGACCTGAGAGATTTTATATAACTACATATTAACATAGAAATAGCTATGATTTGAGTTAGAAAATAAAAAAGGAAAACACAATAGTGAGGACTTTTCATGAGACTGGTTAAAACTTTATTAATTGAGTAACCTGAAGTATTTCATAACTTCAGAACAGTGTAATCTTCAATGAAACTTTAGTTTTTATTGATATTTTTCACCAGAATTTGCCACAAGCAAAAGAAAGAGAAGGCACAGTTAAAAATGCACCAATATGCTGGCAACATATTTGTGCAATTTAACAGAGTGCAAGAATTTGCTTGCTGGTATCGGGTATCCCTAAAACCCCAAAATAGGGCAAATGTTAAGGTGGGAATCACATCAAGGCTTCATTAAATCCAAAAATGTTAAAACGAGTTAAGTCTTTCCTAAAATTACTGGAGAAGTGATCGGCTATAAAGCCAGCAGAGAGCAGATAAGTAGGATGTGGGCTTGGATTAGGTAAACAATGAAGCAGCGTTAGCTAGCTCCATCAACACTGAAGAAAAGACGAGCTGTACCAACTGCACTGACTAACACTGTCACATCAAATGACCTACACGTACAACACATCATGACTGATTACTTTTATGTATGACAAGTTGGTCAATATGTAGAGTCACAAAAAGAGGAAAAAACAGTGGCCTAATATTGTATTTTTTGTGGCAGAGTAGAGTGTCATATGTCTGAAAAGGTAATAGACGTTCTCAGGGCAGCTGATTGTACTGCTTCTGGTCCTAATGCTGATATGTTTTAACAATGTTCACCCACTCACAGACTGCTGCTATTGGAAACATACTGTAGGCTCAAGTCTTAAAGTTTAACAATCCCTTCTATCCACTTGGCAAAGATATTTATTATTCACCTTCTCAGCATAAGTGAGTTGGATGAGACTGGTTTCCTGCCAATTGAAAAAGACACCTTATACTCGCCATATTTGCACTAATGAAATTGAGCTGTCGGGAAGGGACTCTGAATACATTCCTCTGCTCATGAAGTGACAAATTGAAACCGACTGTAGGTTAATCTAATATTTATGTTGTTTTTTTCATCAATATTAGAAAGTCCCTAACCAAATTTAATTAACCTTATCATTTACTCAAGGTTACTGAATTAGAACTAAAAAATATTTTATGCTGCATAGATATGGACAATTGACCTTCACCCTCAAATCTCACTTGTTTTGCTCATCCAGTCATGGCAGATCTGTTCAAATGAGAACACCCACTTTGTATTGTTTCTTCTCTGTTGGAAGCTGGCCCAGGATCATGTCTGATGTAAGGATAGCATATAGGTACTGTACTTATCTTTATGAAAATGTTAGTAGATAACAGTACAACAGCTTTAAGAAAGTTACCTATAGCATACCCTTTCATTTGGCATTGATTTCACGTTGTTTAAAGGGATACTTCACCCATTTGCATGAAGCTGTGTGATGTGTGTGTGATGCAATATGACGCTTTTTGCATCACATGAAGAAAACTTTCACGCAAAGAAAAACACATTTTTCTCATCTCAGGGCAAAATGAGGGCTGGATTCACGACCACTCAACACTACTACCATGTTTCTAATGATACACAGCTTCATGTAAATGGGTGAAGTATCCCTTTAAGCAGCCAAACAGTTATGAAGCACAATAAGTGTGACTCTGGGTTCACCATACTCATGGGACTAACTCACCACCTAACAATACATTTTATAATATCATAAAAATGTGTCAAGCACCATCAAATATTTGCTCATCTTTCACAAAAATTCCTGAGTCAGCTTTAAAACATCAACATCAAATAAGCAGACAGTGTTTTCAACCATTCACTGATCAATTGTTAGCCATATTAGGTAGCGTGCTGCTGATTCACAAACAAACCAGAGACAGTTGCCATTATAAAAGGGATTCAAGTTTTTTCACTACTCCTGTCTATAACAACTTGTCAATTGCCCAAATAATTCCTGGCTGCTGATTCACAAACATAAGCTACTAGAGGCAGTTGTAGTTATAGAGGCATTCAAACTTTTGACTACCCCTGTTTAGAAGGGAATCACAAGTTGTCAAGCAATATTAAAAATCCTTTTATGGGAGTATAGTTTCAGTTTTTAAACATCAACATCAAAGGAACCCTCAGTTTTGAACCAAAAGCATTTGTTAGCTTAGTTAGCTAGCCAGCTGCAGATAATAAAACCTGCCAGAAACAGTCATCTCTAGCCTAAAAAAAAAACCATTCCAGCTTTGACGTCCTATTTGAAATTAGGCAGCTATGTTTTTAAAAATTCTATGAATAGTAATATTTGTTTCTTCTTTTGTAATAACAAATCCTTTAAACTCAATTTAAAAGGCGCCACAGCAGCTAATGAGGCAGAGATGACCAGCAAACGGTCAATTGCCCATTAAGAAACATAAAGATTAAAGCTGAAACTTTTTGTTGGCTATGGTTGGAAGCTCAGTGGTTTCCACAGAATATCTGTGAACTGAAATAAACTTTAATTAGCAGGAATCTTTGCATTTTAGTTGCAGCAAATTAACGTCTCCCAATACTCCAGTGTCTGGGCTCTGGTGTAATAAAACCAGCCGGTCCGGATAAATCTTCACTGCTTAAGGAAAGTGCACTGAGATAGCTTTTAAAGCAGCTCAGCCAAAGACATAATGCACCAGGGATGATGCAGCTCTTTTAGTTTTATTTCACAGTGACAATGTTGTTTCTGTTTTGACACTTGTGTGCATCTTCTACTGAGCCTCCGTGTCGGTGTATACAACATTTCAAGGAACTCGCACACATGCAAGGGTTATATTTCAAAGCATTCAATGAGAGGTTATTTGATACACTTTGCCGTAAACACCGTCAGTGTTTCATCTCCTATTGCTTGGTCGCGGCTCAGTTTTTCATGTGCTTCAGCTTCCATGGCACTATCACTGAACTCTGCAGAGTATGCAGTTCCTCTCTGTTTTTTAATAACACTGCAGGCATTGTGGATTGAAAGCTAAAAGTGGATTTTAAATGAGTTCATATTTGGATATGATGGGAAAACGGAGAGTTTAATTTTTCTTAATCCTAATATTGGTGGAACTTAAGTTTATTTCAGTACAATATAAAATATGCTGAATGCACAGCATAATACATGGGACCTCAAATTCTGATCTGGTACTGTCATTTTCTACTTTGGTAGGTACCTTAAAGCACCATATTGAACCACAAGTCCTGAGGATTATTAATTGCATTTTTTTTCTGGTTAAGATTCTCATTAATTTGTTAAAGCTATCCAGACAGCTTTTTTTTGAAATAGCAGCTTCAATTATTAACATTAAGCTTGAAAAAGTAACTCAATCAAAGTGGTAACATGTGCATTTGCTTAGTTGATTTTTGAAATGTCAGTCCAAAATCACATAATAACGATTGCAGGCAAACTACTGCATATTATCTAACTTACAAAGATACATTTATTTGCAATAAATGTTTTCTTGCAAGTTGGACAATAAGGACTTTACTTGCCTTTTTTACTCTCCTAAACACTTGTCTTCTGATAGCCCTCCAAAAAACAAATGCGCTACAGAGAGCTATGGTACTGGTCTTTTCCAAAAACCCAAAATTAATCAATCTATCTGTATTTGTGTAGCGCCATTCATAACAAATGTTATTTCAAGACACAAGTCAAGTAGAATACCTTACTTATTGTTTATAATTGCTTTTAACATGATCCAAGTTCAGTGCCAATAGGTGTGTGAATGCAATGAAAGGGGTAGTTATAGGCATGACATGCACTGTAAAATCAACTTTGGAATTAGAATTAACTTAACATTAAACTACTTTAGCCTATAGTCATACAGTATATAAAATAGAATTAAGATGAACTTTATACAATTAGTGTTATGCGCTAGTGTTAGTGGCTGCTGCTGTGGGATAGGTGTCAGGATAGGCAATTAAAGAACAGAAATAGATTCTTGTTTCCCACTGCAAAGATTCAAAGATCCATTCAGTGCTTTTACTTAAAAATACCTCGATTTTAGGGTGGTGTTTGCAGTGGTGAGTCTGTTGGGGCCCTGAGCAAAAATCAATAGGGGGCCTTCCAGCCAGCGTTCATCACCATCATATCTGCCAGTGTCCCGACATTTACACCTCTTCCACTTTATTTCATGTTTTTTTTTTTTTTTTTTTTTTCTCCGTTGTCATTTGTCTTATCCGCCTCATTCGTCCGATGCGTCATATTTACTGAATGTCTTCTCTCCTGACAGGTGATGAGTGGGATTATATCATGTCTGAAGTTCAGGGAACACTGGAGTTTTCTGTAGAGCTGCACAAGTTTCACAATGTGGATCTCTTTCAAAGAGGGTAAGCAACACTGCAGAAATCACATGTTTGTTCTGTTGCACAGATGGACACTCAGCATGAACATATTCACACATGAAGAGGTGCACCTCGTTCAAATTTTTGTCAAAAAGTTAATGTTTTTTTTCACTATTCCATAAAAAGAGAGAAAAAAAGATTACATTTCAATAAGTTTGAAGCTGTAAGTGACACAGTATACCTAAAGCGAAACATTGTCGTTGCTGTTCAAGGAAGGATAAGTTTGTAACAGATTGCTGTAGGCTTTATTTTAAGCGTTCCATAAACTGATTAAAACTTAGTGACCATGTTAAACACATGGACTGCCAAATAAACATATGTAGAAACAGATGGATGGGTATAAGAATAATTTTCAAATAAAGAAAATACAATTTAAATGATCTCGTAAAGTGATGTTCCCACAACACCCCATTTAATTTATTGTGACAAAGACTGGCCTGTTGTGTTATTAGGATTCACTACAGCTGGAAAAAGGTTAAACGTCTCACCTCTGCTTGATCTGGTTTGCATAATCCCCTGACAGTGTTTGGGATGATGTAATTTCTAATGTAATTGTGTACTACGATTCAGGATGAGTTCAACATACGTGCAACGCACGATTCAAAAAATAGGCAAAATGAGTGAACTCGTAAGGACAGAACATTTTTAATGATACATTTTGACATACGATATAAAAGCTCCTATGAGGGGTTTTTAGCCGTAAATGAAACAGAATGATTATTTAATTCTGCTGCCTCTATGACTTAAAGAAGCAAACAAGACAAAACAGCCCTTTTGATGACAATAATTCCACTCCAAAGATTGATTGTGTGTTGCTTGTGAAGATGGAGTTGAAATAAGAATTTTGTCTGAATACCCTTCCAACACATTTAAAGAAAAAGAAGAGTTAAGAGATTAATCTTACACTTTGTCCATTGGTGGCAGCGAAAGCGACAAACACTCCAGAGTTCTTAAGTAATTTTAAGTTTGCACTTCAACAGAAGTCAGTGAAGCAGCAGCTAACTTGTAGAGTGATAATAAGGGATAATGCTGATTCCAGTAGTTGCAATGTTATAATATGATACTACACAATACAACATGCCACAATACTAAATCAACCTAATACATGACATGATACGATACACTACGCCATGATACAATAGCACAGATACGATACAACATGACATGGTACGATACTTTACGTTGATGTGATATGATGTGACATGCTACGACATTATTTGACATGACACACCAGTTTTCAATTCCACATGATAAGATGCGATAAGATAAACCATGATGCAATATAAAATTTGTTTCCAGTGTTGCACACATTTTACAGCTGCCAAAACATCCTGAATAAATAAGCTCTATGTATAAAATAAAAAATAGAAAAAAAACACGTACGAGATGAAAACAGCGAATCACACAATGTAAAACAAGAACAACATTGCACATTTCCTTGTTTGCACAACACACACGATGAATAAGAGAAAAGTCTAAAAAGATAAGAAAAGATTGGGACACCATCACAGTTTTGCAAAACCCATACAGTCTAAAGGTACATTATTCAAACAGAGGATTAAGGAGGAAAAAACAAGCGTGTTTTTTTTAAAAGCAGTTTTACATTTCATTGGCTGCACCAATAACAGGAATAATCAGTCTAAGTAAAAGGTCAGACACAACATTGTTTACCTCTCCAGTACAGCCAAAATTTTAAGGACAGAAAAGGGGTCATGCGTGTTCTGCAGAGATGTGTCTGCAAGAAGATTAAAACCTCTCATCGGGTGGCCCTCTGATTTGCTGAAACACCGGCTTTATCAAAGTGATTTTTCCTCTGTAAATGGGATGGGCGCAAGCTTTATGATGGTAATCCCCTCAGCTGAGTGCACTGTAGTCAGTCTGTTTTTATTGGTGGCTGCAGTGCTTCAGATAGCAGCCGATATCTGACGTGAACACCATACAGTATATACTGTACGTGGATCCCTTTTAAGAAATGAAGCACTGTGGACAAACAGATCAGTAACCAGTACTTTGTAACAGTACTTAAATCAATATTTATTCCTGTTTTGTGGACCACGCAGCTGTTGCTCACTGATTGCATTAAAAATACAGATTGAATCTACATTTGATTTGTAAAAGGATTGTTTGCAATAATCATGACACATTTGATTTGCACTGTTGGGGGGGAAATTAGCATCTAAATGATTAAGATACACAAATTAAAACACAGCTGCATTTTCTTAATTTTATTTATCCAAGTCTAATCGTTCAGTTAAAGTTCCATTATCCCATAGCATCAAGAAACACAGAAGAGAGGGCCTTTTATCCTCTTTTACTAGTAAATGATAACACACTTTATTGGATATTAAACCTTTATCCTACAAATATATAAATCCCCCTGTGAGAGATAGTGCATTAGCGCCTGACCACTTGCTGGCTATTGACTTGACCTATTTCATCCCGTAAACAGCTGTTACTTATTTATCGACCCTCAAAACCTTTTCCGTGCTCTTCTCTGTCAAGCCTCCATCTTCCTGAGCGCTGTCGCTAACACACTGATGTGACGGCTGTGTTCACAGCCACACTTTGGACTCTCAGACTGCCAATGTGTCCCCAGAGAGCTGAGATGTGCTTTTACACAAAGCTGCGTCGACTTGAACTGTCAAAGTGACCTTTTGAAAGACGTGTTTGGCCAATTGCTGCCTGTAGTCGAGGATATTACATAAAGAATCCTTGTTTAAATCAGTAGGACTGCTCTATTAGGTTTTACATTTTTGCTTCCCTGTTCTGTTGTATAATAAAATCCAGTATTGTTTTTTTAGCTCCATTGAACAAAGTTCCCATTGGGGATCTATCTTTTATTATATTGTGACCTTAAATTTGCCAGTACTTTCAAATTGCCCCAGTGCTAACCTGATACCACACTCAGACTTGAAACAGAGGTGCATTATTTTGTCTTTTTCCATATTTATACCCATTTGTCCACCATGTTTTAATAATTCAGCAACACACAGTTCATGGATGATTTTGTTAAACATGACATTGTTAACTTCTCATACATGTCATGAAGATCATTTCTGAAGCTGAAAGCTCGTCTAGTCAATGCTAAAACAGAGCATCATAACTGTCAGCTTCAGCAACAGTCACAAATACAACTGAACCAAAATGCAGACCAGAGAGACAGGGTGTCAAAACTTTTTTTTTCTTGTGAATGTTGGGTTTCTGGTCTAAATCTGCAGAAGAAATTACAAGACTGTGGATTAAAATGTGATGTATGTCAGCACCAATGTCAGATAAGAAAACAACTGAGATGTTGAATAATAATAACTGATAAATAAATAAATAAATAAATGCCTTTCTACTCTGTTTAAGGCATGATGAACACATCCCCTTGACTCGTAAATGCACACATCCATTCTTAGCCAAATCACTCATTACAACAGAAGACAGCTGGCTCCAATCCTATGTAACTCTGCTTCCGTGAGATGCTTCACCTAACTATAGTAACAATTACTCAGCCTAAAAAAAGTAAAAAGTCCATGAACGGCACAACGATCAGAGACTCAGGCACAACACCATCCCATGTGAAACCGACAAAATATTTGATCACATGTGCCTTTTGTTTCGACGGCCCGCCCTCCAGAGGGGGAATCTTAAAAAACGCTCCGATGTCGCGCTCCTATCTAAAGGTTTGAAAACGCAAAAGTGTGCTCTAAGCTGCTCACGCTGGCTCTTGTTGCATATGTGTTGATGTCAAAACCATGTGTAGTACAGGCAAACAACAACAAACATATCAGTCAGACATTAAGTTGCCCTAGCTGCTCTGATATTTATCCAAGAGTTATTTCAGCAGGTAAGCCCAGTTCATCACATGTGCGCGCTCTTGTTGGTGTTGTATGGCAGTGCTCACAGTGCCACCTTGTCACCTGGCATGCACACTACATCAAATTTCATACACTTTTGCATCACTGTGTGCACACAGATTTCCACCCAAAGTCTAAGCGGCCACTTTTTTTAGTCTGTGTTCAGATCGTTGTCGTGTAAAGCCAGCCTGTGTCGGTGCAGGGTTCTTGGAGGCTAAGATGATTGCAGGCAGGTGTGTTGATTGAACATCCAGTGGAAGGGGGAGGAGAAAACTAAAGGCACCAAGCACTCACACAAATATACTGAGAAATAAATAAAACACACACTCACACACACCTCATGCAAACTGGAGTGAAGGAGAAGGTACTGTAACACCACTTTGGTCTCACAACACTCTATGGGAGTAAACATACAAATATTAGGGGCATTAAATGTGTTTCGAGGTCATGTCAACAATGAAAGTCCCCCCAAAACATCAATTTCAGAAACTACTTATGTCTTTCAGGGCTGAAGATATCAAGGCGATTTAATGTCAGGCGAGTGAGCTATGGAAGGATTCTCGTATCACATCTTATTTGTAATGGTTAACAGAATATTTAAGGAGCCATTTTAATGTTTACATCATGTTTTTTGTAGTCCAGTCAGTTCAGCATCATGTTCCTCTATTTGTCATACTCTATTTGTTTAACAATAAAGTTTCTCTGAAGCAAGTCCCCTTAGTGAAACATTCTTTGTTGTGTTCATGTTAGGCAACTCAAGGGAGGTCGCTCGAAAGTACCCAGCTGATATTAAACTAATGATTCATCTAACTTTTGTTCTCATTTGAAGCTGAAAAACTGTTAATACAACTGAGCTGAATAATCTCAAAACTTGGGGGAAGTGTGTTTGTCTAATTTCTAGTAAAAAATACATCATTAAACTTATTATAAGCCACATTCATCTTAACATTTTGAAGCAAGGCGCTTAATAATGACTAATTAGCTGCCAATATGCTATTTAATAACATGCTAATAACAATAATGTTTAATGTGACCTTAATGTTAGGTGTCACAGATATTAGTCTTTAAATACAATGTGTTCTGGACTTCTCTGGAGAATTTGATTGATTATTGCAATGACATTTTATTGATCAAAAGGTTGTTGGACACACTTGCTGACATTTGAGGGGTTTTTTTTACAGTGCATTTGTGTAGTTTAAATTCTTCATGAAGTGTCGTGAAAACAAACTTTAAATCTTTGAAATGCTTTCAAAGTCAGTATTCTGTCTTTTAGGATTCCAGCAAAACTTCAAGAATGCTTTTCATGAACACCATAGATTTGTCACCATTGTAAAGATGCAGTGCGGGTTCAAATGCAGCATCACTAAAATAATAACAAAACAGCAAGAGACAGATAAAATGAAAAAGAATATCCTGACACCAGCAGTGAGCTGTTAACATGATTAAAGAAAGAACATTTTGCCTTTTGTTTATTTAGCTTCGTTAACTGAATGTGTGTTATACAATTCACATAATGCATTGCTTGATTACTTCTGATCATTTGGACATAACAGCACAGCCATGTATTCAGTTCTGTTGTGTAACTCTTCTGTGTGTCCTCTCTCAGGTTCTATCAGGTGCGAGCAGGTTTAAAGGTTTCACCTCGAGTCCCCCACAGGGTGATAGCGACAACACAAGACAATGCAGGTAAGGAAAAGTGGCGTGTATCATCACAAACATTCACACAAATGACATTTTTGAAAACTCAAGCTCCCACTTTGCTATGCTGGATCTTTGGTAGTGGCAACCTGTTTTTGAACTTCAGGTGGATGATCCCATGGGCTGATGTGTTTGTGCAGCAAACACCACTTGTTTAAAGCATATGTGGAAACAGAGAAGTCAGGTTTAACAGACAGAACTTATTCTTTTGTAAATTAATCTTGAAACCCGTCATCGTCCATCATCGTCTCACAGTCGAGATTTGCCCTTAGGTAATGGATGAGAATTTTCAGGAAACTTAGCGATTAGCTGTGAATGACATTCAGGCAAGACTTCAATTTCTGCGTTGGGTTTACGTTTGCAGAACGTAAAAGCCTTCCTTTCTTGGTCTATAATGTCCCGGAGTAGTGCCTGTTCATCTGGTCATTTTCAGTTTATAGAGATCCATACATCATTGTTGGAATGCCACCAGTGGAAGCTGGTGTGACATCAGCACAACCTTCTACCTCTTTTCTTGCTATTCACACGGTATTCCCTGGGCACATCAAAGCCTGCTAAAACATAATTAATCGATACAGTTCAGACGACAAATGTACAAACAGAAACTAAAACACTACCAATGATAAAATATCCATAACCATATTATCCATCCATTCATCATCTATTCACCCATTCCTGTTTGGTATTGTGGGCAGCCGAAGCCGATCCTTGGGTAACAGGCGAAATACGCTCTGGTCTTGGATTGACTGGTCACCAGTCAATCACAATGTTGACATATGAAGACAAACACCCTGGCAAACGTACACTAGCACCTACAGCCCATTACAGAGTCACTAATTTCCCTAACAAGCATGTCTTTGGACTGTGGGAGGAAGCTGGAGTACCCGGAGGGAAAGCTTGCATGCACAGAGAGAACTTGCAAACTCCACACAGAAAGAGCCTGTCCGACGGGGGACTCCAACCTTCCTGCTGTGAGGCAACAGCACTAACCACTGCACAGCACTAAGCCCCCCTGTGTGCAGATCCTCTATTTTTTTTAAATAAAATCTGTGACCAGAGATTAGTCACAGATATCATGAGATAATTGTTGTATCCACACACAAAACCCCTGAAGATTCCTGAAATTGGGTGGAACAGCACATTTTTTCACACTGACTTCTGTCTGCCTTCAAGTAATATTCCTGCATGAAGTCAGTGTTGTGTTACTATTTAGAAAGATTCACAGCAGGTAAGCAGGAGAGGGTGCTGACATTTACATGGGGGTGACCAGCTTGATCTTTGTGCTCATGCTGAAGCTGCTTCATACCCCTTTCTGTTTACCAGTAAGTTGTTTACCATTCCTTCATTGATGCTGTGAATACGTCCTAATTTTCACAATGATTTTCACTGATATGGAGACTAAAACTACAATTATAGGGTTAGACTCTGCTTCACCCACCGTCCTGGATGTCTTGTAAACATTAAGACAGTAGTGATTTTCTGACATCATATCCTGCCTTTTCACCCCACCCCCCACCCCATGGATGTCCTGTCAGGAGTGCATATGAAAACATATGTCCTCAGTTTGGTACACAGATACATTAAGCATTCCTCAGACTAAGCAGCAACACTGAGTCTGCAAAGCGATCTTTCTGTGCTTCTTTGTAGTCAATTTGCATGCCTCTGTTGTCATTTTGCATCATGGGCCTTTATTGACAAATTATGGTAATTGCTTTATTCTGCTGTTTAAATCTTGTTTGAACAGAATTTGTTTCACACATAGTTGTTCCCACTCTCAGGGGGACGGAGTGGGAAAATTGCACTCCACACAGGGGATTGAATAAAATGCATTGTGAGCTTTATGCTTTTCTTTGAAGTCTGTGTGTAAGCAGTTATGTTTCAGGCTTTTATTTCAAAGCACAACCCCGATTTCTACACCTCCTACAACGTTGGGATATCGTACAAAATGACAACAAAAACAGAACGTGAGGATTTTTAGAATATTGAAACACCGTATTTGATTGTACAAAGAAATCATGTCAAATGTTGACGTTGAAAACTGAGAAATTTGTTTTGTGTTTTTGGAGCGTGATAAGCCCTCTTTCCAGTTGTATCTCCAAAAACATTATTCTTAAAATGTTGCAGCACAGTCTTTCAAAGAGGGGTGATCCCCTCCATCTTTACTCCAGAAAGACTCCTGGGGTGTTTGTGTTAACGGCCTCAAATTTAAATGGGGCATATCATTTCCTAATCCAATTAAACGTCTTTGTTTCATCATTTGACATGTTGTCTTTGTGCTATTTCCAATCCAATATGGGGTTTGAATTTTAAGCATAAACCACCACATTCAGTTTTAATTTACATTTAAAGCAATGTCCCAATTTGTTGGTATTTGGTGTTGTACATGGTATCAAATGGATCACCCTGTTCAAATGTAAAGCAAATGTTTTTGGTGAGTGGTGTGAGTGTGACTATCAACATTTATTTGCCTAAATTCCTACATTTGTGGATTTAACAGACCCTCACATGGAGACCCCAGGAAGAGTAGCAGAACAGTAGATAATGGGGATCTTAATAAATGAACAAACATACACTTCTACACATGAAGACATACAAGAATTTACTTCAGAATGCATCGTAAGCTTTCATTTTCATTTTGGTTAAAAGCAAGAGAATCAAAAAAGCAACTGATTTTTCTAAACGAGTAACCGGTTCTCAGTAAAGTGATTCTATTTATGTGTCAAAGCCGTGGTCCTGGCCATCAGGAGTTCTGCATCAGAGAATGAAGAGTGGTGTCTGGGGATTTTTATGGCTCTACCTCATCTCAGTGATTTAGGACACTTGGCTGTCTTTGGGTTAGAGAGTGACTGACTCACTCTGCAGAGGATCTTGCATCTCTAATAGCTTTGACAACCAAATGGGAGAAGGATGATATAACATGTTTTGAATGCAAATTAGTTTGAGCTTACTTTAAAACCCAATGTCATTGTCCTGATTCATTCTTCCCATTTTTTAATGCAGCATCTCAAGGTATTTATACGTTGTGAAGCAAATAACACTCTATGGGATTTATTGTGTGCCAGGAGGACTATTTGCATTTTGTCTTATAATGAGGAACATCAGGTAAATTTGACAGAAACATCAAATATAAAGCTTAAAATAAAACGGCTCATCTTAAAATCAGGGCCCAACTGATATGGTAAGTTTGGGGCTGATACAGATGTTTGGGAGAAAATAAAAAAATCTGATATTGATATATCAGATGATATCTTTCTTATGTGAAATCTGTTGGGTCCCCTCTCATGTCTTGAATTCCGAGTATGAATTGCTACCCTCAGGCAGAGGTTAAAGAGTTCCAGTTAAAAATAAGATAAGATATTTGAACAGGTACAAATGTTAATTTATCCCATTATCCATTACTCTGTTCAACTCAGGCCGTAAGCAGAGGTTTCTGCAAAGGATTGCCATGTATGTACTTTATCAGCACGTGTGTGCTATGCACTGTCTTCTCTATTTTTCTATTCTGTTGTGTTTTGTGTTATGCAGCAGCCTGTACATCCAAGGCAAATTTCCTTAAAGACTAAATAAAGTAATCTTGAATCTTGATAGATATGTGGTTTGCTAAATTTGCCGATTGCACTAGTCACTGGATGAACTAATATCGGTCGATCAGAATCACAATCAGAACGATGAACATTGATGAACATGATATGGATAGAAAAAAAATGTTTTGTGGCGTTTGAGTAAGGGACGTGCTGGCCTATTGTCTTCTTCAATCGGCTGTCATACAAATCGGCTGGGTGTAAAAAGTATGTACTTTAATTTATGCTGCATGTTTTTTCTGTCCTCTTATTCCTCTGGACAATTACTTGCAGAGGATTTATACAATGAAAGATGCCTCACATGTCTGGCCTTCTTAGTATTCAAAGGTTGTGACGCAGTGTTTTTTTTTATTCTGAATCTACCCAAGCATCAAATCTGGATCTCTGGCAATGCAGAAAGCTGTTTCACTGGCAATACTGATTCACAGTAATAACAGCTATTTTTAGCTCCTGACTGGATCCTTGTGTGTGTGTGAGTGTGTGTGTGTGAGTGAGTGTGAGTGTGAGTGTGTGTATGTGCCCTGATCTCTCTGTGTTTGTGGGGACTAATTCCTGATGTGCTGTGGCCTTCTGCTCTTATGAGAAAAATTAGGATTGTATGTCATTTAGGTCCAAAGCTGAGCTCCAGGCTCAGTTTCAGGTTAATATTAAGACGTGAATTCAAGGATTATAGCTTCTATTGTTAGAGCAAAGAATCACAAGGACGATCATTTTTCAATTTATATGTCCTCATGGGTATATAGCAGACTGGATGTGGGTTGTATGTTTGTACGTGTGAGGGACTCGTTGGGTGGCAGGAACATCATGGCCGATTGAGAAGGCGATTCTGTGCCTAAAATATCAGTGATTCATGTCATTGCTAGTGTTTTCTCTGCTGATGGAAATACCAGCAGGGAAGATGAGTTCATACAGCTTATTAGGTCATAGATGGAGAGGAATCCTAAAAAGTCCAAATATAACACATTATAATGGAATTGATAAAAATAGCAGTTCAGCAGCCTTACACTCAATACTCTATTTTAAGCCTGCTGAATCCTGGAGGTGCAATTTTACAAGATTTCAGATGAGGAAAAGAAGATACAACACTGCTCAGATGGAAGAAGCTTCAATGAGAACAATGTATTGGACATGAGTTAATTTGCTTTCTATGCAAAAAAGAGCAGAGAGCAATATGAATAACATGACATTGCTCTGACTTTGTGATTGTATTGTGTTGCATGTGCATGCAGCTTGTTTTGAGCTCAATTCAGAAAGTCATCCTGACTGCTTCCAGGCTTTGCTACAAGTTATGCATAAAATCTAAAATCGAGGCAAAGTAGCCAACATGGCTCGGTGCAGGCTCCAACTTTAAATACCAACATATGCTCAAAGGCTGACTTGGTGGGTTTTTTAACCAAGCAGAAATTTGCCGTCTGCCAGATTGTTTTTTTTTTTTTTTTTTGCATAATCCTGCTAAATGTATCTAAATTTAAACATAATAGCTGTGTTTGTCAGATTAAAATGACAAGGAACAAGATCCAAGTGCGGAACTAACCAGAATAGATATGTTTAAATAAATAAAAGCAACGTGCCAAATTAAAGAAGAAACAAAACTAAAAAATTCAAAATTCAAACAGGAAAGGAGCAAAAATATAAGACTTGACAATGAGCAAATCACTGTGACAAGAGGAGGCAAGGTACACTGAGAATAAATAGACTCTGGACTGATCAGACACAGGTGAGACTGATGATACAGGTGAAGACAATCATGGCAATTAAAACCAGAGAGGGAGGAAATAAGACTAAGGCTGTGGTTCTCATGTGGTGGGTAGGGACCCATAAGTGGGCTGCAAGGCCATTTTCATTGGGTCCTGCAGAAGCGATTTTTAAACGTTTGCTTGTTCTGTCTTCGCTCTGTTACTTGTTTTGTCTGTGTTGAGATCAAGGTTGCGTTTGGATTGTTCCTCTTATTTACTTTCAGTCGCTTTTTTTCCTTAACCCTGGAAGCAGTTACGTGGCGGCCATGATAAGAGCAGTTTGAATTCTCTAAAAGTGAAGGAAAGGAGGCTCAATGCTTCCTTTATAATCTCCTTTAGCATAGGAAACACTGGACCATCCTTTACTAAAGGAGATGAGAAAGTGCCGCCCCACAATTCCTTGCGGTTACAATTTTTAAAGCGACTCGTTCATCCAACCGTTCACGAAAGCTAACAATCTGTTGGAGGATAAATGTGAAGACAATCTGCATTTAGTTTTTGTATTGATTTGACTTAATTTCTGCCTTTGTAAATGTTCTTTCTTTCTTTTTATTTAGTGTGTGTGAAAAGTTGAACATAGCTTGTATATATTCTTGTAATCATTTGTTTTAAACAATTTTGAACAATCAAATCCAGAGGTGAACTCTGAATGTGGTGTTCATGTTATAAAACCATGAAAGTGAAGTTTCCTGGTATCTAATAAAGCCTGCCTTTTATTTCTATTCACACTCCGTGGTTATTAGGATTATTTCACCAGTAAGAAGAAACAGTGGAATGTTTTTTGAGAAGAGCTTTTTGTAGTCCATTTTATGAAAACTAGTTTCACCACGGCAGACTCACGCCACTAACCTAAGCTGACTTCACATTATTATGACGTCACCTGGTGAAAGTGCGGTCGGACTGCCAAAACAATGTGATCGCCTTTTCCTTTATGAATTCTCTTGACACCTTTCCTTAACCCTGTGATGTTTTCACAGGGTAAAGGTAAAGTGGATAGTGTAAGTAGATAGGAGGGACAATCCGAATTGCACCCCAAAACTGCACTTTTTTTTTCATTAAATAAATCTGATTGGTTGAAAAATATCAGAACCACTGATCAAAATGTTAGAAATAAACAAATGACACTTTGAATCCGATCATTCTCAAAACTTTACTTTTGTGAAAGCAACTGGATGGGGCGTTTATGCAATGTGCATAATATACTACTTTTAAAATGCACAGATATTTAAATGCTTTATGCTTGCAGCCTAGCTTGCTTTATGCTAAGCTAGGCTGAACACTTAAATTCACTGTTTAATTGCTTAGAAAAGTCACAGCACTGCAGCTTTTATCTAATCCACTGACTGCAATTCCACACTTTAAAAAGCATCGCATGTGTGCACTGCAGCAGTGTACATTACAGAGAAGAGCATATCCATATTGTAATTGGAAGGCTGCTAGCTCTCCCCTCCCTTCCACTGCCCCTTTGCAGCTCCTTCAACAAGGTCATGTATTAAGCCTCCATACCTCGCAGGCGGAATCCTGAGCACAGCTGCACCAGCCAGCAAGAGGAAAAAAAAAAAACATCCATCACACACTGACAAAGGAAATAATCCCTCACCATGTTCTCTATGAAAGTATATGCTTGACATTTCAATTGTCTGTGCCCTTCAGACAAATGAATTGTGCCACACACTCAACTGAAGCATTTAATGACTGTGATTCATGCACAATTACATTGAGGTTTTAAAGTCAGAATGCTACCTGGCAGAGTTGGGTTTTGGTTAAAGTTGTCTTTGACAGCTAGAACGAAGATACTCCCTCATAGTGGTACTTTGAGCAGTTCTGTGTGGCGAGTTGTGTGTGTTTTACTGATGGGGAGTGACGAGCACATACACCCTCTCACAAAGCAGATGCAGAGCACTAGAGGCTGTAAGAAGATTATTTCCAGCACAGAATCACTGTGGCTAAAGCTTAGGGGCATTTCAGCAGGTTTTAATGTGCAGGATGTGATAACTCCCCGGCACCTGTTGGAATCATGCACACATAAATGTCAGAACCGTGTGGGTTTGATGTATTTCCGTGAGTCTCGCTGAGGGTTACATGAATAGCATTACTAAATTAATTTCCAGTCCAACAACAACATAATCTGGAGCGTAGAAATCGTATGATACAACATTGTCAAAGCATGAGCTCATTTCAGTGTCAGGCAGACAATTACATTTTTTCTTGAGGACTCTTTGACATTTATGAAAGACTATTCCTGATTATTTTATTCAGGTGAGGGTATACAGAATGTCATAAGCCACTAATATTGTCTCTAAACTGTGGAGTATAGCTCGTGAAAGACTGAAATTAATGCTCATGCTTCTATGTGACCTTAAGAAGCATACAATCAGACAGCAGTTTGATTATTTCTATATAATTACTTTTATTGCCTGAATCTGCTGCTGCTGGATAAATGTCAGATGAGGCAAATGACGGTAATGCTGCCAAACCTCCTATTTGAACATCCAATGCCAAAGAGTAATTATGAATGACGTGTTAGTCATTTGAAATAAGCAGGATGACTTACATTGTCAGAAGACATTACTCTCTGGAACATCTAACCAAATACATAAATCTTACCATTTTGTCCAAAGGTGGAGCCAAGATCTACACAATCTGAAAGTTCCTCAGTGCAGCTTTAAATATTTGCATGTCATAGTTTTTAACTCATATTATCGTTGTCATTTCTACAAAAGTCCAGATTTTTAATAAAGATTTATTGCTAAAGTTAAAGGCAACTGGCTCTGAATTGGTAATGGTTTCTTTGGATATTGCCATTCCTGCAGCTTGCTACTGTAGGGTCATTATTATTCTGAACAGTTGCGGTATCATGGCGACTCTACAGAAGTAACAACAAGGGGACAGGTGAGGTAGAGAGTTAAGGTAGAGAGTAAGGTGAAGATTAGTGGTGCATGCAATACTGGAGCAGAACTTATGGAAGGATTTTTGCTGATCAAACCTGTGCTTCAGTCGTTTTGCATTTTGAAACCTCATAAATTATTGATGTCCATTGGTAAAAAAAAAAATGAAGTCATCACTCCTATCTTTTTTTTTTTCCATCTCAAGTTTTGAGAAAATTTTCTTTTTGACATGGAGAGTAACATTTAGAAATACAAGCCAAGTGATGCTTAGATGTCACAACAAATACCTAAACCATGCAGTCCTTTACTCATTCTCCTGTTTGTATTCTACATTTGAAATAAACACAATATACTTGTGCCCTAATGAAGACAGCGCTCATACCGATTATGCCCCTATGCCCTACAGATAGGTTACATCATCTACCCTATGGCCCTTAGTTGCCACTTCCATCAACACATTATTGCCACATTCAACAGACCAAGTGATGCAAGCTCCAGGTTGTGATAATGCCAACGCTGCCTACCGTACCACGTGTTCCCTTCTGGTCCCCACAATCAACCATGTAGGCTAACGAACAACAAGAGCCAGGACATCACTGGGGGTTGAATATGTCATATTCTTTATTATATATATACATACACTATATTTTAGATCTTGCATCTTCATGCTGACGTCTTATATTTTTTACAAAGCAATATTAATGTCCAAGTTTTCCTCATTGGGATGGATAAAGTGTTTCTGAATCTGATTCTCTCCGCCACAAGCTCCACCCATAAAACATGTCATGAGAGTTGGAACAAAACCAGACCTATTGAATTATTACTATGACCTTTTATATTGCAAGGACTTTCTTTTAGATTTAACTGCTTCTGTTTTCTTTTTTGCTTTCCCCTCATTTGGGAAAATCATCAATCAAACAGACACCCGAGCAAAGTAGCATGTATTTTAAGGTTGAATCAATCCTATCAAACTAACTTGCTTTAAAAATAATGCACAGTGTGTATGGCTGCGTTAAAGCAGCAAGGGCAACTGCAGCAGCTTCAAATTATGATAGAGTGACTTTGGGCAAACTGAAGAGCCAAACAGCACAGCGGAGAGGACATGGAAGCACCTGGGGGAATTCTTCACAGGTCAAAGACAAATAGAAAATCATTTATGTTAATTCCTGCGCACAGTTTAAAGTCTTTAATCCACCTTACTCCTTTGCCTGTAGACAGAGGGCAGACAGAGCAAAACAAACAGAAGGAAGCAAGTTAAGAGGCCACAGTGCTGACACGGAGAGACAACTTATTCCATATACAGAACATACCCGCAGGGATTACGCTGCCTCTTGTCACACATCCACCCAAACCTTTGACAACAGTCGCGCTCCCGCACATCCGTCATCCTTGCTGGGGCCGCTTGATGCTGCAAGTAGTGACAGCATTATCAGGAGGAGGCCTGCTGAGAAAGGGAGAGTAAGACTGAGACTGAAAAGAGCAGAAGCGCAGCAGGCCGTATCAGAGACCTCTCATGGCTCACAGCTGGACTGCAGCTCGGCCTGGGAGATTGAGCTAGCAGCTAAAGTGAGCAGCCATCACACTGAGTTCCCAAACATTAGATATGTTGACAGTCAAAACCCCAGGGGTCCATATTATCAGATGTGGATACAAAGTTCATCCATGAGGGCTCTCTCTGATTTGCAAGGAATCAAGATGTCTTTCATGTGTTTTAAACGTTTTACCATTTAGTAGTGAATCTGATCACACATACCAGCTGTACTTACATCATAGTTGTTCAATTCAGATAGTTTGTTCAAAAGAAGATAGAAGTTATATTGACCCCTAAAGACTTATTTATACGTGTGCATCAAATCTAGGCCATAATAGGCTTTAGCTTCATGTAGCTATTATAAAAATATAACTATGCGTCAGAACAGTACAGACTGCAAGCCCTGTTATTGGTTTACATGTTCCGCTCCTGGCATTCACCACATGTAAAACATCAGATTCCAAGAATTATGATGAGAAGATAAAGCTATGTTTTTTGTATCATGAACTTCTGTGTTTATTAATGTGTAGGCTAACTGCTTGCCTGAGCTAACAACGCTATAGAGCTAAGCATGCCATCAGTTCCAAACCAATGTAGTTCATTCCATCTCCTCCAATGTGTTTTGTACAGTATTTCCAATATAACAAAATGCTGCTCAATTCTTATCATCTCAATTTCCAACACAAGTTTTTTTTTGGTTGCCATGGTTTCCTGTACACATACAAGCATATCATGTGGTGCAATTAGACTGTGGAGGAATCAGAAAGGTAATATAACTAGCATAGAAATCTACTGTGGCATTTGTTGTTTGGATATTGCAGAGCTACACAGACACCATTGCACATTAGCTGTATGTGGTGCTCAAAACAGCAACGTAGCTTGGGCATACATTTGACACATAAGAATGAACCCGGTCGGACATTAGTGAAAAACGTGTTTTTTGAGCTGGTTTTATGGGGCCTTTAGAGGGGAATCAGTGCCACTTTCAGTGACTATATGATATATATTGAGCTCAATTGAAGCATCTGGGCTCAGCATAAAGACTGGAAACAGCTAGCCTTGCTGTTTTTGAACACAGCAACTAGCACCTCTACTGCTCCCGAATGAACCGTCCCCTGTAAGATGAGTGTATTTAACTGACAGAGCTGCAGTTTGCAGTAAATGTTCGGGTTTCAGACCATTGTAAAGAACCAGCATATATGTGCATTTTTATTTTCGTGTGCTTTAGTCATTTTGCATTTTGAAAGTATTGTTATCCATTGGTCAAAAAAAAAATGAAGTTATCACTACCCTGATTTTATTTTTGTCTCTCCAGTTTTAAGGCATTTGATCACATTATACAAATTCCCTTATGGTGCTCAATTCTTGTTGACATCTAGAGTAACATTTGGAACTGCAAGCCAAATGATGTAAGTTTGTATAGAACAAGCATATCTGTGACTATCTACAGTGCAGGCACATTAAACATGACTGAGAGGAGACAATAACAACTGTTGTGCTTAGACATAATCTCAATTCTCAACACGTTCTGACACATGTTATCACTTGGATCTATGCACACACGCTTGGATCCCAGTGAACATTTGCAAATGTCAGGCCAACACTGCTTCTTTTCAAATCTGTGCACATACCTAATAGTTTGAGCACATTCTGCAATATCAGACGGTGCATTTGCCAAATGAACAGCCTTGTTTTTGTACGGATGATAACATAACAATACATTCCTTGTTTTTTAATTTGACATTCAGATTTTTTTATTTTTTTTTTGTTTGTTTGTTTTTTTGTGTAAAAGCTCTCTACATGTGGTAATATTTCCGGCTGGTTCACCTCATTCGACTCAGTGTTGTTGTGTTGTCTCTCATCAGGAGAATGCAGCTTCAGCACGGCAGGAGTTTATGATGGCGCAGTGTTCAGCCGGATACTTCAGATCCTTTACAGAAATGAGGAGATCACTGTGAATGACTGTATGATCTTCAAAGTCCACCTGCTATTGGACGGTGAAAGGGTGAGTCATGCTGGTGACATTTTCTGTACACACACACACACACACACACACACACACACACACACACACACACACACACACACACACACACACACACACACACACACACACACATACTTCTTGTTCAATGAAAAGAGAAAGAGAGAGAGCTCTATTTGGCTGCTTGTATTTTATCAGCAGCCTGGCAGTTAAATGCATGATGGATAATTACAGTGAAAGCAGCTGTATAGTGGTTCAATTAAATGGTGATTAATGAATACATTTAACATCCACTGTTCTCTCCTACACACTGCCCTTATACCCATTTCCTACCGTCTGAAACAAACAAGCCCTTTCATAACAAAGATAAAGCCAATTAATTACAGCAGAAATATTTAATGATGAAGTTCTATAATCATGCTCATTTACTAAACAGTAGCTCTACTCTATTCTAAACAGAAGGACTATTCTGGAAAGACAGTTAATCTATTGCACTCTGATTGACTGAGAAGTTCTTGCAGTAAGCTGCATGCTTGGTCGACAAGTTGGGAGTTTTGCAGCAAGAAATATGTATACAATAGAAAAAAATAATCAACGTATAATATCTCTTTTAGTATCGTATTGATAATACAAAATCATAAACATTCGAGAACTGTTTGTAATTTCACTATTTTGTATTCATCTGACACCACATAACAAATGATGGTTTCTGTTTAATGTATTTTATGCTTTGATGAAAAGGGGCCACGGGTCTAATTTGATTATAAAATATATGTTGTTATTTCAGGGTTGATCAGCGGTAATAAATGATCGAAATTTTTAATCTGAAAAACACTATGTGTCCAGTAATGCTGGGAATCTCGACGTTTCTCACAATTTGATTTCAAATGCTTTTGGATCTATGGACCCATCTGCCATAAAGTCCATTTTCTAGTCCATAAGTCCATACTTCAGGATCTACAGTACTCCGGTCATCTGTGAGATTTGTTAAATTTCATGCTTCTCCATTTGGCATTCTGCTGTGTTAAAGAGCTAGCACTTAGCAGGGAGTGACTGAGTGACTGATAAGCCAAAAATAAATTTAAAAATCGATTTTTGGAACTTCAATTTAGAAATGATAAGAATCTTGACTTTTTACATACAACAACTTTTCCCCCACCTATACTGTCCATCATAGTGGACTTTATTTTTATTTTACAATGATTGTCTAAAAAGTGTGCTCTGTTTTTAAAAAGCTCAAAGAAATGTCATAGTGAAAAAAGGATTGATTTGACTTGGACTACGACCTGATCAGCTCATGGAAGTAGTGTGTAGCTAATATCAACACTCTGGAGTACACAAGCACAGGAAAATAAAACCACTTTATAACAATAAAAGTAATGTTCCCATGTGGGTGTTTGCCCTCACACTGTTAAGATGTATACCAGGTAGCTAGCAATTATTTCTTGTGGCCTGTCTTGTTTTTGACAGCGATATTGATGTGCTGACTTGCAGCATTTGGGAACACCTCAGGCCCCCTGCCAGAGTTACATCTGCCAAGCAGGTTGTGTTTTTGGTACCATTTATTCTCAGAAGGATTGCACAAAAAATAAATTTAAAAAAAGCTACTGGTCAGGATTTCATAAAAATTGATGGGAGGGTGGCAGCATTTGCCAAGGAAGATGCCAAGTGGAAGAGGAGTCACAAACAAGCAAATAAAAGAAGATTTGTCTCACACAAAGCAACAGCACTGGATGGGCTGAATACTCAT
The DNA here is from genome assembly GCF_947650265.1 of Symphodus melops. NCBI lineage: Eukaryota > Metazoa > Chordata > Actinopteri > Labriformes > Labridae > Symphodus > Symphodus melops. The sequence goes on from NC_136708.1 coordinate 5,673,359, forward strand.
TTTTAGAAATACACACAGACGTATCTTGTGGTCAGATAGTTTGGCTATTACTCCTTGTAGCCTTCTAATGCTAATTATAATAATGACTAATAAGCAGCTGGTGTGCTACTAATTAGCATGCCAGTAAGCACTACTTAACAAAGATTATTGTGACCTTAATTTAAAGTGTTGCGAAAAGGATTTAAAAGAAAGTAGAAACATGAGTATGTATAGTATCTAACATTTGGGCTACTTTCAGATAATGTTCTTTTTTTACTCTGTTACTTTCCATCATTATACCTTGCAAACAACAGCATTGTCAGACAAGCACACAGGATGAAGCTAATTGAGTTCAGCGACTTGTCGCGTGGAATTAAAGCTCATCAATTCGCAGACAAATGCAAAGAGCCTGTGCCCCAGACTGCCCATGTTCAACCGAAATGATCAGGTGTGTAAACCTACCAGACAGTTATTGATGTACTGTCCTAAACGGTTTCATCATGGGCATGACCCTGAAAATCCACTCTGCCTGTTTTTGTTGTTGTGGGCCATCAGAGCTCAAATAGATCAGTGGTGACAGCCCGAGACAGGCCTGAGGCAGAGATGTGGGGGAGTTAAGATGGCCCTGCTCGGAGCTAATCATCCATATGATAGCCGTGTGTCACACACTGACATTAGCGTGCACTGTAACTGATCTCTGACATATGTGTACAGTCAAGATGCCTGGAATGGAATTACCATTCTTTATCTTGCACAGCTCTACATGAGTCTTATTATAGAAGATTTCATTAAATGTGGACATTCATGTTAAAGTCCAGTGACACACGGCTTCAAGACATATCAGATATCAGCTCGAAGCGCTCCCGAAGGCTCTCTGCTCATTAACCTTGGAGGTTATCTGCCGCTCACAGCTCCAGATAGCACGGACAAAAATAGCCCCTCATTTCCCCCGTGCTCACTCGTATGTATGCTTAATCAATCAGAACATCAATGTGGGACAGAACAGCGAAGATTTGGGTGTTTGCTGTGCAGTATGCACGTGTGCTTCTACTGTAAGGAGAAAGAGAGAAAGAGCTGTGTGTAACCTTCAGAATAATAAGCAACGCGGCACCTTCATCTTCAAAAGACTCCACCCGCAGCACAGTCCACTTTTTTTTTTTTCTTTTTTTTTTTAAAGAGTTGCTATAAGGTGTGACTGTTGATGGCACTTTGAACATGAGAGTAACTCGATACTGTTTACATTACATCTGATTAAAATACATTTTAGGATACAGAGCACATCAAAAACACAAACACTTTAATAAAGAGAACATTGAAGCTACTTAAACATGCAAACGTTGTAGTTAACATTAGGTTGTACTGCAAACAACATATTCTATCATTGCCTACAATTCTCACTTCCAACCTCTGCTGCTGCCAAATGGATCCAATGCAAAAGTGCAAACAAGTGAAGTATGAGGCTGGAAATCCAATAAAACCCATTTTTACAGCAGAATAGGACATGTTTGCAGACTGGTACAAAAACAGTTTTAGTCTAAGTATAACTCATCGGTTTTAATAATATTAAAACACATTTCATTTCCGTTATACGAGGCATGGCTGATTTAACTTAATGGCTATTTACCTGGAGGCTTAATGCCTGCCTGAACTCCAACTATTTGTTTCTAAATTTATCATACAATAGATGGAGATGGAGATGGTATTTCCAATGTGGCAAGAACCATCGTTAGGGTTCAAAATGCCTATTCATAAACAAATGAGGAACATCACTGACACTGCATTCATGTTTTTTTTATGTCTTTGCTCCCAGCTTGTCAAATATAAAAAATTGGTCAGAGCCCATATATGCTCTTACTGTATATGACGATCAAGGCAGCCCTAATTAAACACATAATATTGTTCATGACACTAATATTTTACAGGTGGAAGAAGCCTTGAGTGAGGTGGACTTTCAGCTGAAGCTGGATCTTCATTTTACCGACAATGAGCAACAGTAAGTTTTTTAGCAGTTTTCAGGTGTGTGTGTGTGTGTGTGTCTGTGTCTGTGTGTGTGTGTGAGAGAGAGAGAGAGAGAGAGAGCAGCAGGTTTGTGTGTTAAAAAGAGAATGCTACACTTTCCCTTGGTGCAGCTTTTCTGCAAGACTGAGAATGCAAACTAGGCATGAATAAAGGCTATTATGTACTTTGGCTTGAAGCCATCTCTTTAAGCACCTGAACACTTCTGTGCATGCAGTACATGATTGTTGCCTGCTTTGGCCAAATAGGAGAAGAAACGATGAGATGAGCAGATAACATGAACACAAATTCTTGTGTACAAACCGCTGCCTGCTATGTAACAGTAGGTTGTGGTAGTTTATTTCTTACTCTTGTGGTTATATGACTTCTAAAAGCTACACACAGCTGTATACTAATAATACTTTATTTGTCTAGCACAAGTGCTTTACAACAGACATAATGTAAACAAACTGACAATAAAATCCTCTGGCAGGCTATTCCAAAGTCTGGGTGACTCACAGCAAAGGCCCTGTCCCCTTTAGTTTTCAGTCTGGACCTTGGAACAGCCTTTAGGGCTCTGCCAGAGGATCTCAGACTGCATCAGTCTGCATCCTACATACTAAAACTCTCTCTATTAGTATGTGCACTGGTTCTTACTACTCGTATTGTATTTAAGTATCTACAAGGTCCCAGTAACCATTCCAGTCAGGAGTCAGACTCATCTGCTCTGACTCCTTTTCTCAGGGATTGATATACATAAAGAGTTTGATTAGCTGGAGCAGTAGAGACTTCTTTCTAAGAGTCAGGAAAAAGGAAAAATCATGTGTCAGGGATTGCTACACCTCCATAAACACAAAGAGCTGATGTTGGCGGTACCAAGGTACAGAGTGTTCAGGGTCACAAGTAATTAGCATTCCTTTTCAGAATAAAAAACTAAACAATCCTTTAGTTTGCGTGTAATATTTCTACACTCTGTAACTATAACAAAGTGTCCCCAAAGTCCCTGTGATTTTTATGCTAATATTTCATATTCTTTTATGAGTTTTGACTGACTTTGTTTATCTACTTGTAGTGGTTTCTGCTTTACTGTTGGAGTGAAACTATAGAAGTAGACAAATAAAACAGAATTCTAAAGAGCAATAAACAAGTGCTTGTCATTTGTACTCGAGTGCGTCATTTGTGTCCCTTCTTTCATCCCTCAGGCTGGCAGAGATAGCGACCGTTCCGCTGATCAGCAGTCGTACCCTCAGCCTCCACTTCAACCCACGGAGGGGCCTCCACCATCATGTCCCAGTCATGTTCGACTACTTCCACCTGTCTGTCATCTCTGTGTCCATACATGCTTCACTGGTTGCCTTACACCAGCCGCTTATCAGGTATGGCCATATGCAAACATTTGCTTTTAGCGGATCTTGAATTTTCATTTGGCTTGAAAGCTTTAAATGAGATGTGATCCCCTGCCTAAAAAAAGAATAGTTAATTGAGTCCCAACAGATAACTGCAGACATTTTTAATGCGTAGTTGGCTTGCTCACTAAGATAATGGCCGCTCCATTGGTTTTTGGAAAGCTGTCTCTGCATTGTTCTCCCATTTAGCGCTGTGACTCAGTGTTAGTCGGCTGTTTCTCAACTGGAAGGTCAGAGGTTAAATCCCCAACTCCCAGTCACATGTCAAAGTGTCCTTGGGCAAGACACTGAAGCCAAATTGCTTTGCAAAGGTCGATCAAATCACTTTAGCACAGTGTATAATTGCTTCTACTGAGAATCATCCTTTGTTCTGTTATTTGTGCTCTCTTGTTTGTTTTGTTCTGTATCTCGACATCAATGTAAATGAGGGAAACCTCAAGGATTTTCAAGACTTCGATAAAAGTGTGAAATGCTCATGCTGCTGCATCAGATGGCATGGCCTCTCACGTTTTTCTATTCTTTAAACAATACAGTGTGTTTCACTTCTGTAGTTTTAAGATAGGCACATTGCAGAGGACATGACAGAGGATTTTAGCATCATGTTTTCTGCCACGTTTTTTTTAATGTGGATTATTTGTTTTTATTGTTTGTATTTTATCTGTAGAGACAGCTATATGTGTCCATGACAAATTTCTATTAGGGGACAATGACGTGTGTCATATAGCACAATACTGCACCTTGTTTTCAAAGAGAGAATACAGTGCTGAGCCTAAACATCGTAATCGCATCTATGTCCTGATTTCCGATAGTAGGGAACAATGAAACTGTTTTTTTATGTAACTCAACCTCTTTGGTGAATGTAACCAAGTAACTTCATGATGTGCTCATTGGTTTTTGTAATAATCAGTTAGAGTTGTAAGCTACTAAGCTAATCAGTGGAACATGCTAACTCATGTCAGAGCACATTAACACACTGTTTAATAGTTCTCAGGCATTGGCGTACTAAAATATAAAATGTACTTACAAGGTAGAATAATGCTCTCACTTTATATCCATCTTGCACAAAATTGGCATTTAAATAACACAAAGCTTGAATGACTGAAGTCTATCACCCCTTCTATGACTGTAACCGTTTTATTTAATTGTTGTAAAGTGAGCGAAAATGCTGGCATAGCCTTGGACTCCTTATTGTTTTGGCAATCAGAACAGGTGTATCCATTAGCTGCTGGAATTAAGACCTTTCCAGGCACTTATCTGATGAATTTCGCTGTCAATATCATAAAGGCACTGTTAGCTATGCATTACATAGATTACTTCAGCCCTTGATTGATTCAAATGGCAGCAGCTCCCATCACGCACGCACGCACGCACGCACGCGCACACACACACACACACACACACACACACACACACACACACACACACACTTATGCTTTGTCCCTGTATGTGTCCTTCCTGTTCTCTCTGCAGCTTTGCACGTACAGGGAAGGGCTCTTGGCTGGGGAAAGGCTCACCAGAGAGTTCCAGCGACCCATCTGCCATGACTGTAGAGAACCTTGTGTTCGGAGCTGGCTACTGCAAGCCTGTCATCTCTGAGGTATGTTAACCTTTAGCCGTTCACCTGCATCCCAAGTTGCAAAGAAACCCCTTTTTTTTGTCTCACAAAGCTGTAAATTCCCCCAAATTAGCTCATTTGTGTCCCCCTTAAAATGGGTTGTTAGTGTTTTATTTATTTTTTTCAGCCAAGCTGCTAAATTCCAAGGGATGAAGTGAATGTGATCTCAGTTTAGGCACGGAGTTCGATGGATTTAGATGTGATTTGACTAAGCATGACATCCAGAAGCAACGGGATTCAGTCTAAGACCTGATCAGAGAGTCGTTCTGATCTGGATTACTGAGTGTGGACCTGTCAACCTCAGAATCAGTCATTTGTTTGGGCTCCGGGGAGTCTTAAGGCTTAAAGACCAGAGGCTAACACAGAGATTATTACTGTGGTGTACTGTGGCTTTTCATAATATCTGATTAACCCACCTGCCCAGGCATGCCAGCTCCAGGCGAAGCATCTGGATGTGATAGCAGCTCTCCCTGGAAATAATGGTGTCATCTTTCCCCCTCCCGCTCATGCCTCTGTGCTCATTTTACACAACAGTTAGGCTGAACAATTGCATGATGACAGAAATGATAATCCAATTACTGTTATCATAAGTATTAATCATGATTACATGTTAAATGCAATTACACCACTTTAGGCACGTTCCTTGTGCAGTAGCAGCAGCAGCTTTAAAAACAACAAAATGTATAAATTCACTCATGTTGTCAACAAACAGAGTACAACAATTTTCAAAAGCTGCTAAATGAAAATTCTCACATAGACTGAAGACCAAGGTGGGTGTCCAATTACTGCTTGAGTCTCCACTTGAGATTGGCTGCAAAATTACAGCAGTAATATAAAAGTTTACACTGAAAAAAAAAAAAAAAGAATCGAAAGCTCATATTTGCTTTTTACTCTCTACTCTCTCTAAAGGGCTTGAATTTCCATCCATTTTGATGTGATTTTTTTAGCCTTTAATTAATATATTTGCATAATCGGGGCGTGGCTAAAATGACAGACACAGCTGTGTTGAAGTTGTTTGCGAGAAGCCTTAAGCTTTTCTTAAGGGCTTCAAAATGCCTCTTCAAAAATCAAATGGTGACATCACTGAGACTGCGTCGGTGTCTTATACCGTCTATGGTGGGAAACCAAAGATTCTCAGTGAATGCTAACAAGTAGCATTCAGTAGTAAAATTGTATTTCCATGATCAATTCAGCCTTAGCAGACAAAGGAAATAAATGGAGAAAATCATTCAAGAAGTAATTTAAGAAATGTTTTTTCCAAAATGTCCAAGATATTGGAGAATTGTTCTTTTTTAAGTCTAAAGCTTCACCATACATACATCTGCAACTTTAAATTTTATTAACTTAAATAAAACGTCATTCTACGAAATAATTATTATTGCCTCCTGAGGTTATACTGGATCATTTGGAACATTTTTTGTGTTTTTAATTGTTCATTTCATGCAGCTATGAGTAGCAACACGTGTGTTGAATTGTGGGATAATACATTTGCCCCACGTTGGTGCGGCTGTGTCAGCTGTCTCTCAACTAGATGTAAATGGTTCTGAATGGGTCGATGTGACATGTAGTATAAAGGCACTTTGGGGAGTCAGAAAACAGATATTGCACAAGCTTAAGTCCATTCACCATTGTACGTCTATACCAACCCATACCAATTGTGTATGTGCAGAAGGAGAGTACTGTGCATTCATTAAAAAGGTGACAAAAGAAATCCGCCAAGAGTGTACATTTCTTGTCATCATTTTATGTAGAGTTAGCTTGGGTATACTAAGGGTTAAAGTATTTGGAACCATGTGGTACCTTCTGTGTGAAATCAATATTATGCATGTGGGACATATAACATTTTTACATTTGTCGACGCCACACTTTGAGTGTGATTACCCGTTTGACCCGTTTCTGTTTGATCTGTCACTTCATTTATTGTGTTATTTAAATATAATGGTTAATACTATGAGGTACAGTTCAGAGATTTGACATTCCCTACACAGTTACTCGTTCTTGTAGCCATTTTTTTGGCTTTATGACATTTTATTTCTATTACAGTCTGTATATTCATATTAATATAGAGTTACATTGTAGTGTTTGCTATTCTGAGCTATGAACCGTTAAGAGAACAGGAGTTTTATCTTTTTCATCTCACATCTCTTAGGACCCTGGGGACATCAGAGTCTCACTGTAAACCTTAATGAGCCCCCCCCATTCCCCCCCTCCCCTTCCTCCTGCTTTTTTACTCCCACTCCTGGCTGGGCACTTTAATAAGCTCTGCGTTTAGCCAGGCAGGGGGGTTTCGTTTGATCACAGTAATGAGTTGTGCTCACAAGCGCCACGTACCTCATAGCTGCAGGTGAAATCCACACATGACGCTGCCCTCCCCTTTATTTATTTAGAGATTTTTTTATTTTTTTTTACACTACATTTTCAACGGAACATTTTCAAGTTTAAAATTATCTAATAAAAAAAAACAGTTGATAATGTTGCTACTCAGATGGAGGTTTCCTTTTGTGTTTGAGCAAAAACGAAACACTCTCAGAAGATAACAACTTAGAAATCAAGGCAGTTATACGGTCCTGTGTAAAACTCTTTTTCTCTCAGTCAGACTTTGCAGCACTGATGGTAGGTCTTGACACACCACAACAACGAACAGTAGAACGCATCAAGAGGAGCAAACAACATTTTCACATCAGGTGACTTAAATTAGGGACCAACCCAAGCATTGTCAGCTCAGATTGAAGCTATGCTTTTAGTATATAATGACTAGTTCATACTGAAAAATAGATATTTTTCTCTTGCCCTTTGCCTACAGACTGATCCAGGCAGGCCTCAATAAAGCTGAAAAAGAATTATGAAAGTAAACATACAGATGTTCCTTCCTAGTTCAGGGTAAACTGCACCGGTGCAATTACAGAGCGCACACAGGTATGATGATAGGGCTCGAGACTTTGCTTGCTTGGGGCAAATTACAGTACTTTCCCATACACTCAAGTATTACATGCCTTTTAAAGCTCAGAGAGCCCCACTGGCGCTACCAAAACATCCAAGCCATGGGAAGATGTCGCTGGGACGCAGACGGTTTCAGGTCAGGGAGCTGCAGGCGAGGGCAGTCAGTGGTCACACTCAAGGCTCCCTGACTCTGTCTCTTGATGGCTGATGTGTATGATGATGGTTAGGGTATTAGAGACATGATTATAGAATCAAGGCTGTAGGGATTTGTGGTTCTGTGTACACAGTACATATTTGATATACAAATGCATTGTTGGAGAGCCATCTACTGGAAACATGAACCATATTACAGCTTATATTTAGTCAACACTCAACAGCATGGGAGACTGTGTTTTCTTTTTCATGATAATTATGCGGCTGTCTTCCTTTAGCTTTTTACCCTGTTGTGGATTTTTTATTGATTCACGCTCAACATTTTATAAGAAATTGTACACAATCTCTGTGCATTTTTTCATGTTGGGGCCATGAATTCTGGGTCAACTTCCCAGACTTGTGAACTTTTACAGGTCATAACAGGGATGCGTTACATCCTCCCGATGCCACATGCATGTATTGATCTGCTTTTACAGCTCTCAGCAAGCTGTGTTTAGGGGCCATTTGTTTCTCTAACCCTTCTTTTTGATCTGACCAGCCAATGCAACCGCTGCACCGGCAGCTATAAAGTTCAAGTATGTGGACATGTTGGTTATTAAGGAAGGCCATTTTTCACTGAGGTGACTGCTGACCTACATAGCAGCTGACATTTCCTGCGTCTCCTTCTCTGCAGGGAAGCTTTTATGTGCCCAGTGAAAACTGCCTGCAGAGAGCTCACACGTGGCACAGAAGACTCTGTCGCCTCCTGTTGGTGGCCCACAGAGGCCTGCACACGTACTACACTGCACTGATGAAGGAAATCCCACAACTCCAGCAGACAACACTAGATTCAGGTAAGCACACTGTATACACATCTTAGACTCATACTTTAGATTCTTGAAAAAAAAAAAGTGTTAACCTTTTAATAAAACATAAATGAAATTAAAAGAATGTAGAAAAATGCAGAGCTGAATAGTTTCTTCATTTATCCAGAACAGCATTAATAACAATATATATTGCTTATTGAAATAAAAGAGCCAATACTGCATTATGAAAAATCTGATGTGTCAGTAAAGTACTCACTTTTCATATTATTACATATTGTTGTTATTATTATTATTATTATTAATGAAGCTATACAAGCGATTGACTTGTTATTGTCAAATGCATTTGGTAGCACACGTCTTCAAATCACAGCGTGTAAGTGTCACTTAGTGATCCTTTGCACTAAGCAAAGTGAATATCTTCTGTCCACAGAGCCGGATGTAGAAGAAACTCTAAATGCCCTGACCATACAGTTACAGGTGTGTTCGCTCATCAAACTACACCCACAAATCACACATCTTAGTTTCCTGATTATGATTCCTACATTCACACTGTAAAGATTACTGTCTTTATCTTTCCTCACTTGTGAATCGTTTGGTTTTGCTAAAATCTTTCATTATGAATGTGGAACAAAACTTGTGGGTTACATGCTGGAACATATACTTATAAGAAACTTATAAATCATAAGCTGGTGCATGGCTCCAAAATGAATTCTTTATGTTTGAGCCGTAAATGAATTTAGCAGTGTCTGTCACATATTTTTCACGTTGTGGTATGTAATGGGTTGTATTTTTGTGTTTTGGGTTGTTGATTATGATGGCATTTGTTGTGTGATTATTATGAGTAGGCGGGATAGCGGGTCACATGGGTGTAGGCAGGGACGTTATATTGAATGAACCATTTTTTTCCTCAGTGGAAGAAAGAAGGGTGAGCTGGGTTGCTGTATTTTGTCACAAACAGAGGTAGAAAAACGGGGAGGAGGACCAAAGTGCAGAAAAAAAAGAAAAGAAAATTCAAACAAAAGGCAAAACCAAAACTTACTTAAATACTAAATCCAGAAATCCAAAAAAACAAGTTGTAAAAATCCAAGTGACCCAAGGAAACAGGGTACCAAAACACACTCTAGGCCGACAAACTACAGCAGGGTACAGGAGACAAACTGCAAACAATCTACTATGAACTGACAACAGAAGGGAAGGAACACAGAGACTAAATAGACATGGGGTAATCAGACACAGGTGAGACTAATCAGACAGGTGAGAACAATCAGGATAATCAACACAGGAGGGAAACATAGAGCAAAGAACACAAGACCAGGGGTGCGTTAAGATTGTCCCTCCTATCTACCTACACTATCCACTTTACCTTAACCTTATGAAAACGTCATTGTTTGTTCCAACCGCACTTTCACTCGGTGACGTCATAATAATGTGACGGCAGCGGAGGTTAGTGAGGCAAGTCTGCCGTGGTGGAACTACAGTTTTCAAAAAGTGGACTACAAAAAGCTAATCTAAAAATGTTTCCCCTGTGTCTTCTTACCGTTGAAATAATCCTAAAAACCACGAGGTGTGAATGAAAATAAAAGGTAGGCTTTATTAGATACCAGGAAACTTGTATGGTTTTATAACATCAACATCACATTCAGAGTTTACCTCAATAAAAAGAAATGAAATAAATACAAAGGCTGTAACTAATTATAAGTTATAAGTCAATAAATCAATATACAAATCAATATGCAGATTGTCTCCACATTTCTCCTCTGACAGATCGTTAGTTTTCGTGAACGCTCGGATATGGGTCGGATGCTTTCGTAAAGGATGGTCCAGTGTTTCAGATGCTAAAGGAGGTTATAAAGGAAGCATTGAGCCACCTTTCCTTCACTTTTAGAGAATTTGAACAGCTCTTATCATGGCTGCCACTTAACTGGTTCCGGGGTTAAGGAAAAAATGCTAGTGAAAGTGGATAGGAGGGACAATCCGAACGCACCCCAGAACACTGATGACAACTACAAAGTAAAACCTGACACCGAAAACACAACCCAAACCAGATAATACAAAATAAAACAAGATACACTTAATACTAGACTAACATTAAACACCAAACTAAGAACCTTAAAACACAAGAAACACAGGAAACACACTTATAGACAGCACCGAAGGACACAAGGATACAGGAAAACACACTAAAGACTAAAGTAAACCACACTAGGAATCATTCATATATTCATTTTGCGCCTTCATAATGAGTTGAAGATCTATCTTCATTAATAAAAAGTCAAACTTATTTTTCATTTCATTGTGATTTTTTTAGGAAGCACGTCAGACAAGTTTCTAGTCCCAATCTCAGCGGCTGAATTGTTTCAAAAAGTCGCTACACAATGCTCTGACAACGTCCAACATTGTGGCTTAATTTTGATGTCAGCGGTTTACAAAAAATAAAAAATTAAATGTGAACAGTTGAATGAGTGTCGCAAAACATAAATATTCTAACAAAATAAATAATGCAAAAATAAATAATGCAAAAATAAACGGGGGAGAAGGGAAGAGCATTTTTATAAATGGGCTGAAAAAGACATCCTCTACATTTTTAGTATACGTACATTTTCTTCCCTGTCATTATCTTCAGAAATCAGTTATTTCTTCTATGACAGCTCAGTATTTTCAGATTTTTGTAACAAAGCCGATCATTAACACCTATATAATCTTGAGATTGCACATGTGAAATATTGGATGTGGATGTTGACAGGTGTATGTAGGTGTCTTACTGATATAACCAGCATGACTTTATTGATGGATGACTTTCCTACAATGATCCAGTAACATACGGGACAGGCAGTATGCAGACAGATATTAAGATGATGGCAGAAAATGCAAGGATCCTATCAGAGGATGACGCAGAAGTTATTTTAAGAGAACATATCATTCAATTTGATGTTGAAAGTGTTTGTTTCTTTTTCTGACCCTATCAGCTGCAGGACGGCCATGAAAAAGTAGGAGAGCAAATCAGCAGGGACGTGAGCCAGCTCTGCTCCCAGCTTGCTGCTCTGTGGAGCCGCTTCCTGCAGACCGCTGTGCTCAACCCCCACATCCTCTCCTACCTGGCCCAGGAGCACCACACGCTCAGGGTGAGAGAGCGCCTCGCTCCATCAAAGGCCTGCTTATACAATGCTCACCGTTGACTGTGTGTTGTCTGATACAGACTCCAAACGGCCGGTTCTTCGAGTGCGGTGAAGACACCTTTCTTATGTTTAAATTTATCCATTTTTATCCTCAGCACCCACACCAGTATACCACGAAAGAATTAATGATCTCATTTATGTTAAGATGTGGAAGATCTTTGCAGATACACAAAAACAACAACTGGCAGGATTTCTAATGACTTGTAGAGGGAGTCTCTACCTATAGTAAAAATAAGTATAAATCTTTTGTGGTTACTGGCAACAAAAAAAGGCTACATATTTTTTTCAGCAGTGTCCAATTCTATTAAAAAAGTAAAATTTCACTTATGTTCCCCTTCCCCAAGCCTCAGCCCAGCCTCACTCTGAGAAAACTCGAAGTCAGTTGTCCACAGTGAACATATCTGAAAGAAAGAGAACATGTGTTGCGAGCTGCAATTCAGTCAGACTTTCGCTTTTGAGATGTTCATTGTAGCAGCAGTCAGAACATTGTTTGTGTTTGCTGTCTAGGAGTCGACCTCATCACTCCTCACAGATTTGCTTTACATGCGGAAATCTGAGGAGTGATGAGACAACATCGAACACCCTGTAACCAGAGTTTGTGGGTGGATGCTGAGCCGAATCTAAAGTGCAGCGCTAGGGCAGTAATAGAATTTAAAGAGCAGAGGGAGAGACTTTGGGCCAAATTGGGAGAATTAATTTTTCATGTGATTGTTAAGAATCAAATGTCGAGAGTGTGACGGTACAGCTTGAGTCGCCCTCCTACACGATAGTTCACAGGCTATTCCCAATTAACAACTTCAGTTCAGAGGCATTTTCCAAACTAGCTGTAGACATGTTCCAGGTATGCACCTGAAACCAAAATAATTGGATGCCTTTCTAAAGCTTAAACCTAAGTGAACAAACTAATGCATGGGCTCCACAGTGGAGTAGCTCTTTTATATCGTTCTGTTTCATCTCAGTTGTCTGAAAATAATGAACATGTTTGCTTTGGTATTAGTGAACCCCGAGGCCATACTGTGATGCCTCCACCCACAACCGGAGTCAGAATTTCAATTAGCACTTATTCTGTAATTATTGTGGGGTGAAACTACACCAGAAACAGTGTTCCTGGTGATTTGCCTGTCACAGGGGCTGACTTTCAAGGATGATGCATTTTTAAGTGGAGCAGGGCAGGGGAGAACGCTTTTAGATCAAGCTTTTGTCACAAACTGGAGAAGTGATTTGAAGTGCAGTGTGCAGAGCTTGAATGTTTGACTCAGTACGGCTTCCTGTTTTCATTATGTAACACTGCAATGCAATTAAACACAAGAATACGGCTTCCCAAAGATGAACTTTGTTTTATTTGTTTCTTGGAACACCCAGGTCAGGAGGTTCTCAGAGGCCTACTTTTTCACAGAGCACCCCAAAGAGATATCTCTGACTTTTCAAGAAGAACTGTAAGTGATAACATTCTTAGTTCGAGAACAGTTTATTCTAGTAGAGGAGGGAATTGTTCTTTTCTTTTAAATGTATCTATTATGATTCAGAATCAACAGACATGGCCAGATAGCTACAGAAGTACGGGGCTCAGACTACTTGACGAAGATGCCTCCTTTACCTGTTGAGTGCCTGGACATCGATGGAGACTGGAACAGCCTGCCCATCATCTTTGAGGACAGATATGTGGAGACCCCTCAAAAAGGTAAGTATTTACACCTAATAACTGATGTGTGTTATGTAAGTCATGAGTTTTAGTGTACAACTGCAATTGTCTCTTATCTTTCCAGAGATCGTACCACATGTGCTAACTACTGTTGGGCAGACCAGTGTAGATCGTGCCATCACTTCTGCTGATGTGATTTTTGAAAGCCGCCAGGGAGCCAAATCACCAGCAATACCTGAGGATCCCGTGGACAGTGACGACTGTATGGACCTGCCCACATATGTTTCACTCATAGCAAAGCAGAGTGAGATGAGCACCTACACCAGTAACCAGCACTCTGTTTCGTCAGTGGACAGTGCTCAGCACTCTCTAACAGAGGAAGAAAACTGGAAGCAACCAGATGAAAAACAAGGCCATCTTAAAAAGAATGGTAATCCAGGCCTGAGGTACATGGACGTTAAGCCTTCTGATGTGGATCTTAATAGAGGGGAAGAAATGCTGGTTCACTCCTTCGAACATAATCCTCTCATTGACTCTGATAACATCACTGATGAGTCTCTTCCTCATCAGGTTTCTGAAAGTACGGCACAACTTTGTGATGCCGCGAATGACAGCAATGACAGAGAGAGTGACAACAACGAAGAGGAGTCTGATATCGCAATGCCATTAAATCACTCCATGGATGACGTGAACGAGGATGTTCCTCTCATCAGCCTACCCATTGCCTATGCACAGTCAGTTCTATCTCCCTTTCCTGGGGATCTTAGAAAAGAGATGTCTCACCGTGGGGGTCTGGTCGGCTCCAAGATCATGAAACGCTCGTCATCAGTTATATCTGACTCAGGTATTGAGAGTGAGCCCAGCTCAGTAGCTTGGCCGTTGGAGGTCGCACTGCGAGGCCGACCTCCTCTAGACTTCTCCAGTGAGCGGGAGATCCCAAAGCAAATAGTGTGTCGCCACCCAGTCCACCGCAGTTCACTGGAAGGCCTGCGTTTGGAGAGCAATGGCAGCATTCCAAGTGGAGGTATCCAAGCCTCTCTCACCTCTATTAGCTCTCTGCCCTATGAAGAAGATCAGACCCAGAGACAGCTCAGCAAACTCACCAAGTCAGTCTCTGCTCCGCAGATAAGTAGCCCTGAAGACATTGAGGAGGACCATATACTGCTCAACCAGGAAACAGATAGCTTAGCAGAACACCAGGATTCATTAAGGATCACCAACAATCTAAATCAGGACCTAAAACATCTAAATTCTAAATTACCTCTTTTACACCCAAACTCAGTGGCAAACGTTGGCCATATTAGCTCTGAAATATCAGACTCTCAATACCTGTCAGAGACATGCGGTACCAAGTCAGTCCAAAGTGGTGTGTCTGATGTCTTGCTTTTACAAGACTCAGTGGAAAGCCCTCATGTGAAGGAAAGCACTGTTATTGGCAGCCAGGGGGAGAAAATGAACCACAGAACAGACATCAGTGGAGTAGGCGCCTCAGTGGAGGATGTGTATCTTGTTGAAACTGCAGCAGTACCCTGCAGCTGTGGAAACACACCATGTGTGCATAAAAGTTTAGCAGCTCAGGAGAGAATTAACACTGGAGATGAGTGCCAAAGTTTCTATCAGACCACTTTGCTCAGTGTTAAGGACCAGGAGTGTCTTAATCCCTCACTAAAGTCTTTAGGGCTTCAACATTCCCCAACAGACTTGCCCAACAGTATCACCACCACACAGAGGCCGAGTGACCTCACAGGGCTGAACGCCAATGATATCACGTCATCTGTTGGTCTCAGTCAGACACCAGGAAGTGAAAAAGAACCTTTGGACTGCCAGACTAAGCCCTCTAAGATCCCAAACTCAGGGCTGGCCTTTGTGAATAAAAAGATGGTGGAGGTGGTGAACATGTCAGTGTCCTGTGCTCCGACATGCCTGCCATTTTCTTCAGTTCTAAGAGACTCTCCATCCATCGGTGGAATATCCACTCGCCAGGCTACCTCACCTATTACCCATCAGCCACTGGGCTCCTTTGGTATCATCTCATCATCTTCGCTCAATGTCCTGAATATGGATGATGAGACCAATGAACGGATGCTTAAGTAAGTTTTTGTTTGGGCTAAACTTAGTGTTAAATTACAGCAAAACATTTTTTAATCCTTGTTGTATATCTTTAGTGATGGCTGGTACATGTGATGATGAGGATTTCTCACATATGGACCGCGGTTTACATCTCAGTTTGTTTTGCTTGATGCTGACATATGATAGAAATGATATTTGACCAGCGAAATGATCTAGCATCGCAATAAACTTTAAAAAAAAAAACAATTTTGGTTATACCCTCTGCACTTTGATTTGTTAAATCAAATTTCATGAAAAAGAAATCTAGAATAATAGGATATTTTGTCTGTGCATGACAGGCTGAATGATATTATATCGCTGTAAACATTGATGGATGAACATCTAGCTGTTGGCCTCACATTACAAAAAGAGCCAAGAGTTTGTTTGAACTGCAGCCCGCATTATGTTCTTTGCTAATGTCTCCCTTTTATTTACAAGCACGGGCACATGCTTTCCGTTGTACGTTAGCCTACTGAACAAGCTATTGCTCAAATATCTGCCAAGGGACAAGTGCTGACGTTAGCAGGCTAGATAGCAGACAAGCTAGTCAGCCAGTATCCAAACAGCTGCAAGTTAGCAGCAAATGTCAAAATTAGTCAGTGTAAACCAATTTAGTATAGTTTAATGACTCCACTTTCAGTTTTGAGTGGAACTTTAATCAAAATTGTCAAATAGGACAAATACTTAAGTTTAGGACTTTTAGACTAAAGGAGCATTTATGAAGCCTTTCTTAAGGATGACTCTTTTTTTCTGTTGACAAATCAAATTTTGTTCATCTGGCAGGTGAAAATAATACCTTCATGTCAGGGATGTCAGTTAATATTAAATTATGTAAATAAGCTTGTTTCCAAGATAAACTTCCTTGGAGTGAGATTATAATCCACACAAACTACAGGAGAGAAAAGCCAGAAACATGAGGTTTTATGGATACTTGGAGACGATGGCTGACATCTGGTGCAGTAGCTGGCAGTTACTCATACTTGGAAAGCTGAGCATATCAAAATGAAGTGAGGGCAAATTTCAAGCGAGGAAGTCAAGATGAGGTGAAATGCCTCTTGGGTGTATTAAATCACATCAAAGAGTGCAGAAAAATCCATCATGATTAAATGGAAGTACAGGAATTGGAATCGGATTTGTTTTGACTCCTGCACTGCCAAAGTCTATAACCTGGCTCCATGACAGGGTAATAAAACTTAGATGAGCTTCTTGTAAGTCAAGTCTGTGGGACTTGTGTTTATAAGCTTCAGAAGTGGGCAAAGTGACCTAAAAAATGTATCAAATGCAAAATCCAAGCCAGGTTTTTCATTATATGTTTGACCTTTTAGATTAATTTACCTTCAATTGAAACACTTTTGCTGTTATTCAATCTTTCTCCAAAATAAAATCTTATGTAAGGATTGTATCAGTGTGTTTTTGTCTTTGCACATTCACTCAATTTATTGCTAAGATTCCAAACATAAGATCTCGTTCTTTTTTTGATTCCAAATGTCATTTCTTTTTCTCCAGTTTCTACAAAGCCAAAGAGGAGCTGTTCAAAGAGCTGAGCTTCCAGGCCGGCTTGTACAGCGACCTTCCTCTTCTGGCATCAGATCTGCCCTACTTCCCCCCGGAGGAGGACGATGAGGAGTTTGATGACGGCATACACCTTGTGGTTTGTGTCCACGGGCTTGATGGTGGGTACCCACACATACATGTAGTTCACTTTGCTTGCTCCCTTGATTCAGACTTTACAGCTTTTTAACTGACTAGTGCCTGACTGATGTGAGCATGTAGGTGGATATTTAAATGAGATTTGGGCCAATTATTAATATATGTTTCCTGACATATGATCGCATAACAGTTTTTTTATCTGACACAAAATGCAGAAAATACTATCTGCAGCACAGAATACCCTAAGTTAAAAGATGCAAGCCTTACCGCACACAAAGCAAGGCTATAGACACAGTTTCAGTCTTGAAAGTCTCACATCAGTCGAGGTCTTGAACATGTGCGTCTGTATAGCTCTCCTTGGGGCGGCAGTAGCTCAGTACATAGGGTGTTGGGTTGGGTTAACCGGTTTAAGTCCTGATGTAGACCATAAAATGGAAGTTGGTCGCTGGAGAGGTGACAGGACACTATCCAAGTACTGCCAGAGGTGCTCTTGAGCAATTCACCAAACCCTGTGCCAGTCTGGTTCACTCCCTGTGTAGCAGTGTGCAGCAGAGCCAACATCTCTCCACTAATGCATGTCCACAGGTTTGTGCATGTGTGTGATTCAGGCCTATGTGTGCAATAACAGAGTATACAACCAGAATTTCCCTCAAGGATTAACACAGTATATAAAATAACAAATAAAATAAAAATTAGGTGTCTCTGTATTTATGGAATTGCAAATTTAATCTAATATCCAAGAGTGGGTGTTACAAACTTAATGCCATGTACTCCCTGTATAATCCTTCCTTAAAGCGTATTCTTGGTGTCTTTAATGATTAAATGGACTCTTTTTTTATAACTGCTGAGCCAATAAACTGTGTTCATAATGTCCTCCTCGCTTCCAGGAAACAGCGCAGACCTTCGCCTGGTGAAGACTTTTATCGAATTAGGACTACCAGGGTCCCGACTGGACTTTCTCATGTCAGAGAGAAACCAGGTGAATTTGCAAATGATGGTGATCTGAGCATAAAGGGAAAAATGTTCAGTTACATTCTCTGCTAATGCTGCAAAGAGCGCTGACAGCTGTGGGTTTTTTTTATTGTCTCTCCCTGCAGATTGACACGTTTGCAGATTTTGACACCATGACGGACAGGTTGTTGGATGAGATCATTCAGCATGTCCAGCTGTACAATCTCACCATTGGCAGGATAAGGTTAGTTACCTATGTGTAATACTGCGAAACAATCATAACACTGACAACTCTACTTACGATTGATTTTGAGTGATTATTTGAGGCAAAGCCAAAACAGAGGCAGTCATCAGCCTAAGCAGAATTTTCCTTGGTCAGTAGATGGCAGCAGAGGCTGTGCATACATCCAGCAGCCTTCACTTATGAGAATCACTGTTTCATGATAATATATCGACTCCAGACAAATACATGGCATAAAATGGATGAACAGCTCTTATCATACAGTGCCAAAAAGTATCTGACTTTCACATGATAGAAAGTGCTTCTTTACGCAGCATTGTGCTGCTTAGCTCCTTTGAAATTAAGCTATTCATCTTCCTGCTTAATTGCCCTCAATGTGCCAATTTTTTTTTTTTGTAAGAGTTTGCCACACAAGTTTGTTAACTTTCTTTATCGTTCTCTGGAGAGTAAGAATCAAAGAGAAAAGCAACGGAGTGCCACAACAGCATCTGGTTCTTTCCACATTACTTCTATATTTAGTCTGGGAGGAGACAGATGAGAAGCAGCAGACATGGCAACGAGGGATTTTGGGAAGAGCTGTAACAGAACAGTAATTAAACCAAGTGACAGACACAGCTTCATGAATCTAATATTTCCCACTTGCAGCTGGGTTGATGCATTTAATTTGTATAGTATGTCCTCTATGTCTAGCATCATTAAGTTGTCATTGCCTTTGAGAAGGTTTAAACATTGAATGAGTTCATGAATATTCTTTAATCACAATTTTGCAGCTCAAATCTCTGAATAAGCTCAGTAAAAAAAAAAAACACATCCTTCTAACAGAAGAGTCTAAAATAAGAGGCTGCACAGTGTCCTGGACTGTGGGTCAGCAGCGTTGGAGGCGTTGTGTTTCCTGCCACCCACTCAAGTTGCCAATTTTTCTCTCTGAAAGTTGTTTGTCTTCGTCCGACAGCTTCATTGGCCACTCTCTGGGGAACATCATCATCCGCTCTGTGCTGACGAGGCCTCGCTTCCGATGCTACTTGCCCAAACTGCACACTTTCCTCTCGCTGTCAGGCCCACACTTGGGAACGCTGTACAACAACAGCACCCTGGTCAGCACAGGTGAGGCCATTGCTCAGCAGGGGGGGAGGGGAAAGCACACTGCAGTCGAGCTGTATTGACAAAGCTTCATATTGCTGCGTTTCAATCCTTTTGCTCCTCAGCAGCATCATCCATACGGCTTCCATGCTGTTTTAAAATCATGCGTGTGTGTGTGTGTGTGTGCGTGGTCTATAGGTCTGTGGTTAATGCAGAAGTTGAAGAAATCAGGATCCTTGCTGCAGCTCACCTTCAGAGACCACGTTGATCCACGGAAAACGTTCCTCTATCTCCTAAGCCAGAAACCAGGTACTACTCTGGAAGCGGGTGAATTTCAAAGCAAAGGCACTTCATTGACTCTCTCTCTCTCTCTTTACAGAATTTTCCTTGAAAGATAGACTATTCAAATATTCATGGAAATGTTGTTGTCTTGTCTCTCTTGTCAAATTCCTGCGCGCGTCAGCTCGCTAGCTCTCAAACCGCGAGCGAGCCCTGCCAGCGAGCTGTGAGCGGCCTGTGAGAGGCCTCCCCACTGTGTGAGTGGAACAAAGCAGTCGTTTGTCACACTGGCTTGAAGAAGATAAGCCTGAAAACACTTTTTACCCCTCCAGCCCTGTGG
This sequence comes from Symphodus melops, assembly GCF_947650265.1. Lineage (NCBI taxonomy): Eukaryota > Metazoa > Chordata > Actinopteri > Labriformes > Labridae > Symphodus > Symphodus melops. The sequence goes on from NC_136708.1 coordinate 5,693,721, forward strand.
CAGGCTGACAAAATGATCCAAACCCTGTCATTGGAAACCCACCAGTGCTCTCTCTTAAAAGCACACTGACAGGAGACTTGAGAAAAAAATGCCGTTTTATCGTATCAAGCCTGTCATTGTACTTTGTGATTGTACTTTGCGTTTTACAACCAATTCACTCCTTTCGTCTGTCTTCCTCTCTTTCCACTTCTCTCTCAATCACACACACTCACACACATACTTCTGTCTTGTTTATGTGTTTATTCTGTGTCCTTTTAGGGCTCCAGTTCTTCAAGAATGTCGTGCTGGTGGCGTCTCCACAGGACCGTTATGTTCCTTTCCATTCTGCCAGAATAGAGATGTGCAAAACGGCTATAAAAGACAGGACCACAGGTTAGAAACGTTTTTACCTTTGACACATGGAATTCATGGCCTTCATTTTAGATACTGAGGCACTCCAATTTTTCTTGAAAATAGTCATTTGTGAGGAAATAGATTAATCCTTCCATAAATCTAATTGTTATGATATTTCAATTCGAAAACGTACGGTCATTTTAATCTCAGAATCCCTAGTTAGTTAAATTCTACTTTTCTGTAAACTTTAAAGCTCCTGTGAGAAGTTTGTCTAAAAAAGACAAAAAAAAGCCAAGAAAATAAAATAAAAATTCCTTACAAGGCAGACTTTTTCTATTTTAATGTTGAGCTCTGCAGCAAGGAAGGTGTCAGACCCAGTTAGTCACATTGTGCTGCTAAAACAGACTTTATTGAACATTTTCTACGCACAGATTCACAATGAGTGATACTTTTGGCTGTTAAAATACAACAGGGTGAAATATTTTATGAAAAAAAAAAACATTATTTAAACAGAGATAATCGTTAATGACGTGTCCAAAGCAATCATCAAAATCAACACAAAGCAAAAGTTCCTCACAGTAGCTTTAAAGACTTAATTCTCTGAATGTGAGAGATTAGGAATAATTGACGGCAGGAGAAACATGTTTTAGAAATATGCATTTGGAAGATAGAAATCATGTTTAAATTGCAAAGTCAAGAGTAAAGTGAAAAAAAAGATGAAAACAAAGTTGAATTTTTGGTATTAATGCCACATTAGAAAAAAAAATCAAGGAGGGAGATTTTTGTAATCTGCATCTGGAGAAAATTTAAAGTTGAAATGCCGACTACAACTAAAAATGATGATAATTAATATTAGGGTTGTGGTATAAATGTCAGTTATTAGGTGAGGGAAAGATTTAGAAGATTCGAGAAAGTCCTTTCTGTAAGTCTGTTCATGACACTTGTTTTCATTCATGATTGTTTTAAAGAAAACATTACTCACTGTACCAATACTTCAGCTTTTCTGTTTCTGTCTCTAATTGTCCTAATTTTTTTTCTGAAGGCCCGGTGTACACAGAGATGATCAAAAACCTTCTGCAGCCGCTGGTGGAAGCTAAAGAGTGCCAACTGATCCGTCAGAATGTGTTTCATGCTCTGCCTAACACGGCCAACACCCTGATTGGACGCGCCGCCCACATCGCAGTCTTGGACTCTGAGCTTTTTCTAGAGAAGTTCTTCTTAGTGGCGGGGCTCAACTACTTCAAATAGAGGTGCTACGACTGCAGGGCTTATGGACAGGACCTGTTAATGGAGCTAGATTGGAAGAACTTTGAACAGTATCTCTATTGTATATAATCCCTGGTATCCAAGTCAAGACCTGCATATCCGTCTGTTTAGGGTCGTTAGCAGCTGTTATTTAAAGATCGGTGTAATGTGACTGTTTGCTCAGAAATCTGAGTTTGATGTGTAGCCATGCAAAACAACACATCCATCTATCACAGGATTGATTAGATGTTTTTTGGCCTTATAAATAACCTCTCAGCCAGAACACTAACAGATGCTATCTTTGGTCCAAAGCATTTAACTTTTCTTCCCTTTAGAGCGGGTTTAGAGTCTGATGGAGCCAACTAAGAGAGTCACACTAATAATGGTCCTTCCAAGCAAGGCCATAGATGCTCAGCATTTGTCCAATGAAACAGACTGAAATGAGCGCTGATGACCATCAGACATATGACTGACTATTTTTAATTTTTGGTTTTTTAAGTGTCAGATTAACTACACAAAGACTACTTACTGCTGTATGCATGTCTGGCTATTATTATTCATATGACACTGTTCTTGTCATACTTTGGGTTTATTAGGCAACATTGATCACAGACATGCTGAAGTTACCAAAAAATGTTTTAATGACATAAAGATCATCCAAAAACGAAAAAGTTAAAAATCCAAAAAGTCATTTAATCTTTTGCCCGATGGATACACAAGACAAAAGTAAAAAAAAAAAAAAAAAACAGAAAACAAACATTCAAGTAAACAGACAGACATGCCATAATGAGCATTTAATTTATTATCACAACCCCTGATAACCCTTCCCATCACCTGTTCAGTATCCATATTATCAATCAGTAAATCACCACGGTTTCCCAGCAAGCCGAGGTCCATGCATCCTTGTTCCTCTCGTACCTAAATTCTTTTAACTAAAACATCTCATAGGGTGGGTGATTACTTTTAAGCCAGTTAAATGTTATTTCTCTTTCGGCTAATATTAGAAGTACATGTAATAAATATTTCTGATATCTGCTCGTCATTGCTTCTGTGATGGGCCATATGACAGCCAGTAACGTAAAGAACCTCCTGGGGTAGTTGAAAGACATTTGAACAATTGTGTAAGGATTTGAACCTTTCAAGGTTAGATTTTTTATTTTTGTAGGTCTCTCCAGAAAAGTCGTTTTTGCTTTCACGCCAAAACTTGACCAGCCTGGATTCAATGGCGTGCTTATTGAATGATTCTTGATAAAAGTCAGACTCGTCAAAGTCGAACTGCAAAAATGTTTTCATAGTTCTAGGAACTGTTGGAGTCCCCCCCCCCCCCCCCCCTCCTTTTTTTTATTCTGCACCACAGGATCTATGAACTATTTTAATTCCTAGAATCCCATTTAGAGGAACCTTTTTAGCTCCTGCTCCTGCGGACAGAAATAATTCCCTGGTAGTTCCTCTTCAAAAAGTCCCAAGAACTGTTTGGTCAAACAACACCTTCCCTTAGATTCCAGTCATACAAGTGATGTTGTAAATAATCTTTATGTATTTTGGAAATTAACCGTCTCTTGGAGAGAGATATTTGACTCAGACAAACCATATAAAGAATCAATCATCTGTGTTAACACAATGCTCTAATACTGTCTACATAAGAATGGATGGTCAGTTTAGTCAGGGTCTCGTTTCTTTTGTTTGCTATAAAATTGCAAGATGTTGCATACAGACTGACTGCCAAGATTCTCCCTCACACTGTCACTTTCATTCCCATTTTCTATTAACCAAGTTCAACATGATGCATGATGATAGCAGGGGAAGTTCGACCGTAGCAGCCACTTTTTCTTGGAACACGTACGATGCTCCATTTTGATCATCACATCTCATCATCAATGTGTGATTTTTACTTTTTTTTCCTTCCTCAACCTTTAGTGGTACGCGTGAAAAGCGTGACACAAGATGTCGTTTCCCGGGCGTGCTATAAGCGAGGACTGTTTCCTCATCACCGAGCTGTCCGTCAGATGCTGTTTACATTTTGACTTTAAAGAACTGTTATCAGAGTGTTGCCGTAGACGTCTCCTATCTGAGCGGTGGATGTGCATCTTCTGCATATGTAGTTATGTACATAGATAGAGCTATATTTAACCTTTGCACTGGTTTGATGGCAAGTGCACTTTACTGACAACCTTGAATCAACTTCCACTAGCTTTATAAAGTCCTTTTTTTCCCCCCCTCCTCATGTTGATCTATTACTCTTATTGGTTGCTCCCTATGTGTCTGTAGATGTGAAGGTCACATCCTCTTACTTGTTGTAAAAAGTGTCTGTGTTTGGCTGTCCGTCTCGACCATTCAAGCATTGTTTTGTCTTCAAAGAATACAAAAGAGTACATCGCAATGCGCCCTTTTTGTTGTTGTGAATCTGTTGCTTTGGCTCTGCCCCGTAAGCAGACTGTCACCATGATTGACTTTAATCAAATGGGCTCCTTCAGGACGCAGAGCTCGCTCTTGAAAAGCCACTAAGCAAAGCTGTGTAAGCAATCTGTAGGAGCTGCCATGCATCATGCATCATTTCTCAAAAACGCACGATCCTCCCCCAGCACGCCAAACAAACACAATGCTGTACGGCTTTAGCTTGTTGGTGTGCTGGGCCATGTGTGTTTACCCAAAGGGGTCAGTGGGAATCGATGGAGGGGAAAAGTGTTTGTTGTATTGAGATTCGCCCCTTGAAGGGCAAACCCACGTCTGAAATTGTTCAAGGAGATGGATGGCTGTTGTATAAAAAGTTTCACTTGAAGTCAGCAAACGTTGTGCGAGCTGAATTGTATTTACATGACGCTCAACTTCATCCTGTAAGATAACATTGTTGTTTTGTTGTTGTTGTATTTTCTGTGTAAACGTCTGTACATTTCTGCTGCTGTATTAACTGAGTGTATTCAGAGATGATCCATAAATCCAATAGATCCTTGCAAGTACTGTCAACCTTCAAAACTAGCTGACTTGAACCTTTTTGTATTTGATTGCCCTTTACTGAGAGTCTCATGTGTGTGCGTGTGAGTGTGAGTGTGTGTGTGTGTGTGGAGGAGGCTCTGTAATCTGTGGGTTAAAGGAGATGTCTTTTCATTGTCTCCCCCTTGTTGAATCCTCCATCATGTGTTAGAAATGAATGTAAAAAAAAAAAATGTCTGACTTCACTGTGATGAACATGTATTTATTTCATTCTGCCGTTCTCTTTTGCTGAATGTATAACATGTAAAGTAAATACTAATTCATCTGTGCCAATACTGCTCTACTATTTTTCTATGTCGCTCACTGTACTCTATGTAGTCCTTCGTAGGTTGTGTCCAATGTAAAAATATAAATACAAAATATATATATATATATATATATATACATAGAATTATTATAACAGAAATCATGTTCCAATAAAAATTGTTCCTTTTGTATAAGCCTGTTCCCTGTGTTTGTTAAGCTTGCTTCTGCTGCGACAAATGATCTTAATTCATTTTATTTTGCATAAGTAGACAGGATTACTATCAACTAAAATCATATTCTAATCCATATCTAGTTTAACCTATTCATAGAAAAAAAAATACCATTGCTAACTTCATCAAAAAAAACCCAACAATATGTCATTTGTTAATGGAGATCATCAATGTGTCGATTCTTATACACACATGCTTTTGAGATTCAGAATTTTCATCAACACACAAAAAAAAAGTAAAAAACAAATCAGCTGCTCTGAGGTGCAGAGGTCAGTGCTGTTGCCTTATAACAAAAAGGTTCCCGATTCAAATTGCCGTCGCACATGAGCCTCCTTGTGTGGACTTTTAATGTTCTCCCCTTTCCCTCCAGGCACTCCAGCTTCTTCCCCACAGTCATGCTCGTTAGGTTAATTGGTGATTCTACATTGCCCGTAGGTTTGAATGTGAGTGTGGCTGGTTGTGATTGACTGGCACACAGTCCAGGGGTGCTTCCAAATTGCAAAGTGCCTCCACAGGCTCGCAGTGGACATTCCCTTTTCTCTGTGCTGTAAACTGTTAGGACCTACAGTTCAGTAGGCATGCACAGTAGGCTGATAGTTCTTCACACTTCATCTGATTCATTCAATGTTGAAGTGGTTTCATTAGCCCGACTCATATTAATCATATTAAACTCCAACTCTGTTATGATATGCACAATGGTTCAGTAAATAATACAGGTTCACCTTGCAAGAAAACAATTGAACAAGTTCAAATTTGAAGGATGCGCTACCCAAACCGGCCTCATCCATCCTTGTTAAAGCCTGAAATGTAACAACCACCTGAAATGTAATAAACAGATGTAACAAAACCCAAATTGTAATAACTGGTCGATTATGTAGCAAAATGCTGAGGCCAAAACGTATTCACCTTTTGCCCAAAATGTTGTTACAATTAACCAAAAATGTATCAATGTGTTACATTTTGTCATAGTTATTACAATATGGGGCAGAAAAAAATATTTTTCTCCTTATAATGTAACACGTTATTTTTTGGGCAAAAATGTTTCAACCAGTTATTAGATTTTAAGTTTTGTTCATTTTTTCCAATAACATTTTTGGTCGTTAGGCGTAGGCTGGGTGACAATTCAGATTTCATTTTGCACAGCATTGCGTCAGGTGTTAAAATACAATTTATTTCCTTAAAGGATGCAGCCGATCCATACTGCACAAACCTGAAAGTTAGTATCCATGCAGGAGGCTTCAGTCTACTAAGGTGGACCATGAAAAATGCCTACTGAAATACCACGAGGGTTCAGTCTACTGAAGCCCCCTATAGAATAGTCTGCACAGCTCAGAACAGTGCACATTTACAATAAATATTTTTCAAGACGAGGAATAAAGTGAATTTGGAAATTTGGATGTCTGATTGTAGTTTGCCTAATAGTTCATCTTTGTGCAAGGGAGTTTTTTCCAGCTGATGTCTGTGACATCACTTCAAAATAAAGTGCCCATGTTCCTTTTAACAATGTGACATCAGTTTATTTAAGAGCTCTATGATTAAAATATTGGAAACATTGTAACTAAGTCAATTGTAAAGTGATTTAGCTTTTACGAAAGGGCAACAAGAAATGTTTACAAGCTGCAAAAAGGGAAGCACACAGGGATGAAGTGAACATTCACAATTAAAAAAGTGCCTAACTAATTTCAATGAAACAAGATGAAACAGACAACACACAGGAAATATACACAATATATACAAAGAATGCAGAAACTGGTGTCCTAAACACCTGTCTTAAGTGCCCCATTAAAAAGCAATCCAACGCTTTCAGATACTCCTACAATTAATAAATGTGCTCACATTAGCCTGATTTTAGCTCCTCTTCCCTGGCTGGCAGGCACAACATGGCTGTACCCTTCTCATATTTCAAAGCGTTTAACCCCCTTTTCAACCAGTAATAATCCAACCCGATTCACCCATAAACTCTCTCCACCAATTATCCTTCAGTGGTCAAAATTTAAAATCCTCTGGTCGAGCTCTGCAGGCTGTTCCAAGGTCCAGGCTGAAAACCAAAAGAGCTTGTTTTCTGTCAGAACCCCCAGACTTTGGATCAGCCTGCCAAAGAAGATCAGCAGATTCACACCCTCATTTATTTCTATACTTAAAGGCAGAGTTGGTCATTTTTTTCCAGATACGCTTTCCAAGATTTGGGTTGAAATTGTCTTTACGTAGGTGTTGACAGAAATGATCAACTCAGGTGCGCTGAAAAAGGAACAAAGAAAATCTGGCATCTGTGGCAGTTGTAAAAACATTGCGAAGTCTGCTACAACAGGGTACCAATTTGATGAACCAATCACGCCTCCCTGTCTCCCTGTTCATTCTTTCTACCCCATGCATGAACAAGCCCACACTCAAAGTGTGTCACTGATGATGGAGCTTATATTGTGAGTGTGTCGCTGTTTTAAAATGTGTAATTATCTGTTAACTAACCGCTGAATGAGACAAGAGACGACTTGGTTGTATTCGGTCCAGGTGCATGTGAGTGAGGGGCCTGGCTTTACAGAGGGGAGGGGACGGGTGTAGACGCAACACTGAGGGAATAAAAATCCAGCTAGTTCTGGAAGAAGACCTCTCCTGCCTCCTACATTCTATACCAAAACAGCTTTTATGTTATTTGATTCTACTTGTATTTGTAATCTTTAATCATATCTTGTGGGGTTTATAATGCACACTGTGACACAGTTTGTTAATTGTTTTGCATATTGCTTTATAAATAAAGTATTATTACAAAAAGCAACAGGTATGAGAAATATTATACCGGTCTTTAAAAACACACAAAAACCCAAGTGATTGTTTGTCTTACTCCTTTTCATAAAAACGTTTACATTAACTAAAAATGTAATTGTCTTGTATTGTATTGCCTTGTTCTTGTTTTTACCCTGGAAAGCACCTTGTGCACCATTTGGTACCGGAAGGTGCTATATAAATAAAGTTTGATTGATTGAATTGTCAGACATCAACTGGTACTAAATTTGCCCATTGAGCAAACTTAGTTTTTGGTTGCATCTCATGTTTTTAATGTCCTTCACTGATGTTTTTTCTTTCTTTTTTTAAGCTGCAGCTGATATTACATCATTACACTTGATCAGATAAATAAAAAGTCAACTGAAACAGTAGAGTCATTTCCCCTAAAAGAACACAAACCCTCATACTCTTCATACAAACTTTTCATCATGGTCTGAGCCAGGTTGTCACCCTGTCAGTGTCCCTGAGTGCTGCTGAGTGCAGATATGTGGCTGTTTCCCGCCTCACAGTCCACAGAGGCAGATTTGTCACGGTCTTTAACTTCTGTCTGTGTATATTCTATTAACGAGCCCTGTTGTGGGACAACAACGACCCGCCATTTGTTTTGTCCGTCTTTGACACGCGCAGTAAACGAATCATCGCAGCAATCCCCCACTGACGCCCCATTTCAACTGCATCAATTTATGACTTCCAGGTTTGGGACACCCCAGAGCTATAAATCCAGGCCCCAACAATCCATACTCAATTTGATTTCAGGGTGTTCTTTCTCATTTCACTGTCCATTTGTCACTGCATGTTGAACTCATGATCCAACTGAGGCTTATTGAAGTCCCTCTACTTGCTTTTTCTTCACCTTTTCTTCCTCCCGCTGAAATCAATAAAGCTCATTTTTCCACCCCGACCCCAAAGACATTGCGCCGTCGCTGCAAACTGATGAGGGACCCACACACACGCATAGTAATGCATTTCATTTGCTGCAAGTTAACAGCAATTGGTCAGTCACATTCACTTATCATCACATACAATGAAATCACAGCAAATAAAAGCAGCGCCGTTGTTTAAAGCTCGAGTCTCGCACAAACACATCCCCTCTGAGACCCATCTTATTCTGCATGTGTCACTCCTCCTTGCCATAAAGTGGGTGGAAAAATGATTTTGTCATTAAATCCATCACTCTCTGTTGATTGAAGCGGTGTTCATTCCATTGTTTGCCTTGTGAAGGAGGGAAACCATTAGTCCCTGAGTGATACTTTGGGCAGGCTTTGTCAATAAGCAAGCCGCCAGTGGGAGTAATTATTGCTGCATGAAGCTGTCGGTGCTGGAAGGTAATAAGATCTCACATGGTCTCATTATATCCCATGACACTGATGAGCAGGATTTCACACCTAAATTTCAAGGAGATAAAATGACGCAAATACAGCAGAAGTGAACTTTGAGTCCTGCTTTGGATGACTTCCATCTGTTTTGATTGTGTTTTGTTTTTAATGTGCAAGAATAAAAAGGTGCCACAGGGGAGACCGAATCACGAAAGATCTTTTTACACAATCATGTTTGTGCAGGTTTTTTTTTTTTTTTTCTTCCTTGGAAAGGACGTTCAGACTGAGAACTGTAGCCACCTGGCACAAACTACATGCTTTCAAAAACAAACATGTAGTTTATAATGCCCAGTAGATGATTAGGACTGGAATCCTTTTATTCAAGACATTACTCAATAACACAGTGGACATGGATTACATGGTTTTAAATGACTAATTGTAACTTGATTTCTGGCTTTCCTTTCTTTGTTCTGCTTTGGCTTTGGATTATTATACTATGATTCACGATCCAAGTGATTTCAAACTCTTAATTTCAACCTGAAATTATGAAGCTATCAAGTGAATTTTTGGCATGATAGTTCCTTATTCAAATCTGAACAAAGACGAGTAAAATGTCAAAACTCCTTTCACAATTTTACAATAAAACCAAAATCAGTAACTGTGCAAGCAGCCTTTACAATAGCAAAATGCTAATGTGAGGCAAACATACTCCAGATAAAATTGTACTATACTGGATTTATTTTTTTCCTACGTGTGAGAGAATGTCTGTTTAGTTAGGTACTGAAAAAAGGAGCATGATTGAAACGCTGAGGTGACAAACTGTGTCACCTCAGCGTCTGGTGTTTGGCAACATCAGAGTAAAAACAGGCATATCCACCAATTTATTAACCATGGCTCTGTCCAAAACCAGAGCCAGTATTTAAGTATACTGTCCAATACTTTACATACTGTTTACTAACCTGACCATTAGTGTGCCGTTAGCAACATACTAAACTACAGGTCATGAGATGTCTGGTCCTAGTAACGTTGATTAAGCTAACATCAAGCTAGTGCAATCGTCAGTCACTAAATAGAATCCAGTATCTGAATACATCTGTTCATTACTGGCATAGCTACGTGGTAACTTTAGCTTGGTAGCTTGGATAGTGTGAGAGGAGGAATGCAATGTGGGTCGGTTTAGTATGACCAGTGTGCTCCAGTTTCATGCTTAAAAATTGCATACTATGATTTTGTGATAACAGTTGGTTTGGTTATGAATTGGCACCATATAAATAATGATTGATTGACAAATTCATTTGGACTTGTGTCAAAACTGTTATCGCAATCACTCCAAAAGCACATGAAGACAGCACGTCAATTCTTTTAATGTTGTCAGAGAAAAAGTCAGAAACACCAAAGTCTGTCAATAGGATTTTATTTTTTAAATTATGAATGTTTGTGCAACGCTCCAGAGGTTCTGATAGACCAATTTAAACTCTACAGATGCCTCTGAATGAAGTTATTATGTTGGATGCTATAATCAATGCTTATCGGTCTGTCAGTGTCCTAGATAGACACAACATAGAGCTAGCTAGCTAGCTAGCTAGCATTTGAGGATTATAGGTAATTATCCTTCGGATACAGCATTTTAGCATTCCACCATAAGAGTATAGTGGATGAAAATGTATACTTTAATTTGAAAGATTTTACATGGGAAGACTGAACAGGTCTCAGTAAAATATTGTAAATATTGATATTTACTCAAAAAGTTCAGAAGATAAAGAACATAGGAGAACATTTAATAATAAGCCCCAATTTACACAGATGGCTTTAAAACAGATGTGGATTTCTGTGGGTGGAATCAAAGAGTGGAATTCTTTACAGAATGACCAGGGCTGTGTGAATATATTTCAGTTTTAGGAAAAAAAAGAAGTATATTATCATTAGACTTCATGAGATTGGCAGCTCGTGTTGTTTTTTGCTTTGTAAATGAGGAGTAAATGAGTTTGTGAAGGGCTGTGAGTATTAACATATTGTGATTCAGTGTGTTTGAACGATGAAAATTTATTTATTTTAATGATCCTTGCGGAGACAAAGAGTCCAAAGAAGTTGTACTCAAAACAACTGTGAAGAATGTTCATTTTGTGTTTTATATCCTGCGTCCTCTGTGACAAAAGCGATCACTTATCTGTGTTATCTAGACATACTGACGGTATACATTTGTGGTATAGTTTTCTTTCAAAAAACATATCATCCTGCTCATTGCAGTCTAATGTTCCGCTCACTGCAAAACTTAACAATGGGTGTAATCAAAGACTATTTTTGACTGCGTACTGGAAATCACAACGTCAGAATCGAACCAAAAAGTGACAGCAGTGCAGGCCTTAAAACTAACAGGAAGTGATCAGGAGTCTTGCAGTTTTCTGCTGTATTAGGGGTCTACAGTATATTATTTATAATTATTAAGTATTTTTATACTCCTTATAGTATGTTTGAAGAATTTAAATTTTTCTACATTATGAAAAATCTTAACATGGAGCTCAGAATCAGTTCAAGCAGGAACATGCACACACACACACACACACACACACACACACACACACACATTTTTTATATCTTCCACAATCAGTTTGACATTTCAGTGTAATCGCTGCGACCCTCCTCCTCAGTCCCCTCCATTCCAGCTCAACAGAGTTCAGATCCAGCCTCAGAAACTGACTCCTCATCACATCCTGCATTCTTCCACCATCACCGCCAGGGTCTAGACTCCATAGGGGGTATCCTATCCTGCTGTTGGACTCATTACCCCTCAGACGACATGAAGTCGTCATGATAGAGTCCAATCCCCCAAAGACATTAATTTCCTATATTGTTAAATAAAGAATTGTTAATCTTGACGAAGTTTCTCCTGATTGAAATGATGGGTGCAGCTGTTCATGTAGCCCAACTCTGCTACTATAGTAATCTATAAATTGATAACAGACAAAGCCATAGATAAAAAAAATACATTGCACTTTTTTTACACAAGAGTAATCCTTTAACAGTGGCTCTAATTCCTAAGATTTAAGTATTTCTGTATGTTCAAAATGATTAAAACTCGTCTGTCAATCATTTTTTAAAAATGTTTTAATATTTCAAACCAAAGCCAATCAGACAGATGGTGGCATCTATTTATGCATGCAACCAATTATATCCGACAAAATATTCAGTTTTTATCAATTTTTCCTTAATTTCTTTTTTCTCCCTTTCATTGCTTCCTGTAGTAATACTAGTCTCCAGCAGATGGTGCTACTACACTCCATCCCTACTGTGCGCTGACACAGACTGCGGTTATTAATAACATCAGCAATGAAGCCGTTTTATCAGTAATATTAGTTTGTTAGTACGGTAATGTTAAACACAATGTAATTTCAATTATGATAAATCGTGTTATTGTGTTGAGGTAGGCTTTTAGAGCTGGATTGATGAGCTGCAGATACATATCAGTGTTTGTGTGTGTGTGTGTATGCTGAGAGCAGACTCACAGGTATCTCTATCTGCTATCTGCCAGAGAGCTGCTGTAAGCCTATAGGTCAGACACATCTCTAATGAGCACTGCTCTGTGAGAGACCTGGTACAGTGCAGAGCTACGGGCCTGGGTATTGATCGGCAGACATTTAACATTTACTGTAGCATCCGCACTGGCAGTGATGTGTCAGGATGTCTCCCTGTGTCTCCAGTAAGTGGGTAGAGGACAAGGAAAAACTTGTGATTAAAAAAAAACAGGGAGAAATAAAAGTCCCACATATAAGACACATAGCTAAGTGTCCAGAAGTCTGTTGCATTTCACCTCTCTTCAAGGTGACCAACCTTTCTGGTGCTGGATGAAAGCAAGTCGACCTCCTAAAGTGAGTCCTACAATACCGTACAATTTTTGAAGCATTGCTAGTGAACACACTTCACCAGCCACATCCGTATCATTTCTCAGCTGTGGTGGGCTGTAACTGCAGAGGTCAGTGAATTCTGACACCAGATATATCTGTGGGGGATGACAGGCTGTCAGTATAGAGAGAGAGAGAGATAGAGAGAGAGAGATGATAAGATAGAGGGAAAAGAGATGATTAATACCATGCTCAACAATAGTGTTGAATAAATAGGAGTTAAAACACTTTGATGCTGCCTTTTCAAATGTGAAAGGGGGAAAAGAGAAATCAATGCTATGTTGTGTATGACATAAAGAGCAAGAGTCAGGACTTATGTTAATCTTTTTAGCCTTTTAAAGGTGTCAAAGGGAAATCATATGAAGCCTGGCAAAATCCTCACTAAATACCTTTAAAAATAACTTGTAAAAGGTTGTGCTTCTCACATGTATCCAATTAGAAATGTGTGTAAAAAAAAAAAAAGGGAGATGTGGGGATTTGCAGTGATGAAGTTCATATTTACGCCTCTTGTTTTCCTTGAGATTGTTTAACACCATAAAAAAAGGAAGAAGTTGGATGTTAGAGTGTTGTCACTTCAGGCAGACGTTACAGAAAGAAAGAATCTCAGGTTCACACATAGGCTGCACCAAAAAAAAAAAAAAAAAAAACAGAGGAGGGGAATGCTAAATCACTTTCATGAGCCTGTGTTTGTCAAAGAGGATATCTTAAAGGACAAAACAACCCTCAGAGATCCACAGGCATCACAGCAGTATATTCATGGTAAAGTTACCTTAACATGATGTATTGACCATGACTGTTGCGGCCTTCTTAACCAGATTTAGCAAAAACATTCCTCAAAACACGGAGGCAGAAAACAGACAAGGAAGCCATACAGATTGAAGGTATTGAAACTCTGGGCTTTATTAGATGCAAGTGTCTTCCCCCTAAGTATTTAATGATAAATAACCAATCTGTATTTGTGGCGCGTTCATTTACAACATTGTTTCTTGAGACACTTCACAAAATGTTAGCTAAAACCAGGCACATGATGAAGAGCCCTCTAACAAAAGTGTGCCGGGCTTGAAAAATGATCAAGAGGAACCTACAAGACATGAAAACTCAGGAGCTTCCACAGAGATTTGGTTCAGAAACATAAGAAACAAAACAGATTGTAAAGCCGGCACCTCCCTCTAAAATTATAAGTAGAAAAGAAAACCCCCCAAAAGTTCCTCACTACATCGCTGCCCAGAGTGTGTGTGTCCGAGTCTCTCCTACCTTGCTCCTCTAAATAGCCCTGCTCCTCTCTGAGCATAGATTAAACTCAGGTGTGCAGCAGCTGAAGGAGGAGGGAGAATTAAGGAGAGAGAGAACAGGCGTGCAGCAGGTAGAGGGAGAAACAGAGAGGGAACAGGGCCACATGTAACAATGACACCGAGTCATGTGAAACGAATTAAAATTGGCTGTCAGTCCATCATTTATCAAACCTGGAGAAACTATACTGCTATATCACAAAGTCTACACCTGTAATGAGTAAGCTTCTTGGTGACTGAATGTACATAGCATAGGCATGAAGAGAGGGAAAAAGTGAGAAGGAAGCCTGAGGAGTAGTGCTGCCTGTCTTTCGGAGAACCAGGGGTTTAAAGAAAAATTTTAAAAAAATAATAAGAAAAGAAAAGAAAAAGTGCTACAGATCGCTAAGGGGAAGGATTTCTTCTTTGATAAAAAAAAGGTCTCATTATAAGAAAATTAAATTCTAAGTTTAAATCAAAACCAATAGGTAATGATCATTTTTAAATGCTTCATAATATGTAGCCTAAAGGAGAACAAAAGTCATTGCTGCTTGAAGAAACCACTGATATACAGTACTTTCTATTTAAGTTCTGCATCGCATGCCATTTTCATGAATATTTTCATACATCATTTCTATCTACCTTATTATCCATGTTATAGGTGCATTCTATAATGACAATGTCATCTGAACATGACCTTCACATTTACCCCTTAAGGCTGGCTGCATTGTTAATGATGTGTTGTTTCTTACGCTGCACATTAACCGCGTCTTCTTCAAACCCTTAGAGACACAGAACAGGCCACAGCATACTGTATGTATCTCCGGGGAATGTTAATGCTTGTTTTGTTAATGGGTTTTTAAAAATGTAAGGATTTGAATATATTATGTTCATTTAGTGTTAAAAAATGAGCTGCAGGTCCTCTGAAATCTTTACGATAAATACACAAGAATGTCAAGTTTCTCTTATGCTGAGAATATAAATATATATATATATATATATATATATATATTTTCGAAGCACTGTAGATGGTGGAGATTCAGCGTCTTACCAAAAAACTACTACCGGATGGAAAAGATAAAGGCAGATCTGGCACGGAGGTTTTAAAAATATGAAGTAATCTCATGGTAATCCTGAAAGATCCCTGCTTGCAAAGAAATGGTAATCCCATGTAATGATAGATGATCCTTACAAAGGTCCACTTTCTATCATGCAAAAGAAAAGCTCTAAAACAAAGGTGAAAGAGGATATTCTGGGCTGGAAAAAAAATATCCATAAAGGCTTTCTGTCTGGACTCTCAAGTAAGTCATCATGACTTTCAGCCTTCAACAAAATGTGCTGCATTGGCAAAAACCACAAACGTGCTGAGCGAGAGATATTGTGTCTTGATATGTTCTGAATCCATTTCATTTTTAACGACAGATTAACCTTGATCCAGCATATCTGGGGATTATCCACTCAGTGACAAGTGCATATGGTGTGCTTTTCTGAAATGCATCCAAATCCAACATCAGAGCCCCGTGTATTCATATGCATGCATGTTCCCCCCCCCCGTCAGAATCTGCCTCCTGATCTGCAGCAGTGTGAGGACTCTCGGGAATCTAGACGGTGTCTTTAGATGTCAGGGGCCGCTGTGATCCCCCTCTGAACATCACACAGCTCCTCTAAGATAGAATCTGATGTTTTCTCGCATTACATTTGCTCTCAAAATGCATTCTTGTTTACTTGTGTTTCCTGCTGCAGTTTTAGCCTGTTTCAAAGGTGTAAGCTGTAAAAGTGTCAACTGCTGTAACTACACTCCTATAGAGCTGTACATGGCATGCAGTGCCCTGTAAACCAGCCTCAGGCTGCAGAACTACTGGAGAGGTATCAGGTGAAAGTAAAGACTTAAATGAAGAAGTAAGCTGAGAAGTACTTAAAATAAGCAGTCATCTCCGAAAAGACCTATCGAGGAATCTTGCAGAGGAGACTCAAAAGTTCAGATTAAAACATTTTGAAACAAAACAGTTTTGTCTTTTTTCTTCTTCATAAATTACAGGGGACAAATAAGTGAAATAGACAACAGATCGAATGTTGCAACAATCTGCAACATGAGTAAGAGTTCAGTGCCACTGCCAGACATGATGCTGTAAACTAGTACAGGGTCCACTCACTAATGTCACGATGGACATTTATGTTAAGGAAATGAATGGTCTTCTATGTTGTAATCTTAAATCTTAAAGGTCCCATATAGGTCACATATAAACCTCAGTAATCATTTCCCCCTTATTCATTACCACCTCATCCTCACAGGAGCTTTAAGAAAAGTTGAACCACTGTTTGAAGAAAAACATCTCAAAAACATACAATAACAAAATCAATAAAACGTAAACGCTACCTTGAAAAAACACAGTATAAAATCACTACACTACTAAAAAACACAGTATAAAATCACTACAATACTTACTACACATAAAAGTTGCTGACAATTATTCATCAACCCGGATGAATGAACTTCTTAACCTTAACCTGTAAGCATGAAGACACCAGCACTCATACACGTTACTTGACTCTTTTTTTTTTTTCTCCAGAAAAATGAACAGCAACTGAAGAACACAAAACACATTTCAGCCCATGGCTTTCATCAGTTTTTCATGGATGGAATGGATGATGATGATGTCAGATATCTTTTTAATTAATAGTCACCAGGTGAAAGTGCAATTAAGAGAGTTTGAGATTGTTTACATTAAAAAATGGATACAGTGATGACTGATAGGAAAACTATTTATCTTACAACTCATTGTTTTATGAACCAATTATTCATCTACGCACTAATATAAAGCTATTAATGTTGTGTCACTCCTTCAGAAATATTACTGTATTTTGAGTAGAACTCTTACTCTACCATGACATAAAATAAAAGCTATTCCTTGATAGAAGATTTAAGTTGTTTTATCTGACCCACCAGATCTCGGCAAAAAAACAAAACAAAAAAAAAACACTGGATTATCTTCACGTTTTGTGCCTGCTTCTCCATCTCAGTGACTGCTGTGAGGTTGCTTGGTCCGGTCATGTTTTAGCTTACTGTTGAAATAATTCTTAGACCATTACTCAATGAAGTCTCACGTTGTGTTCTCAAGGCTTATCTGTAATGTATAATCAGACATTAAAGCATGTGTAGTCCAAGTTTACAGCAGCCAAATGTCCATTGTTCATATTCTTATCTCCTGCAGGGGTTTGTACAGGGATGGATGGGGGGAAGGGTGGATAGAGATGGATGGAGGGACAGATGGGGGAGGATGGGAGTAATAGCTGCCTGGGTTCTTGGGTGGCTGTGTCGGGGTGGCCGTGTCAGCAGCACCTCTCAATAAGACACGGTACACAAATTTGCTCATCTTATTCCATGCTCTCCCCCATAATCTGTGAATACTTGGCTCTGCATTTGCAGGTAAATAATTAAGCATCAAAGTCTAATTCAAAGTTAATTAGCAGATTAGCAGATGAAGGTCAACCTCAAAAGGCTTCACTTGCTTTACAGTTTCATTAAGAACAGGAAAAAGAAGCTACTGGGATCCATCAATTCCAAACATGCAGCCTCCCCTGCTAATACAGTTAATTGGCAATTTGATTAAATTCAGACAGAAGTGAGAAGTTGGCTATTCATCCTTTTCATTTTACAGAGATATAGTTTTCGCTCCTCAGTCTATGAGGGAGAAGTCTATTAATAACAAAAAAAGTAATATATGTCTGGTTAATTTCTGAAGTTACTGAGCCATTTAATCATTAACAGATGTGAATACTGTGTAAAGATGGTCCAGACAAAAAAGAAGAAGAAAAAAAAAAAGGATAGCTTCTCAAGTCATCTTTGGTCGTTATTTGACGCTAGTTTGGAATGGAACAAACTGCAGCGTTGGCAGAAAAGCTTGCAAGAAGAATCAAATGGAGATACTGGCTTTTAAAAGGAAACCTCAGCCTTGGAGGGAACATTCAGCAGGGATTCTGGTAAAGAAAGAGCGATAGACCACTTTATGAATTTTAAAGGATGTAGAGCTGCCCCCTCCGTGCAGGCTTTTTAGTTATACCTTCATGCTAAGGCTGGCCAAGCAAAGGAACTTGCTGAGACTGCTGCGGGAGGAAGGGCCTAACATTACATTATTGTGAATATACGGTTCTGTCTCAGAGTCCGAAAACAGCCCCATATGAAAAGCAGACATACAGTGAAAGCTTTGTGAGGAGGATTAATGAGGAGCAGTTGAAAAGGGTTACAGGAACATTCATGAACATATGAAGTCCGACAAAAAACAGTCAGGAGTCTGTTTTAATTGAAAGGAGGCCTCATCTCATTTGGGTGGAAGCACTGCCAGCAGCTTTGATGTAGAGGCATCTGACTGTCAGCATTACATTTTAATGGTGACCAGGTAGGACAAAGAGAGAATAACTGAAATAAATGAGGAGAGTTTGTTCAGGACAGTCAACGTTATGCAAGATTTGCAACAGACCCGGGATCAATGTTGATGCATTTTTTATTATCCATCAGTGGGAGGATGTCAGAAAGTTGTACTACTGCAGCGCTGGACTTCACTGATGATGTCTGAACACATGCAGGCTGGAGCCTGCTGCTGTAAATCCATCATAAAAGTGAAACTAAGTTTTTAAAGTTGATGAACAGATTCTTCATGGTGGAGTCTGCTCTGGGATGAAATAAGGGCTCGTGTCCATTTATGCATTTTATTGGGCTGGCAGCGGCAAAAAAATCTCCATACAAAACCAACACAGTTCAGCATAATCATTCAGCTTAATCAACACTCCGCGAATAAAGCAGAGAAAACCTTCCTCATCAGCTGTTTCTGGTCGCTGCGCTCTCCGATAAGAATAATTCCTTGTTGGATCACTGCTGTGCTAGTCAATGTCATTCTCCATCAATGACCAATCAAAATCAAGAAAATGCTGGACTTCTGATATTAACTTGCTCTCAAGAACTAACTTGTCCCATTGAGGGTACGATTACCATGTCTACAGCAGCAGCTTATTCCAGGGACAAGGAATCCCCAGTGTGAAAAAGGAAACCATCGTGGTCGTGCAAAATTCTGTCCGGTTGAGGCTCGCACCAGGAACACCGAGAATTTCACAAACACAAAAAAGCCTATTTTTACAGCATAAATAAACATGTTCACAGCCCGGTACAAGAAATAACAGGTCTAATTAGATATGTTCCTCATGGGCACACACAGTACAGGGGCTATCTTTTTTGTAAAGAATCCGTTTTGATTTTATTAACGATCCCTGTTGTTCATAGTAAGGTTTGTAGCTGACCTGATTGACAGGTGGTACTGGTGAAGCAGTTTGTCAAGAGGCTTAAAACCCGCCTCATCTGCAGCTCTTAGCCTGTCGTCAGGTTGCCTGAAAGTTGGTGTGAGACAGGTTTCATCCACCAACATATGCAGTCTATGATCAGGACATGATTACTTTACATTGTTTTTATATGTTTTTTGGGTGACATTTCCTCGAATAAGGGAAGGTATTAAGTATATATGAAGCAGTTGGAAATGGAACACTCCCGTGCATGGATCCAGAAAAACAACGTTAAAGCGCTGTAGTATACATGCCTGCACAGTAGCCACACATGTTTTTGTTGATGCACAATGAAGTGCGGTGGCTACTCAAAATTACCCAAAACTACAAAGATAGTGATATAAAAAAAAAAGTGAGGGAGTCACGCCACATGAAATGTTCACAGAACTCTGGAGTCTGTCATTGTTGCTGTGTTCTAACATGTCTTTTAGACACGTGCTTCCCTTTAAGAGAGCCAGAATGTCATGCTCCTCGTGGATTTTGGATATTTTGGATTCATCATTTAAGTAAGTTTTTGTTTTTCCTTTTGTTTTTTAAATATTTTTGTTTGCTGCACTTGGGTCCTCCTTGTTTTTCTGCCCTAGTTGTGACACAGAAAAATGTTATTAAATACTAAAAAAAGTTTTTCTTAGTTCATACACTTGGCAAGTTATCTTAAGTTAAGTAAGAGCTCCCTCAGTTTAAGGCTGGAATCTATTACCTTCAATACATCTCTGCTTGGGGCTGTTGAATCAATGGGTATACATGGATTGATTTAGAGTTGTGGAGTTTTAGAAACGGATGGACTGTGTGGGTGCAGGAATTAGCCCTTAGCTCTCTGTTTATTTTGCCAGTGTGAGAGATAGATAAGCGTTACCCTTTGGCTAACGTGTGAGCTGGGCTCATTGGGACTTTTATTTCCAACTGCCAGCTCAGAGCGAAACATCTTCCAGCTAAAAAATAACTTTAAACCATTATAATTTGACACTTTATGAAGACAGTGAACAAGGGGGCATTGTGTTTGCACAGGCTTGCGGTATAGCACACAAACAGTTGTCCCACTTTTTAGATGCACTTCTCTGGGGTACAGCCACAAAGGGCAGATATATCCTCTGCCAGGAAAAAAGTTTGTAAAAACTGACTTATTTGTGGGGGGTTGAAGCATCATCATCCTCATCATTACCACTGACATGAAAGACTTGAGAAGTGCAAATCTGTTGCAGACACAGTTGGGAGTCTTGTGAAGCTAATACTGCAGCAGCATAATTCAGATTTACTCAGGCTGCAATAAGATCAACTGATGACAAAAATCAATCTGGTGTGGGTGTACTGTCGCTCCCACTGTGGAGTTTTGAGACTTTGGTGAAGTGATCTGAAATATGACTTACTTCCCTCTTGTACTTTTCCGACCAACACATGCACAAACACGCGTATCAACTGTCAAGGGAGAGGAGAGATTCTGCGAGCTCCAGATTTACACAGTTCACTATTCAAACAGCACCTGTTCAGTAATGATAGATCAACACCGCGAGGAGAATGAGAGAGCATATTTAATTGGATGTTTACATGAGGAATAACTTCAACCATATGGATTAGATTATTGGACCATATGTACATCGGCACATTATCTGGGCGACTTAGTTGCTGAAGACACTCTCATGAAAACTTGCAGAAAATAAATCAAAGCTCGTTCAAATCCGACAAATTTGACTACAAACTTTATCCTGAATATTATTATTATTTTTTTTTTTTAAAAAGGAGTGAAGAAAATTGGGACAAACTGTATCTTTTTAAAACTCTGCAAACACCAGCAGATAGTTTTTTTTTGAAGACCTTTAACAAACACTTTGATAGATAAAAAGGAAAATGAGAGTGGGGGAAATTCAATATACTGTATGTATGGGAAAGGTCACCTTTGCCTTTCAGCAAATTCTTAAAAGTTACACATTGATCTCTGCACAAAAGATATATATATATATATATATATATATATATATATATATATATAAGAAATGTAGGCTTAAGCTGAAGGTCTAATTAACATGATCATTTGGCCCAATGCACTGTTGGACCCTAATGCCACCAGAATTATTTAACATCATATATTAGATTACAGATTACAAATATGACATCAGTATTCTACATCACTTTATAATTATATGATAAAGGAAGAAAAATGCGACAAACATCTGGAGAGTTTAGACATATGTATGTCATTTCTAAGGACAAAGAAGCTGGTAGGCATAGTGGCCATGAGCAGAGCAGCATACCTCCCAAAGACCCAGACTGGCAAGGAAGTCTTTGCAGGTGTGGAGGAGTAGTGACTGAGCCGAACAGTGAGGCGACGACAGAGAGAACCTACCTGTAACACCCCCTCCGCCCCACCCACCTTTCTTTTTCTTTTTCTGATGTAGAGAAGAAACAAGTGTCAGTGCGATACGAGTCGCACCAGACCAGTGCCCTCCCTGCACAAACTCTGTAGTTTCTCCGTTTGCGAGATGAATAAAGAATTATTGATTGATTGATTGATTTAGTCACTTCTGCTCCTAAATCATAGACAGCTCTCTGCTATCCAACATTTTACCAAGTGTTAGCAAACTCTGTATGAAGACTATGGATCTGGTTATCTTTTGAGTGCATTAGGTATGTTTTTCAGTGGTCCGTAATCATCAAGGTCTTCATTGATTAACTTTTTATTTTGGCTGACAGGGGGTCCCTGACAAAACGGTCCGGGGCATCAGATTGCACAAACAAGGCCAAGAGACAAGATAGATACAGCCTGTAAGTTGCAATTATTAAAATCTTCTATCCTATTAATTACACCAACAACCAATGCATGGCAGAGGACATATTAATTATAATAATACTCCATTCTGTGACCTAAAATTTAGCCATGCTTCATTTATCCAACCATATACCGAAAACAAAATTGTCTATCTCTGAAGCTCAAATAAATATGTTCCCATGCATCATCGCCTCACAAGTACAGACACTTCATTATCCACAGCACAAACTCCCAAAATAACGTCATTAAAATAAAATCCTGTAAAATTTAATTGAGTTAAGTCCTCTTAAATAAGATGACTCTTTGTGGTTCATTTGTCTACAAAATCAATGTGAAGCTGAGCAGCATCACATAAGTGAAATATACCGCATGCCGTATCTGATTTGATTATGCTTCAGTTAAACAGGTAAAGAGTACGGCTGCTCTGATGGCCTGAGCTGTAAATAAAAAATCCTATTAGGTTGTGATAAATGATTGTCTTTCTGTGCAAAAAAACAAAACAAAACAAAAAAAACGCTCCCATCATTCTCCTGTGTGCCTCTTAATTAACTTCCTTTACCCTGGTGAATTTAAAGAGGTAAATAATGATATGATTTTTTTATTACAATTCATCAACTTTGCCTTTTGCTGCTGTTGAAGCTCGAGAGTGCCCCGAGTCATCATCTCTCATTAAGTAATGAATAGTGATTGGTATGAAATTACTTCACCCCACTCTGCTGCCTGTCCATTAGTCCGTTAATCAACAGCATATGACTGCCAGGCTGCACGAAATCCTCCTGCAAACAAATCACCCTCGCCCTCCATCCCTTTCCCTTCCCCTAAAATACAATTCCTAATTTGCATAATGAGGGCCAAAGGAGGGCAATGTTTGCTCATAATCAAAATGCATTTATTCACAGGAAGCTATCCTGTTGCACCCGCTTAATTCACACCTGCTCTTTTCTGTAATCAAAGCCAGGGTTCAGGTGGAAGCACAGGCCTTGTAATGTGCTCTCATAGGGCCCGGAGTCGATGAACTGACAAGGGAAGGAGTTTTATGATTCAGTAAGCTCCACAAGCCCAGAAAAAGTACAAGAGAATTCTGAATGTGAGACTTAACCATTACAGTCTGAACACAGCCTGCAATGATTCTCAAAGCAGGGATCCATTTGTCCCTAAATCACTTTATTTTGTAGTTGTAAGTCTTTAAACAAGTTTACAAGAAGGGAGACTCTTCTACATCAGGGAATCTTTCTTTCTGAATAACTGTGCAATGCCTTTCATTTCACCTTTAAAAATAATTCACGGACATTTTAATTACAAATGGAGATAACAGGCAGATGGCATCAATAAAATCTAAAGTGTTCCTACCCCAAAAAGACACTTTTTTATCCATGTTTTTTTTTGTTTTTTTACCATGAATTACATGAATGCATATTTGAAAACAGATGTGGAACTCAAAGAAAAGCACCCACTGCAGCAACTCATCTCAGCTCGGTGAAGTTGTCTTTGAGCTCAGTGTTTTGCCTGTTGTCTGCAAATGAAAAGTAGTGTTTCACCTCTTCCACCATAAACGCATCAAAGCACCTTCTGTTAAGAAAGGGAAAAAGTCTCAAAATGTAAGGTGCAAAGGTTGGTGGATGCCTTTAAATAGTACATCTGCAGGCACTCAGCTAGGCCTTTTAACTAAGGGGCCAAAAACAGATTTTAAAAGAGGATTATACTAATTGACTCCTGCTTGTCGTTGTCTTGAGTCATAAAACCATGATTGTTGATGACCCCAACTTTTAGGGTAAGATGTTCCTTAGCAGAATTGAGGTTTTAAGGACTGAGGGTGAAGTATACTCATTGTGGAGACTGATAAGGCCTGGTCATGATATGGATGTAATAATTCAAAAGGATTTTACACTACAACAATCTCCACAGTTCTATCCAAAAAAAAGAAAAACTGTTTGTTGAATCAGCATGCGCAGCCATCTTCAGCTCTCATACTTCAAACCAAAAATAACTTCATTGCTGTTCAATGCTGTAGACTCCTTGTCTACACAAACCTTGCATATGAGAGCCGAGTAATGAACCACCCACTCTGCAGGTCCAAAGAACTTCAGTGAACAAACTTCAGAAAAACTGAACTGGTCACTGGTATTTGCATTAGAGCATGTGGGGCCATATGGTGTTGGGTATTTGCTGGTTGTTGTCAAAGGAAGGTTCAATAGTTTAAAATGTAAAAATGTGTATTTTCATCTGTAGTGGTAAGGTCTTTGTGGGGGCATTCATAAATACAGTATATAAATCTATTTCTGTCTTTCCCTGCAAACTTTCTGCTTGTTGCTTCCACATACTAAAACGCTTTAAAGGTGCAGATGAGATCAAGATCAACATTTCATTTATGCCTTAAAATGTGTCTTTTACTGTCCAATCAGCTCAGCTGCCTTAGTGCCAGATTGGATGGAAGAACGCATGGTTTGCTTTTGTTTCAAACAGCTGAGAAACATTGCTTAACATTGGCAAATTGTATCTATATTTCATTTGGAGATGATCATCCATTAGTCTTTTTCTCCCATTTGGACTACAGCAAATCACTTGTCACATGTCAACGTATAGCATCTCTGAATCACCCACATTTACAATATGCTGCAGCTAGTAAGCCCTCCATAAGGTTACATATAACACCTATTCTTTTTTCACTACACTAGCCTCTTACAAAGTTCAGAATCCAATTCAAGTTTCTTGTTTTCACTTTTTAAGCCCTGCATGGATACACAGCCACATACCTCAAATCACTTTTGCAAACTTACAATCCCAGTAGAACCCTGAGGTCCTGTAATGACGGTTTGTAGCTTGTGATGGACTCAGGGCTTAAGACCAAGGCCCATTGAGACTCGCTGCAACAGCCCCAAAAATCCCATTAACACAAATGTTAAATTGCCCATTTTACAGCAGAAATAAATCACAGCCTGAATAAGTTGTTGGTCCGAATAGATTGTCTTTATTGGTTTACTGTAGAGGGGATTTTTTTACAACTCATTAGTTTTGATTAAATCAAGGTTAAGAAATAATCATACATTTGCGCAATTATCATGCACAGCTTAGTTGACTGACAAGGGGTTAGAGCTGTTTGCAAGGAGGCTTAAGGCCTGCCACTGCTCTACCTCTTAATCAATCAATAAATCTTTGTATTGATTATCTTTGTATGTAGCCAATTCCTAACAGATATTATCTCAACACATTTTACAAAAGAGCAGGTAAATGACCTTATTCATTGTTATATAATCACAATAATTCGTATCATATTACGATCATCTAGCAAAGTTACAGTGGCAAGAAAAACGTGCTTTAGGAGGCAGAAACCAAACCACACTTGTGTTGAACAGCCATCTGCCAGAACTATGTTGGACGTGAGGGAGGTGCAGAAATGTTAAGTTGAGGTAGCATTTCAAACATAGTGATCACCATTGATTGTCTTCATTACTCCCCTTTAGAAACCAATTGGTGATGTCACTGACATTGGGTCGATGTTTTATACCATCTTTGATTTGAACAGGTCTTTGTTAGGAAAGTAATACATTTATCTTTTTCCGTGATCATATGCTGACATTATGATAATAAACTGTTGCAGAAAACCAAAATATGGGTTAGGATTAGAATGCTTATAGTCTACATACTAAATCCATGTTATTCTACACAGTGTTTTGTTTTTACATCACACAGTCAGCCACTGCGTGCCACATATCCCAGGTGCTAATCCTGATTAGCATCTCGCTGCAACATTTTCTGGACTGTGCCTCCCAAAGGTCACTTGTCAGTCAAGCAGTGTGTTGGGTATAGTGAGACGTCTCTTTGATTTACCCTTTGACTTTGGCTAGGCGGCAGCTCTCCTTTTGTTTAGCCACAATAGCTACTGATGCTCAGGCTAACAGGCTAACTTGTGCTTTGAGAAGAGTTTGTCATTGTTTATTCGTTTAAAAACATTCCTGAAATTGTCATATTGTGTTTTCTCTGTTTTTTTATGGCCAATGCAAAGTAAAAATGAACATTTATTTTGATTAAAATGGGGCAATATGTCACTTAAAATTATTACACTGGCATTCCCAATGAGATGGCCTCATGGTCTCAGTAAACCAGCAGTCAGAGCAGCTTTTGTTCATTATGAGCACACCTCCGATATGACAGTCCCAGTGGCACATGCAAATGTGAATGTGCTTTGACCTAACAAGGACACCTTGTTAACCAGCATCATTCTATATGATGAAATGAGAAAAAGCGCCCTTATCCATCTCTGTCAGAAAAACAAGCTGCCTAATAGAAGGGATAAGGTCAACACCAAATGTCGAACGTGTTTACCCTCCAGAGGCAGACAGATTGGCCAGTATTCATCATAAACACAACAGGTTCCCATTACTGGAACGTTCACATCCCATTTTGAGCTGCTCTGGCCCTTTACTCAGTTTAATTGTGTGAAAATAAAATGAAAGAAAAGAGAGGCGAGAAAAGTCCAGCGCCGTTTCATTCCCAGCTAAACGCTGCATGCTGTAAAGGGACAGTAAAGGTCATCTTTTCATGAATGATGACACATTGCAAGCCTATAAAGCAGGGATTTTCCTCTGGATTGCTGCAAGCATGTGTGAGCAGAAGTGTGTGTGAAAAACACTATTGATTGTGCCGCTCTTGGCTGTTATCCACAAAGAATTGGGGAACCATGAGTCCCTAAGTAAGATGGATTCTATTGCTTCTCCTCTTTGGTTAGAGAGCATACAGTATGTCATGTGAGAACATTCTAGATGGTATTTACAGTCCATCTGCTCCGCATGGCAATGATGAGGACCAAATTGCTCCATAACACATCTTGAGTGATAAAGATTCATGGCAGGGTGACCTCAAATTCCCTCATGTCACTGTGTAATTCCTGTGCTTCATTACATGTATAATAGAAGGTGAGAGTTTCAAACGAGTGCCCGGGACGATTTATTATTCTCTACAAGGCCCAAACAGTTGGAGATCAATAGAACAGGAGTTAGGAGAGGGCTATGGGTGCAATGTGTCATCATTTTAATGAAATATAGATTTGGGACTATTAAACAGCTTGCTAGCGCGAGTAAAAATTGCTCACTTTTTCCACCGCTAAACAAAGTCATCCATTTAAACTGTAGAAGAATCGATAGCGGGCTGCGACCAATGTGTACCTTTCAAATGTGGGTACAGTTACATTGAAGAGTAGATAATAAATCAAAGCAAAAGGCTATCACATCTTTTATCGTGATTGCATCAATATCAAACTTCGTGGCTCTCAGTAGTGTCCTTCATCATGAAGCAATGCTGCAAGAACAAAACATAGCATGCAATGAAACTTGTTCCTTCTAAGCTGTATATTATGTGCAATTATGTCCAGGATTGTCTTAGATACTGCATTTTACCATTTTTTTGGATATTGTGTTGGCCAGGGGTCCCCAACATGGGGCTCGAGAGTCATCGGTAGCTCGCAGGTTTTCAGTAATTTGCAAATAGGTTGACCAACTGTAAAAAAACACAAAAAAAAAACAAACAGACAACAGTAAATGCACCTCTTGATGAAGAAAGGCTGGAGACCCCTGATGTAGACTCTGTGATAACCTCTATGCAAACACTTTCATGTTTCTGTGTTCTTGGGCAAGGCACTTATAGCTAAATTGCTCCCGCTGCTTTGTTGGCGGCGCATGGATGGATATGAAAGGGTATGAATGTGAATGGTTACTTTTGATGGTCCCACTATGTCGCAACCACTGCTATCAGTGTGTGAATGGGTAGCTGTGACATGTGGTATGAAAGCACTTTAATGATTCAGAAGACTAGAAAAGAGCTATACAAGCTCAAGTCTATTTACCCTACAGTGTTTACCATTACTAAGTATTGTGCATCATTAACATCAGTAGAATTGCAATGTATGGATGCATGTAAGATACTAATTTTAGGGCTAATATTTAGTTAGCAGGTTAGCAGAATAGAACCCGGACATGAATAAAAACAAAAAGCCATAACATTGCAAGTGCATTTTAGTTTAGAGCATTGGATGTCAGTCAACTGAGACTTTCTGAAGCACAAGTTCAGATGGGTCAAATCCAACCCAGTCATCATGGGCTTTTAGGCAAAATTGTCTGACACAAATGGATTCAAAAACAACCAATGAAATAGTAAAAGGCAGAGTGGAAAAAAACAAATCACAGTAGTAAGCACGTACAATTAGAAGATGTGTAGAATGGCACAACACGACTCACTGTCAGATTTTTATACAACTCATCAAGCATCCTGTTGTGAGAGGAAGTGCTTTTTAATAATGATAGGCTGTTGAACATGAGCAGCGAATGCACTTGATGCTTGTGGTGTTAATGAATATGAAACAAGTCGAGATTTGTTATCTGGACACATTCTAATTTAACCCTGCGTGATATGTATGTTTTGAGCGTTGAAGCGTTGTGTTCAGACGGACATTTCAGGAGGGGAAAGCTCTTTGTATCAAGTGGTGCTCCTACAAGAGGTCCCTTTCTCTGAAAGTGCTGCTAATGGCCACTTTTAAGGCAACCTAAGTGACCCTTAAAAGTGTGGGCGATGTTAAAGTGGAATAAATGGTTCCATAAAAGCTGGCTGGATGTTTTGTCGTCCGCCTTGGGAAAAAAAATGTCTCTGTGAAACATGTATTTTTTTTGTCACTTTTGTCAGACAGATATGAGACCAAGACCCCATACTTTGTTTCAAGGCCTAAAATAACTAACCAAACCATGACTTGGAGGTATCAGTTTGGGTTTGGCTGGACTGAATGTCTTTATCTTTATGTGTAAAATTGACAACCATCTGCTGGGGAAGCCTTGGAAAATTGCCTTGCACTGAATAAATGATGAAGAGATGAGTCTAGTGTCAGTTGTAATAATGGGGCTGCTTTAAATGCATTGGCACCATTGTGGTGCATAATTACAGCGGCAAGGGGGATGTCATGTCTCAGATCTGTATCGTGTAATGCAACTGAGCTGAGAGTCTTTTAGTAAGTGATGTACCTCATCTTGGGTGGTCTGTTATCATATTAGTATCTCTTCATCACACAGATACGCTGTCCACAGCTCTTCACAAGACACAGTTAACACAGGTGACTAATGCGGCTGCTTTGAGAGAAATGTCAAAACTAATCAGGGTGCATTTGAGGGTGAGAAAGTACAGGTTAGACGAGAAAAGTTGGGAAGTCTCACATCTGATAGCAGAGCTGGTCCAGAGTAGCTGAGTCTGAAATGTCACACAAGGACCATGCACGACACAGCATAAATTATTTTAACTTTCCTTTAAAATGCCTATCTTTGTTCCCATTTCAGGAAAAAGCTCAAGTTTTTTTTGCCCTTTTTTTCCTACTATTAGTTTGTATTTTTTAATTTCACCAGGTAATTAACCCATTGAGATCAAGCTCTCTTTTAGAAGGGTGATCTAGCCAAGGGGACATCAGCACATTTCATAATAAATAGTACATGACTAAAACAGTTTACAGACAAGAAGTTAAGAGAAAACAACAATTCCAATGTGCAGATTGGTTTACAGATGAAAATTCAGACACACAGGCACTGTCCGATTGTCTCACATTTATTGTCCTTTAAGATCGAGCCAAAGTGAAATGAGGTCAGTCATTTTCAAGTCATTCTGGAGGAAGTTCCAAGCAGCAAAACTGAACGCTCCTGCAGACATGGGGAACAGACAGTTTAAAAACATTACAGAAACCTAAGGCGTATCGGCTTCTAGTTCTTTGCCGATTTTATAAATAAGACTCAGATTCATGTACAAGTAAGGATTTGACATTGTTCGCCTACTTCGCAAAAAGGTGTTTTGGGGGACTTTTTTGTGCCTTTAAGATAGGACAGTGGATAGAGTCAGAGAGACAGTGGGGAACAACATGCAAGAAAGGAACCATGGGGCTGATTTGAACCTGTGGCCATCTGCTTGTAGGAGTATAGCCACACTCATGGTGTGCACACACTAGCCAATAGACTACTGTTGCCCCCCTGTGTTGTCAGCTCTCAGTTTCCTGTGCACTAGGACACCCTCAGCATCTGTTCTTTTTGTTGGTGAAAAAAGTTAAACTTTTGAAACATTGCTGCACTTGTTAATGTTACTTCTCAGTCACTGACCAATCATAATAGAGAGGCGATGGAACTTCTGATATCAGCTTTGCTTATGACAATAGTGGGTGGGTGAGTGGGCAGACATGGTCTGACATTTTTCTAAGGGTAAAGATTCCATTTTTATTTGTTTAAATGAAAGTCAATATTTAGTCAACAGCCTTAACAGTCACTTCCAAGGAAAACCAAAGAGCCGCAAGACAACTTTGACAACCTAGCAAGTGGGTGTGCTAAAAATAAGCTCATGGCGAGACTAGTAAAGAAAAAAAAAACACAGCGAGGGATTGTCATGATGAGAAGTGCGTGTGCAAAGACTACAATCCTTGATGCTCTGGTTGAAATCCTAATCCTGACTGTTTGGTGCATGTCTTCCCCACTCCCTCTACTCCTATTTTCTGTCTTTTCCAAGCTTTCCTCTCAAATAATAGTGTACAAATAATCTTTAAAACATGTACAATTCTAAAGCCATTAATGGACACAGACATGAGGCCTCACAATGGTCAAGAAGAAGAAAAAGACAACAAATGTGGTTTAAAAGTCTTCAGACTTTTCTTTAGCACCAGCAGGCCGAGACTTCCATTAGTCACATTATTATTCAAACAATGTCATTAAAACAACATGAGCATATTCCAGCGTTGAAAAACAAAATTAATAGAGGACTTCAATTGAAAACATGATTTGACATTAACAAAACATATCTGTTTCTTAATTCACAGTTTCTAAGTGAGACTTATTTAAACTGATGAATGAGTATTCCAACCACTAGAAACCAATGACTAATTGTTTCCATGCCACTTATCTGCTGAACATCCTGGCACAGAAATTGCCTTTTTTTCAGACAAACACATTAGCAGAAAATTAATCGTATTGTGATTTACCAACATTGTCCTCAGATCTGGCAACAAAGAAACATCCTCTCTCTCATGATTTGAACAGTCTCCACTCTCTGATGGCGCTGAACTGTGACTGCTGCCAACGTCTTTTCCAAACCAAACGAACATTAAAGTTAGATTAGAAATTCAATGGGAAACCATGGGGTTTTCTTCCAGACTGAAAGACTAAAACTTTGTCGCATAGTCACTTCCAAGGAAAACCAATTGTGTCTAACCACATTTTAAAATATGTATTATGTGCTTTGCAGTGCAGGCACTCATAGAAAAAAAATGGGTATATTTTATTTCTCCCATGCTTCAAATATTTTCTGACAATTCAACTTCTCAGCACACAAAAAATATTTGTTATTATTTCAAATAATGGCTATTCAACAGCCACTCTTTCAGATAACATATGCATAGCCTAAATGGTAAGTAATATCTGCCTACAACTGTAATTTTGTCTAACCACATTTTAAATGGTCAATGGACTTGAGCTTATACAGTATAGCATTTTTCCAGTCCTCTGACTACTCAGAGTGCATTTACACTGCCATCACACCCATTCACACACTGACAGTAGAGGTTTCTATGTGAGACAGAGGTTATACCATTCATACACATTCACTGACAAAGCCATAGGAGCAATTCAGGGTTAATGTTGGTCATGTTGCTGCAGTAGCTAACTTTACCAACTGAGCAACATAGTAAGTATAGTGTACAATCCAACCAATCTGTGCAAAACTACTACCCTTACCTACAGCATATGTGATTTGATTTGAATTGTGTTATTATTTTTAAATCACTGCAGCTGAACCTTGACATGTAAGATTTGTCTTTTAACATCTAAATGGGTTGTACTTAATACGACAAAGTTCTACATAGACGGACATGTTTAATTTCCTGCTTTGTAGCACAGACACACTCTAATGCTGCTGAAGTAAGCAGGGGGAGGAGAAAATGAGCTAGGTGCTTGAATAATGCCTCGTGGAGTGTTGATAACCTTTCAGCTTATTATCCCAATTAGAGTACACAGCTGGAGGAGAAAATTAATTCAACACCGGGCCATTTTGTTTGTTTATTTACCGATGTGTGCGCATTGGAATAGGGTAAACAGAGCATGGTGATCAAGGCTTCCAGTGTGCGCCGAAATGACGGTCATCGTTCTAACCAGAAGCCAACAATAAAACCGTCTGATTTCCACAGCAACTTGAAAAGAGCACAAGGTCTGAAGCTCTCACAGAAAGACTATTTCTTTGCAGGATTGCTGGTGATTAGAGACTATCGTGAGCACATCTGGGTGATTATATAAAACAAAAAGCTGATTTTATAGTCAACTATCAGGTAAAAGGGTGCAAATAAATCTAAAAAAGTGACATTAAACAGCGCAAAGACAAACGAACAGAGCTGCAGTCAAAAGGGCGACTGCACTCACTTGTAAAGAGAAAGCATAGGGAATATGTAATCAAGCAGCAGATGGAAAATTTTCTTTTGAGATCACACAGTTGGCACATTTTATACTGAAAGATGTATGTGAGCCAAGAGGAAATGGTGCTTTCCTCTCCTCGCCTCATGCCGTAATGTGGGTTTCCTCTGAACTGGTGTAATTCCCCTCCCAAGGGGACAAGGTTGTTCCACATGAGCTGGTTCCCTAATAACCAACCCAAGCCTCCCAGTGAAAAATCCATTAAGGTCAAGTCATGCATAGTTGATTGAACATCACGTCTGGTGGTCTGCTAAGGAGAGCCATGAGCCTAAGAATACCACATTAATCAGAGGCAAAATGTTTTTATGGCTATGGAACCGCAGATGTTCTTTAAGGGACTTTTTGGCACATTTGTATCATTAACACACAAGTCTGATTTAGCAGCATATTTCCGCAGTGAGTTGATAAACGAGAGTGAAATCAGATGTAAACAAAAGGGAAGGACCTTTAAATTGCAGCCCAAAACAGTCCAGAGGGAGCACCTCGCCACTTCTAACTCCCAGGGAATCTCCGCCATGCTCGAGCCACTAAATATTACTCTACTCTCCAAAAACCCACACTGACAGTAGCCTGCTGTTGTGTGAATGCAAAGAGGTGCTTCAAGAGCACCCTGATCTCTCCTCCACCTCCTTCTATTCACAGCCAGCCTGTGTTCTCCCTGCTCCATTAGTTCAGACAACGCATCCATCCCGCCGAGCCTCGCACGGGGGAGGCAGAGCCAAGGACGTCACTGTCTGATGCCGTGCGTGTGCGTGTGTGCGTGTGTGTGTTTTTGCATTGTGGCGGCGGCAATGGTGGTGGAGTGTAGCACCTACGAAATGATGCAGCCAAGCATGAAATCACCTCTCTTCAGCTTTAAAGGGCTTACATGGATTTTTAATGATGAGCCCATATCTTTTATATGCCAAATATACTCAATGACTCCATTCTTTTTAATGCATATTTAACGGTGAAAAAGAGGCTGGGACTATAACAAGATTAATGGGATATGCATAGACGCAGGTGTCTCTCTCTCTTCGGGTTAACATTGAAGGTGTCATGTTACATGAGGCAGCCCCTTGCATTTTTAATTTGGTTATTTCTGAGGGTTAAGCAAGCTGGCAATCAGGATGTCAAGAGAACAAATGGACTAATGAATGAATTTTTTATTATTATTTTTTTTTTTTATTAAAAAGCACTGTGTAAGCTTTCAATGAATGGTTTCCAACACAGAAGTAAGGATTCAAGCATACAGTATATGGCCCTTTTTTGCATGGTATAGGATCATTGCAACAACTTGTGATAGCTGAAGAGGAGTCGAAAAGGTGCCAATCAATGAAAACATATTCAATGGTTTTCAACAGATGTACAAACAGCCGTTGTATGTGTGTAAAACATGAAATACATGCACAATAAAATAAATTAGTAAGTAATTTAAACGTACCTTTAACCTACAAAAGGCATGTGCATGTACATGATCAATTTGTGGTAACAACGCAGCAAAATCCTTGAGATATCTCTGACCTCAATAACCATCTTCGTGTATGCTGCTGGACGTTTATTATACACTGAAGTTATTGTGTATTTTCCTCTTAATACTCCCCTCTGCTGTATGTTTAGAACTGAGAGCTCTCTAAGAAACAGATCTGTCTAGAGGAAAATGTCTCTTTTTAGTGTCCAGCTGACAGCCCGCTATGGTTTAAAGTGCTTACTAATGTGGTGAACCCTTGTAAGATTTACAGTTGAGTTTAGATTCAGTTTTAAAAGGTTGTTTTGACAATATGTTGTGAAGAGGCGGTTCTGACAGCTACCCTCCAGCATTGGTTTCAGGAATTAAAAAAAACCCCATCATTGTCAGTCCAAGGAGGAGTTTAAGTATCTCGGGGTCTTGTTCATGAGTGGGGGGAAGATGGAGCGCGAGATCGACAGACGGATCGGTGCGGCGTCTGCAGTCATGCGGTCGCTGTATCGGTCCGTCGTGGTGAAGAAGGAGCTAAGTCGAAAGGCGAAGCTCTCGATTTACCGGTCGATCTTCGTTCCTACCCTCACCTATGGTCATGAGCTCTGTGTCATGACCGAAAGAACGAGATCTCGGATACAAGCGGCCGAAATGGGCTTCCTCCGTAGGGTGGCTGGGCGCACCCTTAGAGATAGGGTGAGGAGCTCGGTCACCAGGGAGGAGCTCGGAGTAGAGCCGTTACTCCTCCACATCGAGAGGAGTCAGTTGAGGTGGTTCGGGCATCTGGTCCGGATGCCCCCTGGACGCCTCCCTAGAGAGGTGTTCCGGGCATGTCCCTCCGGGAGGAGGCCTCAGGGTTGACCCAGGACACGCTGGAGAGACTATGTCTCTCGGCTGGCTTGGGAACGCCTTGGGGTCCCACCGGAAGAGCTGGAGGAGGTGTCTGGGGTGAGGGAAGTCTGGGTGTCTCTGCTTAGACTGCTGCCCCCGCGACCCGGCCCCGGATAAGCGGCAGAAAATGGATGGATGGATGTCAGTCCTGTCACTGATTGTCTAATTTACTTACAGTATGTAAATTAATAAAAGGCATGAATGTTTAAGTGTGTTTCATTATGTGCTGAAAACTCTTTACATAAGCTTTAAATGTCCAAGGAAATGCAAATTTGACAATTGTTTTCCGCAAGATATTCTACTTTATAAAAGAAAATAAAGACGCTAGGCATCTTCCCTTTGAACCCATCTGGGCTTAGATACAGTATTTAAATGTCCTGTGAGGACTTCAGTTTCTGTTGGTTTTGGCATCTCCTGTTGACAAAGTGGTGCCAAGTTTTTAATTATTATTATTATTATTTTTGTACTGTAGTATATATATTTTTTCAAACCAAAAGTTTTCATTCTGTTCTCTTTTAACAATCACAAGCTTTACAGACATCAAATTTAGAGAAAAGGCATTCTACAGCATTTAAGTAATCCCTTTGCTCACCCTGTGGCAAATAAAGGCATGGATTTTAATTTCAGTCTGTTTTATAACCACTTATGAACTCCATACAGGGACTTTAATGAAGGTGACAAAAACTGGTATACCTTTCAAATACAGAGATCATGTTTTTTACATGAACAAAGAAAAAAAGCTTTCTTGATATTTCAAAAACTCTGTTCAAAGAAATAGAGCAAAGATCACAATGTTGTCCCACACTGTGAGAACGTTTGTATTTAGTCTCAATGACACACCGTGTTTGTCCTTTCAGAGAACACACCTTCTCTTTTTGGGAAGTGTCTTGAGATGAATTGG
Organism: Symphodus melops; assembly: GCF_947650265.1. Classification (NCBI taxonomy): domain Eukaryota; kingdom Metazoa; phylum Chordata; class Actinopteri; order Labriformes; family Labridae; genus Symphodus; species Symphodus melops. The sequence goes on from NC_136708.1 coordinate 5,729,821, forward strand.
AGCTTTACACGTGAAAATGTATTGATGGATGATTGACTGTTATAATACTTAAATCACACAAAAATGTAGAGCGTTATTGGTCATTTGGGTAGCTGGTGCTGAATGGACAGTGATCATCGTCATCTTTATTGACTGATTCAGGAGTCCATCAAAAACAGAAGCTACACCAGTTTCTCCATAGGGATGACTGGTATCACAAAATAAAAATATGACTGGGATAATGAATAAGCATAGTGTGAACATCCACTTTAATACAAAACAAGCAACATAAGTCATCTATTAAGTCGTCTCGGCAGCTTTGAATAAAATGAAGGTCAGAGAAATCATCTACAAAGAAAGAAATGTGATTCTATTCTATTACCAAAAACAATGAAACTATTTATTTCCTCAAGCTGGAATGCATTGCCGTGATACTAATAGAGGGATAATTAGATGAACATGTGAGATTATGTGTTTGTCACATTGCTGCACAGAGGTGAAATTGTACCTGCATACTGCATGAGGAGCTCATATAGCAGTTCCCATCTGCCCAGCACAATGGAAAAACTCTCGCCAAGTCTGCCACTGTACCGCCAGAGGGGAAAGCCAATCAAATTAATCACCTAGTCTTCAACCCTTGTGGGAATCACTGTGTGCATGAATAGAGAAAACTGTATTTATAATGGGGCATGACCCACTCATAAGTACCGTGAGTGAAATGTATGATTAATTTAATGGGAAGCGGTAACATGTTGCTCGTGGGGGGTAAAAAGCCCAAAATGTTCTCAATGTGAAAGAGAGCTTGGGCTATAATAGTGTCAGACAATTAAAATCATTATGGCTGCTATTCAAAAGTCAAGGCACCCGAGGAGTTTCACTTCAGGTTCTAATTGTGTCCAAAAGAGATGGAGGGCCCTGGCCATCAATGCTCCATTTTTCATCCGCTGAGACGTGCAGGAAATGTGTTCACCTTTTTAAACTCCACCTGAGAAACTGTGGCTGCATACTCTAGATTCAGAGACGACTCCATTTGTGTGACATTTCTGCATTAAAGGTTTTTTTTCCCCCTTTTTTTGGGTCATTGTTGACATGCCTGCTTGTGGTGCTCTAGCAAAGAGGGAAAGCTTGCTGTTTTGGGAAAAAAAAAGTGAGCTTCAGTATGTGTGACAAACACTTTAGCGGGAGTATTTACACAGCTGAAGGCTCCCCCCCCCCAGCATCGGGCACGCTGCCGCTGTCAGTGCGAATCTTCACCTCTCCGAGCCGCCGTTGTTCAGGTTACAAGTCAATAGAGGGAAATTGTATGCAAATGTGACCTTCAGTCAAGTTACCCATCTCGCTGCAATTTAGGACAGTTTGTTCAATTTTTATTTAAGTAACTCAGTAATTGCTCTACTTACTGGACTGGAGGGAGAGTCTGCAGGCTCAGATGTTTTAATAGTAGAAAGATTTAAAGACATAAAGTTATACAAACTATAGATTTTACTTTGCACTGTTTTACTAAAAGTTGTGTTAATTATAGTGCTGTCAATCAATTTAAAATAAACTAAATTAAAGGTTTTGTGATTACTTAATTGCATTTCTCAATATATTATGAAAATAATTGTATCCTGTTTGTAGTTGGTTATGTTGAGCATCCACATTTTAATTTTCACTCTTCTCTTCGATCTATTGATTGTAAATCCACAATTTACCTTTATTCAAGCATACTGGCTGAGAGTGGAGTCAGCTTCTTGTGAATGAAGAAACTTCTGAACCGCATCAAAACTTTTTGAAAGCTTTTGAAACAGAAACAAAAGTAGATTTGTATCAATTGGTGGAAATTGCACATTAATAGAGGTATGATATAAGCGTGCAATTTTACTTTTGTAGATCATGTATCTACAAAATCAGTATCAGTAAGAACATATGTATGTATATATGTGTGTATCACTAAGAACAGGACAGCACAGGTCAGGTCAGGTTTCTGATGCTGCTTTCATGGAAGGAGCTTTAGACTGTTACAAACTCTTGATGCTCACACTGTCTCATCACTTATTGATAGCTACAAAACATTCTCCTGCCCTTCTGTTGTTGCTTCCTTCTGAATATGCCCTTACAGTCAAGTAAGAGCACATTGATTATGTTTTTTTGTCAGGTTTCTCAGGAGTGAGCTGATTTGGGGAAAGCAAAGAATAGTCTCTTTATTGGAGATGCTGCATGTCCATGTTAAAGTATTTCCTCATTTCAAAGTAGCTCTAATGTAAATGGAACAAAGGCGAGTGAGGGTTTTAAAAAAAAGAAAAAAAAGAAAAGAAAGGCGAGATTGCCTCTGCGAATAAATCAACGAGTTAAATCGTAAGTCATGGAAATATACAACGCATATCCACAGAAGCTTTACGCATGTACATGAACTGCTGGAGGAAAAAAGTAAAAAAAAAAAATGTTTGCAACAACTACTTCTTTGCCAAATTAATGTAATATATAATGACCATGTGTTCAGTGCAGATCAAAAAAATATACAACCATCCTTGCAACCAACAAGCAAGACAAACAACCAGAATGCTAAATAAAATGATAATAGTAAAAATAGAATAATAATAATATTGATTTGTGAGTGTAGTTTTGGTCAAATATCGCTTTACAGCCTTAATACGTTAAATTTTTTATCTTCTAAGTTCTAAGATGTCTTTTCACAGTAAAATGTTCCTTTGGTCCACGACAGTGGACATGCTCTAAAAAATAAAAATAAAATTTAAAAAGACTAAATTGTAAGATGTTTTTTCAACCCTAAATAGATAAGAAATCACACACACACACACACACACACACACACACACACACACACAATGGAAGACACATTTTTTCCTTGGGTCCCAGGAGGATATGCATAATAAATGCTCTGACTAATGTGTGGAAATACTATACTTCACTTTCTCTACTTCCATGGTGTGTGTGAAATGGAGTCCCAGGCAGACTAATGACTACTTATCTATCCATGAGGGTTCCACCAGGTAGATTGACACTACTGTGGCAAGTACAGTGGGTACAGAAAGTATTCAGTTTTGACTATTCAAATTTCTCACTCTTTGTTTCATTGCAGCCATTTGCTAAAATCAAGAGTTAATTTTATTTCTCATTAATGTACACTCAGCACCCAATCTTGACAGAAAAAAAACAGAAATGTAGAATCTATTAAAAAAGAAAAACTGAAATATCACATTGTCACAAGTATTCAGACCCTTTGCTCAGTATTGAGTAGAAGCACCCTTTACAGCTAGTACAGCCATTAGTCTTCTTGGGAATGATGTAACAAGTTTTTCACACCTCAATTTGGGGATCCTCTGCCATTCTTTCTTGCATATCCTCTCCAGTTCTGTCAGGTTGGATGGTGAACATTGGTGGACAGCCATTTTCACATCTCTCCACAGATACTCAATTGGGTTTAGGTCAGGGCTCTGGCTGGGCCAGTCAAGAATGGTCACAGAGTTGTTCCGAAGCCACTCTTTGGGTCATTGTCTTTCTGGAAGGTGAACCTTCGGCCCAGTTTGAGCACTCTGGAAGAGGTTTTCTTCCAGGATATCTCTGTACTTGGCCACATTCAACTTTACTTCAATTACAACCAGTCGTCCTGTCCCTGCAGCTGAAAACACCTCCATAGCATGATGCTGCCACCACCATGTTTCTGTTGGGATTGTATTGGGCAGGTGATGAGCAGTGCCTGGTTTTCTCCACACATAGCGCTTAGAATTAACGCCAAAAAGTTCAGTCTCATCAGACCAGGGAATCTTCTTTGTCATAGTCTGGGAGGCCTTCATGTGTTTTGTTTTTTTTGGCAAAATCCATGCAGGCTTTCATATGTCTTGCACTGAGGAGAGGCTTCTGTCAGGCCACTCTGCCATAAAGCCCTGACTGGTGGAGGGCTGCAGTGATAGTTGACTTTGTGAAACTTTCTCCCATCTCCCCACTGCATCTCTGGAGCTCAGCGACGGTGATCTTTGGGTTCTTCTTTACCTCTCTCACCAAGGCTCTTCTCCTACGATGGCTCAGCTTGGCTGGAAGGCCAGGTCTAGGAAGAGTTCTGGTCGTCCCAAACTTCTTCCATTTAAGGATTATCGGCCGCTTGTCTTTGGAACCTGCTGCAGAAATTCTTTTGTAACCTTGGCCAAATCTGTGCCTTGCCACAGTTCTCTCTCTGAGCTCCTTGGGCAGTTCCTTTGACCTCATGATTCTCATTTGCTCTGACATGCACTGTGACTCCAATGAAGGAGCAGAACCATCTCAAGGAGGTTCAAAAGAAATGGACAGAATGTGAGTTAAATATGAGTGTCACAGCAAAGGGTCTGAATACGTGTGACCATGTGATATTTCAGTTTTTCTTTTTTAATACATTAAATAACATTTCTACATTTCTGTTTTTTTCTGTCAAGATGGGATGTTGAGTGTACAATAAAAAGAACTTTTTTGGTTCATGCAAATGGCTGCAATGAAACAAGGAGTGAACAATTTAAAGGGGTCTGAATACTTTATGTACCCATTGTATATTTGTTAACTACTCCTAAAAGTAACATTTCTTCAATTTATTAGTTCTGGGTTTTATTATTGAGTCAATAAACATACCCTTTGTCATCATGTGGGTCTTTGAATCAGATTGGGAGTATTCGGGGCCAAGTTTGGATTTCTTGAACTGGGGTGGCTCACCTGAGGAACTGAATTATGCAGGGGTGGTATGAAGTTTATGAGCGCACACATTTATTTTATTTATTTTTTTTTACATTTTCTATCCCCAATAATGATATTTAAGTAACACAATATGGCAACATTTAAATCTTCTGATATATGTGCAAATCCCTGAAGGTGCAGAGGATTTTCTGACACAAACACCAAGTGACAAGGTGCATGAAGCGTGAAAGGCTTAGAAGTTACCCTGATGAAGGCCACGAGCTGAAACACGTCTATCTAATTTGTTGATGAAGTTGATCGTCTAACTGCAAGTTTTGCCAGAGCTTTTTGACCTTTCGTATGTGCAAATTCCCAATTCCCAATTTAAAGCATCATAAGATAAGTTCAACACAAGCAAGGATCTAGAGGGGAGGAAACACTGTTGCAAGTGCAAACAAACAGCTTTAACTCTGATCAGACACAGATTTTCCTCTGGAAATATTATTGAAAGAGCAAGGTCGTTATTTACATCTGAAAGTACTACCATTTGCCTGCTAAAAACACAGCAACAAGTTGATTTGGACTGAAGTCCCACCTTTCTAACACAAGCAAATAGCCAAACGTAGATTTGAATGTTGGGGTGGCCATTTTTCAAGGGGGACCAATGCCACTCTTCTGGACAAACCTCTGGAGTATTATGCATGGCTTTTGTTTCATTATCGGCTGGACTGCGGCGGACTCAAATGAGAACCAGTCATTTCCCTGGAATGAGACTAAAGCCTGGTCCACACGGCAGGATAATTACGCCGATTTTGGCCCCGATTCTCCCCTTCCGATAATCTTAAGGAAGCCCCGATCATCACAAAATAATCTTATAAGATCATCCTGCCGTGTGTGGTGTGTTAAGACCGCTCTCGTCTGGTCGGAAGAATGTCGGGACCGCTCCGATCTCAAATCGGGGATATTCAACATGTTGGATTGTTTTGGCCCGATCTCTCATCATGTGTGGTGTTCCCCGAGGAGAAAACGAGCACGAGCCTGTTGACTGTGACGCATAGCCAATCAGAAAGCGAGGTGACGTAGTATCAAAAACACCGGTAGCAAAACAACAACTTCTCACCTCCATATCATGTAGCAAGTACAGTTCATGCTCCCGTTGTCTCCACTCCTTTGACCTTTTTTTCAGATAAAAACAGCACAAACGATCCCTGTTACATCCTCTTCGTCCGTTTGTTGACTCTGGAATCACGTTTGATCTCAAGAGGTTTTGCGAGATTTCCCGTCTGATCAGGGGACGTTCGCGAGTGAAATCGGTTGGTGCGTGGTGTTTTGATGTTGCCGTGTGGCCGCACACCACACACTGTATGACCAAAACTGTAAAACCTCCGATTATTTATCGCCATGTGTGTGGTCTCTCAAGTTTGGGAAATCGGCCGACAATTTTAAAATTCTGCCGTGTGAACCAGCCTTAAGTCTCTAAGAATATGTCCATATTCTCCATGAACTGCCTTGGAATCCCTATTTGATCTTGGCCACTCTTAAGGTCAGTCTCACACCAACCATCCCCTGTGACTACTACAACAAAAGGTCTTTTGAGCTCTTCACACAACCTGTTTGACTTAAAAAGGCACACCAAAAAACACGGTGGAGGACACATACAGAAATGAAGCTACTGAAGTATCTACAGCTTTGATTTTCAACGAGTCACACCACTGATCAGTGTGATGGACATAATGTGTTTGATGAATTGGGAGTGAGAATGGCTCAAAAATTGTACGTCTTGTTTAATTTGATTGACTTCATCATACAACACAGGTTTTATAAATCATTTGTTTTATGAGTCTCTCTCCACCTCTTGGCAATATTCCCACTGTAGATCCATGGATGGGCAAAAACTACTTTTATAATTAACAAGCATGATGGATAAGCACCTTAATGTTAGAAATATAGTGCAGCCTTTGTATAATGGGAACTCTACCTTCTGTCACTGATGCATTTAGATTTATATGTCAGGACATTTTCAGGAGTTTTAATTCATGGTCTTACAATAACTGTAGGCACTTAATGTACTTGGCATTTTCTGCTGAAATGCAACATTGCAAAGTGACTATGTCCAACTGTGATAATATAAAGGGATAACTTTTGAACAAATTTCCCACATAAAGGTGACTATTTACATAGTTGGGTGCAGTTCTCTTATTAGACTTTTCTCGCTGAAGCCCTGAGGTACAAAGTGGGAGGCTTGTAGATGTATATTTTTTTGTGTATGGCTAAAATCAAAAAGCTGTTTAAGATGTCAATAGATGAGTTTACAACTTTCAACCACTGAGAGAGTTGCCTTGAGTAATGCAATTGTTATAACTTAACTTTTGTAAGGTTCAACAAGGCTGGTAAATATCGGTTGCATTTGTCAAATATACTGTTTTATAAAATTGTATCTGAATTGTTGAAGGAACAACCAAAGACAACATAAAATAACTATATGGCACAAAAGAGGGGATCACTTGATCTGAATATAGAGCGACAAAGTTTTCAGAGGCAGGTTATTCAGTCGGATTGATGCATTAGACCAAAGCGGCAAAATCCCACAGTTCGTCCAGTATCAACTTGAGGCTGACAACATGATCTCCTTGGTGCGTCAGAGCCTTTAAAACCTGCCTCAGCTCGAGCTCTAAGTCTGGCATTAGGTTCACTGAAAGTTAGGTTGAGACATTTCCAGCATTGTGACCGCCATCAATGAGACTCCGAAGGCCCCCAGTATCAGATAGTTGACATCACTTATGTTCTGTCCATTAATATTTACAGTCTATGCAATTAAATTGGGTCATGGGTGATAGTGATTTGTGTAAACCTTTGTCTCTAAAGCTTTTACTCTTTGTGTAGTGAAAGGCAAAAGTAAGACTTTCATGTTAATTTGCACCTGTTGAAGGCTTCTTTTGTAAATCATTTGAGAAACATGAAGCTTTTGGAGAAACTTGTTAACTTGTATTCTGACTTTGTTAATTGAAAGTCAGAATACTAAATTTGCTACTTTATAAGGAAGAGTAATCGTCTCATGGAAATAAAAGCTTTGGAAATAAAATAATGTTTTTAAAGCCTTAAAGAATATAGTGTTTAAATAAGAAAAAAATACATTTTCTTCACATTTGTACATTGAAATGTTTTTTATGAGTATGTTTTGTGTCTTTTTGGCTGAACTTAATTGAATTTAAAAATATCTTTCTATTGCTGTTTGGATGGAGGGTTTTCCAGGACAGCCTTTTCCTTCCAATTTGCTCTCACTTAAAAAAATTAAAAACATATTCAAATTAATGTCAACAATCTTTCATCAATATTTAACTTGTCCCAGCTTGTTTGTGTTCATGTTGCTGATGTTACCAAACCAACAGCTCATCATGAACTTCAGTGATTCCTTGAGATTCCCTATCACCATGGTGACCATTGGTTTATATATCCTCTGACTTTCATTTTATTTTTCAATTGACCAACAGTGTGGTTAGTGATCGAATACCTGCAAATCTACTCACATTCCTGAGATTCAGAATGCCTGCTGGTGTGTAAAAAGGTAAAAAAGAATACCCTATAAAAACAGCGAGAAGGAAAAAACTGAATTTGAAAAGCAGAATTGTTGAATTTATTCCATAATCTCTGAGCACTGACTCCGCATTTTTTGACAGCTGAAATTCAGTGGGTAGGCAGACAGATTGTCAGTCTGAGACGATTTGTCACGCAGAGCCTGGCAGGTCTCCGCTGAGTTTTAGACACTCTGGCTCAATGTTTGCACCACTTGCAGGATTGTCAGAGCTATTTGTCACAGCTTTGTTTAGTGATCAGATTGTTGTAGCCGCTGTGGCCTTTTCTTCTGTAGTCTACAAAAAAATGACAGCAGTTGAATCTGAAGCTCTTAATCAAATTATCCGCTCTGTACGGGTGTATGTTCCCCCCCTCTCCTGCTTTAATGACATATGAATACAATTACATAGCATTTGACAATTAAACTGACCAAGTTGAGAGGCTATCTACGCATGTCAATGCAGAATCGTTACACTGATATAACTTACCCTTTAAAGCTTGCATCTAGACTTAAACTGTAGGTAATGATTTCACAATGGCTGCTGTCGGAAAGCTTTTACCTGTAAGTGTGCAATTACATTTAATTACAGAGGGACCTAAGAAATACGCATAAACTTTGTTTTCAGAGGGTGATCCAGAATTTGGCAGTCAACCCTCTGCATGCATGGGATGCCCATCCACTGACGGAGCACAAGCAGCATCCTGTAAGAACAAATCAATGACTTATTGGTGAATATGGAACAGTCTTCTTACTTGAACTTACGCAAAGTAATCGCAAACAAGTTTGTGCAATATGACAACGGGAAGCAAAGCTAGAGCGTTAGGGCAAATAGTCCAAGAGACATTGCAGATCTGATTTGGGTAATAACTCCCTCTTTTTACATTAAATGTAATGGCATTAATTGGACCAATGGTTGTAGTCAAAATATTAATTATTGCAACTTCCTTTGTGATTTGCATTCGATTTTGGTTTGGTTATTTAATTCATTTCAACACTAATACTTGTGGTTGAAATAAAGCATTTTATTACCAGAACTATCCAGGAAGTAAGTGAATAAACTAATGAAATATAGATTGCCACATTACTAATTTAAAATTGAAAATGGATTTGTTGCCCCTTTCAGTTCTTCACAGTCCCTCTGTGAGCTAGACAGTCGGGTAAATGGATTGAGCTGCTTGTTTGCTCAATAATATCATACTCTGTTTTTTTTTAGCCTTTTTGTAACTCCTGTCTGTATATCTAACAAATTACACATTCATCTTTTATGTATTCCCACCTTTGCAGTATTGAAGGTCTCAAACAAAACCAAAAAAGAAATGCTGGGTTAATGGTTATACACCCATTAGACTGCTCCCATGCCACACCAGAAATGACAGATTCGGTGGAATAATAATATGTTTGAAAGGTAGTCGGTATTATATCAAAGTAGCAGCAGCTGCCATCAAATGCACAGCGTGTTAATATAAAACTAATGGCAACCAACTTCTTTTTTTTTTCCTTTCCAACTTCCTTCATTTATTTCATGGTCTTTATCTTTCTTCCATTGGCTCTCACTTCAGAAAAAAATTAACTGTGTTGGCCTCCACAGGGAAATCAATAGACAAAAGAGCCAAGCTTGTATAACTTCACTGTATGTATATGTTCTTATTGAATGGGGGGAAAGACACCTTTCTTTTATGGATTTTCTACCTCTTGATATTTATTTATTAATCTTTTAAAAACAAATTAAACACATTGACCTCAAACTGATTAACAAGCGAATGGATGATACAAAAAAGGCACTCTTTCACCTTGAACAACCCAAGCACACATGCCAAAAACACTCCAAATTACTTTTCTCACTATTAGTTGGTTCTGAAATCTCTTTCCCCGAGGGGCTGCTCTTATAAATGGGCTAGCAGAGCTTAGCTCTCCCTTTCTGTTATAATGAAGATGAGAAAAATACTCTTCAGATTCTTAAACAGATTTTTTTGCATTTTGGTTGAATCTAAGAAACCATACCCAATAGTTAGAACAATTAGATGACATGATCATCAACCAATAGGAGCTGTCTTGCCAGTACCAAACAGGAAACTGCAAACTAGTAAACACAACTAGGAGGCAAAGGGACTTGCGAACCACCACCTAGATAGTGGAAAAGAATGAGAAACTGGTGGCGTTATGGGGAGAGCAAGGATACCTCGTTGGCACGTCCTCCTCTTTGTAGCATGATAAAACAAAAAAAGGAAAAAGGTTAACAGAAATTGCTTTGGCTTTTGAAATCCCCGGTGAGTATACTATAGTTATCTATAGCCAGTTAGCCAGTCAAAGCATTCCAGGGAAATGACTGGTTCTCATTTGAGATTTCAACCATCGACATCCCCGGTGACATCCACCATTCAAGCTCAATCATTATTGTCTGGAATTTCAAGGCCACAGCAATTCCTTTTCCCTTTTTTTCCCCTTCTGAACTCTTTCGTGGTACAAGGAGGAAGACATTTCATTTAGGCTTTTTTGCTCTCTCCACAACTCAACCAGTTTCTCATCCCCTTTGATAATCTGCTCAGAAGTGTTTTTAATGCATTATTATACGATACAAATTTACAAAACATTAAAACTGACATTAAAACTGACGAGTGTAAATTACAAATGAATGAGGTAAACTAAAAGTAATCCAACTAAACTATTATACATTTAAAAAAATCTGGAAAAATAAAAACATAAAGACATGTACACTATGTTTCTGCTTAAAATATGTTGTTAGCAAATCTCTACCAAATGCATGATGGGAAATCATTTAAAAAAGTTGTAGTCTTGCAATAAGTGACCCTGCAAGATCCAAAGTGTTTGTAAAATCTTAGTATGTGACTAAAATCTCTTTGAGATCATCGTCTTTACATGTGAGAGGTAGTCAGAGTTAGTCTTTAAAATGTCTTTGTTGTTGCAAAGTCTTCTATTTAAGGCATAACTCCACTTAGTGGACTGATGGGAAGCAAGAGCCATGACATCACTTGGTTTGGGTTAACCCTAACTCCTGTGGGGTTGTCAAGGTGAACCCCCTTGAGCGGCGTTTCTTCTAGTTAGTCCCACGACACCTCAGTAAGGTCAAGGGGAAACTTCCTTCATAGGTTTTTCATCTCGTTAGTCTCATGATACGTCAGAAAGGCTGGACTGTTAGGATGGGTGTCCCAGAGCGACCCCCCTCTTTCTAGCTCTTAACGCATACTAGACATACACACATTAACTTCTTTTTGATATTGGATTATTAGGTTAAAACTGAGGAGATAAAAAAAACATGCAGCATTACCTGTAGCAAATATGAAAAAAAAAAAAGCAGTGAAGTCAGATGAGAGACTTTTGAAAAGAGGACGACAAAGTAAAGCCAAAGGGGGTGGCCTGTCTGGGGCGAGCACTCATCCTTGCCAGATTGACTGTTGCTCTAACTCCCCATATTCCTTCTTTTAATAAGGCAAGAGGGTTGGGAAGACAGAAGAACAAAGCAGATCAATGGTTTTCTCTTACCTTTGATTTGGCCCCAAACTTTCATTTTTTTTCTTCATCTAAATCAGGTTTTTTTCAACAGTGTCTTTTGACATCCCTTTTACCACCTTTTGCAAACTCTGTCCTCTCTCTCTCCAGCTTTCCAAATAAGGAACCCCCTTCATCCCACTTCTACTGTACAAACCCTCACTCTCCCTCAAAACTGTGAACCGAAGCTTCTTCCTTTCATAATGCTTCCTCTACTGCATCCTCCCGGGGAATGGTCAGTTCTATAAAAAATAAACTGCCCTCTCGACTTGCAGCCCAAAAAAATTTGTCCGGCCTCAGGTTAGTGCACACTATTTCCTGTGGAGCAACGATTTATTCCTCTCAGAATTACCTACATTTACCAATAATTAACACCCTTTAGAGCTTGATTCTAGCCTGCTTAACAACCTACTGCCTTTAAATTTCTCTCCCTCACAGACACATTGAATGGCTGCATTCTTTTTCTGAACACATCCTGAGCTCACTGGTTCTTTTGTACTTTCAATACCTGCTGCTAAGCTTGTCAAGACCTGGTTATGTCGCCATGTTTTTCCACTGTGAGACAGACTAATCTTACAGCCTGAGAGAAAATGCCTCAGAGTTGGTGTCTCTACACAATGGGGACAATGGGTCTCCCTCTACCCACCGCCTTAGGATCTGGGGTGATGGCAGCGTTTATTTGCAGTGTGAATCATACAGAAGCTGCAGGGCTTATAAGTGGCACTGATTACTCCTTGAGTTTGGCAGTTTTGGATGCTTGTGAGGGAACCGCTGCAGGAAGACAAATGTAGGAGTCAATGATGTCACATCTGACATGATATAACATTTCTGAAGTCATATGATGATGGAGGGTCTGTTCAAGATGATTTGTGATTTCAGATGGTGCCCTGGAAAAGACGAAGGTTTTTAATAAAACCCTTGTGGATTAACATCATGGCCTCAGTTTTACCTCAGCATTAATGTTTCTAGAGCTTCTTCTTAAGGAAAAAAGTTCTTCTGTGATGTACAGTATACAGAGTATAGAGCGTCTTTTCATATAATTTATTTAGTGAAGTACTTTGAGCTAAGAACATGAAAGCAGTGGTGTGAGAGCTAAACAATACAATCATGAAAAAGTGCCAAGAAGTTCTTAATGAAGTCAACTAGAAGTCACAGTCCTTCTTAGAGCATGTAGCGATATAATCTCATAGTGGCCGTTGGATCAGGGGCTCCTCAGCTTCAACAAACTGACTGTTGACCCCCAGCGAGTGGGTTCAAAGCTCCACTATGTGCTTCCAGGATGTCTGCTGAAAATGTGACTGCCTACTTAGTGTCAGATGAAAATTAATAGACACAGATGTACTCCACGGATTAGGATAATCACGGAGCCCATGGGGCAGTGTGGAAAGAAAACCACAGTCTAAATATCTCATTAATTCAAATTCAGGGAGGTCACAGCAAGGTTTTTTCCCTTTCCTGGCACTGACATTTTAATCAGAAGTCCGCCCAAGTATCCATTAATAGAGCAATGTAGATTATGATAGCAGGTATTGTGTAATAATAGCTTTTCACATTTTGAGGGAGGTTTTTAACGCTGCTGTTCTCGTTGGAATCCACCTGTGAGGTATGCGAACAGTGATTGCTGCTGATAGGCTACTAAGGAGAGTTTGTTTTTTCCATTCTGCCTGGCACAGCAAGAGATGTACCTCCTGTAGATTTAAATACCCTTTCTGCAACATTGAATTTATAGCCCGGGGTCCTGCTAAATGAAACACTTGAAGAGATTTGAGCTGCAAAGGAGGTGTCAATTGATTCAAATATCCAGTGGAACATTTTTATTTTGATCTCTTCGTCTGAAGGTGTTTTTTTTTTCCTACACATCATGATTTCCAACCTGTCAAATATGGCAGCTTGGCTGTATGATAATCCTCTGTTGCACCAATGATGAAATGTGAAGAGCTCTGAGGTGAGGTTTCACTGGTAAAAGTACCATGTCCAGGTACTCTATGAACTGTACATACTAGACTAGGGGTCTCCAACTTTTCTTCATCTGAGAGCTACTTTGAAAAAATGAAAGTGGCCAAAAGCTACTTCACATCACATGGCTTGCAATTATATACACAGCACACATCAGCTAAATTAAGCTTTCGTTTGTACACGTGTGAAATTGCAATAAGCCAATGGTTATCAATAATCTTACATTCACATCAAGGTCCACGAAAATAAAACTTCAATATGTTATGCTTCCTATTGTGCCACATAGTCAACTGCTTTATGTTACTGAAAATTCACATCAATGTCCGAGAAAACATTTCTACTCTACACTTGTTTATATGACTAAATATATCTAAATATATGACTAGTGGGAAGAAGTGCATTTGTGGTCACAAAACGTGTTGAAAAGCAAAGCAGGAGGACCCAATTGCAGGAACAAAAAAGAAATGATTTATTTGAACAAAAAAGACAAACAAAAACTTACTTCAATAATAAATCAGAAAAAATATCCAAATAAGAAAACACAGGGAGCCAAGAGGAACAGGAAACATGCAACTGCAACATGCGACGGGTACAAAAGACAATGAACCAACACAGAGGGTAAAAAATCTATCTATCTGCCGTGAGCTACCAGCCCCATGTTGGAGACCCCTGTGCTGGAAAGTGTCATTCAGACTACTTGATGATGATAATGCCACAATATCATGGATGTAGTTAATTTGCAACCAGAGTCTGAACAGCAGGGTTCAGCTGGAAGAGCTGTTGTATTGATGTCACAGCGCTTCCATTAATTAAATAACACATTGAAGTTTACAATAAATACTGCAAAAGTTCATTAGGTAGGTACAGTCGACAGCAGAACATATTGACATGTTGGTTTGACACTCGAGATAATGAAAGTTCATTAACTCCTGTATTAGCTATGGAACTAATTATTGTGGTAAACTCATTTTAAAATCTGAACACAATTGTGTAAAAAGATTCACAAATGCTCACACAGTTGCACAAATGTGTGTGGAAAGAGGAGTATGTGACTGGAGTGGCAGCAAATGGTGGCGTAGTGCATGAAGCTGGCAGGCCGCTGTGACACGTTGATATACATTTGTTTGCATTAAAATGATGTTCCTATCAAATTTACATGAGCGTATTATCACATTTCCGATATAGTTGTTTCATCAACACAGTGCTTACTTTTCATTCCTGGCTGAGCTGCGATGCAAATCAGGGACCTCCTGGCTGCAAACGATAAGCTTCTTCATAATTATGTATTCTTAAATTATAAGGTCTCTCATTCACTCCTACTTTTAATATATATATTTTTGTAAGTTGTAAAACTTGTTATTGGTAAACTGAATTGAGACAATAAAAATACATAAAATATACAATATGAAGAGCATGCAACCTTCATGCAGTGCTACTTTCTGATAACAGCAAGTGGCTGATGATATAATGTGTTGCAACACAGAGCATGAGAGGAATGTGGGAAGACTTCAGTGAGATTGAGGTATTAATTTGTGGCATCCTCAACTTCTGTTTAATTTCACAGTCTCAAAGCTAATTAGCAAGGCCGGTGTAATGTAGGCAGCAACTAATGGGAACACATTCACATATGTGTCAAACTGTAACTGAAAGAGGCCACTAATGCATTCAGTCGTTCTCTACCATCTGCTACTGCATGATCAATACTTCAATACATAAATAAGTCCCTTCAACAGCTTGAAATCGATCAGAATCATGTGCAATTCTGCTTCACCGAGGATACACTGTGACAATAAATCTGTGGTGATAAATGCAAGGTGTGGTGTTGGTGTATGTGCTCACATGCATGCACAACGTGTGTTTTTAATTAACAACATTAAACACACTCATGTTGACTTTGTGAATTGAACCCTAATGTGCATAAAGGAGAAATCGTGTCCTGACACACACAAATGGAGCCAGCGCAGATAAGGAGGAGATTAGAATAAAATTCATTCCTTTTATCGGGGCTGGATTATCCCAGCAGGAGTCTTGGGGGGCAGACCCTCATACTGTGCTCAATCACCATCCCACACCTTGAATGAACCAGGAATGTTTACCTCATCAAGCTCACACTATACTGTCATTTTATCCGCCAGGACTTGTTCTGATATCCTCTAATCCATGATCACTTTGGTGCGCTTCACTCATTCTCATGCAATTATCTGATTCATTTTTAGGGACTTGTATTACCAAAGGTCATTATTTGAACATTGTAATTCCTAAAACTGTATCATGGAGACCTCATTTTGTATAAATGAGAGTCATATGATATACAACTGAACAGCATTTTATTTACTGGATTGTTATTTGAATAAATCAAATAGTTTATCCAATAAAATCACAATGAATGTGCATGTAGTTTGGCCTTCAGGTATGTTTCTATGTGAATGTGATAAACAAGAGAAAAAATATCGGATGCTAACAGATTTCTACCATAGAGCTTCATCCTGCAGTGGAAGGACACAACACATGAAGCACTCTGGCCCTGAATTAACAATAATAGTAATCGTATATAGTAGTAAGGTTACACTGAATTACTAACCAAGGACAAAAAAAACCAAGAGGGGTAGGAAACTCATGGCTCATCTTTTTTTTAGGAATTGTGAAAATTAATCTGTGACGTTCTTATATAAAACTAACAAATTGCAAACATCTTTATGTCAAACACAACCCTGGGATTATTGTTGTTTAGGGCTTCCAGGCGTCTTCTGCCCTTGGCCTAATTGCTTGCAGCGGCCGACTAACCCCCACTCGAGTCAATCAAGTGTTTCCACAGCGAGTGCCGCGGCCCGTCTCCGGAGTGAGCCACCAGCACCACTACGCTGTGCTCCATTTCAAACACGCTGCCAGTCTATTTTTAACGGCATATGCTGCAGGTTCGTGTCAAGCTGAACAGGATATGACAACTCCGGACAGGAAGTCAGACATGGAGACACACAGAGCGTCCGTTTCATTTTCAAATAAAAAACAACAGACTCATTCCAGGAACATATCCAGTGGGGCAGGGCATGCGCCATCCGACGCAGCAAAATCATGTCACTGACGAACCGCTGTACGCAAGGAGTATGTGCATGGGAATTAGGTAAGGGAGACAGACCTTACCTGTTGCAGCCTCATTTTGAACATCAACGCTCCACTCTCTGTACCAGCTCACTCTGCTCGGTTCCAAGCATTCTCCTCGGTGTCGGAGGACTGTGCATAATCATAACAGTCAACAGGTCATAATCTCAACAGACTTTGTTACAAAGAACAAAGGGAAGCAATAAACAGTCTCACAGCCCCAAACATTGAAGTCAAGACACGTGCAATAGGGATCTGGCCAGTGGACCATCATAATTAATGTTCCTCTCCTTTGACTAACCAAAGCACATATTATGTTAATAAAACAGAAAACATCCGACAAGTCCTTAGAGTCAACAGAACAAATTCCTGGGTATATTTGGAGCAGACTTATGGAAAACGTAATGTTTAGGCTCAGTGGTCGAGTCAGTTGTCTGTCATTAGGAAGTTCGGGGGTTTTTTTCCCAGCTCCTGCAGCAACCTGTCCGAAGTGTCCTTGGCCAGACACATAACCCCGTGTTGCTCCCGCTGCTTTAGCAGGGACATACTGCATATGTGTATATAATAATAATAATAATAATACATTTTATTTAATGGCGCCTTTCAAGCCACCCAAGGTCGCCTTACAGTGGATAAAAACAATACATTAGGTTAAAACCAAACATAAAAACAAACAAAAGACAGGTGTAGTGTGGAGTGAACAGTTACAGTGAGTATGCCAGTTTAAACAGGTGGGTTTTGAGTTGGGATTTAAAGGTGGAGATGGACTCTGACTGTCGTATGTGGGGGGGGAGGGAGTTCCAAAGTCTGGGTGCCGAGCAGCTGAAGGCTCTGGCACCCATGGTACTGAGGCGTGGTGTGGGGATGACTAGCAGTCCAGCAGAGGTTGAGCGGAGGGTGCGTGAGGGGCTGTAGTGATGGAGGAGGTCGCAGAGGTAAGTGGGGGCTAGCTGGTGAAGAACTTTGTAAGTGAGGAGGAGGTTTTTGTAGTTGATGCGAAATTGTACAGGGAGCCAGTGAAGTTGGATGAGAATGGGGGTGATGTGATCAGATGATGTGGTGCGAGTAATGATCCGGGCGGCAGAGTTCTGGATGAGTTGCAGTCTGTTGATGAGTTTGGCGGGGAGTCCAGTGAGGAGAGCATTGCAATAGTCGATGCGGGAAGTGACAAATGAGTGAACTAGGATTTCGGTGCTGGACTGGGACAGTGATGGGCGGAGTCTAGAAATGTTATGGAGGTGGAAGAGGGCAGTCCGGGTGATGTTTCTAATGTGGGGAGCAAATGAGAGGGTGCTGTCCAGAATGACGCCGAGGCTTTTGACTTGGGGGGAGAAGGGTACAGGGAAACCGTCGATGATGATGGGTGGTACTGGGGTGTGTTGTGAGTTGGTGAGGGTGGGTTTGGAACCGATGAGCAGGGCCTCGGTTTTGTTGCCGTTGAGTTTTAGGAAGTTCCTGCTCATCCAGTTCCGAATGTCTTCCATGCAGGTGATGAGGGAGGTGGGAGGGGTGGTGGCAGTGGGTTTGGAGGAGATGTAGACCTGTGTGTCGTCGGCGTAACAGTGAAAGTGGATCCCATGATGGCGGAGGATTGTGCCCAGAGGGAGGAGGTAGATGATGAAGAGTAATGGACCCAAGACTGACCCCTGGGGAACACCCAGTGAAACACCCGAACACCCAGACTTGTGGTCCCTTATTTGCACGAATTGTTGGCGGTCAGTGAGGTATGATGTGAACCAGCGGAGTGCAGCACCAGTGATCCCAATGCCAGCCAGGCGGTCCAGGAGTAATGTGTGGGAAATAGTGTCGAATGCTGCGCTGAGGTCGAGGAGGATGAGTATGGTCAGAAGTCCGGAGTCAGCTGCACAGAGGAGGTCATTGGTGATTTTGACTAGGGCTGTTTCAGTGCTGTGTTTTGGACGGAACCCGGATTGAAAGGGTTCATGGAGGTTGTTTGTGTTGAGGTGGGACTGTAGTTGAGCGGCAACCACCCTTTCAAGTGTTTTGGAGATGAAGGGGAGGTTGGAGATGGGCCGGTAGAGGTTGAGGTCAGTTGGGTCAGCGCCAGGTTTTTTCAGGATGGGAGTGATAGCAGCTAGTTTGAGAGTGGGGGGTACAATGCCAGTGGTGAGGGAGGAGTTAATTATATTGGTGATCATCGGAGAGATGGATGGCAGACAGGCTTTGACGAGGGAAGTGGGAAGAGGATCAAGCTGGCAGGTGGTGGTTTTAGCTTTGCGGATGAGTTCAGAGATGGTGTGATCCGATACTGGGGTGAAGTCAGAGAGGCAGCTGATGAGAGGTTGGCCAGCAGTGATCATCCAAGTTGGATCATTTGAGGAGGTGCAGGATGATGCCAGTTGTTGGTGAATGGTAATGATTTTTGAGTTGAAGAAGTCCAGGAAAGCAGTGCACTGATCGGTGGATGTGTCTGGTGGGAGGATTTTAGGAGGCTGAATTAGGTGGCTGACCGTTGCAAAGAGGGTTCTGTTGCTGCCAGTACCAGTGTTGATGAGGTTGGAATAATATGAAGATTTGGCAGTAGTAAGCGCATTCTTATAGTGATGCAGGTGGTCCGAGTACATTTGGCTGTGAACGGTGAGTCCGGTTTTTTTGTACAGTCGCTCCAGTTGACGACCTGTGGCTTTGAGCTGGCGTAGGGCAGGGGTGAACCAGGGAGCAGTGTGATTGAAGGAGACTGAGCGTGTTTTCAGAGGAGCCATGGTCTGAAGGGCAGTGGAGAGACAGTTGTTATAGTGGGTCACCAAGTCAGAAGGGGAAGATGCTAGGGGAGGGCTGGGGTAGGAGCTGATCAGGGTGGAGAGATTTGTCGTGTTGATATGATTGATGTTTCTGAAGGAGATGGTCCGTTGTTCTTTGACTTTGTGAAGTTGGGTGTGAATGTCAAAAAGTACAGCTTTGTGGTCAGTAATGGGGAAGTCCATGATGTCAAGGTTGGTGGGGGTGATGTCAGTGCAGCAGATTAAGTCCAGTATGTGGCCTTTGTTATGAGTTGGGAGCTTTACATGTTGTGTGATTCCGAGACAGTCCAGGAGTGATGTGAAGTCGTTAGCTAAGGTGTTGGACGGATTGTCAATGTGTATGTTGAAATCGCCGAGGAGGATTACAGTGGGGGACATGGCACAAACAGATGTTAGTAGTGATGCAAATTCACTGAGGAACACGGTGGAGGGTTTTGGTGGCCTGTAGATGGTGACAATGATGGTGGGTTTTGGAATGGCATTAGTTAATAATTAATTCTGATGGTCACTTTGCATAGCAGCCACCACATATTTTTACTGCCATGTTCTCTTGTAATGGACACAGCTTTTCAGATAGAAATGGAGAGAGTGATCCTGTGTTTTAGATAGTGTCATTGGTTTATTTGTGTCAATAAAATGTCATAATACGGTGTCCCAAGTTCACATAAAACTACTTAACTTGAATAAAACCTTAACTGGAGTGCTGCCAGTGTCTTAAGTTCTATTGGCATATAAGCACAGCGAGCTGATGAAATCCCTCTGGAGGTAAATTACATCTCAGATTTTTTTTTTTCTTCTATTGGCTGCCTCCTAGACACAAAACCCAGACTCATTGTTTCCAGCCTTGGCAGTGACTCTGTGCCTCTAACAACAGGTCACTGTCAAGGATTCTAACAGTTCATCTGCCAGAGGCTCTATTTAAGCTCTCTAAAGAAGATTATTGTTGCATTCAGCTGCAAAATGAATGACTCATTAAAGCTAAGCTGGAGACAGGAACCGAGAACATTTGTAAGTCATTGAATTGTCTAGGCTTATTGATTAAACGTGTCCAAATCTGAGAGAAGATAGTCATTTGCACAGTACATTCATATCAAAAGAACCTGATGCTATATTTAAGAGGTGAGCAGAAATAGAGATGAGAGATGATATGTCGTCTATTCATAGAGACGCGCTACAGTAGCCTGTCGGGATAAGAAATAAGGAATATAATAGCTCCTAAACTGAGAAGGCTATAAAATGTCACTCCCAAAAGTTGTAAATTATTGATGTCATGATGTACAATGTAATTTAGCAGCCCTCTGAAAAGCTATCTGTTCATGAAAAGGTGCAATGTCAAACAAAGTTAAGAGACAGGTGGGATTTAACTAAGAGATGACATACCAAGAAGAAAGGACGAGAACATGTCTGCTGTATGTACTGTACATGTCCTTCGCCTTTATTTATTATTGGTTAAGATGCCACAGAGATCAGGATGTGTCCCTGTGGTTATCATTTTCATTGTGCTGGAGTCACAAAAGGTGATCAGACTGAAAAGTTTTGGTTTGTTGTAAACCTCTCACCCACGGATTCCACAGCAAAACCAAGCTGTGTAGCGTTTCTTCTCCGCCTTGGTTTTGCTCTGTACAATAAGCAGTTACCTAACACTTAAGCTTTTATTATTATTATTGTTTTTTTTTCTGAAGCTCATACACAGCGTAGCCATGAATCACTGGACTCACGAGTATACAAGTTCACAGGATCACACAGGAATAAAGAGAACAATTTGCAAGCAACAGGCTACTTTGCCTTTTCAAGGTAGTCTTGTTAATTGCCTTCCTTTTATGCCTCAATTTAATAAAACAGGTGAGAGTAAATTAATTACTTTCTTTGATACTAAGTTCGGATGATCTTCTTGAAATGTACTTGTTTGATAAAATGATGGGCTGTACGTTTATTTTGAAATTGACCAGATGCTCTACATGTTTTCTTGTCTGACTGTACGGGTTGATCTACTCTGCTTTTGAAAAATATGAAGAGGTGAGCTGCATAGCTGAAACAATGAAGCTTCTGATTCAACAACATGGCAACCCATGTGTGTATCCATCCTAGAGAGGAGGGGGCAAGGGAGATGGCTCTTTCCAATGTTTTGAATTTGAACTCTACTACACAATTTATATTGCTACGTGTCAGGGTTTCATATTGCTTAGTTAAACTCATTTGTTTCATTTAAACACTTTGAATTGCCTTGTATACCTGAAATGTGCTACATTAATTAACTTGACTTATTTGCTTTTACCTGAGGGCAAGCCAACCACAAACAAACACATTTGATACAGTATTAGCCCTGGTACAGGTATGCTGTGCTTTTGTGGTGTATACTGATATCCTAAGTGGCCACATGGTGTGTCAGAATGGAGGGAAATTGCTCACTCCTAAGCAGGGAACATACTTTGATATTGATTGCAGCGTATCGTCACTTTTCAAGGAGATTAGCTAAATTACCCTCCCCGTAATTGGGACTTGCACTTAAGTAGAACTCCACTGTGAGGGAAGATTTA
Source organism: Symphodus melops (assembly GCF_947650265.1). Taxonomy (NCBI): domain Eukaryota; kingdom Metazoa; phylum Chordata; class Actinopteri; order Labriformes; family Labridae; genus Symphodus; species Symphodus melops. The sequence continues at coordinate 5,751,876 of NC_136708.1, forward strand.
AAATTCCATTAGTGTCAGTGACAGCTCGGCAGTGGGTTTAAGACAGGTCTCGTCTGATCAGCGTCCAAAATGTTCAAGGTAATTAATGAGGAAAAAATTAGCCTGCCACAGCAGCGTGATTGATACCGGTGACTCTGATTAGAAAGCATTGCCCATTTGAGCGGACCATGCAGTTATGCATTGTTTGAAAATCTCTACTCCTTTTCTCTTTATTCAAAGAAATAAAGACAGCTATCATAATTTTCCTTAACAGTCTAATCGCATAATAGCACCTGAGTCATCATATGATTTTGACTTGTTCTCCCTTCTCTTCACTGGGATTTTTTTTAGTTTGAGCTGGTTGAATCAGGAATATAGTTGTGTTGGGGTTTTTTTTGTTTTGTTTTTTCCACACTGAGTTCTGCAGTAATTGGCAACATTTTTATTTCATTTATTTAATTTGTATTTACTACAGAAGTGACAGCATTTTTTAAATTTCAGACAAATCAGAATTAACTCTATAAATACATAAACAGCAGTGTTAGAAAATGGAACTCGTAATGCAGGATTTCGTATCAATTAATTTTAATACTTGTTTTTGACATTCTTCTTTTGACTTTTCTTTATTTTTTCTATCAGTTTGCATGCAGTAGAGAAATTGATTCATCCACACTACGCAGTTCACTGCCAGTGAAGTCAATGATTGTGTTCCATCTCTAGAGCATGCCAGCAGCACCACTACGCTCTTCAGAGTTTTAAAGACAGTGCCAGTCTATTTTCAGTATGCTGCAGGCACGCACCAAGGACAGAATATGACAACCTTGACAGGAAGTGAGATAAGTTTACGCACTGAGCGTCCAGTCAATTTCAAAATAAAACACAATATACAGACCTTCAGCTCACTGCTTCACATGCGTCAACACCCTCCCTAAGTGTTCTCACTGAGTGCAGACGTTTACTCGACCGATCTCCATTTTAGACTTGTTGTCCAAAGTGGATTTCATTATCATCAGTTTGAAGTTATTCACACACAAGTTAAATACAAGTCTTATCTTGTGTGGGGAGTTGCTTCTCCTTGAATTGTAGTCTTGCAATGCCTCTACCCACAGCGTCCCTGAGTCGGCAGGGCCATTTCTCATTCTCCATGTTGGGGCAGCACTAACAGGTAAACCAGGAGGTCTTATTGTAAATGAAACATGTTTGGATCTCATGAAATGTAAAAATTCTTTAGGTACCACCATCTCGTTAGTATGAGCACAGACCTGAGAACAAGCACAGAGGGAGTATGAATTGACTCTTATTTAAAAAGATATATTTTGTAAGAATATATTTGATATCATTCTCCATTCATGTTGAAAATGTTGCACACTGTAACAGACTGTGTGTTTGAGTTTGAGATGTTCCTTAAGAGTTACGTCAACTGTTTGTTGTTCTACTGCTTGCTGTACATGTGGGCTCAAAAAGCTCCCAGTTTTTGTGCTGTTTAATGTTTTCTTATCAAATCTAATTTTTCTGACGAACCCAGAAAGCTCAGTTACACATATAAAAAGTCAAATTTATAATTGACAGCATAAAAATACTTCTTAGAAAACATGAACATGAACATCTGCACTTGCATAAAAAAAAACTTAAGTTTACATTAAAGGGCAGATCTCCAAAAAGAAATAGTTCAAATTCAGGAGGGACAAAACAAAAGGGCTTTACAGCACAGTGTATGTCTGCTACACTGAACTGGAGCTGGAGGGCTGAGACAGTGGACATTGTGCAACTATCGATTGATTATGGACCATCTCTCTGCAAAAAGAAATTAAAAAAGGAAACCAACCCAAACACAAATCCTCCCATAGAAGATAAGGCCTCTAAGCTCCATGTTAAGGGAGGTGCAGTTTGTCCTCCAGTAGGTCAATGTTGCTTTGCCTCTACTGCCAATATGTTTTGTGTGTGTGTGTGTGTGTGTGTGTGTGTGTGTGTGTGTGTGTGTGTGTGTGTGTGTGTGTGTGTGTGCGCGCGCACGTGTATGTGTGTGTGTGGCTGTCGTGTTTGTGTCACAGCGCACAAGGCGTGATACCTGTGGCTTATGCATGTGTAAATCTAAGAATGACTCAGAATTGGATTTATTTGAGAGGACTAGCCGGTCACCACTGAACAAGCTGAATATTGGATGATTCTGGTCACTCATCGGCCGTTTGATGCGTCTCTATACCTTACTTTCAAACATTTAGCAATCGGCCTTCACACTTTTTTTAAAGGTATATTTTGGGGGCTTTTGTGCACATATTAAAGAGATAGGACAGTGAATAGAGGCAGAAATCAAGAGGGAGAGAGGGGAATGACATGCAGCAGTGGAGCCACAGGTGGGATTTGAACCCATTTTGAGGACTGTAGCATCTGAAAGTAATAATAATAATAATAATAATAATAATAATAATACATTTTATTTGGTAGCGTTTTTCATTAAAATAAAAAAAACACTGTACACTTGGTTATGGTATGTGCAAACTAGCTACTAGTCCACCAGAGTCTTTCTATTTAAAAAATAAATATAATGCAGAATCTTAAAGGATGCCTTGTTGAAAAGGAGAGAAGTACATAGTTTTAAAGAGAGAAGTTCATGCATTGAATTTACTCAATTTGTATCCAACGTATCTGTCACACCTGCCCCCCGGGGACAAATAAAGTTTTTTGAGTTGAATTGAAACACCATCAACAGTGACGAGATCTCCGTCCATCAGCCTTTTTCATTACAACAAGAGGACAAGATCTCATCTGCCGCTTTATTTCACACTTCACTTGCCATATTCTTCATTGAGCAGGACCTCTGACTCATCAGAGCCCCATACCAGCAAGAGAAATGTTATGCAAATGTTCCTTTGGTCTTTGAAAAGTGGGTAGGAGGAGAAGAATATAATAAGAGCACAGCTCCAATCTACTCGATGCACTAGTTCTCTTTTTAAAGGGCACAGTACTTCTTGGACAAGGTTAAAATAAAACATCTTTATCTAAATGGATATGAGTTTCAGTGGAGGGAAATACCAACAGAGCAAAAAGGTAAAGCAAAAAACAGAATAACTTTAATCAAACCCAGATATAAGGAATGTAAGACTCAAAAAGTGAAATACAGTATGACTGTTTCACTTTGTGTAGTAACAGTAATGAAGTTCATAAATAATAGATGATTTTTTTTCTTGAAAGGCTACTCAATGTCGCTGCTGGTGAACTCAGTTCACTCTACAGTGTCACTGGGTGACCCGTTTTAAGATTAACCCAAGTCACAACTCTCACCACTTTGTCATCAATAAAATAGTGACTGTAAAAGCAAACTACACGGTTAAATATTTACAGGTGGAGTGTTTAACATGGGACATGGTCCCTCTCCCCAGCAGCATCCTATAGCTCTACCTTGGGATCCCTAGAAGTTACATGGTTCACATGAGATACGGTAGGTATCGAGTTCTGGGTTCTCTGGGGACCCTGGGGACCCTGGGGTCTCCTTCCACCTTGATGTTTCCAGAAGAGCTCAAACAATGAGCCAATAAGATTTTATCATTAGAAACCTTGAACCACCATGTCACATTTCAAGAGAGAAGAGCAGCAGTACCAGGAGATCGCTCTGGATACAGTATGTTAGCTTCATACAATATCTCTAAGCATGACAAATGCCACCCTGCAGGGGACAGAGACGTATCCCTACCAATAATCACCAACTTCAGTTAACAGAGAAGATTGCATACACTTGTGTCCTGTGTTATTGTGGACTGCAGATGGAAAATAGCAAACTGCTATAATCTGGTACGAAGCATCTTTTCTCTGTGAGATTGATGTTAATTTTTGTACATGGTCCCTGAGACCTAAACTAATGCACTACACTTGATTATAGGTCCTCCAGGGGCCAATTGTTACTGTACCATCATGGGGTCAAGACTAACAACTTCAATCATCCATAAAGTAGTAGCTATAGTGACACTCCAGAAACTTGGCCTCTGATCCAGAGCCAAACCTTGGACAAAAAGCTCACTGGTATAAGCATCTTGTGGCCCTTGTCTTGACTAATTGGGCATGACAATAGACAATAGAGTAAAACTTGGATATAGTCTCAATGACATCACACATTGGATTCTGGAGAACTTTGATAACGCTTAATGTTGACTCTTCCTAACTTCTGATCAATAGTCCTTGCCTTCATAAAATCCTAATTGGGATGTATTAATAAAATAATCCCCCAAGCAGTTTTCACCAATAATGAAATTAGATATTGAGACCACCACAGATTTTGAGTCAGGCTGTTAGCACGTTTATTCCTGCTATATAAATAGGCAAATTATTATAGGATATTTTGAGGATTTTGTGGGGGCTTTTGCAGCCAGCTTTTAAGTGGACACTCGAGGAACTAGATTTGTGTACTTTCCACTTTGCCTTCACTTTTCAACACTGGAGGTTGGTGTTTGGGTTTGACTGAGCTGACTCCTTCATAAAGCCAGCAGGGATTACCATTGAGTTTGGTTCCTGCTGATGCAAACCATCACACCCAGACAAAGACCTGACACTGCAGACAGAACCTGGTTCAAGAAAAGTGGAACATTCTGTTATTTCTGCCTGGATATTTATTCAGAAGTGAAATAATAGGCTACAGATACAAATACTTAAGTTTTGTATTTACCATGCCATGTCATTTAACTGCATGCTGTCTAGTCCCAATATATATACTGCATATACAGTTTCTTGATTTCTTTTTTGTGCCATTGGCATCTTGGCACTCGAGCTAATTGACTCAGAGTGGTGAGTCACATCAGCCTTATGTTTTAGCTCTCTGCAGCCAAACTTGCAACAGGAAAATTGAGAAAAAGATGAGTCACAGGGGGCTTTTTAGTTTTTTTCTATGAATTCAAAATACATCATTTGGATGTGGACAGGTAATGCAATACAAAAAGCCTCAGATTTCTTTCACACATCCCACTGCTGACAACATACCTATTTTTCCTCAGTTAAAGAACCATAAAAGAACCATCTATCCACTGAAAAACTGCTCTCGACTTAGCTGATACAGTGACACTGGTACCCATCCGAAATTGGCATAAGAATTTGAGGGCAGCCGCAAGTCCAAGCCAAGTCTCAAAGGGCAGAGACTTGCAATTTCCAATAACCACCTTTTAATAATTAATGACATATTTCTGACATGACAGACAGACTATGCGAACATTTGTGTACTCACAGGAAGCGTTAATAAGGCGGTCCATTAATCCAGGCAAAGTTTGATTCTTAGGTTGGCAAAAAAACAAACAATCAAGAACAGATCCAGGGGTGAGGCAAAAGGAAGAGTCAAGAAGGCAGGTGAGATCATACGGTAGAGGAAGATTAAAAAATGCTGGAACAAGACACACAAGGAAAACGCAAAGATACAAACTGGCAAGAAGAGGGAAAACACAGAGGGATGAAACACGCAGACAATCAGGGGATAACAAGACACAGGTGAGAGTAATCCGGGAGGGGCTGACACACGAGGCAGGAACATGAAGAGCAGAATCTGAAAGACAGAGACAAGGCTAAATGCATAAACACAACATGTTTCTTATCTTATGTTCAACATATGAACACATCAGGTCACTGTCTATGTTTATAGTTGTTACAGATGCATATAAAGACAGTTTCTACTCATCTCTGTCTCAAATCCAGTCTGAATTCAGCTGATTTGACTGACCCAGATGGAAGTTAATTGTCATACCCTTGGTGGAATCACGGAACTTAAGATATATGTCCTATCAATGAGAATGACTTTGAAAGCTTATTCATCTATTGCGCTAACACATGTCCCTATAGATTATAGGGACCTATACAGAATACTTATATAGGTATAGGTATTAAAAGTAAACACATTCCTGGAAATATAAAATGAGTGAGAAGTGGAGGATAGGATGGAAAGGTCAGTTATTAATTCCTTTCTCCCTTGGGACACAACTGCCAAGGTCATACATCACCACAGCCGGGAGAATTTCTCACCTCTGAGGCAAATGACCACCGTGTCATCTTACATCTGGAAGTGATGCCTTTTATTTTCTGAAAAGCCCCAACCTGCTGTCAGAGGCTACACTCTTTGTAAAGCAATACATTGATGCAACTGTCTAAGGATTTGCCGTAAAACTGCGTAATCCATGTGTGTAAATACAAAAGGAAACTAAACATGGTGAACAAAGATCCATGCTCAAGAAATTATTTTTTTCAAATCAATCTTTAAAAGAAAGACCCGAAACGCTCGATGAACCCAGGAACATCACTGAAGATGTGGCCAGAAGCATCACTTCGATGTATTTCCTCACAGTAGAACCTGATTGTATCAGTGACAACCAGGAAAGACTGGTTGACAACCACGAACAGGGTGGTGACGACTGGAGAGTCAGTGGCAGCTCGGAGAGACGGCAACCGGGGCAGTAAGGGCTGGCAACCCGAGCTGTGTCCTCTGAGAAGAGGGCTCCCAAAGCAAGCTACAAAGAACCTAATGGAAAAATACCCCCAGGGGTGCCCGAGAAGGGGGGAGGATGAGCACCCCATTCGGACGGATACAACGGCATTTGACCAAGGCAACGGACAAACGGATTTGAGAAAGCAGTGTGAGTGTGGCAAGATCTGTAAAAACCAGCGAGGCCTCAAGATTCACCAGGCTAGGATGAAGTGCCTGGGGGTGAAGGGACCAGCACAATGCACAGGTGTACAACCTGGTGAGACGCAGGAGGAGCCAGGCCCGGAGTTACCCCACAGAGCCCAGAACCTCCAAGTGCCGGAAACATTACCCCCTTGCATTAAGTCAGAGCGGAGGTGGATCAAGTGGCCAGCAGCTAGTAAGTCTTCACAGTGGAGCCAGTTTGACGACGATGTTGACCAGATACTGGAGGCAACTGGGAAGGGAGATGTTGACAAGAAGCTGCAGGCTTTAACGACAATCATAGTCAGCATGGGCGCAGAGCGATTTGGAGAAGAGGATAAGGAAAAGAAGAGAGCCCCTGAAGCACACAACAAGAATAAGAGAGAGGTGAAAATTCATAACATCAGGCAGGAGATGAAGTCTTTAAGAAAAAGGCACAAACAGGCTGAAGAAGAAGAACGTCAAGGATTGGCCCATTTGCTGAGTATTTTAAGAAAGAAGATCAGGGTTCTCCGGCGCGCTGAGTGGCATCGGAAACGCCGCAGAGAACGAGCCCGGAAGCGGTCAGCCTTCATCTCAAATCCTTTTGGGTTTGCAAAGCAGCTGCTAGGACAAAAGCGAAATGGAAAGTTGGAATGCTCACAGGAGGATTTAGACAACTACCTCCAGCAGATGTACAGCGATCCTGCAAGAGAGCAGGAGTTAAGGGAGTGCGACACCCTAATTGAGCCCCCTCAACCCACAGAGTCCTTTGATCTGGCAGAGCTGTAGCTAAAGGAGGTCTGAGAGGTGATCAAGAAGACAAGAGCAAGATCTGCCCCAGGGCCAAGTGGTACGTCATACAAGGTATACAAACACTGCCCAAAACTCCTGGTGCGCTTGTGGAAGATCCTTCGAGTTATCTGGAGGAGGGGCAGGATACCAGAGCTCTGGAAAGTAGCCGAATGTGTCCCAATTCCGAAAGAAGAAAACTCCAAACAGATTAACCAGTTTCGGATTATCTCCCTCTTATGCGTGGAAGCCAAGATCTTCTTTAGCGTAGTTTCCAACCGGCTGTGTGTGTATCTGGCAAAGAACAGTTTCCTTGACACCTCAGTCCAGAAAGGGGGGGTCCCAGGAATATCGGGCTGTCTGGAGCACACTGGTGTGGTTACGCAACTCATCAGAGAGGCCAGAGAAAACCGAGGCAATCTGGCGGTGCTGTGGCTCGATTTGGCAAACGCATATGGATCGATGCCCCATAAGCTGGTGGAGCTCACTTTGGAAAAACATCACGTTCCCGGCAGAGTAAGAGACCTTGTTGCTGACTATTACACCAACTTCAGAATAAGAGTCTCAACAGGAGTGACAACATCCAGCTGGCACAAGATTCAACTTGGGATCATCACTGGATGCACCATTTCTGTCATCTTGTTCTCTTTGGCCATGAACATGTTAGTGAAATCAGCTGAGCCAGAGTGCAGGGGCCCCAAGACTAAGTCAGCTCAACGGCAGCCACCAATTCGAGCGTACATGGACGACCTTACGGTCACCACTGATTCTGTCCCAGGTTGTCGGTGGATCCTACAAGGTCTCCAGAAGCTTGTGGAGTGGGCGCGGATGTGCTTTAAACCTTCCAAGTCGAGGTCGATGGTGCTGAGAAAGGGAAAGGTGGACGATAAGTTTCGGTTCATTATCTCTGGAACAGCAATCCCCTCCATAACAGAGATGCCTGTTAAGAGCTTAGGCAAGATGTTTGACAGCTCATTAAGGGACACTGCATCCATTAAAACAACCTGCGCTGAGCTGGACAGCTGGCTGAAAGCAGTTGAGCGATCTGGGCTGCCGGGGAAGTTTAAAGCTTGGCTGTACCAACACGGAATCCTCCCCAGAATCCTGTGGCCACTGCTGGTCTATGAGGTGCCTCTATCAACGGTGGAGACTTTGGAGAGGAAGGTGAGCAGCCACCTCAGAAGATGGCTGGGGCTACCCAAGAGCCTCAGCAGCATTCCACTCTATGGCAACAGCAACAAACTGCAACTGCCATTCAAATCCCTTGAGGAAGAATTCAAGGTGACAAAAACCAGAGCGGTGCTGCAATACAGAGACTCAAGAGATCCAAAGGTATCCAACGCTGGTGTTGAGGTAAAGACCGGGAGGAAGTGGTGTGCTAAGAAGACAGTACAACAAGCAGAGTCCAGGCTGCATTTCAACAGGCTTGTGGGGGCAGTGACAAGAGGAAGAGCCGGCTTGGGATCTGTTCCGACCAAGAGCGCACCAAAAGGCACGGAAAAGTGGCAGCAAGTCCAGGAGGAAGTTCGAGCTGGCCTGGATGAGGAGAGATCATGCAGAGCAGTGGGAATGGGCAAACAAGGAGCGTGGTTAAGATGGGAGAGTGCGATCCAGAGACGAGTGATGTGGGCGGAGCTGTGGAAAGCGGAACCTCAGAGGATTAAATTCCTGGTCCAAGCAGTGTACGACGTGCTCCCAAGCCCTGCCAATCTCCACACTTGGGGCATTGTGGAATCTCCAGCATGTGCACTGTGCTCGAAGCATGGATCACTGGAGCACATCATGAGCAGTTGTGCAAAAGCTCTTGGGGAGGGCCGCTATAGGTGGATGCACGACCATGTCCTCAAAAGTATCGCAGAGGCCATCTCAGGGGGAGTTGAGAGGGCGAGGCGCTCCCACCCTGTCAAGAAAACCATTGCCTTTGTAAGAGCTGGAGAAAAGGGAACTCCTAAAGCAAGAACTTCAGCAGGTGTCCTGTCTTCAGCAAACGACTGGCAGATGTTGGTGGACCTGGAGCAACAACTGAAGTTCCCAAGCCAGATCGTAAACACCAGCTTGAGGCCGGACATCGTGCTCTTCTCTGACTCTACAAAGCAGGTGATCATGCTGGAGCTCACCGTCCCTTGGGAAGATCGTTTGGAAGAGGCCTTCGAAAGGAAGCTCACCAAGTACGAGGGATTGGTCAGTAGCTGCCGGCAAGCAGGGTGGAAAGCGAGGTGTCTCCCTGTGGAGGTGGGATGTAGAGGCTTCACTGCCAGGTCCTTGTCCAAAGCCTTCAGTATTCTGGGCATCGTGGGAAGAGGCAAAGAAGTTGCCCTCCGCAAAACCACAGAGGCAGCAGAGAAAGCCTCAAGATGGCTGTGGTTAAAAAGAGGGGAACCATGGGGAAAGAGTAGCTAGGTAGCCATCTGGTCACAAGTTGGGGCCTGATCAACCCCAGCTGGGTCGCCTGGAGGAGAGCGTATGATGTTGAAAGACCCGAAACGCTCGATGAACCCAGGAACATCACTGAAGATGTGGCCAGAAGCATCACTTCGATGTATTTCCTCACTTTAAACATTAAAGCTGCCAGCAAGCATGAAACAGGCCACTGTCTTCAACAACTATGGGAATTCTTCAGCTGAATTTTGGTGTGCTTTGGGCTCTTTATTAATTACGTTAAATGTCACTAGAAAACATGCAAATCATAAATAATGTTCTTGTATACAGTATTAAGTGCTGACCAAGCGACAACCTCCTATGTTAAAAAAAAAAAAAAAAAAGCCTGTCTGCAAAAGCCAAAGAATCCCCATTAGGTATACAATTTAACTGTTGACAGCAGAAGTAAACGTGTTTACAACCTGATTCAAACAGGAATTTTGTATTAGTATCTCACTCTTCAACAGTTAAGGGGACAGTACCTCTGCCAATAAAGCATGACACTGGGGTTTCTTTTTTGCACTTTATATAGCCTCATGAGGCTTTCACATTTACCAGTCCCTTCCCAGACTTCCTGGAGGGACTGACTTTACACCCCAGATTTTTTTTTTTCATTTTTTTTTTCTTCACAGCAGGTCTGAACTGATGAGAACACAGAAGGATATCATCAGGAGAATTCACCTCAGGCCAGTGGGAGGGGGTAGTGTCATTTATATCTGTTAATGGAGTCAGAGCAACTACACAATCACTACGATCTCTCCACCCTTAATGCAGCACTGTGTGAAGTGCTGCAAAATGTTTTTAGTTCTGCGCTGGTTTTTTAATTTTGTCCATCCTTAGGAGAAATCTGTATATGTGAAGACTGTTTAATGGTCCCATATTCTGTTTTGATGCCCAGGTTTCTTGTGCATGTTTAGACATCCTGTGCATCCTGTTAGCAGTAGCAACAGCCATATAAAACACTCGGTCCCTGGCCCCCCTGGTTGAAAATGGGCAGACACACACACACACACACATATATGTATATATATATATACATACATATATATATATATATATATATATACTTTTGGGGTGTGGTTAAGTTGGCTGACAGGTGGGCTCTGGTTAGACAGCATTTCAAATATAATGATCACCATTCATAACAGCTCTTCAGTAGCCAACAGGTGACGTCACTAACACTACGTCCAGTCTATAGTTTCAACATGCGGTCCCTTGTTTGGAGAAGCTAGCCAGAGTATGATGTGGATGCTAATATATGTTTTGCTATGAACGAGTGTTGCGGTAGGGTGTTTCTTCTGGAATTGAATCTTATGACAGGCTGTGAATAATTTTAGAATATATTCAGCCGAGGTCATGCAGAACAGCAACAGAGCACGAATGGCTGACAGACGTTTCATGTTAACCGTCTTGCTTATATTCTGCTAGCAGGTACAGCCTAAAAATTCCTTTCTTTTTGGGTACACGCCTAAAAGGCTATTAAGATTACATTGCCCATACTTGTATATGACAGAAAACCTTGTTTCCTTTCTCACAACATACAGCTGGCTCCTCTCCGAATATAGATCTGCTGATCTGAGCTGTCTTACACATACTGTTACATCTACACAGACATAAAAGCAGAATTCCCTTGGATGGAAGGCAGATTCAAAATAATATATCCACTAAAACTTCCACAATGAATAAATAAAAATATACAGTATGTTACCAACAAGGCAATGAGAGATATATTCTTCAGAAACTTTAAAAAAAAATCCATGATATAAAGAAATACCTGAAATATCCCATGAAGTTAAAAATATGTTCATGCTCCGACACTTTGGATCTCTTTTCTTTTACAACACACACACACACACACCTTGTGTGTCCTTGATTTTAGATTTGTTAAGGATATGCCAATAACCTTGGAAATTCTAATAACAGAACAACCTTACTTCATGTTCATACTTCCCCTTGGTTTTTAAAGGGACCAAACACAGCCTTTCACACACTGATGGCAGAGGCTGCAATGTAACGTGACCATCAGAAGTAACTTCATCAATTCAAACACTATTGACAAACTAACAGGAGTAAGTTTGGTTTAAATGTTATGCCCAAGGATCTGGGGATCGAACCCCCAAACCTTCTGATTGAAAGGCAAGCAGCTCTACCCCCCCCCCCCCCCCCCCCCCCCCCCCCCCAAACTAAGCACAGTGAGTCTATGCTAGTCATTTAAAATGTGGTGTATAAAAAAAATTCACTGTCTGGAGTCTCACAAAAAAAGGGACAAAAAGATCCCTCTGCTCCTGATGCATGCATGTTGAGGTGTCCTTGGGTGAGTCACTGAACCCCGAATTATTCTCTGAGGCATCGACTCCAGCGTATGAATTTGATGAGGTAGATCCTAATGGGGAGATTGGCACTCTGCAGAGCAGCCTCTGTCATAAGTGTATGAATGTGTGTGTAAAGGGTCAATGCCAAGTGCAGTGTAAAAAGCCTTTGAGTGGAACAAAGTCAAGAAAAGTTACTATATTTACTTGGCCATTTACACACGTGCACTTTCATGCTGTTTATCAGGGAGGTTGTAATAGTCTGATGAAACATTTCAGTGATGATTCACTCCACTTTTAAGCCAATAAGTAAGAAAATCTCCTCCGTTTTCAAGAGGCATGTTTATAAAAGGCTATGATAGAGAGGTTTATTTGTAAGTCATGGCACCATTTACTGGCCAACGGTATTCCAGAAACATATTTATCTTGTATGTGTCAGTGTACCTGTAAATAAGCAGAATGTGTGTCCTCTGCTAGTCACTAAGCCTGCACTGTAATCTTATTATAGCTGCAGTTAAAAAAGAAAAAAAAAGTATATTAATCCTACATGGGGAAATTCGGTTTACACTCTGTTTTTATTTGACATGAACACACACATACACGCTCATGCACAAACAGGATCCAAGTTCATTAATGGAGAGGTCTCAGAGAGAGGGGGCTGCCCACAGCGAGCACTCCAGAGCAGTTTTGGGGTTTGGTGCCTTGCTCAAGGGCACCTCTGCACTGCTCAGAAAGTGGACTGGCACCTCTCCAACTACAGTATATAAAACATTGGCTGCAAGATAAGTTCTCTGTAGACCTTTCCACGACCAGTGGCTCCGTTTCAGAGGAAAAACATCTCACAACAAACTTCAATGCTTTGATTCTACAAGCATTGATATTTCTACATTCAGCTTAAGCGAGAAATATGTAGCTCTGACACGCAGCGTTTAACATCGGTACTGCAGTCCAAATTAAAAAAATTGGAGAGAGCCGTCTCCCCAACTGCCTGGAGTCAATGCGCAGGCAGGTTGGCACGTAGGAAGCTTCAGTGTTTAGGCAGCTCGGCATCAGTCTTGAAACTTTTCTGCGTTAAACCTCTCTTCATTCGTCAGGCTTCTCCAATATTTATCCTTGTTAAAGGTCAGGTAGAATCAGTTTGCTGACCCTCTTCTATTGCTGCAACATCTGTTGGTTTGCTGTGATAACTGTTCTTATATCTGGAAAATGGAGGAGGGTACAAAACAGCCTTGTGAGGGTGCCTTAAAACCACCTACCTTCTCTGGCCAAAACAAATACACCATTCACCCAATCGAACAATTAGAATGACATACTGGCTCTTCATCTCTTTTCAGAGAAGCCAGCACTTAAACATAGCATGATGAAGGCAAGATGAAATGAGCCCAGATCCCCTCATCATTTGGATGTGAAAAACTGCAAGGTTTGTGATGCTATGAAGGCTCATCAGTAGGACTAAAATATCTGATATTTGATTTATTATAAAAATATTCAGTTTTAGAATTTGATTTTGAACATCTGTCTCAGTGGTAGACTGGGTCATGCCTGATTTCAAAGGTGTTTCAGAGTCTAAGCTTCATGCCGAGGTGTCCTTGGATACTGAACCAAAAGTGTCTCCCAAAGGCAAAGCAATGGAGTTTGAATGTGTTAGCATGTGATTAGTACAGATGGTCAGTGCACAATTTACGTACAGTAGTAGCCTTTACCATCAGTATGTGAATGTATGTGTGACATTCCGATCATAAATGTCATAGAATTTAGAGTGGTCGGAAGATGATAAAAGCACTTTTAAATGCAGTGCTACTACTTAATATTTTTCCTTTTTTTTCTGCCTGGAAGAAAAACATTTAATTTTAAGTGTATGAATGGGGTGAGTTACTTCTTATCGTCTCACTATATAGCAACCACTTTCATCAGTGTGTGAATGTGACGTAGTGTAAAAGCTTTTAGTAGTCAAAAGACTAGAAAGCGCTATACAAGCTCAAGTGCATTTACCATAAGGAAATATAAACTTCTTCTGAAGTGTTTATGTGGGATTTAATTTATGTTAGTTGATGGTGTTGTTTATATCTGAATGAGTGCTACCCACTGTTACATTTCCTACATTCCGCATAGACAAGAACTCCTCCTTGAACTGCTTTTTTTCAGTGTGCTTGACCTTATTGTCACGTGTGACGTTCTCCTGTTGTGTACCATTAAGCTTTTGTAAGTTGATTTGTCAACACATTGTAATGTGTCAGGTATAAAAAAGCATCGAGCCTGGGAGGACATGATAATAATAGAGCGCCAAGGGGGACATCAACTCACCCACAAAATTCATTGCACTGATGGTTGTTTGCAGCTTTACATCACAAAGGAAAAAGAGCTGCTGCGAAGTCGACCGCCAAGAAACAAACTTGAGTGGATTAAATAGAGGGAATTAGAAAATGTGCACAGGGGGAAACAACATGACCACATTTATTTACCTTCTCTGTGCAAAGTTTATTTTAACGTCTTAACCTTCACATGTGGGGATTCTTTTTTTTTTTGTGACCAACTTTAAAAATGAATAAGAATGGCTGTAGATGGAGAACTTTGACTTCACAGAGCTCAACAGTGCTCCAAATTTAAAGCTGCAGAAGTAAAAGATACCTACTTGTGGTCATCACCAGAATAAAGCACAGATAACCAGTCTTTATTGCTACAGATGTCATAGATCATTCATAATTATTAGGAATAAATCAACAATCTCAAATTTGCTTCAGTCAAATCGTTTCAATAACTACACATCATTTAATGGGAAATGATGGTTACAGTAGCATTTTAAATTGATCTCAAGACTCCAGTCAGTCAAATCATATCACACAGGATACATTTGTGGTGAATCATAAATGTTTTTTACATCTTTATTTCACAAGATGCACGTTTAGTCCGTTTCTGCTGATGCTATAGGTTTCATAATAGTAAATGTGTGCGCTTACATTGGCTCTGCTGCAATTCGTCTGCACACTGTTTTGCATGATTCTGAATTTCCCTGAGGGAAGCCTCCCAAGGGATTAATAAAGTTTCTTTCTATCTCTCTGATTTTGTAATAACCTCAGGAACTCCTCGGTCTTGCAACTCCAACAGTCAAACAGTTCTGCTCTGAATGGATGCTAAAGGACAAGTGAGGGCGGAGCCGTACCAAAGCAGCACTGACACGCAACACACAAATCTGGTGGAAGAACTGGGTTACATTTATACAGCTGCAAATCAGACTATAGCAGTTACACAGGGGGCCTCTGTGAAACACTTTTAAAAGATTCATGTCGAATTTTATCCTTTACTCTCTATTTACATAATTGATCCGACTGTCTGCAGGTTGTATTAATGCAAAGTGACAGTTATTAAGATTAGAGGTTCTGCAGGGTGAAGCAGCAGGTTCACAAAGCCCAGCAGCTGATTTAACGCGCCACTTTTCCCCCCATGGCCCCCAAGTTTGGATTTTGTTAAAACCATCGGAGGGACTTAATGAGCAAATCCAGTTAGATGAATAACCACCTGTTCCCCATCACACAAGATCATTTCAGTTTTGGACTGAGCGTTCTGCGGCATCATTTATCAGCGTCCCCTTTGGCTAGCCGAGGATTTAACCCATTATATATCATCAGTGACCAATGTAAGGTAAGTTTTCCTGTCTGCAGGAGACACTTTGATAAAGTCAAACTAAAAAGCAATATGTTTGACAGTAAATACCAATTCCAGATGAATAATTTGTGATTAAGAAAGTATCTTTGTTTAGTAAAATGACCAACACACCTGTCATGATTCGATGTGTAAGAGTTCTATTGTATTGTTAATATTTTTCTCTCTGACAGTACCACAGCTGTGCAGAATCGATGTTTTCTTTACCTACAATTTGCCAATGGTAAAGAGACTGCATAGTGACGAGCAAACATGCTCTGACAGCAGAAATGCTGCTGAACTGATGTTAGCTGTTGGTTGAAGAGGGAGACCTTTGATGGCTAATTAGTGCAGGCAGCTGTCAGAACAGTAAGAGCACAGATTTGAGAGTTTTGATATTACGGTTATATTTATGCTTTCACAGCTCTCTTTGTTCTCTCAGGGATTATTGGGTTACCAAAGGAAGGTGCTGGTGAGAAGGAGGAGGAGGAGAGAGGAACATCAGATTTCCTCTTCCCGAGGTGGATGTGACCACATTAATTATAGATCTGGTGAAGCAGCGTTTAAGTTCATTGGGCATATTTTTAGACTATAAGAGGCTGATTTATTTCTTTAATCGAAACGACAGATGTCAGCTCAGTTCAGAAAAAAATTATATGGGAAGCTGCTTAAAGTTGTCAGACTCTGACATTTTGAGCTATTTATGAAAATCTGTCTAGCCAAAGGTGCAGGTGAGGGCCTGTATACTGTATTAATGGGTTTTCAGTAGAAGCAAAATTAGAAGACCACCTTTGTGGTCACGGTAAAAGGGGTAGAGGAATTAAGCTTTCGTCAGGTAAAAATCACAGTGAGAGAGCTCATTCTGACATTCTGGGGGAAACAAAGTTCAATACAACTGTGTAAAAGATTAATTTAAGTGTCACTAAAAGTGTCTGTGTGTGTGTGTGTGTGGGGGGGGGGGGGGGGGGGGAAACATTAACTGTAGATCAAAAACTCAGAGTCACTGGGAATCACAGGTAAGTAGACAAAACCCACATGGAGCACAATCACAATTAAACACACAGGGGTAATCAAACACAGATGAGACTAACAACACAGGTGAAGACAATGAGGGCAATCAAAACAGGGTGCGTTTGAAGTGTCCCTCTTATCTATTTTCACTATCCTCTTTACCGTAACCCTGTGGAAAACGTCATGGGCAAATAAAAGGAATATAAATTACCAGGATACTTCCCTTTGTTTTACAACATCAGCATCACCTTCATAGTTCACCTCTGGGTTTAAGATTGTTAAAAGTTGCTCATGTCTAATTATTGCAATTGTAACTTACATGACCTGCATCCTTTCTTTATTTTCTGTTTTTAATCAACGTTTTATATTACAATTTCTTGAATTAATCAACATTAAATAACACCAACGCATCTACACTAAACATGATACAAGGATGTATAAAAGCAATGTTCACCTTCTTCACACACAAAAAGTCAAAGGAAATGCAGATTGTGTTCAAATTTTTCCTCCAATGGTAATGCTTGAAAGCGCGAGCCACTTTAGATGATGCGGCTGCAAGGAGTTGGGGTGGCATATCTCATCGTCTTTCCTAAAGGATGGTCCAGTGTTTCCTATGCTAAAGGAGGCTATAAAGGAAGCATTGACCCTCCTTTCCTGAGCTTTAAGAGAACTTAAAAGGCTCTTTTCTTGACTGCCCCTTATACGCTTCCAGGTCATTTCACTCAGTTAGGAACCTTCCTGAGCAAAAAAAGACAATTTGAATGCACACAGAGAGAGGCAGGAGGAAATACGTGACACAAACCACTGGCGAAAAGAACAACAAAATAAAACAAGAAACACTAAAGACACACATAGCTCAAGAATGTACGAATACATACTGGAACTGAAACACAAGGACAAGAAATTACAAAACAAATAACTCCTTAGAAGAATGAGACAAAACTAGACCAAATCATGGCAATAACAATAAATAACAGCAGGTATTTTATCTGCATTTTGGGAATTTGTTATAAATTTGGGGATCTATGAATAAAGATTAATTGATTTGACAGGGTTGATTGAAACCAGGGTTGTCTTTGAGGACCAGACCTATGGAAGGTCCACACCAAGTATGTTCCACCGGTGTCCCAAGTACATCATGTTAAACAAATACACTACTCACAATAAGTTAAGGATATAATTATTTGCACAAGTGCTTTTTTAATATGTAATATATCTGTTTGAAATTACTATTAATGAATGAGAAGAAGCACAATTTATTGCAATATTTATTACCCCAACATTTTAGACAATAACAAAGATAGCCCCAAATGACCAAAGTTGAGTCAGTAGCGGGTGTTTCTACAATTTGCAAGAATGACAACTTCACAGCAACGTCTCATGCTCCTAACTGGCCTCATGAAGTTTATCTGAGGAAATGCGTTCCACTCCTCAACAAGTGCTACATGCAGTTTTGCCAGGTCACGTGGGGCTGGGGTACGAACATCCAGTTGCTGCTTGAGCTGGTCCCAGACATGCTCCATGGGGTTCAGGCCAGGGGACATTGATGGCCATACCATATGAGGCACTCCGACTTCCTGAAGTCGAGCTGTGACAATTCTGGCACGATGTGGTGAAGCATTATCATCCATGAACAGAAAGATGGGGATGTGCTGGTGGATTTGGGGGATGAAGATGGGTTCTAGGATGTCTCTGAGGTAAGGACGTGCAGTGACTGAGCCATCGACAATCACCAAATCTGTTTTCCGCTGGCTGGTGATGCCTGCCCAGACTGTTGCACCTCCTCCACCAAAGCGAACCCTGGGGACCATGTTGACCTTGGCGTATCGCTCACCTTGCCTTCTCCAGCAATGCTGACGACCATCATTTCTGTGCAAGGTGACCCGACACTGTGAACAGGCCAGTAGACCACTGCTGCATTGTCCAGATCACATGGTCTTGTGCCCACTGCAAACTGTCACAGCGGTGTTTTGGTATCAGTGGAGTCACCTGCAATGGTTGTCTGACAACCACAGCGGTGGGGTCGGTTGCAAATGGTTAGTCTGGAAACCCTAGTGCCCCTCATTTCTCGTTAACAGGCCTGTAGCTGTGTGGCAGTAGCATAAGGATGTTTGAGTGCATCAGTCCTTTGGTACTGGTCATCATTGCGGTCCATCTCGTGGGGCTCCACTCCTGGTTCTGTCACAAACACTGCCAGTAGTTCTGTGTCTTGCTGCGAGTCTGCTGATGACACTGAGACACATCAAGTTAACAGACAAACAGTAAGGTCCTTTACCTGCTTTTGTAAAGTGTCTTGAGATAACGCCTGTTATGAATTGACGCTATATAAATAAAGATTGATTGATTGATTGATCAAGTTCACATGCAACATCTGACTGCCTGCTACCAACCTGAAGGCACGCTATAGCCGATTAAATTCCTTTAGTACTGTATTTGTATAGGTAAAGTTTGTATAGGGTATTCTCTGTTAAGACTACTATTTGGGGTCAAACCACAAATGTCAGGATGCATTTTTAGCCTGAGAAAAATAAGATAAATGTAATCTCTTTCAATCTAGCACAACTACATATTTGTATTGTACATTGCTCATGCTGCTGTACAGGATTGGTGCCAACAATGATATGACTACAAATTCTTAGCATGTCTTAGCTTGACAGCTCATTTTAGCTTACATGCATGATAGAAATTTAGTGGGAACATATGCTGAATAATAACAATGCAAAGTGGGGAATTCATTAAAAATGTACTGTTTCTGCAAATGGCACCAACAATTACAAGTCAATTTCTCCTGCTATCTGCCCTTAAGGTCTGATTCACAAACTATTTTTGCATTAATGATATTCAAGCACACACACACATGCCCATAAAGTTGTCCTCCTCTTTGCAGTTTTCTCTTGTTTTGCCACTGATTGTGGAGTCAAGCGGTCGGACCGTTTCCTCAGATTGGTTCTCTCATGCTCACAGAGCTAATTTCTATCAACATATACATGATGAGCTGGGAGGGAAGGGAAAGGGTACCCTAACTTTTTTTTCAGTATAATGTGAGGCTAGAGGAAAACTTGTGAAATGAGTTTCATCATTTAAGATATAGCATCCTGCCTTGATGGAGAAGGCAAGGGAATCTCTTACAGAATCCTAACATCCCCAGGACTAACTCTGCACATGTGGATGGACTGTGCCTAGTCACAGTATGTACCTAGTCAAGCCCCTGACAGCCATTACAGCAAAAGACCAGGTTTTATATATCGCCACACTTTTTAGAGTCAAATTAACACTTTTGAAATATTTAAACATTTAGAGAGAGAGAGTTCAATTTTTAATTTGCTAATCCCACGGTGTTAAAATAACACTGTGGGATTAGACAAGTAACTCTGCTATGACACTTTTTTAACTCCCTGGCTAGTGTTCCTTTCACTCCTTAAGTCTAAGGCTATCTGCACTACAAAGTGCTAAAAATAATTGTATGAATAAATTCCAATAAACAGACAAAGAATGACATTTTTTTCTTTTCAAAGAATGACATTTATGTTGGTCGGTTCTCAGCAAATTAAAACATTGTAAATGAAGATACAATCACAAGGATGTGGTGTTCAAATGTTTCTCTGACGAGGGATGGCAAGAGGAAATACCTGGCCCAAATAGATCCCTGCAATACAGAAAATAAAACAAGGATATTTCAGGGAAGCCATTTAGCCAATACAATGCCAAAGCCAAATTATAACCCAAATAAAGGTCAATAAATGTATCACACATGCTAAAGTGAGAGGGCAAAGACGACAGCCATAATGCTTTAAAAAAAAAAAAAACACACATTGCAACATTTACGTCTATCTCAAAATCTAAAAATATAAATGCATACTTTCATTGCTAAAAGCTTTAAAAGTTACATATTAGACTTAGACTTATTTTATTGTCATTCTGATTTGAACTTTGCAGTACAGATGAGAACGAAATTTCGTTGCATGTGCTCGATGTAGTGCAGGATAAAAGAGTACAAGTTCTCCACAAATATAATATTTTACAGTTGTAAAAAGAGTTAATTCACTTTATTTCATTAAATTATGCTATATTGACTTCCGGTTTTGAGATGTAGGGAGAGGACGCACTCAAGAGGGCTCCTGGCTCACCTTTTGCTACTTTCTTATCTTACCGAACTTTCTCTTAGAACCTCGATATAATAGTTATCGTGAGATTTTTGCATGGTTTTTCTTGTAAAAATGAGCAATTCTAAGAACCTTAAATCGACTAACACCGCCCAAACTCCGGCTACACGTGCTGCCACTAGCGCTGCAGGGAAGTTAGCATCGTTTGCAGCTAGCAACCCGCCGACACCGACCAAAGCTTCAACGACACCCGAAGAACCCTCAACTGCAGCGCCCATTATCATGGACCAACTGTCTGCAGAATCTGCCAAACAGAGGACTTCTCTCCGGGATGACGTCTCATTCTTGATCCAAGAAGCTATTAAACCGCTACAGGCCTCACTGGATTCACTACAAACAACAATGAACTCTTATCAAAAACGCCTTACCTCCGTGGAGTCTGTAGCCGGGGACAATTTTGAACGTATAGCAGCAGCAGAGTCGACCATCACGGAGCTTCAAACCCAAAACCAATCTCTTCTGGACAGACTGGACGACCTCGAGAACCGATCACGGAGAACCAATCTCCGTATAATAAATATCCCTGAAGGCAGCGAGGACGGTAAAGACCCAGTCAAGTTCATGTCAGAGTTATTGATGCAAGCCATGGGACCCGACGTCTTTCCTGCACCACCTGAACTGGAGAGAGCCCACCGGACCCCGACCTCTAAGATCGGTCACGGGAGATTCCCCCGCACGTTCCTGGTCTGTTTCTCCAAATTCCAACAGAAGGAGGCCGCCCTGCGCTGGGCCAGAAACCACGAGTTGAAATATCAAGACACCACTATACGGATGTATCAGGATGTCAGCATGGCACTTGCTAAGAAACGAGCCGCATTCAATGGCGTGAAACGAGCTCTGTACCAGAAGAACGTCAAGTTTCACCTGTTGTACCCGGCCCGGCTGCGTGTCATGTACCGGGACGACGTGCTGACTTTTGACTCGCCTGATGAAGCTCAGAAGTTCTACGATGAGAAGTTCGGTAAAGAGTAGAATTTTTTTTTTCTCTTTTTTTTTGGACCGGACTGCACTGCGCGGAGACGCCAAATCTCCTGAACTTAATAAATATCCTTATCGCTTGATCCTGTTCTATCAGCATCCCTCTGATTTAAGGTACGGACACTGACTGGTGTTACTGCTGGACTAATTTCAGGTACAAGCATTTATCGATAAAATCTCCGTTATACATGCAAACCATATGCGTTTTCAGTCGTATGTTCTAATACGTTTGATTATCTGTTCTAGAGATGTTATATTACTCAACTATTATATATAGTAATTATTGCTGTTGTTCAGTCTGTTTGTTTTTCAACCTAAGTGTAAGAAGGTTCTCAGATAGGTTATTTTAATATTACTAGGAGCCCTCTGGAGCACAAGGATTCAGAGGCTGTATCACCAGAAGGTTTTGGTTATAGTGTGTAGCCTGCAGCTTGCCTCAGGGAGATGGACAAGTATAGGCTTAGTTCTAGCTTTAGTTTTGTTGTTGATAATGTGGGATAGGGTTATGGGAAGGGACACTCCTAGATTTTTGCAAACTTTATTCTCATCTGCACTCAGAAATGATGTCCATGAAGGTGTATGCTTTGTCTCAACCAACTATATATTTTTGTGTTGTTACTATCATTTTACCCCTTTTAGCTAAACATGGCAGATAATACCAATACAAGACATGCTGCTGCACGATTCATTAGTTGGAATGTAAAGGGATTAAACGGGCCTGTAAAAAGAGCTAGAATATTCAACCACCTTAAATACTTAAAATGTGACATTGCGTTTCTCCAGGAAACTCATTTGCTGGTTAAAGATCAAAACAGACTAAAAAAAGGATGGGTAGGGCAAGTGTTCCACTCAAATTTAAACACTCGAACACGTGGAACAGCCATATTGATACATAAGAAAATTCAGTTTAACGCAACCGCTATCATTTCAGATCCACAAGGAAGATTTGTGATGGTACCTGGGCTCCTCTTCCACAGACCTGTCATTCTGGTTAATGTGTATGCCCCAAACTGGGACGATGAGGAATTTATAAAAAAAATTATCTCCCGATTACCAAATTTGTCCTCTCAACAATTAATTTTTGGTGGTGATCTGAACTGTGTAATTAATCCAGCACTGGACCGTTCTAACCCTAAAGTTATGAACACCTCAAAAATGTCTAAGTTGCTTGCAACATTTATGGATCAAATAGGGAGTGTTGACCCTTGGCGCTTTTTGTTTCCACAAAGTAAGTCCTTTTCTTTCTTTTCCCCTGTGCATCATTCATTTAGTAGAATAGATTATTTTTTTATTGATCGAATCCTTCTGCCCTATGTTAGGAAAGCTGAATATTCCGCCATAATTGAATCAGATCACGCCCCTGTGTTATTGGATCTTGAATTTCCTCTTTATAAATTGGAACGCCCTCCTTGGAAATTTGACAAACATTTACTGTCTGACAGTGCCTTCTGTGAACTGATATCCCAGAAAATTGATGACTTTATAGAATCAAACAAAAAGGATGATATTTCCCCTTCTCTTCTTTGGGAAACCCTGAAAGCTGTAATCAGAGGTGAGATTATATCATACTCTGCCAAAATGAACAAAATGAATAGAATTAAACAAGAAGAGCTTATTAAACTAATTAATGTGGTGGACACTCAATACTCTATTTCACCCTCCCCTGAACTGTATAAAAAAAAGTTGGACCTCCAAACACAATATAATTTGTTATCAACTGAAAAAATCGAACGACTTTTGTTAAAATCACGGGGATTTGTCTATGAATATGGCGACAAAGCCAGCCGTCTTCTAGCACATCAATTTAAGAGCCGCTCAGCTGCTCAGCATATCCCACAAATAAGGAAAATGAATGGTGAATTAACAATTGACCCAGGAGAAATTAATGACACATTTACCTTGTTTTACTCAAATCTGTATACATCACAAATGACAACTGACAGTAACGTAATGGAAAATTTCTTTAACAACCTCCAGGCCCCTTCCATAAGTGCAATGCATAGGACTGAGACTGAACTTCCACTAAAACTCACAGAAATCATTAACGCGATAATGTCAATGCAAAATGGTAAGACATCTGGGCCAGATGGGTACCCAATTGAGTTCTTTAAAAAATTCTCCAACAAATTATCTAAAATCTTACTCGACATGTTTAATGATTCTCTATCCCGTGGATTGCTGCCACAAACACTGACTGAAGCATCGATTACCCTCCTGCTAAAACCAGGCAAAGTTAACACTGAATGTGGTTCATATCGACCCATCTCTCTCCTAAACAGTGATCTGAAGATTTTGGCCAAGGCTCTAGCCTTACGTCTGGAAACCACAATGCATGATGTGATATCTGAAGATCAAACTGGTTTTATTTTAAGACGTCACTCATTTACAAATATCCGTCGACTCTTAAATATTATTCACTCTCCTGCGTCCAGTGCGGTACCAGAGGTGGCTATCGCGCTGGACGCAGAGAAAGCTTTTGATAGGGTCGAGTGGGAATATTTATTTGCATGCTTAAAAAAATTTGGATATGGCCCTAATTTTATCTCGTGGATAAATCTAATACTCTCCTCACCCAAAGCTTCTGTAATAACAAACGCTAAACAGTCACAATATTTCCACCTGTCAAGGGGGACACGTCAGGGTTGCCCCATCAGTCCACTACTGTTCGCTCTGGTCATAGAGCCCTTATCCATTGCACTTAAATCATCTCCATCAATAAACGGAATTCATAGAGGAGGAGAGGAGCATAAATTATCTCTATACGCGGATGATTTATTAATATATGTATCAGACCCTGTTTCGAGCGTACCTCATATTGTCTGTGTTTTGGAGGAATTCGGCACTTTTTCAGGATATAAACTGAACTTTAGTAAGAGTGAATGTTACCCTATTAACGACCTAGCTCTTAAAATACAAGACGGCGTCTTGCCGTTTCATATGTCCAGAAATGGCTTTAGATACTTGGGCATTAATATTACAAGAGATATGCAGAGCCTTTATCAGGAAAACTATAGTCCTCTATTTGAGAAAGTTAAATTAGATCTGACAAAATGGAAAATACTCAATTTGTCCTTAGCGGGAAAAGTGAACTCTATCAAAATGAGTGTGCTTCCCAAATTCCTATATCTATTTCAATGTATTCCTCTCTATCTTCCAAAATCTTTCTTTAAATCTATTGATAGGGCTTTCATTTCATTCATATGGAATGGCAGGAGACCTAGAATACGATTAAATCTACTACAGAAGCCCAAATTGCAGGGTGGCTTAGCTCTTCCAAATCTCCTCCACTACTATTGGGCCACAAATGTTCAAAAAATCCTTTATTGGCTCCACGCTCCTGATACAGACTGGTGCCGCTTTGAGGCCACATCCTGTATCTCAACATCCCTTAATGCCCTGGTTACGTCCAGTCTTCCCCTGTCTATTTTTAATTTTACTAACAATCCAATTGTCATAAATACAATCAAAATATGGGTCCAACTTAGACAGAGCTTCGGGTTCAATAATTTTCTCCACATCAGTCCTATATGTAATAATCATTCATTCCCCCCAGCTAGATTAGACTCAGAATTTTCTCTATGGCAAAGACAAGGCATTTTTAAATTTAAAGATATGTACCGTAAATTCCGGACTATAAGCCGCTACTTTTTTCTCACACTTCGAGCACTGCGGCTTCTACTCCGGTGCGGCTAATGCATGGATTTTTTATGGGGGACAATGAGCTTCTGCCGCAAAAACATTTGACTTCGTCACGTCGGATCTTAATATCAGTCATTTTGCGCTTCATGCACGCACCCTCATGATGGAAAACACACGGAGAAATACATATGATGCAGCTTTCAAGTTAAAGGCGATCGACCTGGCTGTCAAAGAAGCTAACAGAGCTGCTGCACGTTAAGATGACACTGACAGCGACAACAGAGACTGAGGAAGTGAGTAATGAAGTCATTCTGAGGCAGTGGATGGATGGACTTTTTCTTGTGAAATATATTACGGTCATCTTTTTCATCAGCCGTGTTACAGACACCGTCGGCTAGGCTTCGTATTGTAACGGTTCATGTTGTAAAGTCAGTAGTTGATAATGTGTTCATAATTCCGATTATGTGGAGAGTCAGTGAATGCACCAGCGAGAACGTGTTGAGTGGCTGTATGAGAGAACGCTGGGGGAGAGAGTTGGATTGTTACGGCAAGTTATGTGTTGCTCTCTGCTGTAAACGGCGTGGTCACGGCCGACAGTGATCGGGTTATTAAAAGTTATTATTTGAACGCTCTCGTCGTCCTTTAACGTCCGTACGGACGCTACAGTATTTGCGGATGTTACCGGTAGCCTACGTCTGTGTAAATAGCTCTTGTTATAGCGTGGACACCTGCGGCTTATAATCAAGTGCGGCTTATATATGTACAAATACATTTATTTACTTATTTTTAGCCGCTGCGGCTTATATCCAGGTGCGCTCAATAGTACGGAATTTACGGTATATAAATGGTCGATTTGCTAGTTTTTATGAATTATTACATAAGTTTGACCTTCCACGATCCAGCTTATTTCGGTATTTCCAAGTCCGCCACTTTCTCCAGCACAGTGACCCCAACTTTCCGGGATTACCTTCACTTCCAGGTTTAGACGATATGTTAGATTTTTCTTTTAACAAAAAAAGACTAATTTCAAGGATTACTGACTGTATAACTTCTCTTGTAAGCAAAACCCTTGTAAAAATCAGAGAAGATTGGGTGAGTGAACTGGGGGAAGACATAGAGGAGGACATGTGGAATAGCGCCCTACACAGAGTAAATGACAGCTCCTCATGTGCAAAGCTAAGCATAATACAGTTTAAGGTTGTGCACCGCGCTCACTTCTCCAAGGCAAGGCTGTCTAAAATATACCCTAATGTCACTGCAAGATGTGATAGATGTAATAACGCCCCAGCCGACTTAACCCACATGTTTTGGTCATGCCCTGTTTTAGCTCCCTATTGGTCCACTATCTTTGAAACACTTTCAAAGGCACTTAATATTGATATGCAACCCAGTGCAGCAGCAGCTATATTTGGTGTTATAGACAGTAGACATTATACAATACCAAAAGGACATGAAAATATAATCGCTTTTACAACGTTGCTTGCACGGAGGAGAATACTTCTGCATTGGAAATCCAGAAAACCGCCTAAAGTATCTATGTGGTTAAGTGACCTCATGCAGTTCATACAGTTGGAAAAGATAAAATACTCTCTCAGAGGTTCTAGAGATAAATTCTTCTCCATCTGGGATCAGGTGTTGACATATTTGGATAAACTTAAAGTTCTGCCCAATACAACCTAGCAGCAACTCCTGTACTCTTCTTCGTGCAAGTCACAGTATGTCCGCTCAATAACAACACTGGTTATGATATTAATTTATTTTTCTTTTATTATTCTGTATTTGATTTTTCACCTTAATGGATTTTATGTTTGTTGGATATGCAAGTGTCAGATGTTGTATTCTCTATGCTAATCTAGTTGAGTGTTCTCCATATTCTCCTTTTTTTTTTTTTTTTTTTTTTTTCTAGGTAGGCAGGAGGGTGGGGTGGGTGGGTGGTTGCTAAGTTCACTGTGTGTGTGTATATGTGGAAAAAAAAAGAAAATGGAAATGTCAGGGACGGTACATACTCATTATACTCTCGTCAACATTTCTAAATAAAAAGAATATTCAAAAAAAAAAATTATGCTATATTTTACTTACCATGTAGAACGTCACAAGAGCAAAACTTTCTCAACTCTTCTTCAGACTCTCCAACCGACAAAATGAAATGAGACCTGGGTAGAGCTAAGATTATTACACTCTGCAGAGTGAGACTAACACTGACCAACACCAAGAGATCAACTCTGTGAAAGAACTCCAACACTAAACACCATTTAATGAGTGAAAACAACACATTGGGAGTTAAAATCAACTCTGAAATGTTTAACCCTGAAATTCCAACTCTCCAATTTTTGCTGTGATCATGTCATCATTTGACTCTAACTGTGTGTTGCTAAATGCACTGCTGTTTTTTTGTTTTTTTCCCCAATTTTTGTCACTCATTTGTATCATGAGGAGCAATATTTTCCCCAAATCTAAGTAAAATGGTTTAAACCTCCGTGTCCCATGTGTCCTTGTACAAGATAATTAAACCCAAGTTGCTCCAACTACTTTATTATGGATGTTTAGTACTTCTGATGGTCACACTACATATAAACCACTCCCATCTGTGTGAGTAGATCTGAATGGGTAGGTGTGATATGCAGTGGAAAAGCTTTTTAAGTTTTCAGAAGGCGAGAAAAACGCTTTAGAAGCTGAAGTCCATTTGCCATTTACATTACAAACAGAATAAAACGCTGGAGCCAGTCTTCACTCAGAGTATTTTTCACCAAATTAACTTTTGTTATTTATGTAATTTAGGGAAAAAAAATATTAATGAAGATACACTTCAAGCCCATAATGTCAGTCTTCCTCAGCATACCTTCCATATTTACTGAAACAACTCCCAGGCTGCTCTTGAAAGCCGAAACATGGTGTTCCTTTTTTAGGTCTCAGCATCATAAAGCCGTTATCAGTGATTTTAGTTATCACTATAGTGGCTGTCTCTGAGTGCTCCCAAGTGTCTGAGTGCTTCAGAGTGCTACCTTATTTTATTTTCTAGAACTTGAGTAGCATTTTTGTATTATCCTTTTTTCTGTGGCTACCTTTGGGAAGGTTAAATACAACATCACTTTTCAGATGGAGGCTTTTATAACCACACATAAAGAGCTTAATAAATGCCCCCAAGAAGGCTGTACTGACGACAAAAATGTCATTATTTCCATGTCATTGATATAATCAATATGGATTTCATTCCTTTGACAAGTAGAAACGGTTTAGCACTTGGTTTGGACAAAACAACCGATTGTGTTTGGCCATTGGTTTGTTGCTGTCAATTTGAGTCTCATCTCAGCAATGCCCATTGTTGTTGCTGTTGTTGTTGTAGTTAGCTCTTTATTATTTTGTATTTGACAAGAATTGAAAAAAATCAATAAAGAGCATATATTCAGAAAAATTAATGCATGCCAGCCATAGAAATGAGGGTAGGTTAGGGTGTATTGACACCTACTATGTTTAGTTTGCTTGAAACGAACTAAAACCCTGGTGCGGACCTTTTGGGTAGGTGTGAATACCAATCATCAAACTCGGATGCGCACCAAACAGCCGGACCGAGACCCAACCAAAGAGGTGGTCTCGGTTCACACAGTGGTACAGTTCCTTTGAGGTGTGAAAGCGACTGGACCTCAGTCCGACCCTGTTCTTAAACTCATATACCTTTTTGGACATAACATGGCTCCCGTTGCCACGCTCATTAAGGGAAATAATTGTTTGGCTAGCAGCACAGTGTTGTTGTTTGCTTATATCGCCTACTTCTTAAGACGCAGAGGTAATCGTTGGTCTATCTTTCAGACACTTTCACTGGTGTTTCATTGCTCTGTTCTTTTTTTATCCAATACTTTTAAATCACACAGACTATGAACAGAACAGCAGCTGTAGCAACGTTTTTGGCACTTGTTGTTTCCCTCCTCCTCTCCCCTGTCCAATGTACTTCATTGACAACCTCGGCCATATTCCATATAACACTGGTTGATTGCCCACACATAGGCCTACATTTGTTTACACAATGGAATATTTTCGGACCTATAATAAATGGATTGTTGCTCAAAATGTTCAATACCAGGACAGCAAGTGCGGCACGCAAGGTCTCCATGATTGTTTACTTTCAATTTGCGATTATCGCTTTGCACCCTGACCTTTCTGTCCAATGATTGAATAAGCTTTGCATACACATGGTTTTGTTCACGAATTCTGGGCTTCTTGCGAAAAGTGCCAGAACAAAGAAAGCAAACTAAAGGACTTTTCTGGTAGGAATACATCCTTAGAGTCATTTTATTTTGGCTTGGCTCTTACTTTGATAAAAGAAAACAAAAATAAGTAAAAAAAAATAGACATGAAGCAATCTGAGAGAAACTGCTTTGAATATTTAGCGTTACATATATTTTCTTATGTGACTGTAGTATATACACAGTATATTACCAAATACTCATTAACAAATATGGGTCATCTAAGAGATGTAAGACATTTACATTCATATTATCCAGTAGCACTATTGCATATGAAAAATTACATCAAGTCGTCAGCCTGACTGTTAGTTTATTTTATTTTTTTTAAAGTTTCAATTGTCAGACCTCTGTAGTCACAATTTAGATGCTGCTGTCCCCCCTCCCTTCAGTATATAATAAACCCGAAACAAGATTTAGGAGGCCCCCAATATGACTAAGAATAAAAAAATTACAAATTAAACCTGTTCAATTGAGAATAGACTCATACTTATGAAAAGAAATGTACAGAACCTGAAAATGTTTGTGCTGTTTAATTGAGACCTCTAAACAGTTAAGGAACCTCAGAAACAAAGTTCTGACCTTCTAAAAGTATGTGTTGTTTATGCATGTACAGTGGTGTTTGAGGTGGGGGTAGTGCCAGGGGTGTGAAAACAGATATTAAACAGTCAATGCAGACATTAGGGATGAAGATTAAAGTGGTTGTCATTAAGGTGTCCAGATAATAAGGTGAAACCAGGCATAATTAAGGTGATTGTCATTAAAGTGTCCAAACATCAAAGGTCCGGACAGGTCCAGGACAGCAATGCAGGTGAGAAATGAGGAAAAAAGAAAGGCTCCTGTAATTCTCTTCCTGTCCATCCCTGACACAAGCAGTGTTGTCTGAGTATTTCTCCTTGTGGCAGAGTTATACCGGAAGTCAGAAGTATACAGGGTGAACAAGACGGGGGAGAGCACAGTCCCCTGTGGTGCTCCGTTGCTGCTGACCACAGTGTCAAATTTGTAGTCATTCAGTTTGAAGTACTGTGGTCTCTCTGTGAGGTAGACAGTGATCCATCTCACCAGGAGCAAGTCCAACATCATCTCTCTGTCAGCAATACTTTTTTTCTGAAGACATTCTGGAAGTAGTTGTTGAGTTAATCAAAAAAATCCCTGCACTTCAACAACAATGATGAGAGACAAGGAGAACCTGTTGATCCACTCCACAAGATCCAACCATTGCTTTCTTATCTTACCTCAAAGCTGCAGATGATTTAAATGGTTGAGAAGCTGGCTGTAGACGGGCAGATGATCGATTTCAAGGAAAGAAGTAGAGTAATGCAATTACTGCCAGCAAAACCAAAGAAATGGGGCTACAAGATACTAATGTTGGCTGGCTCTGATGGTGTCCCGCATAATTTTGAGATATACACTGGGAGAGTTGTGCAACCCCTTGAACTGCCAGACATAGGGTTAGTGGCAACGTTGTCCTCCACCTGGCCCAGCCAATTCCCAGGACTACAAGCTGTTCAACAGGACTACAAGCTGTTCTTTGACAACTGGTTCACAGGTGTCCCTCTCATTCTCACACTCCCTCAGCATAGGATTCACTGCACTGGTACTGTTCATAGCAACCGACTACCAGGTGTCAACTTCATGTGTGACAAGATGTTGAAACAGAAGATGGCCATCGTTGGTGAAACCACTGATAGAATATTAGGCCTTTTTCTGCTTATAATCAATGTGTTTACTGCAATAAAGTTTCATCACCCGGTCCAAAGCAAAGGTTTGATATTTACAGTTTGAATGATGTTCGCTTACATTTATGTTATACCAGTTATTTTGTCATGTTTTATTCCAGGTTTGTGTGTGTTAATAAAATTGTCATACTTTTCAGTAAGGTGTTTGTGTGAAGAGGGCTTGCAGAAGTGAGTGCACATTTCATGTGTTTTGGGCCCTTTAAACTGAATCACTCACCAAATCAAACATAGGTTTAGTTTAAGGCCCTGAACAGTTAATTACTCACCCACTTTTATAGGTTCAGTGGGCCTTGATAGTTAATCACTTCAATGGTTTGTTGCTTAAAAGGAATTGGTTACTAGACTAGACGTCTGCTTGTGATAAGAAACAGGCCAGGTAGGATGTGTCTTCCCCTACAGAAGGTGAGAGGATTCGGGAATATGATGCACCAATGAGAGAAGGGGAACCACTCACCGAAGACGCATAATTTGGAAGTTGCCCCAATCAGAGGATGGAAACCGCACATTCTTGAATGCATAATTTGGTTAGATAATCTCTGTCTGGTGGATAAAAGGGTTCAGGGAAGGATAGTCGGGGCTCAGACTTCGCGAACTGACCAGGTATCTGTCTGTGGTCAGGGACACGTAGTGTTGAACCCAGAGACTCTGTAACTTCTATTCTTGATTCACCGGGTTAATAAACTCTGTTAACCTGAAAGAGACGCCTCCAGTCATTCCTCTCATCCCATCAAAAGAATGCGCAGAGATTTGAGGTAATTATTTGGAGGAGTCAGATTTCTATAAACAACATAGGAAAAGTGTTAAATACCAACTTTTATCCTTCACCACCTTGCATGCTGTAAAGTGGTATGAGAACCACTCAGTCCATCTTCTCAGTAATTACATCGGAGAACACCCAGTCACCGAGGTTGACAGCTGAAATCGCAAGCGAAAGGAAATCATCAAAGTCACCTGCCCTGCTGTGGTGAGAGAGTACAATAAGAATATTGGCGTTGTGGATCTACTGGACTCTCTCATTGCACTGTACCGCAACACAATCCGGTCAAAGAAGTGGTACCACCGACTGATATTCCACTTTATCAACATGATCATTGTGACTGCCTGGCTTCTCTATAGGAGAGATTGTAAAAGCATTGGCATGAGAAAAGACAAACAGATGAGACTTTATCAAGTCATATATTGTGGAAAGCTTTAGCAAAAGTGGAAAGAATTTGGAGCATAAGAGAGATCGTCCCAGTTACATAATTGCTGGGGAGTATGAAGAGGAGAAGTGGAATCACTACACCTATTTCAGTCCCATATGTGCACCTGGACGCCACAGCCCACTGGATGGTCATGAATGTATAGAAGGGGAGATGCAAGGTACCAAAATGCAAAGGTACACCTAAAACCAAGTGCCAAAAATGGCGTATCCAACTCTGTTTCACATCTACCAGCAACTGTTTCCTGAGGAATAGGACAGAGTGAGCATTGCAAAAAAGAAAGACTGTTTCTGACTGTTTAATAAACCATTTGTGGTTGTTAGAAATAGTACCCTCATAGCACCTTGTTGCCCTGCAGGGGGGGCAGGGCACTGGCTGCAGCGACAGGGCAGTCAAACCTGTTAAAAACAGGTTGAGCTGGTTTGCTCTCTCAGGGTCCCCATCTTCTGTGTTGTTTGTCTTCTTACAGCCTGGGATGGTTTTCATGCCCTCTCAGACCTCCCTCCTTTCCCTTTCGGCTTCGGACCTTGAATTCCCCCTGCACGCGCTTCAGCTCTTCCTGTTAAGGATTTCCCTGACATTACTGGGAATCGAGGGTTTGTTGTTCGGGAAGCAGCGCACAGTTCATGTTCCCCATAACTATCGCTGGAACAGAGGCCGTGTACTTCCACCAGTTAGCCGCTAGCCTAGCCTTTACCTTAGCACCAGCTCTGCAGCCTCTGTACCTCCGCTTCAGCTCCTCAGGCATCGGGTGAACGATGATGGCTTGTCCCGCTGTTTGAAGTGAGAGCAGCTTCTCACTTGAATAAACAAGTTTTCCGCTGCTATTTTACTGGGGGGAAAAAATCTATAGGATATATAAAGTTCTACACCATAGGTGTTATTGTGAAAGAAATAAAGTTGGCATAAAGCCAATAAAATACTATTAACATACTAAAACGAGTACGAAATAGACGGTGCTACTGGAAATGCCGACGTGTTTGGTGTTTCTGGAACTAGTAAGTGACACAGAGGCAAAGAGGTTGCACTTTGGCCATCTACAGTGGCATGACCTCCATCCATCCACCCACCTCACAGAATAATACGGTTTCTATGACTTGATTGCAATAAACTAGTTACAAAGTTGCCCAATACACTGACATGTAATTAAGCACTCATACTTTGACAGGTCCAACAACTTTTTAAATGAAAGTCCGATCATTTTCTGTTTCTTATGCAATCCTTGGATGTCAGAAAATCTGTGTTAATTGCCTTTCACCTCCATGTTCAGGAGTCCCTTGCTCTGGTTTAAATACTGTAACATGGCAAGAGCACGTCAGACACTTGATTCACACAATTTAGTCCCCAGTGTGATTTGGCATCTTGTCACATACATTATTTAAACAAAATTGCCAAATGTTTGCTTTGCTTGCTCAATTAATCAATCTTTACTTGTATAGCACCAATTCATAACAAATGTTACCTTAACACACAGATCGAGACCCCACTCTTAGTCACAATACTGTATTTACAAAGACCCAACAGTAAAGCAAAAACTTTACGAGAAACACTGTATTCAAAAAATACAGTGTTTCTCGTGACACCACAGGCCGCTAGGCTAACTGCACCACTCTAACTGTTGTGCTTGTGCGTATTTTACTAGTCGCAGACTAATACCTTTTCAATAGAAGTGAAGCAATCTCTGGGTCGATTTTTTATCCCCAAAAGTGATCAAAGCTCCCTACATCAATAAAAAAATTGGAAGAATGAAAGATTGACAAATCTGAATGTGAATGTCTAATTTTTAACACAAGTTCTCCGTTCTCTTACTCACTGTAAAAAAGCCAACTTGTATTTTTTGGCCTAAAACAGTCATTTATGTTGGTGAAACTTGAAAATGTAAATTATTGACATTTCATTTAGTTTGTACAACGTAGCACAATAGTTGTATGCTCCAAAACGCTTTGGTGAGTTGATAATACTCAAATCTTTAAATTCGCCTATGGGATTTTTGCATTGGATTTTGGATCATTGCAGAAAATAAGCTCTGTTCTGACGCGTTGCTGTTTTGCTCAGCGGGATAATCTTTACAGATGAACATCATTTATATGTGGGGTCTTAGCGCACGTAGTTTATCTCGTCTAACAAAACATCAACATCTCTTCAGCTTGTGTTAACCACAGACCTTATTTCAGGCGTCTAAATACAAGTCTCACTGTGGCTGTGCTGCCTCGAGCCTCCAATTTTTAACTAAATTAAGTTAAAATGATATGGGAATTTTATTCTGAATTGTGTTGTGCAGTATGTTGTATGTCATTTAATGGAGAAAGTGACCTACACATTTTCAACATTTAAAACAAACGTGTTTTCAGTAATTAGCGAAAGCTAGTGGCTAAAGGATGCTAGCGGAGCAGCATGCCTTGGCAAATACTGTTCAAACAGGACAGTAATGTTATTTTCCGACTGGTTGTATTAATTCTCGCTAACTGCTACAAGAGTAGCCATTATGGTATTAATGCTAACTTAAAATGGTGGTCGCAACATTAGCTGACATTTCATGTCATTTTATAGAAGTGTTTGCGGTGTTAATACACTAGGTAATAACACTTATCCGTCTCTGCAGCAGGACGGCAGCAGGTGAGCAGGCTGGTTTAACAGTTGGGAGACAGAGAGAGCGGAGCCGGTTGACAGACTCGGGGTTGGTCCGCAGTGCAGTTAGTTTGCTGCCTCTCTCTCTACTCGGTTCTCTACCGTCTGCTGGTCTCAGTAATTGACTGTAATATAGGCCTATATTGTGCACAGTTATGACTATATGTTCAATGATTTCCTTATTAGCCAGGTCACCAAAGTAGCAGGAAATACCATTTTACCTATCAAATATTGTGTTGGTCAGAAGTTACTGCTTGTCCGTTGATTTAAAAAAAAGAAAGAAATATTTTCATGTAAGACCCATTCTCTCAACAATCATCATCCATTGGTTGCGTACACAGTGGGAAGTGCTGGTGACTCCAAAAGTGTGCCTGCTCTATTGAAGTCACACAGAATGGTAAGTGAACTCTATGTTATATACAAAACTGTTGCTCTGACTCTCATTTTCACCCTTTCTCCCATTCCTACAGGATGCAGTCCCAGCTTGTCTGTCATGTTGTTTGAAAAAAAATTCTGTATGCGTTTCTGTTTAACTTCCTGTGTTTTCCCTCGTGAGTTGATTTCCTGATTTGCTTCACCTGCGTCTTGTTTAATTCACATGTGAACTGTTTTCAAGCAGCCCTGGAGGATGAAAGACTGGCTCTGGCTGAGGAGTTTAAAAAGAAGAACAAGAATGTTGCACTCATCAGACAAAAGATGGAACTCACTTTCTCCTTGAGGCGAGTCAGAGGTAAGCAGGTGAAAAGAGTAGAAGAGTTGGTGAGATGGTGTTGAAATTGTTTTGACTTTGTATTGAGGATTTCAATTTCCTGTTACATTTTTTTTACATCAACAGATTAGGGAAGTTTTGTCGCATCACAAACAACAACCTAATGGACAACTTTAGAGCAGCCCGTCATCAGCACACCTGCGGGTTCCTGAGACCGTGACAGTCAGGAGAAGCTCTTCAGGAACTGTCTTGTGAGTGGTTATAAATCTAAATTGTAAATGTGTTATTTTACTGTATTTATAGTGCTGTATAGTGCTTAACGTTGACTTCAACCAATACATCTCTGTCCTCCTTGTTCTCTTCCTCTTTCCCAATGTCCTGAGTGTCCTCAATAGTTGTACTGCCCTGATTATGACTTGATGTAGCCTAATTGAAGCCAGTAGATGTGTAAAAAAATGTGTTCCATTTTTGGTTGTGGGGTATGGGAAGAAAATGTATGTCAAACTCAATTAAAGCTCTCAATTTACCGGGCGATCTTCATTCCTACCCTCACCGGGCTTTGGGTCATGACCAAAAGAACAAGATCGCGGATACAAGCAGCTAAAATGGGCTTCCTCCGTAGGGTGGCTGGGCGCAACCTTAGAGATAGGGTGAGGCGCTCGGTCACCAGGGAGGAGCTCGGAGTAGAGCCGCTACTCCTTCACATCCAGAGGAGTCAGTTGAGGTGGTTCGGGCATCTGGTCCGGATGCCCCCTGGACGCCTCCCTAGGGAGGTGTTCCGGCCATGTCCCTCCGGGAGAAGGCCTCAGGGTTGACCCAGGACATGCTGGAGAGACTATGTCTCTCGGCTGGCTTGGGAACGCCTCGGGGTCCCACCGGAAGAGCTGGATGAGGTGTCTGGGGTGAGGGAATTCTGGGCGTCTCTGCGTAGACTGCTGCCCCTGCGACCCGGCCCCGGATAAGTGGCAGAAAATGGATGGATGGACAATAATTTGATTTATTTTAGAGTAATAGCTTATTCTGATTCACAGTATTTAAATCCAATATCTTGCATTCACAGTATTTAAAGGATTCACAGTATTTAAATCCAATGTCTTGCAATCCATGTTTTGGTCTTTACTTGTCTGTCAACACCAGGACCCAGAAGAGGAGCAGACGAAGGGCCTCATTGTGGGTATCCTCTCTGTGCTGGAGGATAATAGCAACCCAGCTCCTCAAAATGTTGTGAGTGTTGCTGTTGTTGTGGAAGAAGAGATTGTTCTTTAAGATCTCCCTGACCTGCCGACTACTGTTGCTTACCTCTTTGGACTGATCTAAGCTTTAAACCTAAAGTACTCAAAAGATCTCAGGTACAAATTTGAAACTGTTCAGAAGGTTTTCATGGAACTTGGTACAGACATCTCTGCAAGGGTTAGATCCCTCAAAAACAAACTCCTTCAGTGAATCCACAAGTTAACTGGTATTGTTGGGTCTGAAATGTTGACCTAAAAGTTCAGTTTTTTTCCAGCCACCACCATTTACAGTTAATACTGCAATACTCTTTCTGTTACTCACTCTCAACTCTTATGTACACTCTCCAACTCTTACATTTATTTTGCACTTTTATTGGACTTTTCTTAAACATGTTACAGAGTTACAGCAGTGTAACAAAAAAGAATATGCTGGTTATTTTGAGACTGGAAGTAACGGCGCTTAGTATCCATGTTTACAGATTTGTTGGATTCATAGCTGTGTATCATACTAGGTCTGTATGGTCTTTATAAATGACTCATGTTTGATCTGTTATTTAATGTCAAAGTTTGAAAGTATACGATGTAGCACAAGTTGACTGCTAGGACTAGGACAATTGGGTCTCATCAGTTTACATTTACTTGGCCCTGTTGAAAGTGATTGGATGCTGATTCTGATGACAGATGTTTTGAATCTACTGGATATCTTGCATCTGTAATTATTCATATTTGATTTCATGTTTTTGTTAACATTATATTACATTATAAACTACTGCAGTGTGCAATTTTATATTCCTCTTAAAGTATTCTGCATTACTAATTTAAGTTGATTCTGTGTAAGGATTAAAAGTTATTACAATGTAAAATATAAGTTAGTACAACTTACAGCTGAGTTAACAAAAATCAGAATTCAGAGTTGAGCAAACTCAAAAGCAAAACTTAAAATATTTGGTTTAGTTGCCCAATTTAAAATTTTATCGAGGTTTGTTGCATTGAAATTTTGAGTTCACCCAACTTTTCTTTTTTTTACAGTAGGCAATAAAACATGATTTAATGATGTGAAAAAGTTACATGTTGCTCCATTAATTTGACATGAGCACAGCACTGAGCAACATTTTGCAAAGTTGCATTGGCATAGGGAAAGTTGGCTCCAAGACGCAGAAACCAGAACCAGACTCAGGTCTGGACCAGGGTCTGAGAGAGGGCTAGAGGGCGATTGACACACCTACATCTCCAACTATTTGGAAGTTGTGTTCGTAAATCTAATAAATCAAACTTTTTTAGCTTTTACAATGTTATTTTGCCTATTTGACCATTACACATTAATGCACCATTTCATAAGGCAGTTGTACTTTCAAGCAGTGTTTGGATAGATGAGCCAAATAAGATATTTCTTTAGAAAACACACTTTTATTTGAGCTCATCTTGGGTATGGTTAAATTCTAACCAACTGCTTTTTTAGAAGAGAGACAAGTTAGCCTGTAAAACATTTTTTCATCAACACTGGAAGAATCTCGGCACACAATTTATTCGAGGAGTAAGTTGCGCTCTTCTCAAGATATTGAGATTTACTTTTTGGTTAAAAAATATTTGTTTTCATTAGCTAAGCAAGCAACAAGACAGTATTTTCCCTGCTCATACTGGTTTCCAGCAGGGCCTGTCTGTTCAAAGTGAATCCATTAACAGTGTGACTAATGGCTGAGAAAGCAACTTACCTGCCTTTTGTGGATGCATTTTACGAGGCAGTGCTGAGGGACTCTCCTGTTCTCGCATTGTGCTTCAGAAACGATGAGGCCATTAGGACTTGGCAGAGAACATGATACATCCTAAGTCTAATTTGTTTAGTCCAGGGATTAAATTAACTCATCTTTGAGCTCATTTGCAAAGAGAAGATTAAGTCCCAGCCCCTTCTCTGGTGTTTTTTAGTGTCACCTTGGGTGGAATTTCCTCTAAATGTGGTGCAAAATGATCAATACACTGAGTAGTGTAAAATGGCAGGTGACATCCTCTGAAGGGGAGATGTGATAATGGATCCCACACCACGTCTGATCCCAGCAGCATGTCAGAGGCCTCTTCCTCCAATCTCTCCTGCGGTCTGCTCGGGGTGTATCATATCAGCTGATTGTTTTCAATGTGACTTTGATTGATATCAGACCCACGCTGTTGTCTAGTTCACAGACCAGAAGCTGCCTCTCAAGGGGTATCGGTTACCTGCGAGTCACCACATTACCTTGGCTACAACTATACTTGATACACGCGATGGCAGTAAAGTAGTCCATCTATATTTCAAAGATCAGCCATCCTTCACCAATCACAGCAAGTCAGGAGAGTTATATAATTGTGACAAATAAATGTTGCAAACCCTCAGGAAAGTGATCTACAGTTTGACAGCTAGAGTCCTTTTTCTTGACATTTTATTTATTTAGATCTAGAATGGATGATACTGACTCAGTGCAGGCTTTATTTGCGTCAATGATGGTGAGTATTATCTCATTTGTAGAAGACAGGATTGAGGTGAATCATACATCTGTCTGGGTAAGAATTGTTTTGAACCCTCTTAAATTTAACGTGTTGTCAATGTATTTCTTGCTGATCTTTCTTTCTTGCCGTTCTCTTGTTTTATCTGTATCTTGTGCACCATTTCAAATGAGGGTTCTCCCTTGATGTGTTTCCCGAAGACTGAAATAAAAGAAATGATGAATGTGTCAGGATTACAGTTTGTGGGTCTGACCTTTAATAAGACTGTGGTCTTATTAGAG
Organism: Symphodus melops; assembly: GCF_947650265.1. Classification (NCBI taxonomy): domain Eukaryota; kingdom Metazoa; phylum Chordata; class Actinopteri; order Labriformes; family Labridae; genus Symphodus; species Symphodus melops. Next base: position 5,791,921 of record NC_136708.1, read on the forward strand.
GTAAATTACTGTCCTGTCAAAATAGATTTTCCCATACAGTGTACCAAGTGGAATAGGAAATGGTTTTAACAGAGGCATTGAAGCGCTAGTCTTAACAATTTATGTTTTTTTATTATCAAACTTTCCTTCGATTAGTTTATTTTCTTGCTAATCTAACCTCAATTATCTGCAATAAAAACATATGTTCTTATGTAACTAAGTAACAGGGGTTAGTGTTGACAGATGTTTTATTAAAGATATTATTTTGGACTTGTATACCTTGACTTTTGCACAAGCTGCCATGTAGTCATGTCGCATGAAGACGCTGTTTAGAGTATTTAAAACTGTATGTAGATTGTGTCTTTTTTAGTCTGCATTTAAATCAAAACGTCATCTAGAAACTGAAAATTGACTGCACTTATGGGGTAATTTTCTATGTTAATGAACAAAGAATTATAATTTGCCTGTCATTTAAACCACACATGTAGACGCAAACACACACACACACTACACACATACAATGATGTTGGAGCTGCTAAGGAAAGTGCCTTGTCTCTTTCAAGGACACTTGAAATCACCTACCATGCAATTAGAGTACCACCCGTTCTGCCACCTGCACCATGCAGTATGTGCACTTACAGCACTCAATAATAGATTCATGGAATTTAAAAATACCAAATATATCATATTTCAAATTTGTACATGCAGGGACATTTAGCCTTAACGGCAGATGACACTGTGCAACGAATACAGAGAGACTTTGTGGAAATGATTGGAAACTGTCACAAAGTGAAGGTGGACAGGGAAAGAGGAACTAAATGCAGGTGCAAAACAACAGGAGGCAGGAAGGTTGATGCAAAACACAAAAAGATACTGTAACCGAGGGTGTTTATGATGCCTATACTTGGGAAATTATAACATAAAGAAGTACGGAGTCTTCGTAGAGTTGAACATACGTCTGCTCCTTTATTGCCGCACATGGCGAGAGACACAGCACAGATCCTCAACCACACTCTTCCGTTCCTTGAACCTTTCAAAATAAGAGCTGCCGATATAGGCTATACACTGCTTTACCAGGTAACTCAAATAACATAATAAAATAGCTTACGATACTTAATGACAAAAAAGGCATCAAACAGAAGTTAAAAAGCAAAATAGGTTCAAGACACACAAGAGTCACAAACTACAAAATAAAACACTGAACTGAGTCAGGACTAACTAGAAATTTGCAGGCAAAGAGTTTGTAAGAAACACAAGGATAGCAATGACAAATTAAAACTCCAAGCGGTGATGAAGGGCCCGAAGCACCCTGTGCATTTCGGCATGTGTTGCGACCGCGAGAGTGCAACCATGACACGTGGCCAAGCAGCAGGCCTGACAGTTTGATTTGTGTAAAAGTGAAAGTTTGACAGTACGCTGTGGCCACCCTCTTTTATGTAGCACAACGGGAGATGTTCAACTTGTCTAGAACCCACTGACATTGAGTTTGTAATGACCTGATGAACAAGGTCCTGGATAAGTATGTTCCAATAGGAAGCTTGATTTTTTTATATATTAAAAAAAAAATATGGCGGACTTTCTGTTGGGTTTTGATTATGGGTGCAAGAGGATTTTTTTGTAGGTCCTGACATGGTTAACATACAAAAAAATTGTCATGCATGTCGAAGAAAAAAACATCTGTAGGGAGGCCTTTTGGAAAGGTAAAAAATGATTGCGCAGAGAAATCAAAGTTTGATGGTACGCCGTTTCCACGCCCTTTAATGAAATAACGTGGTTATGACTATGGGTGTAGTCCTTCGCACTGGTCAGTGCTTTGGGCCCTAAATAGAAAACTTAATCTGAGCAAATGGAATATATTGTACTACTAAACTAATCAGTCAGAACTCATGGCAATGACTCACAATAAATCCAACAAGAAAAAAACCCATGAAAGGAAATACATGCTAAAGTGTACTGCTTTTACACTGCAGGTCACACTTTATAATTCACACACAGATAGCAGAGATTGCTATGTAAAGAGTACATCAGTATTGACACATCCTACTCACATTCATACGAAACAATACGTCTTTGACGTAACATCTGGCGTTTCCACGACAACTATAAAGGTTATGTCTGGAGTCTGTCATGGAGGCTCTGTCAAAAATAAAATAAATAAAATTACAGATTTCTCTGCTTTCTTAACGGTTGGACATATTTGAGGTAATGTAAGTACCCAACAAACAAACAAAAACAACAGAGTTGTAGTCATTTTAAATTCATTTATATATTGTAATGTAAATTTTATCATAACATTCAGCATATTTTAAGTTTAAAAATACATTCCTGAAAACAGATGCAAAAGTACAACTTCAAATGAGAGAAACAGGTAATATATTATTAGATGATATACAACCACATCCTGGCGCACACAGCAGCTGCTCATTTACATCCATGCAAAGCATACCACAACATGTCTGTTCTGACGTTTAGATGCACCTTATACAAAACTGTGATTATACAATCATATGATTCATTGGTTTTACATAACTGTCACATTGCTGCCTGCCGGTCTATTCTTGTCCTGTCAACTGGACCACATGTCCCTAAATTGCATCAGTGTTTCTGTAGACGGGCATGCACAAGTGGTAAATTAGCTGCATACCATTCAGCTATCTGGAGGCAATCACAAAATGAGTATGCTGACCATGCCGATATATTTTAACCAACCGGATTTGGGCTCTTTTCATAAAAATAGAAATAGATGTTTTTTTTCAGTGGGAGAATATAAAGGGGGGGGGGGGGGTGAAGTAAGTCAGGTGTTAGGGGGGACAGATATCTCTGCATGTATAAATGAGCAACCATGGTCAACAAAACATGCTGCGATTCCTATCAACAGAAAATGCAGGCAATTTGTGTAGAGGCAGCCTTTTTTTTGTCAGCTCTATTTGCTCGATTTCCATACCCCCGCCCCCGCTTTTCACAGCCCCCCCCCCCAATCTCCACCACCCCCACCTCGCACCGGGCAGCAGGAAATAGGCATTCAATGCTTTCTAGATGACTTCCTGAAAGAAATGAATCTCTCACAGAAAATGAGAACAATGAATAATGAAACGCTGGATGGGATGTGCCTGACCCATGCTATTCATACAACCTGTGTCGTCGCAGAGAGCCATGTATGAAATTGAAGGTTGTGATCACAGGGCTGGAAAGAGCCAGTTGTAGCACCATTAGAAAGAGGAAACAAATACTTTTTTTTTTCATGGTGCAAATATAATCATCTGATTTAGGCTAGATGCAGACCAGAGCGCTGCAGCCTTCTTGCATTTTGTAACTGTGCGATAGATTTGATTTTTTTTTTTTCATTCATAACATTCTGCATTTCTTCGCTGAACGATGGCATTTTCAATCACAGCGTTTGACAACAATTTCAGGCTGTGTAGGATTGAAAAATTGATATAAAACTTTACCCAGCCTGCGAAAGTGTACACCCCGAGTGTAACTGAGCATAATGCTCCTCAGGGAGTAATAATACAGTCAGAGTTGAACAGACCATTTCCACAGTGCGGAGCCACTTTACGGGGAGAAAAGTGTCTTAACAACCTCATAACCCCACAGAGAACGTAATCCACCAATGACAGCAAATACAGCTGTATAGGGCCAGAAGAAAGCAAAGGCCAGGAGGCGTTCTGGGTTTTGAAAGCCTTCTTCTCTTCCTCACATTACCCTCAGCAGGATACAAAAGTAAGGCAAAGAAAAAGTAGCTTGCCCCGTTTTTTTTTTTAAAAAACAGTCCGACCGCAGCCCTCAAGCTACTGCTGCAATCCTGACATGAAGGAGTCAGCTTGAGCACTTACAAATCTTTCTAATCCCTTTCAACATAGAGCAGCATTTGCCAGACCCCTGCTCCTCCAGGGTCTTAGAAAAGAAAGGGAGAGAGAGAAAGGGATGGAAAAAGAGCGAGAGAGCAAGCAAGTGTGTGTATGTGCATAGGTCTGTCAGTAAGAGTAAGTTAGGATGGGCAAAGGACTTTTGAGAGTCAGTGGTTGGAGAGCTGTGGCACAGCGGCTGCTCAGTATGAAACTCACACTGTGCTGTAGAGCTACCATTTACCCTTTGGGTGGCTTACCGCCTGTGTGTTACCAAAGGCTGTGAATTGTAAGATCAAGTAATTACTGAATACTGTCCAGGCTCCTGAGTGTGTGTTTCATGTTGCACTTTCTTATTGAAGTCAGTGCCTTCAGTGTTCATTTAGCTGTGTATAATCATATTGAACGTGGTTGCCTATCTGACACCCAGCGCCGACTGCTGTGTTTCGGGTCACAGAGTGCTGTTTACGAATCATTGATTTTGTTGTACAACAGCAAAAGACACAAGGCAAGGCTTCGCCTCATCACGGACAGTCCTTGCGAGGCACCAACAAACACGGGGGGGGGGGGCGCCATGAAGTGTCACTGCAGCCCAATTATGTTTTTGTAATAAGCCAGTGATGCCTGGCCAGTTGCAGGGCCCCCCGGAGGGATCTTCAACACTCCGTAATTGTATCGGAGTCGCCGAATCCAATCTAATCCTTGAAATGTTGGTATGGGTAATCAGAAGATTGATTGAAGGGAAGTGCTGTTCTGACAGAATACTGACATGGAGACAGCTGGCTGCCTGTCAGAGGGGGAAGCTGAGTGATATATGAGCATCCTCGCTTAAAACAAAAGCAAAAAAACCACCCACATTTGCAAGGTGATGCTGGTATCTGTGTTCACTCATTATTGAAGCATGTGAAGCATATCCTCGGACCTTTTTCTCCTCATGACTGTTGATTGTGTCTGAATATCCCCCCCCCCCTTCTCTGTAAACCTCTACAGCAAGGTGAAGAAGTAAGACCTGCCTTTGCTTCTCAACACGTATCCCTATTTCTGAAATATGTTGTGTTTTATCCAACCATTTACCAAAATTCCTACAGGGCACCCCTGGAAAAGAGACCTCGGTCTCAGTGGGTCCTCCCTGCTAAAATAAAGGACAAATAAAAAATAAATAGAAAAAATCCCTCAAACAATAAAAATGAATATCTTAACTTCACTATGCCAGAAAATAAACCATCCCAAAGTCAAATCACCATCTATTTCCTGCTGTATTTGAATGAAGCTTGTGACTGCAGTTCAGCAGAGTCGTATTGAAATGCAAGAATCCTCCCACTCACACACATTCTCATCGCTCATTTTTAGTGCAGACACAGTCATTAGGAGGAGAAAGCACAATAGAGCTACACTCCATTAAAGGTTAGAACAGTATAAAGCTGCATTTGGCCGGATGATTATAAAAGATACTGTTGTATAATTAAAGTTGGAAATGTTAAAAAGTATCTTCACCTCACAACAGTATTGTGTTATACAACCACACTGCAAACTAAAGTTAAGAAAACACTTACTGCTCATTGTAAGCTTATTGAATATAGTTCAAGAACTTTTAGACAAGAAGGGAAAAAAAGGAATGCATTAGTAATAAACATAAATCCATCACACCACTCCAATGATTTGAATGATGCAGAGGAAAAGTGGTATTGATTGATTTGAGTCTCTTTATCATGTCCATCGATTGGGATGAGTGTGCTGTGGATAACAGCCACATGTCCCCCTGCTTCAGGTAATGAAATATGAGGATCTATTGAATTGGAAAAATAAATGCTTACAAAAATATTGCTCTACAAAGTGAAGCTGACGGGCTTCTAAAATGATCATTATTTATGGGGGCACAAGCCGGTGAAGATGACATGGCTCATCTTGCTCAGCATTTTTCATGCAACACGATACACCTTTTACAAACGCTAGACTGTCTCCACATAAGATACAGGGCTAAGAGAAAAAGTGCATGCAGCAATATGCGCAAAGGAAAGCAGGATCAATAACCAATCTAGGGAGCAGAGAGGGTCAGCTTGAGCGCGGTGAGGTTATCATACACAGCGTCTCAACACGTGTAATGGAGGCCTCTTTGAAAGGTGGGCCGGCTTTGTGGGTGACAGTGTTGGATAGTACTGGAAAGGTGTTTTTATTATTATTTCTCATACAGGAGAAAGCATATTAACATACACAAACTGAACAAGCTCAATGAAATCATACTGATAAAAATATCCCGTGGATTTTAGCTCTTTAGTTTGTAAATAATATCCGTACATTTTTACATCAAACATTCATAGCCAGTTAATTCCCCATTTACACTCATGTTAAAAATGCTACCTTTTACAGCTAAAAATAAACATTCACAGTCTTGGTCTGAATCGCTAATTTTTCACACTGTTCTAGAAGTGTATTTTTTCACAACTCATCAGTTATAAATATTTAAAGGTAGTTATGCAGACATTTGCTAAGAGGCGTGGTTGGTTTGATTGAAAGATTATCGTATTGTAGCCAAGCAGCAACCGTTGGCCTTGAATAATGAAGCCAACATCTTTGGAAAATCCTGCAGTTCATTAAGTGTCCTCTTGAGACAGGCTCCAGTAACATCAGTAAGTTACATATGCCCAACTGGCACACAATAAAAGAGCCGTGTTAACAGCACAAATGTGTTTAAAGCCTGGCACAAAAAAACAAAATAGGTCTGATTAGTTATTGTCATCACTGGCACACACTGTGCAGGGTGAGATGTGTTTTCAAAGGTTCATTTTAGATTATGAAAATGATAAGTGTTATCCATAGTTAGGCTCGTTGCTGAAATGATTGACAGGTGGGTGCGTTGCTACAGTTCTTCAAGAGGCTTAAAACCCACCTCAGCTCTGGCTCGAAGCTTGTTATTAGGTTGACTAAAAGTTAGGTTGAGACAGGATAAAATGTGATTGAAAGGGGATAAACTAATTTCACATGATCTGACTACTGGTCTCTTGTGAAGCATCCACCTCAAGGCAAAATATTGCAATCCATTAAAGTTATAACACACACACAGACACACACACACACACACACACACACACACACACACACACACATATATATATATATATGATGTTTATATATAAGTATATGACTGAGCTACAAAACTACAGTTTACACCCTTGTTTTTTGTTTTTGCCCATCTTTCATCGTGACAGATAAATAAAAACTACAAAAAAAACCAAAGATCAACATGTAAACAGAGAAGCACATACCAATGTAAACCAAACAACCTTTATGTCACACTATATTGCAGGCTCGAAAATCTCAACATGAATAAGAGAAAACGATACTTGCTATTAAAAACAAATAAACTTCTAATACAATAAATATTAGCTATAATTCAATGTTTATTTTCCTCTGTAACATATAATTTGCTTCTGTTGCTACCTTTAAATTATCCACAGGCTTGCTCTTGTCAACACAAACCTGTTGTAAATATTCACCAGTGCACCAAATGTGTACTTATCCACACCTTTAAATAGTTCCCTCAACATGTTTTTGTTCCCTGTTGTGTTCAGTTATTTTAGTGCCCACCTGTTTCGGCAGATTAATGAGCTTTTTTTTTTTAGCATGTTTGTCAGATTTATTATCTCTATTAAATTAATTTATGTCATATTGGAATGGAAGTAGCTTGAGTTTTCAACTCAGAAAGAGCCCAAAAATCAATCTTCCTTTTCTTTTCTTTTTTTGCCAAAAAACAAACATTGTAAGTCTTATCCAGAAAATCTTTATTTTCCAAACAATTACATAAATTGTCATAATGGATTACTATTTGTTCCAAATTAATGTTCAAAGCACTACATTTCATGCATCGTATTGTTTTTGGAGGTCCTGTGAACAAAAGTGGTGATGTCAACACATTGACTTATTTTCTTTGTTTTGGAAGGAAGTAAATAAAGCTGCAACTTAAATTAGTTGGGGGAATTTGTTGACGTAGTTTTCATACACATTATTTAGACTTCAACCAACAGATTCTGGCTGCTAGTTTTGATTTTTTCAAAAGAGCCAGAGTTAATAACATTCCTCAGTTATGTTTGGTCTGTGTGATAATAAGCAACAGGAGTATAGAGATTCTTAAGCAAGGCCAACATGAATGTTACATCTGAAGCCAGTTCTGTTCAAGTTATTTCCACAATAACCTCCACTGACTGTCACACTGTGGGGGGAATACAATAGGAATAGATTGCAGCCTTAACAGCAATTCAGTCAGGACCACTTTGTCAAGGAGAATACTTTGACGCAATTCCGTATATTTGGCGGTATGGCTCTGAGGGATCTCCCTGCCCTTCCACGTGCTTACGTTGGAAGGCATTAGGCAGGAATAGCACACGTCCCTGCCCTTCCCGCGCATGCAAGGAACGCCATAAGGCTGGGAGATAAGCCGCAACCCCCCGAGCCAGCATCAATGCACGCATGACATTGATTAAGTCAGATATCATAAAAGGAGGAGCAGGGGAGGAGGTGGGTTGCAAATGCGCTTGCAAATGTGGCATGCAGAGGGAGCAGAGAAGTGTAGGCGGGCTAGAGCAGTTTAAATAAGGCGGCGTAAGAACTATTTAGCCAATAGGGTGCTTCAGCAGATCAGCTGGCCATCAGCTGATTAGGCTTGAGTGAGATCAGCTGACACGAATTCTAGCACAATATTAAGCGTGACTCCGTGACCTGCCGGAACTTACGTGATACTTCATTAATAACTCTGCATCATTTGATTTTACCTATCTAGTCATCCAGAGGTAAGATGTTGTCATGATCACTGGAAAGTTTGTGCACGACATCTTTTTGAAATACCACCGTGCAGTCACCGCCAACTTTCTAATATTATTGGCAACTCCAATATAATAATATCAACAAATTGCTTTAGCTAATCGTTTTCATTGCATTTACATTTCTAAAATCTTCATATCATTGTTCACATTGAGCCGGCAAAATAAGATTGCTTGGTTACATGCTACATGCTATAAAATCTTACCATAAAATAATACACAAAACATGAATGGTAATAACACATATTCATCAAATTTGACTTTCACCTCATGAGGCAGAGTTGTGTCTGGGGTCATTGCAGTATAAATAAGGTGCCTTAAGGAATGTAACACAGCAGCCCAAATAACTCACTTAGTTAATTAAAACTGGTAAAAGATCAATAAAGCTCCTGGTCCCTCTCTCCTAATTTCTCCAGTATTAATTAAAGATACTCACTTTGAAGCCTGTTTTTTCTCTCTTCTGTATCTAGTTAATTAGAAACTTTAAAGCAGTAAACGGCTCTAGAGATGAACGAACAACGGTAGATCAAATGAAGCCACAGGGTCTTAATCCAAATGAGCAGTGAGGCCTTTTGTTCTGAATTGACTAAGAATCAATATCATACGATCAGCAACTACTCAATATGTCACTGAAGTGCGGCCAGGTTGTGGCATTAGAGTTGGTGTCATTCCCCACACACTGATCCAGATTCACTGTGAGAATTTAAATGACATCTTCCGGGTCTGGGACAAAACAGCACTGCCCTGAAATTGTTCCACAGTGGCCTGAAGCACAGGAAAATGAGGCAAATGGCTTTCATTGCATCATAACCTTGACCGCTGCGGCTGCACTGCTTTGAGCTTTGGCCGTTGATGCGCTCGAGGGCCACTCTGTGCCAGTATTAACACTCCATGTCGTCCTGCCATCACAATGCTGCCAGCCCAGTGGCAAAAAATAATAAAATGAAATGTCAAATCAAAGAGAGGACAGAGAACGGTCTTTACCACAGGGCTTAAATTTGAGAGTGAAATAGAAATGCGTATTTACTGCGGCTTTTCTCTGTATTTGAGGGGAGATGCTGCAAATTGAGTCAATGAAATATGGTAGGAGCCAAATTCATACTCAGCTTTTGAGACACATTTCATCCGATGAGCAAATACATGATTTTCAGTGCTGTATAAAGACTATGTCTAAATAAAGAACTGCATTCTTTAGACATCATATCATATCATAGCTGTCTGCAAACAAACTGCATTTAAATTTAACTTTGCTGATTGCACAATGAAATATATTAAAATGCACCCTTGATGACTATAAATGCAATGGAGTATGATTATTCAGTGTTCATGTTTGTTTAGCTCAGCTTTATTCTAATTTTACTATCACTCATATTCTAATATAATAATAGGAGTGCAATAAAAATCAGTGCAATAGAATTAATTAATTAATGTTATACAGGTATATGTGCAACAGAAGGAGTGTGTGCATTAATTTTAAATGAAGTGATGTATGTGTACCTCGTGCTTTTAGGAAGCTTATGTTACATGTATACAGAGGTTTGTGTTGTGCTGTGTTCCTTGTTTGTTCTACATGTAACTTCTCTTGTGTCTAAAGCAAATTTTTCCTATACGGGAGACAATAAAGCACCTAACTAACTATTCCAAAAGTCCACACCACCACATTTCGGCAACTATACCATACTATACAGTATTGCAATAGCATTGCTAAATTCTTGGAAAATATTTCAGTATGCATTAAATCAGAGTACAGAGTACACCCTGGGCAGGCTACAAGGTCTGTTAGACCACAAACACAATGAACAAGTGTGACACCAATGCATCAGAACGTTTAAAAACAGAACTGCACAGACCTTAGTCTCAAACACTGACAACTCCTGTAAGCATAGTTTCAGAGTTTTCAGGAGGTTTTTTTCACCACCCCTCCCCCTTCTTTTTTTTGGACTGCCTAATATCAGTATTTACTGTTTCTGCATTTGTTTTTCTTCTAATTTCCACTTTAAGTTGTTATGTACAGTTGTTAACCCTGTAGCTACTTTCATTGAGCAAATAATCTAGGAAAGGCAGAATAAACTAGACCAAACAGTTAAGCGTGTTAAAATGGTTCAAAGTGGATAGAAACTGTGTTAGAAAGACTTTCTGGAATGACAGAGGCAAAAAGCTAACAGTTCTGGGTAACTTGTAAAAGACAGAGGACCTGATCAACAAAAGACCTGGGAGGTTTTTGCAGTTGTCCACAAGACACCTGCATGTAGCCCTCCAAACTAAGCTGCAGAGAAAACAGCCCACATTGAACTCTCTTTAACCATTCATTGGGTTAAAGTTGGCTAGTTTTAAAGATACCGCAGGTTACATATGGCTATGTATGTTGACGCTTCGGTGTGTAGCTCAGATTATACCCCTGTGTGTTTTTCATGAATCCATATTTCAAGGATTTCTTCTTAAAATAATTCATTGGGCTAGACCAGGTATTATTCTGCTTGTGGTTTTCTTGATACATAAGGTAATGATCTACTAGGTTTAGAAAAAGTAATTGATGATCTACAATTATAGAAAATAGAGAAAATTAGGAAATAGCAATCACAAAGTTATAAAATTTGAAACTTAATAAAAGTCAGCACAAGTTTGCAATGGCATTTAAGAGATTCAAATAGTGTATTTTAGTTCATACATCTGTTTTTAAATTTCAGTGAAGATAAAGGTAAGATAGCAAAGCAATTTAGCAAAAGAGGATTGTCGTAGGGCTGGCTTCTGAGTGTGTTTGGGTGTTATAGTCTGGCCAAGGGGGTATTTAATGTAACCTGTATTTAATGCACAGAGGTTTAAACAGAACGAGCCCAGGATATACCTAGAGTAGAAAACAGCTAGCCCCGTTTAACCCTGGGTACACTCTAAGGAGGGGGTATATTTTGTGCTGTTTTGCACACATTTTTAAGAGCTATAAGGAATTATTTTGGCGAAAAATTGGTCCTTCTCTTTTCTAGTCAGCCTCATTTCAAAACCTGCATTTGGAGTGTATAAATTGCTGTCTGCTGAGAGTAATACTCTAGTTTATTCACAAGAGATGTCCAAGCTCTCCAGTGATCTCAAAAACAATGCACCTTCTGTTAGACTTCAAATTAATAAAAACTGGGGTTATTTCTGTCCAGACTCAATCAGTGGACCAAATTGAGCTCCATCAGAACAATAAAATATTTTCTGAAAACATACCAAAAACCATATAGTCAGTATTCCATATGCGTTAAAGAAATGTCGCTCTGTCCTCTCGTCCACTCCTCTGGCTTCAACACTGGACAAAGGGAAGTGATATTGATGGACAAACATAGCTACTTTGAACTGGATTCTGTTCTTTTTTTTTTTTAGACGAAAATACTTTCAAATGGACATCTGTACATTTAGTAAAATAAACGTTTGTATTGCAAACTGTACACTAAGATGTGAGAAATTGAGAATCCTATATTGTGAGACACTCAGCCCTCAGAGATATGATTCATGTGAGTGCCCCTCACACTCTGTGCTCATACAGCGATATTACCAACAGTCCATGGATCAAGCAGTTGTGGCAGCCTCCTGAGAGTCCAGATGCTGCAGAGAAGACCTCTGTTGACCTCACAGCAGACCTGGGATCAGCATATACTGCAGGCCCACAATGATCATCCTAGGGCCCTTTTAGATGAGGTGTGCATAATGGGGAGGTTTCTCTCACTGAAGGATGAATCAATGTGGCATGAAGAAGAGAATTTCCAGCCCATTTCCCACCCTGATTACCCCACCACATACAGCTTCTTAATAGCTTGTTGTGTGTCATAAATCTCTTTTTACCACCATAGAATCGCAGATGTATTACAGTGTAGGCCTTACATATTAAAACCAAAGGTGTCAATGGTTTTTGGTGCTGGTGGCATGTTCGGAAAAGTACTTAAAGGATTCAGGTTACATTTTTCATCTGTCAGGTTTGTCATGTAATTGCGAGCCAGCACACAGAGGCTTCCTGTCTTGACACAGCTCTCTGGTTTATACTAAAACTGTCCATGTAGGAGATGGAGAGAGGAATGCTGCTTCTTCCTCCTCACAGGTGGGACGGGAGAGGACGTTTGGGCCCCGAGGCAATATAAACAGAACACACTGTGGGCGTACAGGGGTTTCAGGGGTCACAGTGATCAGGTACAAGATGGTTTCTGAAATGGAAAATATTGTTTTAAATGGAATTTGGATGAGATAGAGGAATAAAGACTTGATTTAGCAGTCAAAGTATTCAAAAGGTTTTGCTTAAAAATTATAGATACAAGGCCTACATTTATTGAAATCTTGAATATATAAATTAGTTGTATTAAAGCAATAATAATCAGTAGAATATGCATATTTACTTTTTTGTAGAAGTTTTGGTCTATTGGAGTTATTACAGCAATTTCTGAACTCACTATTGACATGTTAAGACCAACTGATATCAATATGGTGTTCTTAATCGTTTCCTAAATGTTGTCTTCTCTTGCTAATTTTTTTTGTATCCAGAGGCTCCTGAACATTTTTTTAGCTCTTCAGTTAGTTCACTAGCTGGCACTTGCATTGTTTGATTGGCAGGTACAGCAGTATACAACAGGTAAATAGTAAAGTTGTTAGTCCACTAAACAACTAAAAACTGCTTTTATACTATAGAACAAATTCACTCATTCACTTCACATTCAAACTGATGGCACAGGCTGATATATAAAATGCCCATCTGTTTTTATTAATCCCATTTATACAGAATCCACAAGCTGTGGGCGTAGCAGTGGGAGCAATTGGGGGTGAGGTGTCTTGCCCAAGAACATTTCAACATGTAACTAGAGCTGGGGATCAAACTCCAATCACCTTCCATTTGATAGACAACCAACCGTGGCCCTTTATATACACTAGACCAGGGTTTCTTAACCTTTTTGACCTTGGGGCCCAACATTTTCAGGGCAAGGTAGTCTGGGGCCCAATCGAGTGAATGGTTCTGATTAAAAAAAAAATTCATTTTTATTTAATAGCTATTTGTGTCACTATGTTGTAATAATGATTATTATTATTTCCAATCATCATATAAAACCATGTTTTAGTGCATGTTTGTCAAATAAGTAACACAATATAAACTTAGCAACAAAAGCAATAAAATTAGGTGCTCAATGAAGTTAGGTAGATTTGGTGAAATTAAAAAGAGCATTCTGTTTTGTGTAGCACTGCCCCCATTGCCGTCATTATTTTTTCGTTTTAAGAACCTCTCCATTACGTTTCCATTCAGATTCAGGCCCCGTTTACACGGAGACGCTGTGACAGTAAGACGAAACATTTGGACATGCGCATGGTTAAGAAACCCTGCACTAGACCATTATCACTTTATGACATTACTTTGTTATCATAACTGTAACTAAACAGCTAATACCCCCTCTACCACCTGTTTGTCCTGAAGTAAACTGCAAAAAAAAAAATTTAACTGTAAACTATCTACATTGTCATTGTCTTTTATTGTAACAGCTGCATACAAAGTTAAAAAAAAAGAAAAAAGTTTGGTCATTTAAAAAAAATATATTAATAAAGAATGTACGTCAGGGGGGCGCCGATAGCTCAGCGGCAGCGACAGCGCGCGTACCATGTTGCGAGGCTTTGCTCCTCGCGCGGGCGGCCCGGGTTCGCGTCCGGCCTGTGGCCACTTTCCCGCATGTCTCTCCCCACTCTCTCCCCCTTTCCGACTCTATCCACTGTCCTATCAATAAAGGCAAAAAGGCCAAAAATAAACCTTTAAATAAAAAAAAAGAATATACGTCAGATAATTTGCTCAACATACTGTGTTTTGCATGCAGGAAGTAGAAGAAACATGAATACTTAGTGTCCCATATAGAACTTGGTGTAGTGATGCATTTTAGCTATCTTGACAAACATGAATTATCAACAACAAACAGAAAATGTGATTTTTCTGCATTTTAAATAGACAAAAAAAACCGAAGAAAACAATTGAAACTTTTATTTGTATGACAAAAAATGGTAGCTTGTGTCATGTAAATAGATTTGGAAAAATAGCATACACTTATTAGATTTTTACGATTGAGAATTTTTTTCAATCATAGTCCTTGATGAACAGTACAACAAGGATGCTGAGATGGTTGGCTAATAAGCGGGTCCTCCACTCAGTGGTAATGACAAGGTCGATCCCTGACTCCCCGGGTCTGCTTGTGTCCTTGAGCAAGATGCTGAACCTCAAACTGCTCCTGAAGGTTTTGGTGTGTTGGTATGTTTGGATGTAAAATAAACAAGAGCCTGGTGTGCAGAAACCTTGCAGTGCAGCCCATGACATCAGTGTGGATCTCTCCAAATTTAAAGGCTGCATACTTTGAAGGGCACATTTAAAAACCAACTGCATCTGTGAGGCAAGTTGAAGGCTCTCTCATTGTTAAGGCTCCTTTAAAGGAGCAATATGTGAAACCGACACGTAGTGTTTAAAATGGGTGCTGCAATTTATAACCATATAGAGTGATGTCTTCTTCCGTCCCCTTCTCCCTAGAGACAATGCACATTTGGGTTGCTCTATCTCAGACATGGAAGCTTCAGAAATTCTGCATCAGTTTTTGCATTCTAACCTCTCTCCATTTTCAAAAGCATCTCCAATATTTATCCTAGCCTTTTTGCTTCCACCGCTAACCAGTCTGCCGTTTGATGGAAAACCGAGGAGTTTCCAAAACAACCTTGTTGGGATGCCTTAGAACTGCCTAAAATCTGTGTTGTTTGAGTTTTCAAAGTGAAAGCCCCAACAAGTTTGCTGTATGTACATTTGGGGCTTCAAGTTTAAATATCACTCTTGTATAATTATTATGCTGCCCTGGTGGAAACATGGCTGGTTTCTGTGATATCAGTTATCATGCCAATAAACCATCTCAGATTCAGTCGAAGAGAAGCCGGGTAAAGTAAAGCTAAAGAGATAGTTATACATATATATTGATTCAAACACTTTGTAGACATAAAGTAAATGCCAGGCCTTGAAAATCTGCATCAGCTATCTGAGGAGTAGTGAGAGTGTGATGCAGTAAGCTTAACCAATGTTTTCATTGAACCTCGGCCTCTAAGCACCGCCTAACAAATCCTCTCAGAGTGATGATTTAACAGAAGAGGCCCAGGGAGAAATGTTTATTCATCAGAGAAGATACGAAACAGACTGGGTTTGTACCTTACATCTGAATAGAGTCGATACAACACATGGCATGTCCCAGTGTAGCTGAGGTGTGTCAATGGATATCAGTATTCACACTTATCTCCAGTGTGAACGCACAACTTACTGTAAGTTGTTTTATAGTCAACCAATTACTGATGTGAGCAAGCCCTCCTGTTGCTTTAATGTCATCTTGCAAGACAGAAGTGCAAAGTCTGAACAAGAATACTGCAAACAGAACTTCGGCTACATTAATAAGCGTTGGGATTTTTCTTTGCTGTCAGAGCTACATATGCAAATGTGACAGCAATGTACCGACTGGTCATGAGGAGCAGTGGGAGAGCTCTACGCATTATTCATCCCTGCAGAATGAACCACACTGACAGAACCACTAATTAATGGTTAAAAAAAGATTCAAGAGTGATTTCCATCCAGCTCTCCTCCACCTAATCAGTTTATAATAGCATTTTCGTCCTCTGGGATGATAATGTCTCCTCTCAGATGTCTGCTTGCTCCATCATTAAGCTCTTTGCAGGAGTTTAAGTGGATTCATCTGTAGGTGTTTTTCGGGGAATCTAACATTTACTCTGGGATAAATATGACAATAAATGAAGAAAGTGTGATATGAAAAAGCTATGAATAACCAACAGGCTAACTTATGATTGACACCTATTAGGATAAAGACTTCATATCTAAACATTGCTTCATTCAGGAATTGATTTAAATGTTTCATTTTTTTGGAGGTATCAATTAATAATTAAAGCCCAGGTATTTTTGGTCTCTTCAATTACTTATGATTTAAACCCAAATAAGGCCAATGTTAAGTGCCAATAAGGAGCTAGAATGCACTAAAGGAAGTTTGAGAAAGAATTAGGATAGGATTCAGGGAGTAGGATAACAGTAAATGGTAAATGGACTTAAGCTTGTGTAGCTTTAGGACTTTTTGTAGTCCTCTGGCTACTCACAGGACTTTCTGACCGCAGGTCATACCTACATACTCACACACTGATGGTAGAGGCTGCTATGCAAAGTGTCTATCAGAAGAACTAGTCCCATTCATACACATTTATATGTTGTAGATGAAGCAGCTGGAGTACGTTGGGGTTAAGTGTCTTGTCCAAGCATACATCTGACATGTGGCTGCAGTATCTGGGGATCCAACCCCCAAGTGAGTCAATAGACAACCGACCCTACCAACTGAGTCACAGGCACAATACAGAAGACTGATTGATTGTGATGCCACACAATCAATATCATGATCTTGGCTATACAGTATCTAAGGAAAACTAAAGAGCTGTTCAATTTACCAATCTTTATGTGGAAACTCTTACACTGCTCTTTTAAAGTTCATCACGATAATTTAGCACGTTTTGGCTTCAAAATAGCGGGTTAAGTTTAAATTCAATTAGGAACTGCAAAATAAATAATACTGCCAAGGAATCTCCATTAGGTCCTATATCTAAAAAAACGTAATTTTGCAGCAGGAATTAACATGCTTACACTGGATCAAAAAAAAAAAATCTTATATTTTGCCAACATCTTTACACTATGAACTGTCTTTGGGGTGATTTTTTTTTTCATAGTTTATCAATTTTGTTTGTATAAAGCCCAGAGTAATGCATACATTTGCATTGAATGGTCACATGATAGCTGGTGGCATAGCTGTAAGTGCATGTGTTCCATGTAATGTACTGAGGCATGTGCATCCGAGTATGCAGCCCAGTTTGGAATCTGCCCTGTGGCTACAGTCCTACTTGTCATTTCCCAATCTCTCTGTCCCTGTTTTCTGACTTTATCCACTGTCGTGTCTCTAAATAAGAGCATATAGCCAAAAAATAAGCCTTTACCAAATAAATGTGTGCACAGGTAAGTTGACAGGTTGTCACATTGTAGCTGTTTTCTAAGAGGTTTAAGGCCTCAGCTTAACCTCTTGGCCCCAGTTCTTGATTCATCAAAGTTAGGTTGAGTTGTCTTTCCCCATATGCAGACCACCTACGTTTGGCTTCAAAACACCTCTCCAGAAAAGTCACAGAGAGTATGTCCATGCTTCATGCAGTCAAAACCACATAAAAACTCCTTCATCTGTTACTTTTCCATCTTTAATAAAGGTTATTTTTATTCTCTTAAACTTTACATTGGATTAACCTTCCCATAAATGAAGACACTGCACTTTGCTTTCAGATTTTTTAAGGCAATGCAAAGGCAGAGAGTAGTAAAAAGATCAAATCAGCTGTCATGGATTTGAGTCATAATATTTAATGATGTAATTTAAACAAAGATATTGTGTGAAATAGAAGTTACAGCAGTAAGGCTTTTTCGGTCATTATGTTAAATCAAAGCCAAAGACAGATATGTAGTTCAGTACCTCTGTGATTCACAGGAAATACGCTCTTTGTTAAAGCTTTATTAAAGTCAGAGTTTATGTCAAGGACATAGTAACACTAAGAACCTGATAATCCATTGGTGAATGATGGGCAGCTGAGCTGTAAACCTTTTCTGTTGTTTACATAGACGTTGTTTGTGCTTATATGAAAGGAAAGCGAAAACCAGTAACAGACTGAACATATAGATGTTGCATTGATTTGAAAACACTTGTTCAACCCAAGAGTTCAGGCTGCTGTTGGTGTTACATGTATGAGTCCATGTTGGCTTCCTGTTTAACCCAAACAGATTTTTTTTATAAACCTAACTTAGTAACAACGGTACCCAGCTATGACTGTTTATCATTGGTTGGTGGTAACGTGTGGACCATAATTTGGGTTGGAATATGACGACAGTGTTGTCATTAGGTGTCACTGAGGACCCAGAGAGCAGTCTCCTGGGTGAATGTCCTGGAGAAGACTCTGGGGCTTTTCTGGCCAATCCAGCACAGTAGGCCAGGATAAGCAAGAACATGGGAGAAAAAAAACAAAACATGTGTGCTTTAGGCTATGCCAGTAGTGGCCATGTTAACATGGACACAAATGATCACAATAAAAGCTTTTTATAAACATGTTCATCAGAAGATTATGATGTGATTGGAAATACATTTATTCCAAATGAGAGGGGTGGTTTGTGCTGATTGTTTTCTGGATCAATATCCATGTACATACATACAGTAGTGTTCCGATCATTTCTATCAATTTGGTGTAAAACTATTCTTACTGCACACGTCTCCCTATCTCTTCAACAGCACAGGAAGGGCTGTCAGGGAGAACAGCAGAAAATATGTATCAATTGCAGCGTGTACACTGTCAGTCCATACAGAAAAAAGGAGAAAAAAAATACAGACCTCCAATGTCACAGATGGGAGAAAGGAGGAGAGAAAAACATTGGTGGTGCAAGACAATGGGGAGGAACAGAGGAGTAATATGTGGAGGCATGCAGCAGCGGTGTCTGTTTACACACAGGCGACAGTGATTCTGGTGTGCATACCCGAAAAGAAAATGATAACAAAGACACAGCGGGGGCTCTGTTTGGCTTGAACTATAGATCTCACGCCAGTGAAACACTTTTACACATGCTTATTGACAGAAAGACCTGACTCGTGTACTTCATTGATACGTTAGCTTCTGCCACTGTCCAATTTTCCACAAGTGAGATACGTTATTCATTGATGTTAAAAGGACGGGACAGCTTCTTCTTCTGCTGTCTGTGACAGATTAGACCGTTGCGACAGCTCTGCCCGTCTTTTTCGGAATGGTAAATTATTATTATTATTCAGAGTCCATGCAAACAAAATGTAGATTGTAATCTCCAGTCAGTATCATTTTCATTGGGAAAAAGAAATATTGCACACGTTAACATGATGCATTCACTGCCCAAAAGTCATTTTATGGAGAATTACAACACTTCTAGCTTATGAACCCTTCCTTTTTCATCACTATGAATTTGTGTAACTAACTAAAACAAAACTATTAAAAAAAACCCAAACTAACAAATTTAATATTTTCATACATTTACTTTTTTTTTGCATGACCTTAAAGTAAAAGTGAAGTTTGTGTATTTATAACTGACAATGTGATCGATGGTGAATCTTGTTTTATTTTAACTAGGATTTAAAACAAATCTTTGTTATTTGTTTGAATCTGTTTTGCTCACAGATGAATTTCCATACAAAAATGAAAAAAGAGTTGTGAATGCCCATTGCGTCATGTTGGAAATTATTCTCACCCCTTTAGCCTAAAGAGCGACAACAAACCCACTTGTAATGGTAAATGGACTTGAGCTGATGTAACGTTTTCTAGTCTTCTGATTACTCAATGTGCTTTTACACCACAGGTCACACCTCAAGTGGACACTCCAGGAATTGCAGTTTTGGCACTTCTAAATTGGCATGATGTTTCAGCACTGGGCATTGCAGCTCGGTTATAAAAGACTGATTTCTTCCATTCACCCTCTTTTAAATCACTTAATGTAAAGGAAATCATCTTTAACATTATTACATCCATGAAAGCAGGGAGCAAAAAAAAAAAAAAAACCTTAAACATTTTGTAAACAAATGTGAGCTGAAGATAAACATACCTGTCCTTGAATTCACGTTTCGTCATTTTCCTTTTCCCAAGTTGATTCAGTTCATCAGAACAAAGCTTGACAGATTGGAGAAACACAAACAATTGTGATCAAATGAGCTTTTGGAAAACTGCGCCACAGCATCCCAAGAAAATGTATCAGTGAAGCAATGCATCAGCAATTCCAGAAGTTGATCCTTCCAACTTGAAATTGTTTTTATCACACAAAGAGGAAACTAATCTTCGTAGAAAGTGTGATAAATAAATAAATACATTCTGAACCTACTCTTGTTTGTGATTTAGGAGGAAAAACACATTTTCAGTTTGTAGTCCTCTCTTAAAGGAGGAAATAACTATCATACAGCTGTTGAATGATATATAATGTTGTTGTCCGTGTTTCCTGTTTTATTCTGTCCAAGTGTGAACTTCACACTCCTTCCTCGCTTCCTGAAGAAAAAGGCAATGAGGAGCAAATAGGATTTTTTTTTTTTTCAAAGTTTAAAGACTTTGCCCATAGGTCAGGAGAAGTGCAACCCATAATTGGCAAATAAATGGGAAAAATGTAAATGACAGAGGATTCAGCGTTAGCAGGGTGTATTTTGAGGGCATAGTTTATATTCTATTTAATAGGACTTTGGTGCACCAGGACTTATATAAATGTCACAATGAGATATTTGTTATTGACATACTTTCAAAGGGGTGTGTATAGAGTAGGTGTAATTACAGAGTGTGAATGCAGACCATTTGCTTGATAATTTCAGTGTTTAAGATGATATATCCTCTCTCATGAGAACGATGGATTATGAAAGCAACGGGGTGACGCTGAGTTCACTCATACCTTTGCTATGGAAATGAAGTCACCCGAACACTCTTTGTTTCCCCAGCCTTGTTTTTTAGTTTTTTTTTATAAAGGTGACTGAGGAGTAACTTGTTTATCACAATAGCGATTCAATCAAGTGTTTGTCATAGGCCGCTGCACTGACACTGCTTATTTGAATAAACTAAAATGAATCACCCCCCCACCCCCTTGTTGTGTAAATGTAATAATCATGCACTGTAAGTGAAAGGCTCAGCTGACGCCATGGAAACCGCTGAATGTTGTGAATGACACAAAATAAATCCTGGTCTGGCTAAAACGTCTGTTTCAGCTTTATGTTTTTTATTGATTGTTGGTTTGGACGAATCCATGTGGTTTATAAAGACAAATGTTTCCCACTAACTGTCTGAATGTCCTTAACAATAACACATTTGTCTTTTTGAGAGCTGAGCAGGATTATGGAGAATGTGGTCACTTCTCTGTATCGATCCAGAACATACATTTACTGGGAAAACTAATAGTCAATACGGCAAGAAACATGGGAAGACATGATGTCTGTGCATGGTTAGAACATACGGCAGGAGGTATCATTACTGTCTATTTAATACTACTTTTTCATATCACAGTGTGTGACAGGTACATGCAGAATACGTTAAACAGTTATTAAAAGACTCATATTTGTCATCAATTCTCCTGTGAAGCATAAGCCTATGGGACTGTAAAAATATAAAAATCATTCAAATTGCAGCAGATGGCTGTTCAACATGAACATGCTCGAGGTTTCTCTTTGTTGACAGGAAGACTTTTCTTGCCACAGTGATTTAGATGTTATCAAGTGCTGTGCTAATAGAGGGTTATTAAGGGTCAAATACTGCCCTATATGTAAAGTTGCTTTGAGAAAACATACATTATGAGCTTGCACTATGCAAATAAAGATTGATTAATTGAATAAAAATTGTCTACAATTGTTCAAAAGTTGAGGTATGCAGAGCTTTCAGGTTAATTCTTCACCCCTTCAAGGTCTACTCACTAATTTAGTTGTATCAGCAATAATTAACATGCATATTCAAAATAAATACTCTACAAATGAAGAGTCTTATATTGAATTCCGCATAAAATAAAAGAACGTGTGGACTGGATTTATTGCTGTGGTCATATCGTAGTGCAGGATTTCAAACATCATTCAGGCATCAGCACCATTTATCTTCACGTTTTCCTTTTAGCAGCAGAGACAGGAGGAGCAGCTGAGGGCTTCAGTCAGAGTTCACCCAGACTGCAGGAAAGCTCCGCCTGATCAGACTGCCATCACAGTGGAGTCCTCCTCTGGCCCTGCATGCTGAGCAGCCACCAGGCGACCTCTGACCCCCTGGCTAGTCACGGGGTTTTGATCCCACCGTCAGCCAGCGGCAGCACAGCTGTAGCAGCAGAGGGAGGCGTCCTCGGGCCCCAATTAGGATCCCGAATCGCAGCCGGCCCACTGCGGCAGCGCTCCTCCAGGGAGCCGGGGCCTGACACTGATGTGGCTGTACAGCAGCTGAAGGGGAGGGCAGCGAGAGGTGCTACCTTTGAGGCAATGCCAATAAGTGGTTTAAAAATGTATGGCACCCTTGTCAAACTTTCTTCATTTCACGCTGCCATAGCAACCAACTGTGGCTTATGGCGTGGCTGGCGGTAAGAAAAAGGAGGGTCACATTTGTTCTCCTTGTCTTTCTCTTAGTCGTGCATGCACACACTATTTATAATTCAGTGACTTCTGGTGTGGCTGTTACAGTGAGATGATGCCACAAAATGACAATGATTCAAAGACCAGTTTTGGTTGAGGTTGTGATTTGAACGTGCAGAAAAGAAGAAAAAAAAACAATACAGCTATCGCCTGCTGCTGTGGAGCTGCCGAACTCCAGCTGCAATATTAATATCAGCTTTATACAGCTAAATGTTAATCTTGGAACTGCATGACAGCTACTGTAATTATCAAAATAGTAATGTTTATATTGGAACAATTATTTCATAAAGGTTGGCTGTGGCTTAGTTAGTCGAGTTAGTCGTCTCCCAACCAGATGGTTCCCCAACCAATCCCCCCAGCTCCTGCAGCAAGATGTCCAATGTGTCCTTGGGGAAGACATTTACCTCAAACTGATCCTTCAGAGGCGTGGATTGGTTACTTCTAATGGTCACTTTTGAGAGCAACCCGTGCCATCAGTTTATGAATGTATGTGAATGTGTAGGTGTGACATGTGGTGTAAAAGCACTTTGAGTAGTCAGAAGACTAGAAAAGTGCTATACAAGCTCAAGTCCATTTACCATTTACTCTATTGTCACTGCTAATACCACACATACTGTAGATTTAGCATTATCACTGACATTGATGCTATTAATTTGTTTAACTTATTATTGTTTTTATTATAGTTTTTTGTTCTCTATCCATCTCTTTCTTTCTACATTTCCCTCCATCCCACTTCCAAAGCCCAACACTTTCTTGATGTTCAACATGAGTCGAATTCTGTTGAACTTAAATGATGCTTTTCCTTGCTGCTGTTACTTAACACTGTGCTTGTGGTGGTGTGATGTCGGGTTGTTGTAAATAATACAATAGAAGAGTAAAGTCTAGACCTGCTTTTAATGCAAAATGTCTTGAGCTAAAATTTCATTTAAATTGGTGCTGTACAAAAAGAAAAATGTACGCTTGTATTGTTGAAAGTAAAAAAAGAGAAAAATGCGTCCATGAGGTGCAGCTTACGGTTGTGAGTGAACTTAAATTGACCTTTAAAGCCAGCAGCTTTATAGCTTTTCACTTTGGCTCAATGGTTTCTGCCTATTATCAGTAAAGGACAACTTTTATTCCTAATGTGTTAAACAGAGATTTAGAGTCGGCCAATAGATGAGTCTGAAACAGCAGCTTGTGCCTCTAAATGAACGGCAAACACGCTAAGCTGACCGGTTCACAACACTTTCTCAATATGGTTCTTTAGTTACGTTCACACAAGCAGCTCAACCAGACAATGATCAGAACTGTTTTCACACATGCGTTCCTGAAAATGTCTCGAAGTTTCAGGTGAAGTATGAAGTTTTCCTTGTCAGTCAAAGGAGGAGGGAAATACTACGGGACTAGCAGGAAAGGATCTGGGTGTGAAATTCAGGTGTTTGTTTTCACACATTCAGTGAAAAAAAAAAAAAAAAAAAAAAAGAATAAGGACATCGTCAGGAATTTTCTGTATAGCTGTTTTCGCACAATGCACTCCGGATAATGTCGAGATAGTTATGGAAGGAAGGCTCTGAAGAATTTCCCAAACTAGCCATTCACATACGCTCCTCACAGCTGGAGACTATAACTGTCGGGCAGGGGATTTCCTGAGGTAAGACGTAAAACGTAAAAAAACAACGAGTCTGCTACACAACGCGATGGTAAGAACATTTCCCTTTTCTATCAATGCCATGTGTAGTCAAATGGTCTAAAGCCTGTATTTTTTCACAATTCTATGACTATTTTAATGACTTTTATGGCTTTTTGGATTCAGAGCCACGGGTTTCACTTCTCAAACATTTTTACACACTTCACAAATCCCAACTTAATCCTCGCTTCCATCCTGACTTGCTACAACTTTTCAATTCTATCAACCATCACTAATAAGGCTATACATTTCTATATCAAGCCAACCTGTCAACACTGAGCATACCTCGATATGGTCACATAATGAAAAGGAAAATTCTTTGCTGACAGCACTTTCCCAACTTATGTTAATAAGCATTTCCCATGTTGAACAGTGGCCAGCAGCGTGGCAGTGCGAGGGCGTGAGAATCTGTGCTGTCAATTATCCAACATGAGAGTAGCCTGGTAGGGACAGCTTGTAGCCTTGCTGCTCATCGACCAAATATAGTCCCTCTAATGCATGCTGCCTTTCCATCATCCTCTTAAAAGCGCCTGTTTAATGCACACCAAATCTTTTAAATGAAGTCTGAGCTCTGCATCATGAGAATCACTTGATTCAGAGCCATATTTGGTTTGCTTGAAACAGGCAAAATATTAGTTTTTCCCCACACTGAAAAAGAAAATGTGTCCATGAGAGGTTTTTGATCAATACCAAATGACTTGATAATTGTTTTGCCTGGAGCTGAGGTTCCTGACCCCCCCCCCCCCCCCCCCCACACACACACACACACACACACACACACACACACACACACACACACTGCTCCACAAACAAACACAAACCTTAATGCCACATATTGGCATTTTTTTTAAAACACTTTTCTATGCAGGACAACACTGAAAGCAGCAAAACAAAATCAATTATCAACTCCACGGTATAAAGAAAAATAGACACACTGAAGATACATTGTTTATTTAAGATTCATCACGGCTACGTAATTCCCCTTTACCAGACGTTTCTATCCGAGCTCTGCTCTAATTACCCAGCATGCTGCTCTGCACTGTCACATGTAAAGGGAGTGGGGGAGGTTTGTGCCAAACACCTGGTGATGTTGTTGGTTGTTTCATCTGCTCAACACAGATGACGCTATGTCCTTTAATTAAATCCTCAATCATTTATTCAACCTTGCAGTTCCTTTTCTGCATGCCACAAGTGAGGAAATTAAAAGTGATCAGCCTAATCCACACATTATGTGCATGTGAGGACACGTTTATGAAGGATAAAGTGTATGGTCATGGTGGCCCTATCAATTTCTTGCAGAGAGACTGAAGCTATTCAGCCTGCATGGCAACCTCTAAAGGGACTCTCAAGGGGTTCAACTACTGCCAATCACTGCAGTGCATTGTTCATAAGTAATCTTGCACTTTTTGTCATATTTAATTACATTTGAGAGAAGCAATTGTTTCTCTGGCCGTCAAATAATTACATTTTTCAGAAAATCCAAGCTTCATGTCTGAAGCAGTTCATTTGATCCTCCTCAGCTGCACACAACATGGGAGAAAAGATTGATGAATGGAAGCTGCAAACCACGTGCTAACACACGCCGCCTGTTGGTAGTGGTGAAGGTCAAGGCCTTTACAGTTTGTCCTTGTTGGGATCAACGACAGTTACAGCTAAAAGACAAAATAATCCCAAAGTTAACTGTTTTTTTTTTTTTTTAAATCTTTACTACTTCGTCAACCAAAAGGAAATGGTAACAGAGCAATCAGACCTAACATTAGCTACGGCTAGCCTTAGCTTGACGGGCCAAAATGAAGAGCAGCTCCCCTCATCGTTGTCGTTGTCAGTGAATGACACTGGGGCAACCCTCGAGAAAAATGAACTAAATGGCGATGATACTGTTTGTATGACAGACACTGCTCAGTTACTTTTACTGCATGTTTTTTATTTGAGATTTGAGTTTTTACCCGATCCAACACGGAGCAAAGAGGATGTGGGTACAAATTTGTTTGTTTTTAAACAGGGCACATGTGTGTTAATGCTCATTCATGAAGTGTACTGTGCCCAAGCACACGCCAAAGCCAAGGAAGTTCGCCGTGCCTGAGCACGGAATGGAGCGGTCACACTGGCTAAACTAACGACACTTTAGGGCTGAGGTGTGCTTGGGCACAGTACGGAAGGCCATGTGTTACCGGGCCCTTAGTTAATGGACTTTTAACTGCAGACTATGCTTCTTACACTGCAGGTCCCACCTACACATTCACACACTGATGGTAGAGGCTGCTATGTAAAGAGGTCATCAGATCATCAGAAGATGCTGATCCCATGCATACTCCGCTGACGAAGCAGCGTGAACAATTTGGGGTTCAGTGTCTTCCTCAAGAACACATCAAACATGTGGCTGCAGGAGCTGGGGATTGAACCGTTCTACCAACTGATTCACAGCCGCTTTGGCAAGCTAGTAAGCATGTTAATGGTGCATACTATGACCTAAATTTGAAGTACAACAAAAAACAGTTTTGTTTGTTGATTTGACTTGATAATGACTGAAAAGAGAAACGGACTGAACTATTCACAGTAAACGTTAAGTATTGTGACAAAAGTCAGATATTTGCAGAAGTAGCAAAGGAAGTAAGGTGATTCCCTTGATTCTCATGTTCTGTATTGTTCTCAAATTACAACACCAGCCGGTTTTAAAATGTCAAATCATTGATGTTGTGACGCTGGTTTTAAAATGTGTGATGTCACACCTTGTTTTTTTTATGCTAGGAATGGAAAAGGAGTGAAAACAAGGCTAAACCTGTGGGATAATGTAACATTATTAATTAACATTCCTCTCAGCGCATAGATATAATGTGTATAAAAATGGGGAGAAAGAAAAGAAAACTGAAGTGTAGGGATGGAGCTGTACTTTTGTGAGACAGTAAAAGCAAAGTGTTCCCTTGAGTATCATTAGGGGGAGTCATTTGAAGAAGCCAGTTTTGTTCCCTGCTTGGATAAAGACAAAAAAAAAATGCAAATTTTACCAGCTCTTGTACGAACGTGACACTGCTGGAACTCCAGGGGAGGATTTCTTGTCTAAGGTACCCCTGAGATGTGATATTTTTCCCCAAGTGATTTATTAAATGGGGCCGGCAGTAGAACAGTGGAGGGCTGTGATTGGGAGGGAGGTCCGCTATCATTTTCCCTGGGGACGTGTGTGCACACAGCAATGTGACAAATTAACATCAAAAAGTGCCTCTTGTTTCTGGAAGTGAGGAAGGAAACTTCTTAGAGCTGATTTATATCATATCCCTACTCCTACACACACACACACACACACACACACACACACACACACACACACACACACAGCAGCCAACCTGACCGCTTCCACAGCCCTCACATTAAATAGAGCCATTTCATTAAAGCTAAAACCAAACTACCTCATTGAATGTGCCCCAAATATGACCCGCCATAACATGTGATAATGTCTCAGGATGAGCAGCCACATGAGAGATTTCTCTGTCTGAATAAATTTTATGACTGTGGAGGTGAGAGAAAGCTGTGACCGTATGATGATTCTGAATCCCCACACTCTCATTTTAATTGACAGGTAGTGTAATAAAAACATTCAGAAAGATAGTTAAGGTTCAATTAAAATATTCTCAATATAATGCAATCAGTACCCGAAGAAAAACATGTTTCCTGGAAGAGAATGTAATTCAGGTTCCCCTGCTAATCGACATAGGTTTGACCTACAGTAACAAAAAGAGTCACACCAAAAATAATAATGTAAGAAAAATCTAAAGACCAGACTGACCCAGAGGAAAAACGTGTTTGAAAATCTGACCTGCCCTATGGTGAGATTTGAACAAAGGCACACAGGCGGACAATCCCAGAGGTCAGGAGGTCCATCTCTGTAACTTTATTCTGAGGGCAGAGAGAAAAGAGCAGTGACAGTTTCATCATCTCATCCAACACTGATCTAACGCTTAAGCTGAGTCGTGTTCACCTGGCTGCCCAGGGGATTGCCCCAGAACCTCGGACAAAATCGAACCACCAGAATGACTACAGACTGAAGAAAAAAACATATTCTGGAGTTCCACTGGCATCACTGTCTAATATAATAGGTTCATTAAAACTAATGGTTTTAATAATGTGTCATGAAAAATTTACTGACACTTCATATTTATTTATAAGTCATTTATACATGTAATTTTAATAAAGCAGTAAAAGCTTGTGCAGGGCAACTCTGTAGAAACACACCATTAAAACCATAACAAGTCACACATGAACATGCACTAGCTTACACAAGAGTCCATGAGAGAGAGAGAGGAGAGAGAGGAGAGAGGAGGGCATGGTGCTTCAGCATCCTTACTGACTGAATCAAACTATCTGTCCTTGCAGTTCGTGAGTGATTTACTAATCAGCTTTGGATGTGAAAGACTGATCGGACAGACAGGAGGGTGGATCCTCAGCACTGAACAAATACTGAGTATCTATTTCAAATTTATTTTTAAAAATTACATTAATGGAAAGCCTTTAAATGTTAATACAGAATTTTTATTTAACCAGTGGTCTAAATTGGTAATATTGCAATACATTGTCCCCATGTAGTCACTATAGCACTGCAGGCCTTTTTTAAGGAGATGTTTTGTCACTTTAGGATAGACAAAAAAGTCTCTGTCTGTATTATAATAACAAGATTAATAACTAATGTCACACCTTAACAATGGACTCAGTAGCTATGTGACTTTCATGTGTCCACAAAACCCAATGAGCCATCATCACTGTCTAACCTTCCTCCTTTTCCCACAAAACACACTGGTATTTAACAGCTTCAGTTAATATAGCATAGTGCCTTTCAAGGTAGACAATGACTCTTTACATCAGAACAGAACACCTATTTGTACGAACACACCTTAATGGAGGGGTTAATTGATTTATTTATGTTCATTTATCATCATTTATTCTGAGGGACATCATGCTACGTATCTGGTGTCATGTGACTGTCAGGAGAACATTTTAAAGTATGTCTGATTTAGAAAAACTAATCTTTTATTTGGTCAAATTGAAGGAATAGCATTTTTTGTAGTTTAAAAAAAACCTACTCAAAAAACATCTGCAGCAAGTATATTTGAGCTTTTGTTACCATGACACTTTTGTCATGTGTATTAGGGCTGAGGTTACCATGATAGGTTTCAATTAACAGTCACGCTCTCTACTTATTGAAAACTATTGAAACCAGATGCTGGCGCGTGCACTGAACAAGTACACATAAGTTGCTCAATTCCTGAACACACAGGTCTCCTCTCTCCTGCTCTTTATATTCCAAGTCCTGATCGCTAAATTGTCACAGGTGTGGTTGGCAGCACTGAGGCTGAGAAGCAGCACCTGGAGAGCACACAGGACAGAGAGAGAGAGAGAGGGAGAGAGAGATAACACAAAAACACTTTCACAGCAATACGGCACGTAACAGAAGTGATGAGTCAGCAAGATAACGCAAAGCCACCATGAATGTGATTGAACTGGTTATCGGTTAACTGATTTTAGGTTCGGTAGTTGGCTCTGGTGCATGCTGTTTTAAAGGGATAAACACTGGCAGCCACCCAACAAAGTTATAATTGGATTAAAGTTTTGAAGTTTTCATTAAAGATTTTAGTTTAAAGCAGCCTTTAAAGGATTTCAACTTTGGAGTCCTTGCACAGACACAAAAGTAACAATTTTTCAGGTTGAAAAAACCAGATGGGCTAATATAAATATAAAATATAGGCCTATGTAGGATAAATTACTGTGTTGAGACAACAATGGAGCTTCATTTATCAAAGTACCTTTCAGCTTGTTCAGCGTGCAACTGTCATGTTTAGGCTCTGTAATATTTTCTTGAAGCGGCTAAAGTTAATCATTCCTTAGTATTGTGTTTTGTCCTCATAATAATTAGCCAAATCAGTACACATACTTTTGTAGGCAAGGCCAACATAATGTTTCAAGTCAGTCCCTGCTTTGACCTCCATTTACTGCACATAGCTGTGTCTCACAATAAATGTCAGAAATAAAACACAAGACATATTGCACAGTTTTAAAGAATGAAGAGGTTTCTGATCATCGATGCCGGCGCTTTACACCCATGTGCCCACACACTTTCACTGGTAATTTTACACACCAAACTTTTAACTGTGTGATTTATTGATGAAAACTTTTTGGTCAAGTCAGACTGGTGACTTGACCAAAAAATCAAGAGTTTGGACAAAAATAAAGTTACATTCGTGAAGAAGAGCCTTCGAACACACTCACTTTTTAAATCGCTCCTCCACCCCTGAATGGATGATTTTGGTTTTTCGGCTCATGCCCTTAGAGTGCCCAGACATTTAGTCAATTAGTTATCTCAATATCTGATTCAGCCCTTGACATGTTCACTGTTGTTATCGAAAGAAAAATTCTGTTCAATCTTTTTAAAATGGCTAAATAGTACTGTGTTTGCCTTGTCTCACTGTCTGTGAAATGATCCAATGGCTGCAGTGACGGGCATTATGATCTACCTAGAAAAAGCCACAGAGCTCAACAATGGTCTGGTTTTATACAGAGACACTTAACAGTAGGTTGAAATGATTCATATTAGTGCTTAAGCTCAGTTCAACATGTGGACAATAGGGAGCTCAAAAAACAATCACCGTCTCCATTTTGAGGAAGCTCAGAGGTAGAGTCGGTCATCTCTCAATCATACTCTCATTGGTGGTTCAATTCCAACTCCTGTTGTCCATATGTTTAAGTGTCCTTGGGCAAAATACTGAACTCAGTTATTGAAAGGGGGAGGTGGAAGGGGTTTATTAAGCATCCTCTGACATCAATGTGTGAATGTGGCGTGTAATGTTAAAACAACAGTCCATTTACCATATACCCTGAAGAGACATAACCTCCCTGTGACAAGTCCTTTGATGCCTTTAAATACCTTCTTGTGGGGTACAACAGGGGTCTGTTTTTGGTCCCCTCTTATTCATAAGCTTTCATTCTTACAGTAATCTGACACTCAGCAGTATGTCCTGTTGAAGCCTGTAACCTCTGATCCGATCATGTGCCGTGCCGAAATTAAAAAGGTGGATGTCAAAAAAGGTTCAACGGCTCAATGACTCCAAATCTCACGTTTTTATTATTACATCTTCTGACCCCAATACAAGCTTCAATCTCTCCCCCCGTCTGGGTGTCCTCTCTAATAATGTTTTCAAAGAGGTCGGCAACCTCAGGGTCATCTTTGACCCACAGCTGTGTTTTGATATCTTGGTGACAAAGATGACGCCGTCCAACTAAGATAACTAACCAGAATCATTTGATCATTCTTTTCTCCTGGTGATTTGCAAAAAGTCATCCATACTGTATTTATTTCTTCTAGATTCCACTATTGTTATGCATTTATTCTGTCATTAAAGAAAAGAAACGGCAATTAATTCAAAACACTGCTACATGACTTAAGTAAATCAAGTGAAATGACCACATAATACATATCCTTGCTTCCACTCACTGGTTACGTGTGAGTTTTGGGATTTATTATTTTGATTTTGTTGCTTGTTTTGAAAACCTTAAAAAGACAAGGTCCTACCGTATGCTGTATCTATGATCTGCTAACTCCCTATGAACCTGATCACTGTCTGAAATCTTCCTGCAGGCCCCAACTGTCATGGTTTGGGTTTGTTATATTTGTTATATTTCATAGTTTTGAGTTCCTTATATTTCTTAGTTTCAGTCTTTAGTGTTTCCAGAGTTTTAAGTTGTATTCTAGTCTTCAGTGTTTCCTGTTTCTTTGTGTCCTTCTCTGTTGTCTGTAATATTGTTTCCTGTGTTACTTGTATGTGATTCCTGGTGTGGTTGCTTTGGTCTTTAGTGTTTCCCTGTTGCCTGTAAGTTTATTTCCTGTGTTGTGTTTTAAGTGTAGTCTTTGGTGTTTCCTGTTTTATTTTGTATATCTGCTTTTGGTGGTGTCAGTGTTGGGTTTAACTTTGTACTTGTCCTCTGGCGTTCTGGTCTTGTGTTCTTTGTTCCTTGTGTTTCCCGCCTTTGTGATTATCCTGATTGTCCTCACCTGTCTCGTTAGTCTCACCTGCGTCTGATTACCCCATGTCTATTTAGTCTCTGTGTTTTCCTCAGTTTCTTGTCGGTTCATTGTCTTTGGTTGCTGTTGTTTGTCTTTCATGCATGTGCCCTGAAATTTGGATTTGGATGTTCTCTGTTCTTCGTTTTTGGGTTTAGTTTTCAACTCGTAAGTTTTTGTTTTATCTTTTGTTAATAAATGTAGTTTTTCTGCACTTGGGTCCTCCCTCTCCTGTTTTCTACCCCGGAACGTGACACCAACTAGCAGTTCCTAAACTCGACTGGTCAGAAAAGGTGACGCAACCTTTGCATCCATCCATCTATTATCTATCCAGATCTTCTAATTCGGGCTCAGTCTCAGCTGTCATTGGGCAAGAGGCGGACTACAAGCTGAACTGTTCGCCAGTCAATTGCAGGCCTGACATTGGGTGCATCTGAATTGCAAAGTTCCTACTCAATCTGTCAGTAGGCAGTATATCCAGTAGACAGTACCTACTATCCGTGCTGTAAACTGTATACTGTTGGTATACTGTTATTAAGTAGACACGCTCAGTAGGATGATATTTGTTCCTACTTTTTTTTGTTTCATTCAGTATGGAACTAGCATCATTTGCGTTACCTGAACCAGCCGCTTCCATCGTCCTTTTTTTGTGTTGTTTTTTTATTTAGCTTTTGTATAGCTTTATTCCACACAACTAATGCATATACAGTAAGGTTACAAAAAAAAACCCAGTATCATAATGTGAATAAAGTTAAAAACGGATCAAATAATAAAATAACACAGGGAAGTACATAGAATGTAATATGCAGAATATAAACTAAGATAAACAATAAAGACGTATACATATACGTATAAACGTATAAAGTATACTTAAATAGAGGGGGAGAGGTTTTGTAATAATGCATCAGATGCATTATTACATCTGTTGTTAATTAAAAGGAGATTTTTCGGGCGCAGCGGTAGCGCACGGCCCATGAGGCTCAGTCCTTGCGCGGGCAGCCCGGGTTTGCGTCCGGCCTGTGGCTCATTTCCCGCATGTCGCTCCCCACTCTCTCTTCCTGATTTCCACCTCTATCCACTTTCCTCTCTATAATAAAGGCATAAAGGCCAAAAATGAATCTTTAAAAAAACAAAAAGGAGATATTTTCTAAGGGACTTTAATTCTAGATTAAAATTTGATTAAATTAATTCATGCTCATGTGTTTAGATTTAGAGGCGTTTAGTTTCACACAGCATTTTGTAAAATACAATTCATTTCCTGAAAGGAAAGAATGCATCCGATCCATACTGCATAAAATCTGGAAGTAAGTATACACTAAAATGTTCATTATACTGGTGTGGAATAAAAAAAAATGCATACTGAATGACCAGTTGCCTGAAACTCACTACTGAAAAGTCTGCACTGCATACTGAACTGTGACTATTTGGAAAGGGTCATTCACTCACATTCACACTGACAGGCAATGTAGAGTCACCAATTAACTTAACGAACATGACTTTGGACTGTGGGAAGAAGCCAGACTACCCGGAGGGAACCCATGCATGAACAGGAAGTACATGCATGGGTTCCCTCCTCCCAACTCAC
Source organism: Symphodus melops (assembly GCF_947650265.1). Lineage (NCBI taxonomy): Eukaryota > Metazoa > Chordata > Actinopteri > Labriformes > Labridae > Symphodus > Symphodus melops. The sequence goes on from NC_136708.1 coordinate 5,826,046, forward strand.
TTTAATTAGCTTTCTTAACACTTGGCGTTGTCATGTACTTCACCAGGTTTTTATAGTTATTAAAGTTTTTTTTTGGGGGGGGTGTTTTTTATTTGTTATGCTTTATTTATTTTATGAATTATGTATTTGTTTTAATATTGTTTTCGGAAAGTGATGTATTTAAAGTTAATACTTGCAATATCAATCATCTGATAATGGCACATCATAGAATTAATGTTGCAGGCGGCACAGAGTTCAGATCTGACCTATGACCTCCATTCCCTTGTGTCCTTCCCTTCTCTCTCTCTTCGACTCTATCCACTGTCCTGTCTCTAAGTAAAATGCATTAAAAGCCCCTAAAAACCTTTAAAAATGAGAAAAGAAACAACTTTCCCTTCAAAGTTTAAACTGTTGGCCATGATTCTGAAGCATTTCTTTGAGGGCAGGGATGGACAGTTTATAATGTGTTGGTTACAGTACTTAATCATGGCTAACACAGTTGAGTTAATAAGCTACAATTAAGCTTTGCCAAGTTTCATCAACTTTCCCGCAGAATACGAGAGCAGCACATCGATTTTCCCCTCTATTATTTCCTGTGTTCCCGGGCAGACTTGAGGTGAAGTGGCTGAATAAGGACATCTCAAATGCCAAACACGCTCATCCTAACAGAAGGCAAATGTCATTTAGAAGGTCAGTGTTCCATGAGTAGAAATAGGTGTGAAGGTGGTGTTAAGAAAACAATAGAGGTGATGAGCATTTAAATATCCTTATGACTGTGTCTCACTAATGTTCTCTTACCCTCTGAGTCTATTCATATTGAGCTGACAGTGATACACAGTAGGTCTTATGTCATTCTGAGTGCTCTGTCTGCTTATTTTATTACAATGCACTAGATTTACTGAGAGCAAAAGCATTGGTTTAGTATTCTGTTAGTGCTTTGTTTAATAAGCGGAGCTTCCTTTTCTCAGCTGTTGCAGCTAGAATAAACAAAGTGACCAGTACAGGTGGGGCCGGGTGCCATGAGAGTACATTAGCTCATACTCTCGCTGACCAGCAGCAGAGCCAACGACACTGCTGCAGTCTCGGTCTCCAGTTTATTAGAGCAAATAGAACATGCTGCTATTCTTGGCTGAAAGGGAATAAAAGAGGGCAGAAATATGTATGTGATACATATTTCACACAAAATATTTTTATATGACCAGTACACACTGGATGGAACCCCCCCCCCCCCCCCTTAAAAAACCACACACGCTAATATGTAATGGCTAGTATGTAGGTTGTCACAGCCAATCACACATCAATAATTTCACACAAAATATTGACTTGCAAATTATGTCATTGATTCAAAAACTATATATTTATTCCTCTACACAAAGTCTTTTAGAATTTACATGTGGTGAGGTGTCCATAGGCATGGTTAACTATGAACGTATTTAGCACTTTTTGAAAACAACAGTTGGATGACAGTGCTGTCAAAAAAAAAAGATGAGACAGAATAAGCACAGCGTGATAAAAGCAAAGAGGATAAAAGTGAATACAGCAGAAGAAGACTAAAAATACAGACAAAAACACTTTGGACCATTAGGACCATAGAATACTAACAGGTAGAATAGCAGTTATCTTAAGGGCACTGAAATGCATTATAAAACATGTGTGTCTTCAGTCTTACAGAAATGCTTACTGAGGTGGGAACACTTAACTAATAAAAGGTACGCTACTCTAGAGCTTCAGGACTGCTGCGGCAAATGCATGATGGTGCGAGCTGTTAGTACTCTAGTTTAACTTCAGAGTTCCACTATGGGAAAGTAAGACATGATGAACAGGTCAAAATAAAACAACTCAGCACCTGGATATTTGTTTTTAATAACTCTCTAGCAGTCTTTAAAAAAACAAACACCGTACCCATATCCAATACCATGCTCTATTATACAACTTATTCATGAGCCATCTTCGGTTTTGTAGATTTCGTCTGTCATAGTGTCCAGTTTTCCAGACGTCTTTCAGTGCACTGATGCAATTAAAGTTAGCACTCCAGAGTCTGTGATTAGAGCTGTGTCCCTAGCAAACATATTGTATTCATTTGTGCTGTTGCTGCATCACTGGCTAATCAGAATCAACTTGAACTTGAATTGAACACAACCCTGTGATAAAGTTAAAGTTTCCTGCTTTGGCGTTCTGACCGTGTTGAAAACCCACACAGGAGACTCATTGGTCTGCTCCAGGGCTTAACTTCAGGCTCAACTGTGCAAGAGCAAGTAGGAAGCAGACACACAGAGTCGGGCTTCTTGAAGAGTCGGAGCACATATTGTCACACACGCAGCTCAAACTACACATACTGTTTTGCTCTTACAGCTACCGTTAACTTGTTTCTCTTTCCCGTCGCTGCTCCAGTGAACTGACGTCAACAACGTTACTTGTGTTACCATCTTCTGAAGACACATATTCACTTCAGTCTTTTTCTCTCTCTTCCCCTGCTCCACCACCTGACACATGCACATGGATCTGTTCACAAACACACATGCTTCTAGTATCAGGAACAAAGACTTTTAGAAAAGGACACAAAAACAAGCTTTGGCAAAACTGCTGCAATGTCAAACAAAAATGACAGAACACTTGCAGTCTGAAGTGGCCTTATATGTCACAGGTTATTGATCCAGGGACGCTTTAAGTGCACATTATGATTTATGGCTCTACAATGGTAATGCCGCCTTTGGCCAATTAAAAGCAGCAAGCCCTTCTATTGGTCTCGTTTTGTTTACATGTGAGTATATGTATTGAAGGAGGGGTATGAACAGGCAGAGCTTTAATCTTAGATTCCACATAGCTGAGAACATCTTCAAAGTGGAAAGGCCTGAAGGATGGAAACAGTGAGAAAAAATGTGAAAGAATAAAGAACAGCAGCATTTACATGAGGAGAGAGATGTATCCAAGCAGCAGCAGTGCTGGGGAACATGCAATATTTAAAAGGTTGGAGATTGAGACAGACTTTGTAACACAAACATATTTGATCTGCAACTATTATTTCAAGGGCATATCAAGGTAAATACAATCCCTGCAGTGTTTTGTTTTTGAAGTAAGAAAAACATGCCAACTGCCAAAACTGAGCTTTACCCCCAAGGAGTTGATACAAATGTTTATTTAGAGCAGACCTCATTATGCTGTACATGTCTGTCTTGAAGAGTTAATACAGCAGAATTTTTTTTTTTTTTTTATGATCTGTTTCTGACATGACACACTGTGGTGGGTGAACATACTCTGACTTTGAAGTGTGTGTAAATCAAAGACGGAGGAGGTGCTCATTGTAGTCCGTGCTGCAAATTCAAGACATTTCACAAAAGAATACTAATCTTCTTTTTTTTTTTTTCTATCAACATGGGAAAATCTTTATTAGCCATCAGGATATCTGCAACCTCCACATGAGTTTTACCTTTCAACTCAGCACATCTGAGCTCTTAAGGAATGTGATGTACAATATGAACAATGCACAGTTTATACAGCACACGGTCGACAAGGACACATACAGACGTGGCTTACACATGAATAAAGAGGTTTTTTTTTGGTCCTGATTCTGTCTCATACCTGCAGCTCTCGACAAAATATTTTTTCTTTTAAAAACATTCCTGTCATTGTTCGTTCGGTCGTTGGACCTACTGGTACCCGTTTCTTCACCCTCTTTTGTTTGGTGTTAAACTACGATTACACCTTCTTATTTTGAAATCCCCATTGATTTAAAAAATCTCTGCTGATGCCCTAAAAGTCACTCAAATGATAATTGCAAAAAAGAAAGCACAATAACTCTGCTTCCCCGTTAGAGGAAAGATTGTTGATTTCTATTGGTCAACACGGTGGTACATTCTCTGTATTATTGCTTTTGTTGTTCACTCTAAGCCCCGTCATGATCGATTCCTCTAAATCTTACTTTGCAGGTGAAGCACGCTGACCTGTGTTCACGAGTGCCCACTTCTAAAGGAGACAGAGGGGCACTCCAACATTGATCAGTTTGTTTTAATCTCACTAGGATTAAGAGTCCTCTAGTTAATTACAGAACAAATGGCAGCCGCTTTAGATGTTGACACCTGATCAAGAGGAAAACAAGTGGACATTTAACTGTATCAAAAAGCCAGTTTTTAAAAGGAGCAGTTCTCACGAAGCAATCTTGAAATCGTTGAGAGTTTCAGGAAGGCTGCTCCTGAAATCCTCCTCATCTGGTTGTTCACACTTACAACCTAAAAGCTGGAGACTGCACTGTTCAGATGGGAGGAGGGGGGGGACTATAAATCGAATATTTACCATCATATCAATGAATTGTGCTAGTCCTACAGCAGAGGTCTCCAACCTTTTTCAGGATTAGAGCTTCTTATACTCCCCTTATGTTTGTTTTGTTTTTGCATTGTACCTGTAATATGATTTCTGACACTGCATGCTGTCGAGCAGGCATTGTAATCCAGTTTGCTATGAGTGATCTTTTGTTGAGTGGGATTCTTTTTCTTTTCTTTCTTTCTTTTTTTTTTTTACATTTTGGATTTGCTTAGCGAGCTACTTATTGTGAGCCCCTCGTTGGAGACCCCTGTTCTACAGAATCACAATATCACAAAAGATTGGAGAAGAACCCTACTGGTAAACAGATAATATAATGCAGCTTTTTCAGTTCGCAATGCTCAATGCGAGAGTCCCACTCGCTCATGGTGAATTCTCCTGATCACTGTGTATCCTGCTGCGCTCTCACATCAGCTCACTTCGACTTTCTACAAACAAATACTAGGGTGCTGGCAGTTTGCGTTCACACATGCTGCTCAGCCTGAAAACTTCAGGAGATTTTAGGAGTTTTGTGCAAGTTAAGTTAAACTCAGCCATTTACAGTTCATTTATCCATTTTCCAGTCTTTGTCTTTGATGGAGGTGAAGCTAAAACAATATGTGGATCCTTTTAAAATGTCTGACACAAAGAAACAGTGGAGATAAGACACTTTAGCAAACAGCAGAAGGCACCACAACAGTTTGTTTCTACCCCTGCTAATGGAACAACAGTAAGGAAACACAGTTACAGCAACATATCGACTAATTGTACATTTTTCATCTGTATTTCCAACAACTTTAAGCCATGACAGTATTTGAGAGGGTACAATGATTACTGTAGTGACAAAGAAACCTAATCTCCGTTTCTGTTGTTTTTTTGTAGAGCTAAGTTAGGATTGCTAAGAGTTTGATGGGAAAACTTAGTTGTCTGAAGGTAAAGATGTTTGCAGCAACTCCTTAATTTCACACATACATAAAGATAACATTTTAATTTGATTTATGAGACAATAAAATCAAATTATGACAACAATAACTAATCAGTTTGCAGGTACCTTCAGGAAGTGAGTGGACTGTGTGTGCGGTCGGATCAGATAGGACTGACATCACTGTAAACACAAGCATATGTCATCATGTAAAGTTGGAACGAGGTGATGAGAATACACAGTGTATAGTTCCATTGTTTACAACTATTTTTCCTGAGAAAGGAAAAGACAGACGCACACCAGAGATGTTCCCCAAACCACATTGCAGAGCAAACTGTGTGCTCCAGAGCTATTTGCAGAAATATTAGACCCTTCAAATTTTCATTGCAAATCAGCCTCATTACAAACAAAAAAGTCTCATTCACAAACGATGATGCTAGTAGCCACATAAGAGTGAAGTAATTGCCCTTTGCTCAGAGCTGGTGGTAAAAGCAGCACAGCATTTATTAGGGATGCAATGTGAAAATTCTCCACTGATTGGAACATCAGTTCCTCCTCCAAAATAAATTCAGTAAATAAAGCCCACCAATATTTCTTTGATATTATTATTATAAAGATAATTAGAGGTTAAATCAGTCCGTGGCTGGCAGTCAATTGTACCATCAAATATGAGCACATTTGCGAGACAGTCAGGATGCTTTATGTTCAGAGGGGATGAGAGGGTTTGACTTGCCCTTGATTGGTCTATCAAGGGAAAAGCTTTGTTATAAATGGTCAAATTAAAATCACTTTTTCTTTGTTCGTCTGGTCTCTTTGAAAAAAAGTCTCCCATCCTTTCCCGGCTCAACATCTAAATGTGGAGGATATTGAGCTCTGTGGGCATGACAGTGCAGTGAGTGAAGATGCTCTACATTCAGACTTTACGGGCGTGTTTGTGCAGGAACAACATGAGCGCCGTATCCTTTGTGAATTAAACCTCGACACCAAGAAGATAGTGGGGGGAAATGATGCGAAATCTTTTGTGCTAATAGCAGCAATACATTCCAATCTATTGAACCCACCACCCACTCCGAGTGTTCATGTAAGGCCTAATCATTCAAAATAAGTAGCTGATTGAGAAAAGAGACTTTCACAGCCTGTAATCTATTTCTAATAATGCTGAGATTCTCCTTTCAAACACCTCCAGTGGGTCTTGTAACAAACGTTAGTGACCCATCGATCTCCACTGTAAAACGGACTTGTCTCCCAGTGACTGAACTTGCAGTCCTCCTTTGTATGCATTCCTAATCAAATAAACTGCTCTTACTTTATTAAGTTTGACAAGCTCACTTCAGATAAGCCTTTCTTTTTAAGCCAGCGCAGAGGGGAAATCAGCCCCCCGGAGGTGATGAGAGTTGACTCTGGGTGCCTGAGATGCAAGCTTTAGGTCGCTGTGTTATTGTGTGAGGCTTGGCCCCGGGCTCCAGAGAGAATCACTTCCTCTAATGGAAAACTATTGTCTGCCACTGAGCACATACAACTGTGAGGAATACGGATCAGCCTATCTGGACTTATGCACAAGACAGAATGAAGCCCTCTCTCCCGGTGGAAAGCTATTTTGGAATTGTAATATCCACTGAAGTCGATTCTGATTAAGCAATACATCTGGGATGGACTGTACGTGTGTGTGTGTGTGTGTGTGTGTGTGTGTGTGTGTGTGTGTGTGTGTGTGTGTGTGTGTATGTGGCTGGGGGATGTTTTCCAGCTTTGGGAAATGCGTACCAGAAAACCAACAAAACAGCATAGAATAGGAAAAAGAAACAGCTGCTCTTTGTGCACTGTCCCATATTGTAACTCTGGCAATGAGGCTAAACATCAAAACCTGTCACAACAATGCATCAATAAGGCACTTTTGGGAATTACTTATTCATTGGAGTGGATTGAATATAGGTTAATGAGCACATAATATGAGATTAGCAGTGTCTCAAGAAATAGGACGTCATCTCCTCATGATTTATTGACTCATCCTTACTAGTAGGTGACGTTTAATGTCTCATGGAAGTGGTAGACTCGTTCTTTTTACCAACAGCCTAAATGAAGACATTCAGCAGGCAGGTTCACAGTCAGTTCAGAGCACTCCTGTGTGTATGTCAAATGTATACAGAACCAATGAAGCTCTGAAGAAAATATTCTCCGACAGATTGTCCCCGAGGATGTGGAACTCCATTTGCCTTACAGGCCCGTTTCCTCTCCCACCTCCTCACTCCAGAGAATGGCGATGTGTGATACATGCATTATATCCCCCCCCCCCCCCAACCTCTTTTTTTTTTGTATCTCCACAGGTCATTCCATTTTTGTCCCCTGAAGGTTTCACCTCAGTTCAGGCTGTGGAAAATTTGAGTCGGAGATTTGGCCACCGGGCGGCTCCTTTGTCAGGTTGGACGGCCTTTTTCTGGATTTGGTTTGACATTGTGTGGGCTTGAATGTTTGGAGGGAAGCTCCTGTGTGGGTTTTGTCAAGTCTATTAGGAGAGGAAAGAAGAGAGAAAGAGGAACAATGTAAGTTTTAGAAAAAGGAAATGAAAAGCACAGAAGGACATTTAGGGTACGTCCACTTATCACATTGTGATAGTCAGTCAGGCATTACGTTCCTTTACTTTGTATAAGCACATAACATCATTTCAAACTAGGGCTACAAGGACCGGCTCAGATGACACAAAATGCTCCAGACTGGAGTCCCCTTTTAAGTAGGTGTGTGGAAGGTCATGTTCGGAGAACTGAGGGTCAATTTCTAAAGGATTTTTCTCAAGCTTCAAAAAATATTTTCACATTAAACATCCGTCAAGAGAGCATCAACTTTCCTCAAAGTCACATTAATATTTGATATGTCATGATAACACTGTGTCCTCTGCGGAATATTGCATTTTGTACTTGCTTTGGTTTTTTAAACTAAACACCGAAACAGGCCACACCATCATTTGAGATTTCACAGAGGGTCAAACCTTTATGTGGTGGGGATTTAATTTGACTTCTTCTGACCCTTGGGACGCAGACGGTCTCGGTCTTGAACCTACCCCTCAGCCTAACAGTTATAAAAGTGCTTTTAATTCATGATCATTTGTTAAATACTTTCATAAATGAATAAATAGTCTGATTACTGATAGTTGACTGACGTTGTGCCTGTTTTGTTACAGACCATTTTTAAAGGGCTACTGTGATTAAATAACGTCATTCAAAATATTTTGACCCTTTCCATTAACTCATGTGATCATGTTTACACGGACAAAATCAGTCATATACACATTCATGTTTTGTCTATACAGTATGTAAAAAAAACTTTTTTTTATTTGAAGTCCTTCTTTCGTCAACTGAGACGATTTTTCCACATCAGCTCCTTCCTTTCTTCCTGGTGACTTATTAAAGGTTAACCATGCATTTACTTTTTCGCCACTCGGAAACGGTAGTGCCTTTTATTACAGCATCAGCAAGCGTAGCGTCCAAAGACTGCAATCAATTTAGAATGCTGCGTCAGGGCTTTTAATGCATAGAAAGAGAAGTGACAACATTACACCTGTGGTTGCTTCCCTTTCACTGTCTACATGTGAGTTTTCAGATTATTCAGGTCGAATTGCTTGTTGTACTTACAGTACAGACTTACAGTACATTTCCAGGCTCGACCCTACATCTGTGCTCTTTTTAGAGGCGCTGCTTATTAACAGGCAAGCCAGGATACTACTTGGGGTCACAGACCAAGCAACAGCCCAAATGTGCCAAAATGTGCAAATTTTGCAATGACATTAGGAAACCTCCCTCAATGGTCCCGTCCGACAGCTTGCTGTTTCTGTAGCTGTTTGGGTTTTACGGGGTGGAGTTGCTAGCCCCACGCCCAGCCTTCGCCCATTTGTTGACCCTTATTTCACCCTGATCTGAGATATTTGTCGCATTCAAAAACACAAAGTATGACATATAGCATGCGTCTTTGAACATCACAAAGAACTTTAAAATCCAGCACTTGACCATTTTTCTGCAAACAACTTGGATGCTCTTAAAGAATCCCTTAAGGTCCCTATTGGCTGTGCTTCTATATATTTGACTGTTTTTTGACCCCACACTTTCCTGAGAGTTTAAATATTAAAAGGAAAAAAAAATCACCTTTAACCTCTAATGCAATGTTCATAGAACAACATACCTTTAGCACCATCGGGATACTTGTATGGATGGCCTTGTACAGCCGGGTCATCCACCTGCAAAGGAATATAAAGACCACCGTGACCATGCAAGTTTACAACATGAACATAGTATACAGGTCATATCATGAAAACATCGCACAGATATCGTATTTTATGGTTGACTTATTATTACAGAGGATAGGTTTATCAAAGTCTTAGGATACAGTTATTTCACTACACAGTTTGTTAGAATATTACTGCTATTTATCATACTTGTTTACACTTGTTGTTACAGATATCTAATTATTCCCAGCTTTGTGGCTAGATTACGCACTAAACAGAGACAGGAATACATATTACATTTAAGTTTAGAGAGGTTTTATGTTAATCTATGTTAGGGGAGAGGTTAAACTGGGTCAGGTTGTTTACCTTGTGGGATGGAGGTCTTTTTAAACAGCTACTGCCATCCTCTCTCTGCGGAGGTCAGCTGAGGGTCATTTAGAGTCTCTTTAATGGATGGGGCAAAGGCAGGCTCTTTAAACGACTGGGAGAGGGTCACATGACCGGAGGAGAGCAGAAAGAGCAAAACAAGAAGAGAGAGCAAAAAACCACCCCCACCCCAACCCGCCCCAATGCCCATACCGATGTGAACACGTCCTAGAGGTCAAGGAGGCTTTCATGCAGCGCTACACGCTGTTTCTGTTGGGGTAAACACTTGGGAGAGTTAATGTGTGTTTACTGATGATGCCTGACGTGATCAGCGTCCGCCTCACATCGAATTATACGAACAAACAGAGTGGAGCCCGTTTCAAGAGTGGTGATGTTGTTATCGCTAAATCCTTTTAAATCTCAGTCGGGGAGATTTTCAACAAATTCATCACATGGTGTTCAAATACAAATAAGGAAGCATTCTTATCAGATTACAAAGGTCAATTACAAAGTCAAACATAGCCTGAAGTTGTAGGTAATACTGTCTGATACAAATTTGGATTTTTATTCAAACACACTGTAAATGTTGTCCTTTTTGGGGGCTTTCTTCGGAGGAGGGGGTTTCGATTGATTTAATGCTCCTGTCTTGTAGTAAATATGAGAAGCCTTTATCGTTTGGGTTTGTTAGTTTAAATTATAAAGCTTTTTTAAAAGTCCATAATTATTCTCTTGCAACACAAGTGTTTTCTTTCAAAATGTTTATTCAGCATCAACAAAGAAGAAAAATATTAAAGGGCTTACATAAGCTCAAAATCAATATGGTTGAACAAATCTCTATATGGGTATGATGACTAGTTCACCAGCGTGTGATGTAGGACCTTCAAATGGATTATGATGCAAACAAAGTCAAAATGTGTCTCGCACTAAAATCAAAATTACTGATTTAAAGCATCTTTAAAGGAATCACAAAATAAATGAACAGAAAAAGCTTCTCGACTGTTACGCAGCTCTGGTTTTGTTGGGTATACATAAAGTCTGAGCGGTTATTTATAGATGTTTTTAAGTGGATGTTTCGGGGGGCATTATGATGATCACAACTACATGTGTTTTTTTTTTTTTTTAAACTTCAGAATAAAACAGCTGACAATATCCACAGTGGCACACCATGCTTTTATAAGCCCTTTAACACTAACAAACTATTATTTTACAAAAAGGAGGAAACAGCAAAACAATATGTTAACATTTTGACTCATCTCATTTTTTTCAGTTGTAAATGTTTCATTTACAAAGGGACACAATTGCACCCATAACCCCTCAGAAAAGAAATATCTACAGTACTGCACTTTCCTAGAGCTAAGCTACTACATTTTTAAGTGATCAACCACGCAGATCAAGGTCTGAAGAATAGAGGGTTATAAATTAAGTCGTACTGACAGCTGTGTAGAAACACTGTATCGACAGCAGCTTCGACCAAGTCCTGACTGAGTAAAAGAGCTTGATACAATGTCATTCTTCACAATCACATAGCTGAGAGAGAAACTTAATGTACTATGGAATCAGTCTTCATCTCAACATCCAGTTGATTTGTAATAGAGGAAGGGATAGATTACTTCAATTGCTTTACATGTTTTTACCCAGTGAGAGTATGTTTTTTTTAATATAATAAGGGAGTAACATTTTTGAAAACAACGTTTGACTTATCTCAATTGCTCGCCGTTTCTTTTCTCTTATTTTAGTTCTCAATTCTAAAAAGGTGGGAATGTCCATAAAAAATCCATTACTTGGGTTGAAACAGCCATGAGGACTCTGGTGTTGGTTGTACAAACAGTTCAATATCTGGTGTATGGCTGATCTCTGTACACTCCCTTGGCTGTTCGTGCTGATGGTGCCTTGCCGCGATTATTTGCCCACTCTTCCACACCTGGTTTAGAAGACAAGGAAAATACACAGGAGGAAGGGATTGAATACAAATGTGGTCAAAACCATTAATTCATTCATTTAATAGCAACTTTACACTCCAGTCCCCCCCCCCCTTTTGCCCAATGAAAGCTGCTTGGATGTAGCCTCCTTCAACATCAAATGATAAAAGGTATAGATACTGGATGGATTTATAGAAACCCATGAATTGGTGTTTTCACACATGCACAAAACTTCAGAATTTTTCAGGGTTTTCTGTTTGTCTACATTTTTCAAATTAACTTTTTAAAAAAAAAAATTCTGCCCGTCCTCTAAACATTTCCGCAGGAAGTCTGGGGAAGTGGATGTAAGAACACAGCAGGGAATATTTAGAAAAAAACACTACTAAGCAACAGGAAGGAGGGGATATTTATAGCACATGAATGGTGCATGAAATGAAGCTGCTTCATACTCATCACCCACTTCAATTACATGAAGAGTTGATTAAGAATAAAAACACTGTCATAATAGTACCACCCCCCCCCCCCACTGCTCTCAGACAGGGACGAGTTCAAGCAAGCTGGTGGAGACACACAGTATGACAATAAGCAAATCAGGCTGTCCTGAAATCTTCTAGAAATTTCAGGCCTGCATATGAGAAAACAGCTTGAGCCTATTTAGCAAATACTGTATTGAGCACTGTGAATGTGAGGCATCAATAAAACTCATCTCATAACAAAAGCGCCTTTTTCATGTTGCGAATCAAACAGTGGTTCACACTAAGACACTTGACTTTCACCTGGAAGGATGCATCACAGATAATTGAATGAAAGGATCAAATAGCTACTTGAAAAGAACCTGTTTAGTGTCTCCCAGCAAAAAGGTCACAATTACCATTAGCCCAAATCAGCCCTTGTGTACCTCCTGGTACTGTCAATGTGAAAGTGCCAGTATCGATGGCACCCTTTGTCTGATCTTCAGCCAACACTGAGAGTTCCCTTGAGCTGAGTCTCACAAAGGGTTCTTGTTTTTTTCTATGTACAGGCTCTCTGTTGGCAGCACATAGCCAATACTCCTTAATTAAACCTGTCACCCTTTCACTGACAGACACTTTGAAGAAACAGACCAAGGTTACCTTGTGTTTCGAGAACAAGGATTCACATCAACGCTGTTTATCTGTTTTCCTTTGAACTGTCGCCTTTCGGCTGCGTGACCCATGTGGCAGCGCTTTTTATTTCATGTGGAAATGTGCAGGAACGCTGCACACTAATGAATCGAAGGTTCTTACTTCTGTCACATGTACCGGAAAGTTTGCTGAAGTTTTTCACAGCTTTCGCTTGAAAAAATATTTACCCATTTTTAAAGCATGAAATACACAGGCTTAATATACAGTATGTTTTATCCTTGTTATGCAGGCCAGTAGAATATGTTTCTTTTTATTCATGTATGTCTTTTGTGTAAAAAAATATGTCAACTTCACACCAGCTCCGGACATGACAAATAAAGCAACATAACTCTCTCTATCACTTTTATTTGATGCATCGATTGAGATCGATATGAGTTAATTGAACATTGAATATATTTATACAAAAAAAAAATCATAATAAATTAACTTCATCATTTCTGAATGATGTTTTCCAACCCTGCAGCAGGGAAACAATGCACACACATGCACGTTCATAATCGTGAAACATTTTTTTGTTCACTTAAAGGCTAAACTCAATAAATGCAGGTTGATCAGCTTTGAGCAATTCAGCAGTGGGGTTGTGATTGGTTGGTTGGTGAAATGATTGATAAACTGATTAATTGATTTGTTGTTGATTGATTTATGATTAAATGTTTGATTTACATTTGGACAAAGTTCGCAATTTGGCTTGAATCACATCTACATTGAAAACAGAAATGTCATAGAGATAATACATACAAACATCTGACTCAACATTCAAACAGCATACACGTATTTCGAGGCCTTCAACACGTTTTCATCTGGGTTTCAGCTCTTTAAAATTAACTTTAGGAGAGACTTGTGAACAAAAGAGAGCTTCAGTCCTGACCTTATTAAAACTCTGGACTGTGTATTTCAGGTTCCATGGTAGTATATCAACTGTTCAGGGCTCTAGTTAGGGTCAGAGACGATGCGGTTAGCAAGGCTTAACATGTTTTGATGGTAGGCTCATTCATGGAGTCTCTGAAGTGGTTGAGCAGATTTTTAATTGGCGGAGCAAGGCTATATGTGCTGACATTTGGTTTAATTTCAGAACTCAGTACTCATCATAACTCTCCTTATTAGCACAAATGTTTTGCTATTCTTATATTTCCATATTAATTGCAATTTATAAGAAGTTTTCATTATTTAGATTAATAGATTCCATATCTGTAGATAATTCCATGGTTCACTTTAAATAAGAAAGCAATAACACTGAATAGCACCATTGTTGGCTGTGCTGTACTGTATGCTGCCTAGAACTATCATTGGAGTGCACTCTGCAGCAAGTATGACCTTGGCCCATTTTTTTCTTTCGCCTGTCAGAAGCTGACACTGTATTGTCAGTGGTTTCAACTTTGACTGAACTCTGGTAAATGGAGCTATTCACTTCTCTTTCCAGACATGTTAAACTGTCTATGCACCAGACACCACTCATTTAAAGTGGAATTAAACATTAAAAAGGTATGTTTACCTTATTCCAGGAGCAAGGCATAACAAGAACGAGTTTAATAAGATGACCGTAACTGCTTGAGTTTTACTGCAAGTTTGAGGTCTCGCTAATGCCGAGCATATGAACACAAGTTTTAATGAGAGCATTGAATACTTTTTTATAATCTAAGCTAAGCTAAGATGACACAACACAACTGTTGTACATCCAGAGCTTTTAGAGTACAGCATAGTTTCATTTGTATTTTCCACCTGATTCAGTAGACTCTTTCCAACACCAACTTTGTATAGACCTATGTAATAATAAGCGACTGCCTCATAGACTATAGTTGGTCTAAAGTTCACGCTTCAGTACTTTTCTGTATTTGAGAAGAGCACATCAACATGGGCATTAAAAAGACTCATGCCCTACACAGACTGTGCTCTTTCTGTATTACACACTCTTTAAACACTTCGGCTTTTATGCACACAACGGAGAGCATACGTGTGCATAAAGCAAAAGCAGCAGCAGCAATAATAATAAGCAAATAACAGCATTCTGTGATATTTAACACATGGAATGCTAAGTCAACTTTTAATCCTGTCTGACCGTGCCAGGGTGTCTGGATATTTTACTAATTAATGAAGTTAGTCACACAGTGACCTGTGGGTATTCTGCGAGTTACGGGCACAATGGAAAGAGAGAAGATACATGAGCCGGTCAGAGCCTGGACCATTCATGAATAAATACTGAAATCTGCGCCTGCCTGTAGGCACACCTGACTCTTATGGCATGTAAGAGCTGACACTGTTTGTTTTAAATCATGTTACTCCCAAAACACACCTTTGCATAATCAAGCCACTGCTGCTGTCCGCACTCACTTACCACCCAGGCTGTGTGAAGCTTAACTAGGAAAAGTAGAGAGCTTATAAGGTAAGCGCTTTAGATCATTTAAATAGGGTCGTAAATGTCAAAGAAGATAGTTTCCCTATCGGTAATTTTCATATCGGTAAGTACTCAGTGGGTATTTATAAAGGCTTAAAATGCATACAATCTTCAGTTTCTAAGGCCTTTAAGAATCACTCCCATGATTCCCAGGAATCCACAAAATCTTTTTGTTTGGATTGAGATCCCCTGGAGGTAGAATTTATATAGCCTAATTTAATGGAGTAATGGATAAATTAAGATTACTCTTGAGATTTGTTTTACTAAGATAATATCCTGTCGTTGATTCATATACACAATACACATTGCATAATAACAAGAGGAATGAGAGTTACTGATGCATAAAAAGATGACTGGTTAGGGTTTTCAGTGTCATTGTCTCTCAGAAATCCTAAATAAAACCAAAGGATGACAGCTCTGATTAAATCAATTTAAACCTTGTTAGCCAGATGCTATGGCTATGGGATTAAGTCCAGCAGTGCGTGATCAAAACTAGAAACTGTTGCTCTGAGAATTGACAGAACAAACAGGTTGAATACATGTGAATAAGAGAGGTCTGCAACTCACCATAAGAATCATAGGATTCCCCACCCTGTCCATACTCGTAGTAGTCGTCTGAGCTGTGAACAGAGAGAAGAAGTGAAATGAGTACTGGAATGTGCATGAAATAAGAGAAAAACAGCACAAAATGCAGGACATAAAATGAAGTTATGAGCAAAGAATTGAAACACTTCCTTTTTTATCGCGGAAAATCAAAGTGATATTTAAAATGATTCTGTGGGATATAATTTATGCAGTAGCAATAAAGACAAACACATAGGAAGTGGCTCTGCACATAGACTCAGCTGAAAATAACACAAATAAAACACAAACTAGAGGCAGCTTTCAATCGCTCAAAGATTCGGCTGCATTTGTTAGTTTTACAAGGAAATTTCCTTGGGCATATTACTGCACAAACTTCCAGTTCCAAATCACTACATATTGAGATCTATGAGAGGAGGCATCTTTAATGAAAAATAAAAAGATGGGGAGGGCAGTTGCATAGCGGTTCATTTCTCCCTTATTTCTTTATTTGCGGTCGCAGGTGAGATGCTGACAGAACAATCCTGCGTCGGTATCATTCCGTAACAGCGCTATCATTCAAGAGAGGCAATTCATCATAAGGCTGCCACTGAGCCGACACCAGCCATCACAGCTGGGTCCTCTCAGCCTGCCTGTCAGTCAGTCTGTCAGCGACAGCAGCACCTCTCCGCTCGCAGGATTAGAGAGCTGAAGGCACCATCTAAAAACTAACACACCGCATCAACACCCCCCGACGGCTGAGGGCAAAGAGGTGACGGTAATGTCACACCACAGACCAAGTAACAGATTACATTTTTTGCACCAGTAACTGTAATGGAGTAGCATTTTTCGTAGTGTGATTTTAAAAGCCAAACTGGAGTCAGAGAGGTTGAGACACTCCGCTCCTCTATCAAATTACACCGCAGTTTGCAGCACTCCAGGAAATCAATTTCAACTAATTCTGTCTGCTATTACGTCTGCTTTTCACTGAGCAATATCCACTCCATAAAAAAAAAGAAAAAAAAGAAAAGAAGCTGCATGATGAGCAAGTAATTATCCCTCTTCACATCAATTTGTATTATTGTCTTTTTAGGTTTAACAAATTCCCTGACTCAAAGACGATGCATGTCAGTGTTTCACTTTATTAAAAGTGCTGCAGTCTTGGAGGAGCATTACATGAAGGGCCATTATAGCTTCAAGATCTGTTGAAAAGCTAAGAGTTGTGGAGACTTTGCAATATAAATTCCTCTTCATGTTTTGCAATCTCTGATTTTATGATAGTCAACAGATGTAAACAGCCATCTACTATCCTGCAAAGGGAGTTCAACATCATGCTGAATGCTACAATTAAGCCCGGTTATGAAGCTAAATTAGACCGTTGCTGTACTTTAGCTATGGCTATCTAGTCTGCTGTTCAAGCTGCAGCATGCTAAATAAGTTGCTAAGCAGAATGGGTAATTTTTTTAGACCTCCTTTGTGTTCATCATTGGCTCCAATTAGTTAATTCTCACAATATTACACAAAAAAAATAAAATGAAATAAACCTTCCCATTTCTGTTATTTGCAAGAACAGGTAATATGGATTTGTTTTTATCCTTGTAGGTTTGGATTCTCCTCCTGTCTAAGATTTTTTCCATCAATTCACATGAACACAACGTACGTAAATGTAGGTTTGACGACACCTTTCACAGCTTCAAAAAAACTGCATTAAACCCTCAGAGACCCACTGCTATACAATATCAATATTACAACATTAACTGTAAATGGTGTAAAAATATCAGTTTTTTTTCTCCTCATATACCACATTGACATATCAAATGGGTTCTAATGTAAACTTCAAAGTGTTTTCATGTTGGTAAATTAGCTCATTCAACAAGCTCTGTATTAGTCACAAAAAAATTAAGAGTCCGCGTGAACATCGCGGCACTGTTTGACACACAATACTTTGATCATTTGGGAAAAAAATTAAAAGGTATTTTGGTGTACCTTAATTGTCTTTGACTTCTATTTTTGTTGTAGCCTAAGAGTCGGGTCAAACAACGTCAAAAACACATTGATGTAATCATCTCCTCTGTAGTTTAGTGTGGATAAAAGTCTGTAAAACAGCTACCTGTACTGTTTTTGCACAGCTAAATATTAATGTAAAGTGAGAAAATGCTGTGTAATATCCTTTTTGTATGGTGGGAGAATGATCTTGTTTTGGCAGCTTCCTCTGCAGCTGCAAATGCATCCTAAGAGCAGTGAAATGACACACTGATTGGCTGTAGTAATGTGTTCTGTGACAATTTCTTCGTGAGGATGAACAAGACAACAGGACTAACTGAGGACAGTGGGAGGAATCGTTTTAAAGGGACTGTGGCGGCTCAATGAGACGTGAGACAGCTCCCTACAGAGGCTGGTGCCTTAAGTCAGGCTTAGCATAAATTTTACACACTTCATAATTCAACTGCAAACAATGCCAAGCCAGCAGAAGCAAACAAGGCTTTTCCCCCGTGCTAATAAAGTCTCCCTGTGAGGAGCCAGGCCAGCTGCTGGTGCTGCGAGCAGGAGGTTTCCAGTCAGCCCTCGCGGCAGAGGTGCCACCGTGCATCTGCCACAGATGTCAAGTCACTGAAATATCCTCGACACCTCTCATTGGCTGACAGAAACGGAGGAGGGGAGAAGAGGGGGGGAAACAGAGAGACAAGAGACAACTGAATGCATGTTTTGGCTCATCATGTTGTGTACCCCAAGACAAGAGTTGACAGGATACTAAATAATTAGGTTTCACATTATGCTAAAACGCAGTGTGTATTCCAGAGAGGTCACTTTTAAATAAACCGTTCTTTACGATATGAGAAAATCTATTTGGCACACTTCACAGGTGCTTGCAGAAATATGGGCTAGTGAGCTGAATACCTGGTAATTGTTGGCTTTTTTTTTTTTAAGTCACATTCAACAATTGAAACATCCAGGTAATGTGAAGCTGGATGCTGCACAGCAGGGCTAACACTGTTTCAGAGGCTTGCTTACAAGCAGTAGGCTGCCAGCATTTTTTCCTCTTCATTTATTTTAACTATGTTTATCTCACAAGATCTAAAAAAAAAAAAAAAAAAAAAAACTCAGTTTATGAAGTTTCTTGAGGCAGAGCAGACCAGTAATAGCAGTTTGCCTGGGTGAAAGCTTCCTGTGAAGACCTGCTCTTTGCACAAAGGAGAAGATTGCAACAGAAGCTGTTAGGCGCCTCTAATTTCTGAGGTGACATTTTATCAATATTGCTACAAAACTTCTCCCTTTAGTTACTTTCCCTCCTCAATTACAGAGACCGGTGAGTCTTGAGATGCACCCTGAAGGTCAAAGATTTCCTGTGAAGTTCTACTTATCGTGTTGAAAGTTCTGCTGCAGGTTTCGCATCAATCAGCACTCTGCAGAGTATTCACCTGAATCTAATCTTTGAAATTGAAAATACTATTTTAGTATTCTATTCTGTAAAGACTTTCATTGCCAGGACAATCGAGATCATTCATAACTATACAATACATTGGTTCAGGACATAAGGAAAGAAACTGAATTGCTCAAATGCAACATGCATGTGGTATACACATGCAAAATCTGCACCTCTTCAAATTGTCACTATCATAATGATCATCACTCCCTGACTTCAAGCTGCTGCATTCAGTCTGCAAATAAATAAGGCTCATCTTTCAGAGAATGATATAAAAGAGTATTCTGTATGTCACTGCGTATGACACAGGGTGTTTATCCTTTGCTAGATGTGCTGCTATGAAAACAAAAAAACATCGGGGTCTGCAACCCTACTGCAAACAAGTATGCAACAATCAGACATTAAGATGCTAATATAAGGTTATTATTATGCATTTTTAGTATCCTCCGCAAGTACTTCTTTATAAGGGTTATTGTAAGCTTATAAAAAGAAATCTGCATGCAAACTGGACTGTGTTTTGTTTTGCATAATCATAAATAAGACGAGCTCCATACACTTTCTCTCCATACACACGTAACATCACACAGATTAATCATGAAGGCTCATCGCTGATCACTGGCTCAAATTGCATGTTTCATGTTCCTTCAGAATAAGAAATAAAAACGTGTAAAGTTGAAGAAAGTGAAGAGGAGTATAATAAATAGATGGAAAAATGTGAAACTTGAAGCTGAAAAGCCTCTTCTTTGCCTAATACATTCTACACTCATCATCATTGATCCTAAATCACAGCTTCGCCTTGTCTGAAGTCCAGAGCTGGCAGCTGTAACACAAGCAGGAGATGAGGCCTCTGGGGTGCTTAGATTTCACTCGAGATTATTGCCCTGTCGTAGGTGTGAAGGAGCTCTGGCTTTCTAAATAGGTCAGCTTTTGATTTGACATTCATTAGCAGAAGGCGGCCGCTGGTTTGTGTCTCCCCAAACTTCACAGGCCAAAAATTATATATATATATATATATATAAGCTTATCTGTTTAAATTGCAGACACTGCAGGCAAAGCACTCCTCCGATTAGATAAGTGTGTCTCTTTCATCAGGCGTCTGATTCCAGGCCTACTTTTCCACAGGTAAAGACCCTACCTCTCTGGAGCATCTGTCATCTCAGTAAATACTTTGTCCTAAGCACTGATGTTGCCTTTCCTGGGCATGCGAAACAGATGGCGGTGTTAAATCTGAATGATGTACTACACGTCCCTCGTGGACTTTGTTTTCTTACATCGCCATTACTCTTCTAGTCCTCTGTGATAGATTAGAAGGAATCTTGTAGGGCATTACAAGGGGCTGCAGAGGTAATACGATGAAAGTCTGGTGTGGAGGGAAGCGGCTTTTCTTCTACTCGCCTACTTCCTTCGTATTGCACATTTTAACTCATCATGACTTACTTCAAATTATTTCCGTGACACAAGACTTAGTGGCGATCTCCACGGACACAATGCAATGAAAATGGCCAAAAAAAGGCTGCCCTACTTTTCTGTCGTTTTATGGATTTTGTATGAAATAAAACATGTGATTTCAAATGGAAGCCCTCCTTATGGATACACTGGTGATTGCTCAGTATGGTGGTTGATTGCAGAGCTATCTCTAATGCTGACCCCCTGTTGGAGAGCCACAAAGACAGACAAAATGGCCTTTGGCAGAGATTTAACTTTACAAATGAGTCTTCTTTCTGGTTTCGAAATGACCATGATGTCACTTTGCTGCCCTTATTTTGGAACAGACATGAAATCCTGCTTCGGGGGATGTACTCTCTCTTCCAGTCAAGTCAGTCCACAGGCTTTTTTTTAAATCCACCATTTAAAAAAAAAAAAATCTGTGGTGGGTTTTGTTATGTCTCATTGAAGGGACATTACATCTTGAAAATGCAGCTCTTTGTCAAGAGACTGGGAGAGAGAGTGATGTTAATCCCGCCCTCCTTCCCCTCAGTTGGTCTAATTCCAACCACAGCGCCTGTCACTCATCTTGACAAGCTGTGTACCATGAAAACAGCATCTCGGTACCCAGCATCTGGGAAGCACCGCAGGCATTACAGAGGCAGACAGCTAACACAGCCAATCTGTACCAAGAGTCGAAAGACACAACGTTGATATGCCTTTTGTACTAAATAGATGTCATCTGCCTTAGGGCCCAAACAAAACAAGCAAACCTCCAAGAAGTAGCATTGACAAAGGCAGGCGGATAATTCCAATGTCTCAACTGCCTTTTGAACATGATTGTTGCTGAAAGCCAGATGACTACCGACATGCATATTCTGTATTGGAGACCTAAAGAGACTCTGCACTGGTTATTGTGCATAGAAGAGGTACACATTCGCAGGAAATAATGATTAATATTCAAAACAAACAATGCACTCAATCATATACCAGAAGTTCTGGAAACAATGGAACACACAATAGGACATCATCATACATATCTTCACCAAATATCCATTAACATTGGAGAATCATCAGATGTGTCATTACGTTTAAAATAGGACCATAGCTCCTTGGAAACCACTAAAGTAATCTGCCATTTTAAGACTTTAAAGATGGAAAAAGTCAACCCCAGTATGTAGCAATTTCTGTAACTACTTGATTAAATATGTAATGTTAATGTTCCTGATGTCAGTCAGACCTGATACAGTTCAGTTTTGTCTGGATTTCAAGGACAGCTTAGAGAGTCTCATCGGCTCTTCTTGACATCTCCACGGTTGTCTGGGAAAACGTGTTGTTCACGCCAAGCTCCTAGACGTCACAGATGAGTCTAAGTGGGTCAACGTGACACAACCCTGATAATGATAATATCTTTTTGAATATGTGAGGAGCCTTTGGAAGTGTCCAGCAGTTGTGTTTTAGTATGACATCTGAGTTAGCATACCACCGGCGTCTAAAGAGTCTTATTGTGTGGAGTCAAGTCTTGATAGTTTCCTAAATGGCAACACTGTTTTTTTTTTTTATAGCAGTAAGCTGAACACTTTTGTCTATTTGGTTTTAGAGTGTTAGCCCCTAAAATCCTCTCTGTGTGTTGGTTTGAGATCTCTGTTGGAATGTAGAAGGTTTACGATGGACGAAACTGTCAGGACAGTTGACATTGTTTGGTACCTTTCTCTTTAGTATTTGAGCTATTTCTTATGAAGCGTCCCAATGAAATATTCCTACACCGACCCCTACAGACATGTTAGGTTTTTTTTGTGTGTGTAAAAGTGTAACAATTACAAAATAGCCCCCTCATACTTCAATGATCAACACTAAGACTTCAGGTTTTTGTGATATGGGACTTCTTTTCAGTAATCTTTTGGATCTTTCCAGCAGTCCAGTGCAAACAGTTCCATCTTTAAACATAGAAATCCAGCCACTCTTCCCTCTTTATCCATCCCTTGTACTAAGATTTACAGTTGTTCCTCAGGGATGTGTCTGCCCTTTAAAACACTGTCACACAGCTCGCCTTGTGCCCTCAAGCCTCTGGGATCCAGCCCGCGATATACCAAACCAAAACAGGATGCGAGGATAGGTGTGAGGTGTCAGCAGCCAACAGTCTCCGAGGTGTCAAGTATGAAATAACGCTTTGATCACACTCGAGCTGCTAAAGACGACCTCACTGTGACCTCCCCAAGTGTCCGGCCAGGGCTGTGCCACAGCTGTCATCCCTCTCATTTCCCTACAGAGACGTCACCTTCTCTGCTAATAAAATTAAAGAGGCTCTCCACACATGCAGCGCTCTCTAACCTCCTTGACCTTAACATTTGATTTCACTGCAGCTTCAGAAACCTCTTCTGAGGCGATGCTCTCTGCTGCCTCTCCAAAAAAAAAAAAGATGATGGCTCAGTTCTCAGTGTTGTATAAACACGGTGAGGGGAGGCTGTGATCTGGGAACTGGCGGACCATCACTTCCGTGGCTGTCATGCTGAGAGCTTCCTCCTCTTCTGAAACACGTGAATGTCGCTAAACGTCTTCAGGGTATCCAAAAACACATTTATAAGCTTAAGTCTCATGTCTGAAGATTGAGAGTGCCTTATTTGCCTTTCAAATTGAATTATGTCTAAATTACTCATTTCTGGCTGTTCTGTGTGACAGACTGTGTACAGTGTAATTACACAGGATGTCTCGTCTCATTTGGCAGTGGTTAGTGTAACAAGTACAACATTTTGTTCCACTTAAACCCAGCAGAGAACATTATGATTTTATCACTGAACTTGGCCCAAAACATAAAGTACAAAGAGTCTATGTACTTAAAATAAAATCAAGCTTTTAAAGGAGGTATATGTAAAGTTATGCTATTAGTGACATGTCAACTATATGTAGTTTGCACTGATTTTTTTATAAGGCAGTCCAAGTGAAAGCGAGGGTGTCCGTGTGTTGGACTCTACTATTGAATTAGCTTTCTAGTTTTGAACGATGCATAATACCAATATTGTTATAAATGTGCTATATAAATATAGTTGACTTGACGACCAAACTACTTCTATACACCTAGGTAACCTGTATGGTCCATTTATTTATGTATCTACTTATCAGATACAGTGCTGTCCTTCTATTTATTTATTTCTAGCTTTGCTTCTCATTCAGCGACCTGTCTGTCTCTTGACTTGTTGTAACTGTGAATGCGAATGTAATTGTCTTAACACTGCTGTAACTGTTTGTTTCCTGATTATCATCCTCTTCCAATCACTCAGTATACCGTAGAACTGAATTGCTCTTCTGGGATTAATAAAGTTGTCTGAATCTTTTTTTTCCTAAATACAAAAATACTTTTCAAAAAGACGTAATTCAAAACAATTGTGCTTGAGCTTAAAATAATTTTATGATTATTTAATGTGAGAGGAAACAGTTGATATGCTGTTTAAGTAAATCCATTAAGCAGTTAATATTAACTCTCTAATCTGCATCGAGTTATTCTAGCACAAATAGGGTCAGATTTGGTATTTAAATCAAACCAGTCTGCCTGCCCTAACACTTGTTTTGTTGCTTTTTGTGAAGTTCTTTTTGGAATATTTACACCTTGACTTTTGATTGTATTGACTAAAAGCTTTAGAAATGATAATTAAAAAAATCATTGATTCAAGTATGTTTTCCAACCAAATGCAGAAAAAGCAAATATTTGTCCTACTTCATTTTCCACCTCCCCACTCTGCTGAGCTGGACCTAAATTCATTCAGCCCACAAGACACCAACTGTCCAACTTTGACCAAAGACCCAACTGTAGCACACAGACATGCCAACAAACTAACTCCATATCTGCACTTTGTTAAATCATACAGATTTTCCTAAATGAAAATGACGACGGTTGAGAGGCTAATTCTGTTAGCAGGTTAATGTCAATTCCCATTATTTGTAAGCATCAAGCTATCAAACGAAGATGTCTATTTCAACTCCATCCGTGAAAAACGTTCAAAGTCACATAAAGATGCAAATACATTTACTGCTTTATCTATCTTATTTAATATGAACAATCACATTATCACATCATCTAGGATTGTGCGAGGTTACATTTATGATTAACTGACAAACCCCGCTCTGATCAACATCTATACCTTAAAGCATTTCAGTGTCATGGAAAACATATTTTCAAATCTAAATTAGGTATCAGCAAATCCACTGATGCAGCATCACAGTCTTCTTAAGAGCAGAGGCCTTTTATAACAATCCTCTTCCTTTCCTTTGTGTTCTCAAATGGCCCGCCTGTTTCTAGCATAAGCCATCGGGGTAATACCCTGACAGAGAGACTGTAAATTGTTCTGCTTGTTATCCTCCGGCAACTGAAATCCTGCCATGCAGTCAGAGCTCAGAATGGTGACTGGGAGCTCCTTAGGCTTCCAGAAACATTGTTAGTAGACTTCTTGTCCGCATGCCCACACGCGCGCACACACACGCACACACACACACACGCACGCACGCACGCACGCACGCACGCACACAGACACACACACACACACACACACACACACACACACACACACACACACACACACACACACACACACACACACACACACACACACACACACACACACACACACACACACACACACACACACACACACACACACACACACACACACACACACACACACACACACACACACACACACACACACACACACACACACACACACACACACACACACACACACACACACACGTCCAGACTCTCTCCCTGAGGGCCTGCTCCAGCTGGGACCTGCTCTGACTTTCCCCAATCTTGTGTTGAAAACAATGCACCTTGGTCCATCGCAGAGCTAAATAGGAATGTGACAGTAGACGAGAAGCCTTAGAAGGCCTCTGTTAAGATGCAGGATTAACTGCAGTTTTAAAAAATACAATAAAAAAGGTAATAAATGGATTACTGGGGAGCTGTGTTGTTTTATTCGTATATTAAGGCACACCGTTCCCTCTCTGTATTCTCACAGAGGACAAAGAAAGAACATAGACACAGATCTCACATTTATGCAAAAAATGTCCAAATTCATTCTGTCAAACATTAAACATTTCATGGGAATACTGGTTTAAGCCTCAGTTGTACACATGCACAATGTCAGCCTGCAGTAACAGTAACTTTTCAAGCAAATTCAGGACACTGGACGCACAAGGAGAGGTAAGTGAATCAGCTGTCTCTGGAGGCGTAGGCTTCGATGTCTGGGTCCTATTAGTTGCTTTGTCTCCCGCCTGATAACAGACATGAAAATCTCTTTGAGTCAAGCCAGCCTCCAGCCTTTACATGATGGACTCCATTTGTCTTTGCCCCCCCCTTGCCTTCCCACCCACCACCGCCGCCATTATTCACAAAGCTGCTTTTAAAACAAATAGCTGCAGATTCCTGAGGCGGACCTGTTTTCCCCCACCTCAGCATGCATTTCTACACCTAACCACCTTACACTCCAGACACTGCTCACTGTGCCACAGAGGGTGAGGAGTGTGTGTGTGTGTGTGTGTGTGTGTGTGTGTGTGTGTGTGGGGGGGGGAGAATCCAGTCCACCGAAAAAAGAGATAGTACAAAAGATGGATGAAGCCTGGGTGACATATATCCTGACACCTCAACAAAAGAAAACATCGACCACCCTGCTAACAAAAGCCATGGGACAGAATGATGATGGTTTTTTTCCCCTTCCGCTTTCCAGCTGCTGCCAATACAATACAATTTTTGACACACTAAATGTGGGAACAATCACTCTTTCTTTGAAGTAGGACAGGCAGGTATACATAAATGTTGCACATTGTGTGCTGGCAGAATACAGTGGGACACCAGCAAACCAAAGCGAAAGCCTTTGACCTTGTGTTGCTTGAAGAGTGTGATAGCTCCCTGGACATGAGGAAATCAATATTCTGCATTTAGCCGTGCAGGACCTTCTGTTAAATAGAGCAACATACCCCTAGGATTCTTCTTTTTTTAATGCACTGGCATGAGAAACATAATGAGCTAAATGCATCTTTGGAAAGATATTTGAAGTGCTGATTCAAACTAAGATAGTTTAATGTAATGAGCAGCAATTGATTGAAGAAATGTGATCACTGCGACTCTTTTTTGAGATACATAAAAACAAATAGAAGACTTGAATAAGAGATCCTGCAATGTTTACAGGCTTGTAAATCTTGTAATCCTTACTGATAGTTTCCAGGAAGTAACCTTCTATGATACGTTTCACCTTTTGAAATCAATCCTGGAGGGGAACCTAAAGGTCAGTCAAAACATTTCACACTTCACAAAATACTTTCATTAAGAGGAAGTGTTCTTAGGAGTTTCAAACGGGGCAGAAAATGAGCAGAGATGACTCTTAAGAGTTCACGCACCATAATCCAGCTGCTCTGAATCCAAAATCTCAATTTCACCTCATATTCTCTTCCATTTAATGTAGCCTAAACGACAAGACGGCAGCAAACTGGCTGCCTTCAAATGGTGCTCATACAGTAAATGTGTGATTTAAATGTGAAGACACACCTTCTAACATTTGAAGTTTAGAGTTTTTGGGTTACTGACAAGTATAAACTCTCCAAGAAAACATGATAACTCAAAAGAGAATGTATCAGTCTGACATATGTTTACACTCAGCTGCAAGTATACTAGATACACATAGCTAAAGCTATCCTTAATCTTGATGTTCATCTTAGTTTGTTAACTTGATGCTAACACATAATGGAAATGATCATTTATTAAAGGGCTAACATAATTAGCATGCGGTAATTTGGAAATTGTCATATAAAGAGCAACAAAGTCCACGTAAGGAGCAGCTGGGGATGAATAAAATATTACACTTGAAAACTGGAAATGAAGGTTTTAGTATCTTTTGTATCCCCAACACTGACCAATCAGCGCAACGGCAAACCTAGAGCTTGTTCAAAACCTAACCAAACTAATCGGTTTGACAAGGTTAGCTTAAGTAAAAGGCACCAAAACCAGAAGTACTTCATTTGTTTAGATCGAAAACGATGTGTCACGTCAGACACAAACATCGTTGATGTTGTATAAAAAAAGGGCAGGTTGATATTGTCATAAATCGAGGGTTAACATCGACGTACGACCTTGTGGTACTGTAAATGTGTTAGCAGACATTCACCTTCTACACATCAGTTAGATGCAGATAATATATGGTTTTGTTCTGTTTTTCATAAAAATGTCAGTTTAATATTATTTTGTATTTAGCTCTTGTTGTGGTCCCCTGAATTCTTTAGACAACTCCCAGGCTGCTTTGTGCTCGTCTATGTTCCACAGCTTGTGTCTTACTCTTTGCCTCCAGCTCAGGTAAAGAGGTTGATGAGAGCAGAGAGCCCAAAAAGGACCGGACCATGGTGCTAAAAGAAGTTAAACTAGTGAGTATAACCGAGGGAATCTGCACAATCAGATGATAGTTGTGTTCAGGTTTGCTAAACACTGTTCTTTGTACATCACAATAACTATTCTATGTACAGGTGATATCAAAACATTATTTAGTGGAGCTGAGACAGTTGCGACTTCTTGCCACAGTAGCCAGGAAGTCAGAATGCATGTTCCTGTCTCTTCTCTGTTCTGAGCGCAAAACGTACAATTATGCTCTGTTCAGACTGAATGTGACCTCTTGTGTTTACTGTGAATGTCACAGAGACGTTACGGGGGCTGAGTGATCTCCCATCATCAAACTAAAGGTAGTAACGGAGCACTACAGGGGTCAGGTGGAATCCACGGAGCCGGTGGGGGAGAACAGCTCTGTGTGTGTGAGCATGTTTATGAGTTTGTGTGTATTTGGAGCTCTCACTGTTTCCCTTCATGTCATGCCTCTCTTTGTGTAACACACTGTAAATTTACCGACTTGGGACACTGTAATATTTCACCATTGTGAATGTACAAAGATGGCTACATTTAACAACAGCGTTGTTGTTCAGCTGCACTCAGAAAAAGGCTACTGTTGCAAAGATGTCAAAAGCAAATATTACCAAAGACTGCTGAGCTTGTTTTAGGTTATTTGAAGAATAAAAACAGACGTACTTTTGTCCTTGATTACTGTAGTTGTTGTCATATGATTCATATCCTTGGTCATCGTAAGCTGTTCCGTAGCCGTCGTCGTATTCCTGTGACAAATACAACAAAGTACAAGCGTTAGATGAGGTGCAGAGAAGAGGACATTCAGCAGACATTTTAACATTCAAAACATGTCAATATTAGAACCTGAGAAATGTTATAAATGTGTTGAAATGTGAAGGCTGAGAAGCTTTACGCGCGAAAAATGGTTTCTATAGTTACATGATTTTTTTAAAACCAAAAAGTAAAAGTTGAACACATTCAGATTATGACCCCACAACTTTGACTGAAATGTCTGTTGCTGGATGAAGCATCTTTTATAAAAGCGTGGTGTCAAATAAATAATTTGTATCCATCAAATCCTTACAGAGTTGTTCGTTTCAACAACACATCGAAGCCTTCAGCTCTGCACAGATTTAGGTCAAACGGCTTCATCTGCTGCTGCTGCTGCTATGGCATCCATTAGAGTGGCAACTGCAGCCCTGCCCTTGTCTCTGTGTCAACTGACTGACAGTGGGATGTAAAGACTCTCGCTGAGGCAACGTTTCATCACCACCTCAAAGGATGAGTCTTGAACATCTGTTTGTGCTCCAGCAATCTGCCCTGTCCCCCCCCCACCCCCACCCCTCCACACCCCACCCAGGCCCCCGCCAAGAGGAACATCAAAGTGAACCAGCGCCGCACCCGTCCTAATTTGGGATAAATGGGACTTATGTTCCACAAAAGGCGTCGACCCCTAGCGACACATCTCTCATCCCCCACATACTTTGTGGCTAATTCCATCTGCCCCTGATTTGCATGCTTGAAATGAATGTCTGTAAGACAGCACATGCAGACGAGAATGCTCATCAAAACCATATTATTCTTAAGGACCTAATTCTTGATTAGAAACATATATTTGCCAAACGACAGCAGTTGAATTAAGTCTTTTACCATAAATCAGTGCAGAATAAGTGCAGAAGAACTACACATGACCCTCTGCAGAGGTGCTAAGTACTTCCTTGTATCTGAGTTAAATGCCAGGTGCATAATTAAGATTCTTTTTCATGACCAAACCTCGCCTTGGTCATCCCACTGGGCTGCTTTTAAGAGTTGTTTGTGATTTGTTTGTTGTTTCCATGTATGTGGGAGATCTGTTGGTTTTTGTGAAGGTCTTTGTCAGTTCTTGTCTATTTGTCTGGAGGTAGCTTGAAGGGAATTAAAGTCCCTTCTGACATTTGTAATTCAGCAGCTACGCGAGCTTTTTGCAAAGTCAACAATTCCCCAAGCTTATGCAAGGACTCAGTTTAGTCAACAACTTTACTTTAAACAATAATAATCCCCTGCACACCTTTGTTTTTTTCTTTAAACAATACAAGGAACAGTTTTCAAAGAGCAGAGCAATTTAGAAAGAAAGGATGTGATTAAACACACTTTTAGAAGCCACACTTTGATTTGCAATTTTTCATCATGACCCTTTCTGTCAAAGGACACACTGAAAAGAAAATAATTTCCCTGACTTTCTCAATAGTTTCCCTGAAAGATCACCACACAACTGCGGACAAAAAAAAAAAGAAAACGGAAAAAAAGGTCACATTTACAAGTGAGAAAAAGGTGGATAAAGATGTGACACAGTTTATGGAGAGCTTAAAAAAGCCACTTAAAACAGATGACTTTTCAACCTCTGGTATCATGTGGCCATATCGCCCTTTAACTAAATCAAACAAACACTGAAAGCATTAATACAGCTGTGAAAGTAGTTGATTGTTGATTTCTAGCTTCTGTATCTTAAAGATTTTTTTGCATGCAAAATATAAACCGATAAGAATTTATCCTGGAACTTTGTTGAATTAAAGGGACGTTATTGTACGATACATATACATCATATTACAATACACTCTGATGTGTCATACTATATGGACCATGATGCAATAAAATGTTAAACTCCTATTGTACTGTAAATGGTAAATAGTGTTGAACTTGTACAGCTATTTTCCAGTTTTTTAGACTCCTACACATTCACACACTGCTGCATGAAGTAAAAATCAGAAGTAAAAAGTCCCATTCAGACACACTCATACAACGCCACTGAAGCAGTGGGAGCAACTTGGGGTTAGGGACACGATGTATCTGCAGGACAGTCACCATTATGGCATGTTAGTCTTTTTCTTAAATATGTAACTGTGAATGTTCAGACTACAGTTGTAACAACAGCAGCTCTGTTTGGCCTCCTCCTCATGTAATTCTGCACTACATGCTCTTACTTGTCTATCCTTTTGCTTTGCTGCTGTAACACTGCAAATGTCTCATTCTATATACAAGCATTTAACTTATCTTAACACTAGATTTCTGTTAGCCTATTACAAGAATCAATTTTTCTTCGTAGGATAGTACCTTTGTTTTAACGGTGCTTCACTACACCATGGCAGTATGAACATGCTGCTGGCTGTAAAGAAGACTGAGGCCTGCAGGTCTGAGGACTCTGCAAACAGTGGTGAAAACCAAAGAAAACGTAGATAGTCTGATGAAGTGTTTTATGTTGTCTGTTTTATTGCAGGGCTGATTCTGCTAAGTGCAGCAACTGTTCCAACGTCCCCTGGTTCCACTTAACTGTAGGTAAGAGGCTGCGAGTAGATCTGAAAACGAGGCAACAACCCACCTTACAATTGCAGTTATTAAATAAAGAAAGACATAAAAAACAAATAAAAAACTATCTTATTTTTAAGAATCTCTCCTATGTAACACTTTTGATCTGCTTGATGGATGTGTTAACTTCAGTAATTGGTCCAGAAAGATAACACCAACTAGTCTTCTCATTAAAAAAAAAAAAGAAAATAGCCAGAGTTTTCTCTCATTCACAAACCATTAGAAAGAAGGAGCTTTTCAAAGCCACTTTAATTTTGTGCAACTGTTCTTTCAAAGCAATCATGCTCTTCTTCCAGGCTTTCTACTATTACAAGAAAAAGAGGGGCCATATCACCCCAGTTTGAGTCTACCAGGACAAATTCCTTTTGGTATTTTACGATCTGTTCTTTTACTCGTTTACACGTGTTATGATGGTTTTTAACAGACCAGCATTACTAAATCCTTATGATAATGCAATCCTCCACAGATTATGAAATTCTCCGTAGCCAGACTGTGACACCAATAAGAACACTTACTTGTACTTTACTTAGGACTAAACTTTGAAGATTTCTACTCAAATGTTTGAGAGATGCAAACTCTGTGATCATTTAAAAAGACAAACATGCATTCAACTATGCGTTAAGTAGCAGTCACTCTTATTCTGTGTTTTTCTAATCTGTCAGACATTCCCTTTGTCTTAGCATGTACTTTCTATTGCTATGTGTGCCATTTTGTTTGTTATTCATTTGATTGCTCAGTCTTTGTGTGTCTAAACACCCTAATATTTGGAAATTGAAGTTATCCTAGGTTTTTTTTTTTCTACTTCAGGCAAAATACAGCAAACATGGCTTGTGAATGATACAATGGCAGACACCATCCTTTATAGCATCTCGCCCGACCACATCAAACAGAACACAGACACAAGCATCAGGTTACAATTAGCTTTGGAAGAAAACAACTCAACAAACACTTTTTTTTTTATTCAAAGCCACGACTACAGTCTTTGAAAGTGAAACAGCTTTCACCAAAATGGTCTTTGGAAAGAAAGCTTGTGCATTGCCAGAAACATTTTCCCATTTGAAATTGAAATAATGTCTCTGTTGTTGTTGGAAAATGCTTGTTTTCTCACAAAAACTCTGGGAATGTTTCTATTTCATTCTATTTAAAAGCTGTTTTTATTATACCGTACCTACTGCAGCCTGGAATAAACAAGCACAGTTATGAATATTAAATGAAGCAGGGAGCAGACGTGAAGTAAAATAATGCTAGCTGTGATTGTGAAGGCAGCCTCAGTACCCATACGACATAACTCCCATCAGAATATAAGCTTTGATTTTCAAAAGCTAAACAATGACTTTGACTTAAAGCTTTGATATAATACTAATAAAAACAATATGAATGTTGAACAATTGGGAAATGTCTTTATTTTGATCAATAAGAATTGCAAGCAACCTTGTCTAAATTGAATCAAAAAATGTGCGTATTTCAGCACTTAAATGTTGTCAATAAATTTGTTGGCTATAGGAGCCTCTGCTCTCCGTCTGTTTGTAAGAGCGAAAAGTTTGATTTTATACATTTTCCGTCGTCATGACAGCAAAACGGACTTGAGAAACATCCATATTTTCAGACCTGTGGATTTAAGAGGATTATCGCTGCTCTAATTTCACTTCTGTCAGCCTTACATGAAAACTGTATTTCTTCAATACTTTTTCATTACAATAATGAATGTTGGTTGTACGAAAAAGGATTGACAATTCTGATAACTTTTTAATGAACTAATCAGTCGTTTCCTAATTCTGCTTTTTATACAAACAATATTATTACAATCAAACAAAGGAAGAAGAGTTAGGCTACATTCATTTTATACCTCTACAGGTTTATTCAAAACATGTAAAGGACCCCACATTTCCTCTTTTTCTCTACTTGTATTATCATACAATCACACTGGCTTTAACAGCTCACAAAGCTTTTGTTTGTGTGCTGTTATGCTGCTACCTGGAATACAAAACACACAAGGTTACATAATTAGCACCTTGTGTGAATTCCTTATCCAGGAGGTTGCATCTGAGTCCCTTTAATTAACCCACAATATTAAGTATTGTTCAAGCCATGAACTGTAGATGCAGGGCTCAATAAAGATAATGATTTGATTGGGTACTGTTCTTATTTAAAATGCTACCAATACTAGTATATGATATTTAATGGTTTTTGGAACATACTCCACAAACCCCCCACCCCCCCTTTCCCCTTTAAACCCATCACCCCAGCCTCCTCCCTGTCACAGTCTGACACCAGGGCATAGCGTGACAGCCTAGTGCTGTTTCTTGGAGGAAGCACCGGAGGTGTGATGCAGCTTTTTGTCTCCAAGTGAGGACATAGAATATAGCAGTTTATATAGGGTGTTGAAATTCACAAAAATTCCTTGAAGACCCCGCAATACTTAGGTTGATGTCCTGCAGGTCAGCACATAGTGTTGGTTGATTCATAAAGTCAGCTCTTGTATATAGTGACATGCAAAAAACATTCAGCCTAAAAATTTACAGTAGCTGAAATAAATCCATTTTTTCTCCAATTTAGAGCGAGCTAGCATTAGCTAGTAAAGACTTGCACCCCTACTTTTAGACAGAGGTTTGAAAAGGGACATTACATTATGTAATGTTGTATCACAAACTTCCTACTTCACCCCTTTTTTAAAAAAAAAAAAAAAAAAAGAACGCATGCACAGGGAGAACATAGCGACCCCACACAGAGAAGCCCTGTCCTACAAGGTTTCACAACAGGAACCTCCTGGGTATGACATCACTAATCACTGCATCACCATGCAACCCCAAGTAAATATCTGTTTTAATATTTTGAAAGGTTTTTAAATTTGGCCTAACAGACTTTATTTACTGCTGTGTAAGAAATGATAACACTTTTTTGTTATTTTGCTGAGCATCATATTTGTATTTACAATACATAATATGATGTGCTATGTAATATAAGATTCATCAACCACAAAACAGTGACAGGAAACTACCATGCCAGGAACTGGGCTGACCATCAGGTGCAATTGGGCTTCAACGTCCTGCTGGAGGACACTTTGACATGTGGACAGGAGGAGCTGGGGATCAAGATGCCAACAAGAGTTATTTTGTTCATCATGCCCAGAGGCCAAGTGTAGGACTTGATCTGTCAGTTTGTTCTTAGAGGTGCTGATGCATTACGAAAAGAAGCTGGAAATTTTCCACATTTTCTAACATCTTCCACCAGGCCTGGGACCAACAGAAGATCATGTCCCAGATGATCAAATGAAAACGTTGTCCTCTGAGGAGTGTTAATGTGCTCGGTGATATAATGGCAATTTGATGTATAAATTGAACATTTGAGTATGCTTGCGTGAAATTGGCGCAGGATGTTGGATTGAATAGATCCTCTGGGGAGCATGAACACTATTATAACTTGCACCTTTTCAATTGGATTTAAAGATAGTATTATAGAAAATACTTGTAAAAAAGGTAACTAAGTATGGAGGTATCCATCTCGTTTTGAAACTATCCATCTGTGGTTGAAACAGACGAGCTGAAATAATCATTATAGCCAATTTATTACCAGACAGGATAACAGGAGTGCAGATGGCACACAAGGCGTCGTCTTATGATTTGTAAAAAAGTATTGGGGACAGAATATTATGCCTTTAATGTAGGGCCCGAGCTGTTAGAGGTTTCAGGGTCCGATACTGATATAAGAGAGAGAAAAAATGTCGATACCAATATATCGACCGTTATCTTTCTTAGATCTATCTTGATAGATGCCACAGACCTTTTTTCAACTGATCGTTTCAGTGTTTTTTATTTTGTATTCAGTCTGGCCTCTCATTAGAGTCTCCTTCAGGTCTTATCTATGTTTTAACTCCTTGTGTAATCTGTTGTTTGTACGTCAGCATGTCTTTGTTTCTGTCTCATGTACGGGCTGCTCCCCACCAACTGCCCCAAGAGGGATTAATAAAGTTGTTTGAATGATTCAATGGATGATCTTCAATCTTTAGAGATTGAGACTGATTTAAATATACAAACACATTTATTGCGTTGATCCCTCAAATGCTGTTATCAAACACTTTGCAATTAAGCCTAGGGTTTCTTTTTCTTTCTTTTTTTTTACAGAACAAAATAATATATTTGCCAGAATATCAACAGCGCACTGAAACACTTTATTTGAAATGAACAATTATGAACATAAACTACATAACATTGAATAATAAATTCAAATAGTAAAACTGTTGTTATTGAATGTTTGTCAAGGAAAACATTTTAAAGTCTTATTGGATAAGACTAGCTTGTATCGATTATTGGCTGGCCCATTTATTGCTCTACTTTACTCCACTCTTATTTTCTTGTCAAATACAGTTTGGTAGCATTATGCACAGAGCAGTGTATGCGACGCAGGTCATTTACAGTGTTAGCAAAGCAGCTAGTAGAAGCCCTGATTAGTTTTCAACACAAGCCATTTGTCATTAGTCTTGACTGAGTCCTCCACGGGTCTGAATGGTGACTCTATCTAGGTGCTGTCCACTCACATTGGACAGCACTGCCTGGTATTAAGGACCACATTAAAGTTTAACAATGGCATGTTATTGCCATTTATTAGAGGAGCTACTCTATAATTGAGTTACAAGCGAGCAGAGAGGAGAAACATGCCCGGTTTATAAATCACGTTGACACATTCAAAATGATTACTTTCTTTTGAGATGGACACAAAGAAAAACACGTTTACAATGGAAAGCAGTGTTGATAGTGCGATTGAAGTCGTTGTTGTATCTGATGTGTTTTAAATTGATGTACAATTTACTCAAAATATCTTGGAGAGCACAAAAGCACAATTCTGCGTCAGTGCAGTGTTTCCATCACTTAACAGGATTACTGTGACAGTGAGAGGTTGGACGGGGGAGGAGAGACAGAGTGAGGAGCGAGCGAGAGCAGCCCCTAAGTGAGTCTTTCATTTGTATGCCAGCGGATGGCTGAGAGGCGTGTTGTTAAAAGATAAGGACCGGCCTCAGAGGCCACTGAAGACTAACAGAGGGCCTGGCACTACATGTTACGACAGCGGTATCACAGCCGCTCCACTGTGCTCTACAATACTACTGTAAGAGAAAGGATGCCACTGACACCCAGAGCAAGCTCTTCAGCCCCTTTAATTGTTCCTTGTATTAAATCCAAATGAGTTTAACAACAAATTGTCCTCACATTAAGAACTTTGTTAGAATTGCACATGCTGCCTGGTGTGCGCTGAGACCCGAAAGGTGTCAGAGAGGCAAACAACAAAGCGAGAAAATTAAGCAAATCAAAAGAAGATGTAAAGCCGTGTTCTCAGGCGGCTTGACTAGGATACCATCTGTTCAAAGATAAATGTTGCGCCTCCGCACAGCTGTGCCACACATTGCTCTTAACTTTTTAACTATAAAAGCAAAATAACACCCCGTGTTATTGCCTTAAGAAAACAAATAACCAAGCATTTGTAACCCCTCCGGTCGTCTGTCTTGGTCTTAAGAATTTCACAAAGCTGGTAGACATTTATTCAGTTCCTCCTGACGGTGTATTCCAGTAAGCCAAAAAAAAAAAAGAAAAGAAAAGAAGGGGGGGGGGGGGGGGCTTCATTTACTGAAACTTTTCTGCTGCAAGGGTAGAAATACAACTCAAGTGATCAGATTGAGGATGCCAAAAAAGTTGGCCCATGCATCAAGTTGAAGTATCACTACCCTGTGTTACACTTGACAAATGTCTTACTTTTCCTTCCTGTTATTTCTTTACAGCTGTCACATAAGTATTACCATGGAAACTCATGTCATACCCTTTCTGGCAAGCAGTGTAGTCATTTTGGGCCATGTTTTAAAAAGCACATAATATTGGCGCAATGTGAAGTGCGAAGTACACAGGAATTGTGTAATCTCTCTGAACAGATTGTTGGATGTTGGGTGATCCTTTGATTAAAACAATCTCCCGTACAATACATTATCCAGATGAGCCTAAATGATGTGCAGTGTTTGTCATGTGGAAGACGTTTATGTGAAAGGGGCAGGTTTGTGTCAGATATCTGGTTCATTTAACTCCTCACTTTCTCTTTTGTATTCATAGAAACCGAGCATGCCTCTGCACAAAGTTAATTTACACACTTATTGAGGCCCTGTAGCTTTTAATACATCAGGCACTACAGTGAAAATTATTTGTGTTGTTTAATTTAATCCCAAATTAAATTTAAAACACGTGACCATGAACAAATGTAAGCGACAGTCTGTGTGCTTACCATCAATGCAAATAGGACCATAAATCTTTGCTCTACTTGTTTTTGCAGCTAAAAGGTTGCTTGTCAATAGTCTCCACACAAGAAACACTGTCATGGATAAGATTGTCGTTGGAACTGGTAAATGTGTCTGAAGCCAATAGATGTACCTTTATATTACGTGTGTGTGTGTGTGTGTGTGTGTGTGTGTTGTGTGTATGAGAGAAAGCACAGCGCAAACTGCCTGTCAGGGTGTGGAAATGACATCTGGTGTGGTCATTTGACATCTGGACAGGCACTTTGCTAGACTCTAATCTAAGTGTCAAGTAGGAAATAAGTTGCACTTTAACGTATCACTAATGCTAGCGTGCTAAAATGTTCACGTTAAAAATAAAACCGTACTTAGCAGAAGTGCAAACATCAAAATACTGGAACTACTGACGGGGTTTTCAGATGATTCACTTTTTATAAGGTATGAAAAATGTTTCTCTACATATAACTAGTTTCCCTGTGTAAATAAATATCAATCTTATCTTTATGTGTGTGTGAGAAATATATTTTCCACACCATATTTTACAATTTAGATTTAAAAAAATAAATAAACGCTTCAAGGACGGCGGCGTAAAGAACATGATTCAATTAACAATGCCTGGCTCTCAGCAGCACTGGACAAGCAGAGAAGCGCCTGAAGGGAAGAGTTTATTTTAAATGCTCAGCGAGGACCCACAAGGCTCAGAAAAAAGATTACCGTGTCCAGAGGATTTAACATAAACACTAGAAGCCCATGTGTATTGCACATTTCATGGTCTGCTCACCTAAAGGAATAAAGCTTCTGTGCCAATACAACACATACTGTTGCAAGTACATAGAGGCTTTAGATTAAGGATAGAGGTGGAGCTCAGGGACTTTGATTAGCCTCTGAGGGTTTTTTGTAGTGGCAAATGATGTAACTGCACACAAAGATGACATGCAGCCTCATTTCTGAAATGAGAATTACATCCAGTCTAATTCTTCTCCAATGGGATTAGCAGCAGGTAGGATGGAGATCACAATGCACTTGATGATTTACATGAAATGAGATTTGGCGGCAATCATTGAAGACTGATGGAGCTGCCCAGGCTGGATCAGAGGATAATAACATCTCTGTGATTTAGTTTGGAAACAATCAGATTCCCAGTCATTTAATGCCTAAATAAAAGTTTTACCATGAGCGGACCGTGCAAACCAAAAACCATCCAGACAAAGATAATGTGCATCCATGTGTCTTAGTGACAAGATCCCTGAGAGGTAGCCTGGGTCTGCTGCTGTTTGTCAGAACAAGAAGAGGGGAAGAAAACGCCTCCGGCTGAACAAATGTTTTGGCCCATGGCGATGTCGAGCAGAAAAATGAGCATGGTGGGAACACGCATATGAGTGGATATAAAGCAGAGACACATGGAGGCCACAAATGTGAACACGAAACCTCTCTTTGTCATTTCATTGATGAGTACAAGAGCCTATTTGTCAGCGCCCGACGGAGAACGCTTGTCCTGGGAAAGTGATCTATTCAGATAACATAGAGTCAAACACATTCTGCCTCTAATTTGTTGTGATGTTGTTCGATTTATCATCTGGCAGATGTTGGGGCTCCTTTGTCTGCACCCACATACACAGGTGCAGGTGTTGGGGATGCGGTTACAACTGTGACAATGATGGGAAACAGCTGGTCGCCGAGCCATTCTCCACGACCTCCACACATTTGAATTGCAACCTCTGAATAAACCTGTCAGATGTGGTTAGGTATGGGACGCTGGGGCAATTTTCCAACGCAGGCCACCTCCTCTCCTCCTTCTATCTGCTAAATATGCAATGTTGATGCCGGGGTCTCTGGGGAAGTTGCATTGACAGGGCGGCGGGACTCTCTTGGCAAACGCACAAAGGCTCTGACTCTAAGCCTAATATATTCATCTCTGGTAGCTGTTGATATTACAGCCAGCTCCCATAAGGCTGTGCAGGTATGCAGGACCAAATAAGAATGGTAAATAACAAACCCATGCTATGCTTATGCTTCACATAGTAATGTACTTCATGTAGAAGGTACACTCATACAGACTATTATGCAAAGCAGCTATACTTTGTGTCGTATCAAAGGCAAACTTAAGGCAAAGGATAGCCACACATATTGCTACATTGTTGTATGGGAGGATGCACATCTAATGTGTATAGGCCACTAAAAAAGAAAAAAAAAGGCAAGGGTGTAAACATTCTCCATTGCACAAAATAATCGATTTCAATATTTTTGACTCTCTGGTGTTAGTATAGGATGATAATTAAAAAGAGCAGATACCCGAGTGTCAAAAATCGGTGGTATTTTCAGCATTATCTGGGATTTAATGTGTGAACATGTTTTTTTTTTTTTTTTTATAAAGTGGCATTAAGGCCAGAGATTCCCAAACAGTGGCACAATCCATCCTGGTGGAGTTTTCCTGTTTTGATATGATCAGTATTTGCAGTGGAAATGTGTCTGAGCTAAACAGTTCATGGGTAAACAATAAAGCTGAATACAATAGAGCTGAATTTGTGATGCTTATAAAATAAGACATTTAAACTGGGACAGTGTTCCATTTCTGCAGATGTATCAGAAAGGTTGATGTCCAGAGCTGTGTGATACATTGCAGCCTCATTTTAGACAAAACAGAGACACCAACAACCCTCAACAACCTACTTTGTGTGTTAGCAGTCAACCGTAACTCATGTCCAAAGTTGGCGTTCACATCATTTTGCTCGTTTTTCTTTTAAACTTTTTTGTTGGCACCCTTGAGCAGTTCACAATCAAGGGCTGTTATGTTTCCAAAGAAAACACATTAGTTACTTGGATCTTATCCAACTTCGACAGTTCTCAGGTGCTCAGTTGTTTCTGAGCTTTGTGATGGGGGTATGTGGTTAAAGTGTATATTATACCCACTCTGAAAGCATGTGATGTATTGTAAGATTCTTGGAGGGAATGATTTGGTTGTTTTTTTGGCACAAACTGTGACAATGTGACACAAAGGCAGTAGAACCACATATTATTAAAGCCACAAGCATGGGGTCACACATCCTGACATAGCAACAACGTTAGTGTGTGGTCGATAAAGCAGCTAAACCAATACAACCAACTTCAGGTTATTTTACAATACGAGAAAGCAAAGGACCCTCACAGCTCTGATTTTGTTTGAAATCAAACTGCTACCATTTCTTCCATCCATTATTCGATGGACAGGCTGATTATTTTCAAAGGCATCTGTAGATCACAAGAATCTAATAATAAAGCAGTCTTTTAAAATGTTTCTTTATACCAAAAAAAGATAATTTTGTGGTTTGGTCTAAAACCTGAAAAATCAACTCACAACGACATAAAACAGAGAGAACATTAAAAAAAAAGTAAATAAATAAGTGGGGAGTTAAAGTCCTACCATGAAGACAGTTCAAGTGTATCTGTGAATGTATATGATCTATTTGCTGACTTGTCTCGACCCCTTTTTGGATGCAGTTTATATGTACTCACATATTCTCCATATGTTTCCTGAACAATGGGAGGGGCTGGTCTGTATCCGGCGGTTGGAGGTGTGCCTCTGGCTCTCTGAACCCCCCTCCCTCTGGAAGATGGAGCCCGGCTGGGTGGGGCTCCTCTGGGTGCTGCTCCTCGGGGCACTGCTGCATGCAGGGGAGGAACTCCTCCTCGAGTCCTGTCACAAGACACAAACATTCGCCCAGGTTTAGATAAAAGAGCCAAACACACGCGTATCATTTGTTGGGTGAAAATGATTTCAAATCTTAATAATTGGAGGTGAAAGGTGATATATGTGCAGAGTCGGGATGTTTTAAAGCACAAACAAATATTATTACAAGTAGGATTCATCCGCATGCATTCCGTGTCTTTATGCTGAAATGATATATTTATTATGTATGGCAGTTTGTCTCACGCACTTCCACTCGTATAAATGATTTCCTTCACCAGCGAGAGCGACTTGGTGCAACCGTTGCTATGAATTTGATACATTCAGCTGCAGGTTACATGTGTAGGTGGACACAGCGGAACAGCGAGGGTGGAGGCCAAGTTTCTCCAGTCGAGAAAAAGTGAGTCACGTCGATTCGACAGCATGTCTTGTCGCTGAGCTGCTTTCCTGTGTTGTGAAGGAAAATGCACTGTGTCTCTATGCATTCGTTAATATTCAAATGTTCAGGCAAATTAAACCGTTGTTTTGGGACTCGGCAGAAATCAGACAAAAACACGTTTGCATGAGTCAGCGGGTTTGAGTTTACCATTATCATCTTTAAAATCTTTGCATCCTTTCTGATCCGAAAATGTTTTTTGATTAACATATAAAAAAAAAAATGTCAGCTCAAGTCAGGTGTGTCTCCTTTCCTGCATGTCGGTCACCACTCTCTCTCCCAAGTTCCTGACACTGTCCTTTCTTTTAAATAAAAGTTATAATAATCCCTCATAATTAATCTTAAAAAAACCCAACAAGAAACACTGAAAATCTGCTGTCTCACGATCTGAGCTACAGATGCTTGTTTATGCTTTTGCATCTTACTGGCTTCCCTCCCGCAACTGCCTATAAATGATCTGAAAAGCTGCTTTCAGGTTTTTAACTAGCCCAGCAGGTTAGTCACTTAAGTCCTGTCTTTTTTTTTCCTACAATGCCCTCAATCAAGCCCTGCATTATCAGGCACCTGCTCCCCAGTCGATCCCTCAAGTCTTCTGACCACCGACACGCTCTGCAGTTTCTACCGATGCTTTTCATGAGCAGCGTAAGACACGTGTTCGGCTTTTCGACCACTTGTAAGTTAGACGTCATTTTTGTGACGTAACAGTAGTGTATAAAAGACTATAAACAGAAACACTGGTGTTGTAGTGATTCTGTTTATAAGCTTTTATGATTTTATCGTCATCATTAGCTTGGTTATATTTTGTGAAGCTCTTTTTGACCTTACTGTCAAAAGACAATTAATAAATTAAACAAGACTTCCTTAAATACTAGTGTTTATACTAGGTACTAGGTAATAGTAGGTTTCTTCTTGAACCTGGTTATGAAACAGTCAATGTAATATGAAGACTCAATATTTGAATTTTTTTTTTTTTTTTTCATTTCTAAGTAATTGTTGCTCTTAAGACCAATGTAAGGAAATATATACAAACTGTATTTTGTGTGCAAATGTGTATACATTCTCATATATCTCATTTTAGGGTGTTTAAGATTTTACAGATTTGTTGTATTGCTTTTTGCAGTGGTGATATCTGATACCACAAATGAGGCTGTAATGTGTGTAGAACATTAGCCTGTGAGAAAAGGATCCAAACAAGATTCTCCTAGAGAATAATGTACAAGCACATAAAGGTCAGAATCAGCAGTGAAACACTGAAGGACAATGGGATGAAGATTAACAAGAACCAAATGAAAGGTAGGGAACATTGGCCAAAACCACCTGGACCAATCATTAAAAAAAAAAGGCTTTAAGATCGTTCATTTTCAGTCCTGATTTTGCACTCCTCTTCTTCGTCATTATGTATCATATCTATATGATTTTTAAAGAATACTGATCGGTGTTCAGTCCATGAACAATCAGACTGGCCTTGTTTCTCAGTTTTATCTAACTGTAAGCTTATGTTTATGAAGACATACAGTAACACTGCTAGGGGATGTCACACCTTTTGTTGCACTTGCAGCGCCTTTGTCTTCAGTTTCAGAGCGCTTCTCAACGTCCTGCTGCAACTTACAAAAGGTGTGACATGCGCTTTGAGTAGTTAGAAAACTAGGAAAGTGCTATACAGCTCAAGTCCATTGAATATCTGCTTTCATTCAAAGAAATGCTGCCAAAGCGCTGGTGGCGCAGTGAGCGCGCACGTTCCCATGTATGGAGGCTATATTCCTCACGTAGGCGGCCTGGGCTCACGTCCGGCCCTTGGCTCCTTTCCCGCATGCCT
This sequence comes from Symphodus melops, assembly GCF_947650265.1. NCBI lineage: Eukaryota > Metazoa > Chordata > Actinopteri > Labriformes > Labridae > Symphodus > Symphodus melops. Next base: position 5,869,604 of record NC_136708.1, read on the forward strand.
ACCCCCACTCTCTCTCCCTGATTTCCACGACTTTCATCTCTCTATAATAAAAGGGAAAATGCCAAAATAAGTCTATTAAAAAAAAAAAAAAAACTGCAGAAGAAAAAACGCAAAAAAGATGTAAAGCATTCATCTCCTGGCTTCAGCAGCTCTAGATCAAGAAACTACCTAAAGGTCAGGTTAGTTTGTCTTTTACCGTTGTTGTTGACAAAGCTGATATCCCAAATCCTGCCCCTTAGTCATTTCAATTGGGAAGGGAGTGAGAAGTTACATTGACTGGCACGGCGATGTCTCAAAAGTCACCTGAGAGTGTGAAAATCTGAACGGCAGCGACGTTTTTTTTTGCCCTCAGGACCCTGAAGGCTGAAAAACACTGAGCTGCACCTGAGTGAGTAACTAAAAGTAGCTAAAAGTAGATGTTTTTTTCACATTTCCGGCACTTTTGAACACAGGCCCTCTTGACAGCACATCTTCTGTTTAATAGGAACATTTAAAGGAGGGTTCTTTTTTTTTGCTTTAAGAGCAAACACAGAACATTCAAGCCAAATCAAAAACAAACAAACAGCAGCTGATACAGATCCGTTTGTGTCATTGATGTCATCCAGATGAATTAACAGAGGGCCTGGAGTCTGTTATCAAGATGGAGGAAAAAGTCAAGCGGCTGTGTTGGAAATCAAAGGCAGTCTGACCTTGCGGTTTGGTAACATGTTGTCTGAGCTTCTTACGGCGGCTGAGCTTTCTGTTAAAAGCAGTCAACTGATCTGAAGCAGCAGCAGAAAACCACAAAGGTTGCTCTCTGGGTCATTTTCTTTTCAATGCTTTCCATTTCAGCCACGCGGCATTTTGGTGGAACATAACAGGTTTGGGGCCAGGAGGAGAAAAAAAAAAAAAAAAGGAATAATCTCTGTAGTTTTCTGACTAACAGGGATAGAGCAGGATGTTGACTTGATTGAAAGTAGACCGCCTTCAAGCACTAACACACACAAAAAAAACACAAAAAAAACACCAAAGCACTAAGAGTAAGCTCCTCTTTCAAAGCAGGACTATAAAAAAAGCAAATACAACATATGAGGAGAACAAAGTCACCATCCAGAGCATCGGTATGATTAACACATGCGAGTGTGAAAGTGGGCTTCCTGTTCAGGAGCCTGCAGGACCTCTGTCCTATCACACTCACATTAGGCATGGTAAATTTTAATTAGCGTGTAATTTAAATAAACTGTGACTCAGAGCAATACGCACACCCAATCTCAGTGACCTTGTTTATCTCCAAATCTGATGAAAGAAGACAGTTCTCTCTTCCAAACACAAAGACCAAACAACACAACTCTTTTCATTTGTGTTGGATTTCCTCATATTTGTTAGCACAGCATCGACACAGTGAATATGTGTGTAATGTGTGTGTATGTGGATAACAGTCTTCTAATGGCCGTGAGTGTTTTTATTTGTAGTCTTATGAGGTCTCGGAGGAGCTGGAATTAGCGTGGGTTCGCAGGGATAGTGAGCGAGGCGAGCGTCTACCAGGGATCATTTGCATATAAAGGCTGTTATGCAAATGTGGCTTTGCTTTGCTAATGTTTATGGACACCAGACACTGTATCACTGGCTACTACCAAGTCCTTCTGTTGTGGATATTTACTCCCTAAATGCCCAGTGTGAGCTGTTTCAGCACACAGAGGACGAGTGTTTGGGTAAATGATGACACAAGTTACCAAAAGCAAACACTTAGATTCACCAAAATAAGTCTTTGCCTAAGAGGCGCCATCCTTGCACGAATCAATTATCATCTATTTGAAGCAGTTTGAGCCAGAGAAACTATTTAACGATAACATTCATAAAGATTCTGTGTCTGATTTACAACACTTACCACTCTGACACTAGATTAAGTCTTTCGACAAAAAAGGCCCCATCTTGGTAGAAAATGCTAAATGAAGCATGAATGAAGAAGCCAATCCTTACAATGTTCAAGAATACAAGTAGAAGCGCAGGATCATTAACCTATCACTCAGTGTGAAGCCTTTGTTTGGCTACATATCATTTCACCATGAAAACTAACTGGAGAGGGGTCAGTATGGGGCTGCTACACTGCTGGGAACGTGTCACCTGTCAGGGATGTTAGGGGTTCAGTACCTGGACCAAGGGCACCTTGGGAGTACCTAGGAAGTGACCTGGCACCTCTCCAGTAACCAGATGGACTTTAATACTTTAATACAATGCCAGAACTTAAACCAGCAATCCTCCGGCTCCCAGCCCAAGTCCTTACAGACTGAGCTACTGCCATAATCTAATACGAGAATTTCCTTATCGGCCATGTGACAACTTCAGTGCTACTGATTACACTGGCAATTTTACAAGATCACAGATGACACGCATGTAAGACATGCATGCAATATAGCTCATTTTACCAGACAGCGTAAAGTCGTGGTTTGTGTTCATATTACAAACTATAAAAATGGAGGAAAAAACATTGTTTTATGTAAAAATCAGGATCTTCTGAGAACTTTACAGAAAGACGTTCTTGAACATCAAACAATTTTCAACTCAGCTGCACAAAAACTGAAGACGGCCGCTTTCTGCTGCCAATGCTTTACCCGTTGAAAACAACGCAAAAAAAGACGCTGGAGCTGAAAAAAATAAAAAATAAAAAAAAACACGAGGTGGACACGAGGCCTTACTCAGTAGAATTGCCAAATGGAGCAGCAAAAAATTCAATTCAGTCTCACATTGAATCATGAATCCAGAATCGTTTTGAATCGAACTGTGAGAATTTGATCTTTTTTTTTGGGGTCGCTGTTTATTATTTATATTCTAGTGCTCTTATTCTTTATTTTTCCCTTTGATAACGTATCTCTATTTCCGTCTCCCTCTTTCTGTATCTCCCCTCCATCCCCTCATATCCCCCGCACTGTTTCAGCAGATGGCTGTTCAACATGTCTGCTCGAGGTTTCTGCATCTTAAAGAAGTTTTTTAAAGAAGTCGCTTTGCTTAATGTTGCTTAGTGCTCATGGTGGATTACTATTTGGTCTTTGTAAATAGTACAAGCAGAACAGTACGGTATAGACCTGCTCTTTTTGTAAAGTTCTCGAGATAACAGTTTTACTGATTGATTGACATAAGCGGTACCCTCATTCATCATACCAATAAAATCAACAATTTATGCCTTTTTTTTTTTAGCTCAGCACTCTTTAATTCAGTTCCTCCTCATTCTCCTCTCTCCTTTGTTTGACTGTAATTGTTAAAGTATCTGTGCTACCAAACTTATCTTCCACATTCATTCATCACCGCAAACCTTTTTCTTTTTACTGTCAACCGTGTCACTGTGCAGCTTTTGTCGAATTTGTTTTGTTTATCTTTAATGTCACTGCTCTGTCATGTTTTGTCACAAATAGAAACAAACAAAACAAAACAAAAATCACAGTATGATGAAACAGCACTGTTCTGTTTTGACAAGACGCAGAGCTTGGAAATGGTTTACCTCAGTTTGCCTGCAAAATAACCATCGGATCAGCATCATCTCCACGTGAACCTGCTGCTCTGAGCTGATGGAGCTGCTTCTATATTTAATAAATCTGTTTGTTTTTTTACTTTGAAGGTCTGTTCCACTCCTGTTGCATTAATATTAGAGGTGGTAGGAGCATGTTTTGTTATAATGCAATAATGAAAAAGTACAATTTCTGTTTTTTTAATTACCGGTAGTTTTTTTCCAGTTTAAAATTCCCTCGTCTGTGTGCACTCTTTTTTTTCCCCACACTTCCAGCATGTTGTCAGGACAGCAGACCCAGGATCAGTGCAGGATTTGACTGAACCTTAGTTAATACACGTACATCTTAAACACACTGAGAACAACGCGGTAACATTTGTTCAGACACATTTAGCAAGGCCATAATTGTTTCAGGCATTTGAACTCAGAACAAAGCGCTCTCTACATGAAATAAGACCTAGAACGTGGAAAATATAAAGTGACATCCAATGTTTTCTCTTCTTCTGCTTTTATTGCAGCAGACAGAGGGAGTCTTTAATGTGCTGTAACTCTAAATGACACCATAATGCAAAAGGATACTGTAAGCGTCCACAAACCTTCCAAGCAGACCCTTAACTGTAAGGAATACCAATTCCCAAGCTGAACTAAAGTGCAAACAGAAAATCTAATACACACTCTTTCAGACACACACACATATACACACCCACACACATATACACACCCACACACACACACTTGTAAGCAGGTTACCTGGGAGGCCCTGGAACAGGTGTCCCTCTTCCACGGACGGCTGACTTGCCCCTCACCGATGGCACCTTGGCATCCTCGGAGCCTCCGTTCAGGTACGTGAGCTCCTGCAGCTGGGCCTGTCTGATCTCATCATTGTAGTCCTGCACACAGAGAGGCGGCGTGTTAGCGTCGGCACACACACGTAGACAGCAATAGACTCGCTTTCAATTACACTGTATTAAATTTCTTCCTTTATCTCCAGGGCTACAGCTCCGGGAATATCTAATTAATGTACTTTACAGTGCTGCCGTGACCGCTGTTCCTGAGGCAGCAAAACATTTCAGATCTCCCGCTGATAAATCCTCGAGACCTCGTTTGCCTTTATCTTCTCACTCAGTTGTTGTTTTGTTTTTTTTTGGTCGCTGAATTAAAACACATAATTAACTTGGAAATACGTCTTTTATGTCAAAACAATTGATATTTCTGTCATGTGTCCGTTTTATAAATTAATATGTTTTATGGCCGCAGTGGGAAAACAGACTGGGGGGGGGAAGGGTCTGCTCATGATGAATGCTAAGATGTAAATCATCATATCTCTGAGCGCTGGAGATATCATACATAATGAATGGAAGGAGAGTAAATAAGCTCCATGCTGCATGCTGGTGCCAACGAGGGTTTGGCCCATGCAGAGATTCCCTCCTGCGCTTTTTATTTTGTTATATCCACGACTTCCCACCAAAGATCACACACAATGAATCAGATGCTTTACACACACACACACACACACACACACTTATACACATACACACACATTCTAACTGCCCTGAGAGAATTTATAGCACAAGTATCAGACAAAGAGAGTGTGTGAAAGAGCAGGTTGTCTCTGCTGTTACTCACTGGTTTCACTGTGGACAGGCTGGAAATGAGTTTGCCGGGGCCAAAGAGCAGCTGAGCAGAGATACAGGAGGAGGGAAAGGCAAGGCAGAGAGAAAAATGTGTGTGTGTGTGTGTGTGTGTGTGTGTGTGTGTGTGTGTGTGTGTGTGTGTGTGTGTGTGTGTGTTTAAGTGTGGAAAGAAGAAAACTTACTGGTATGAGGAACTTCTTGATCTCCTCCAGAGCGTGACCCATCCTGGCGTAGGCCTCAGCCGGCGGTGCGAACACCTCGATGAGCACATGCAGGTCTTCGTTAAGGTGGTGATATTTGGCCTCGCCACTCTGTCGTAGCTCTTCCTCCTGTTGGTACAAAAAGAAAAAAAAAAGTTTGGTATTATATATCTTCTGTCTAGAGAATGAGCTGGGGTTAGCTGTCACAGTCAGGAACATCTATCTTGTTTTGGGTTTTTTTTCTATTTGGGTGAAGCTTTACTGCACAGATTTTCCATAACTGTAACATAATGAGGTTAGACGTGTCAGACTAACAGAAAAGCGGAGAGATAATATTTACGTGGGTTGGCGTAAACTTTTGTTTGCAAACATTCAATCCTTGTGACTGCGACTGTCAAATCAAAGCGATTGCTTTCGTCCCAGCACAGCTGCTCATCGTCGTAACGAATAAACAGATTGAGTTTGTGCTCTCAAACTAATTTGTCACCTCGTCAACAATGAATGAAGAAAAGACGTTGATCATAACGTTTAACTGGGGACACATCTGTATATTGAGCTGTTATATTACATACTATTATAATGTCAAGACTAATAGAAGAAAAGTGAAAAATGTTACAATTCTACAATTCATGCAGCACTCTTTTATCCAAGAGCAATGTGCATGAGAGAGTCAGAACAACTCAAGCAATGATCAACAGAGGAGGACATAACATCAGTCAGTGCAGCTAAAAGCTTTAAGTCCGATTGGACACAGGGGTAATGCACAGAGTCAAAGCACAACATTGACAGCTGTTCTTGAGAGTTCTAATCAGCATCCTAAAATCGTCATCAAACAAAACCTTCATCACTATTGTCATCAATGATATCACTGAGTGCAAAGGTCAAAAGTCATGAAAGAGATGTGTCTTTAGCTTTTTCTTAAAGGTGCAAAGGGACTCTGCAGATCAAATGAAGTTTGGTTGTTTCTTCCACCACCAGGGGGCGACAGAGGAGATGAGTGTTGGACCATATAAAGGCGGAGGGATATAAAAGTTTTACTTTTACCTAATTCTTTTTGGACACTGTTACTTTTGTTTTGTTTGCTTTTTATTAACTTGTTTTAATTTTTGATTTGAAATAAAGTCTTTCATAAATGTCAGTATTTTTGCTTTTAATCAAGTCAGACGTCGATGATAAAGAAAGATTAACAAGAAAGCGTTCTGGCGAGAAACTCGTAGATATTTCAGAGGAATTCATGTCAGTCTCAACATGTTACTTTCAAGTGAATTTAAGAATAATACATTTTTAATAATTATAAATTAAAATAACTGAACAAAAATTTAAAAAAATAAACTTCCTCCTTCTGTTTAAAATGCTACCGTTCACCCCAAGGCCCTAAAGTATTGTTCCATCTGTCAGCAATGTTACAACAGTTAGACAAGAACAGACCATATCCCCATTATATGGAATATCTTTTCTAATAACCTGCAACAGTATAACATTTGAAACACAAAACATTTTTAAGGATTAATATCTTTCACAAAAAGAACCAACAGATGATAGTTACTCTATCACACAATTACTGTTGGACAACGTCTGTTAGCAGGTCGAACAGGTTTCCAAACTTGTCCAGACTAAAATATCCCAATCACTATCACGATTTCCTTCAGACTTCGGTACAGACATCCATTGTGCCCAAATGATTCTGACCATCTGACCTTTGGTGATCCCTTCATCAGTCCTTATGCACCACAACATAATCCGGCAAAGACTTCCAAGATCGCGCTATGTCCTAAAGATTGATCGAAACCAGTTCATCATTTTGGTTTCAATATTTAAAGGGAACAAAATTAACTTTGGTGATCTTGACTTTTTAATATTATTTATTTAGTCCTGCACTTGTTGAAAGTTAAGGGTTGTTGTTTGCTATTAAACTTTGATAACAGGATTTGGCTAGCTGTAATTCCAAGTTGTCTAGCTAGCTAGCAACCAGTGGAGAATTCTGATCACTATCTGAGGGTCACATTTAAAAAAAATATCTGTGCACATATGATTAACAGATGGACTAATATGATTTACAATCAGTCGACTGCCTCTATTTGCCAGTTGGTTAACCTTTGCATTTCCCCGGTTAATGCTGCTACAGATTGTTTTATAAGCTATGGAGTAGCATTAATGCACTATCTGAGTCTTTTCTTTATAACTGCACTCAGTGAAATGAAATCAAAAACCAGACCATCAGATCAGCGACGAGACTGATTATTTCTATGTATTTGTTTAAATGTCAGAACCGCTGCAGGGTAGGTATAAGGAAAAAGATGAAGTAATTGACTTATTGCTGAAGAAACAGTCTGATTGCATTTTCCAAAGCAAAAATAAATAAATCATAGCAAAAAATAAAGCCGGGGATGCAAAAAAACAACTCGTCTGAAGGTTTCTCACAGGAGCTTTAACTATAAAATGAGACATAGAACAGAATTAACCCGGGCAAGCATAAAACATTTTATCAGCCATTGTTTAGAAATTCCAACATTGTTGTTCCACAGATTAAAACTAACTGACTGATGGATGATGCTGTGGTTACACTTCACACACACGATCGGTCTCTCCCTGCCCCTTCCTAGAGCCGAGGAGCATGCAGGTTGCCAGGTTAGGACACTGAAGCTTCAGTGTTTAGCCAGCTTTGCAGTGGGACGTGAAACATTTCTGGAACCTAACCTCTCCATTTTTTTAAAAGCATCTTCATTATTTATCCCAGTCTTACTACAATTCTGGCCATTGAACATTCTCAGGTTTTTTGGGTCAAGTAGAATCAGTTCTATTTGAACCAGTTTGCTAGCCCGCTTCCATCACTTTAACAGCTGTTGGTCTGCCTTTTCCTTGGGGACACTGAGGGGTGTCCAAAAATGGCCCTGTGGGGGTACATTAAAACTGCCTCTCTTCTCTTGTCAAAACAAAAACAAACTATTCCAGACCAGAATAGAAAACTTTGAAGGAGGACGCTCTGGCTGCTGTATTGTGGTCAGAGATGCCATCACTTCAACATGACATGTTTCCTTAATGACTGATGATACAGTTAAACATTGGTCGTTTAATTGAGATTACTGAGCATATAATGTCCAACAATCAAGTTTTGTAGATATGTCACAACAATAACGCGAAAAAATGAAAATGAAATGGGTTATGATAAATTGAATTCAAATGTAAAAAGGACACAAACCATCAGTACACATCCAAAAAGCAACACAAACAAAGTTTAGAGAGCGGATTTGTTGCCTCTTTATTTTCAGATATTTCAACATAAATAAAATGAATCATCCTCTTGTATGGTAGAGAAGCCAACACATCTGATGTTGATAAAACGAAAAAAGAAAAGTCAATCAGCTTGTCATGTCAGACATGTTGAGCCTGGTGCTGCCAATAAAGTCTGTTCAAAACAACTGCTGTCCCAGATTGACATTTCATATTGCGTCTCTCAGCAACATGAACTCAGTAGTATCTTGCTGTTTTCAGAGGATTAAAAAAAATAAAATAAAAAACAGCAGTCTTCATCGCCAGTGTTCCTTACATCGATGCAACCAGCTGTTGCCACGACAACAACTACAAAGTTACTGGATTTAGAATTTAGGTTCATATTATACATTATATTCTGACCTCCTGTTAAAGAGCATATGTATGTTGTTTGATGAGTGTACAGTCAAACCCCTGAAAGTACAGCATATGAAACTCGCTCCACTCACTCGTCTGCAAATGCACTCAACACTTAGACAGAAAAAAAAAGCAAACCATTTGAACAGTAAGGGGGCTGCACAGGCCATTCAGGCCCAACAGAAGCAGGCCAGTATAAAGTTATTGATGGCGAGAAATAGGACAGTGAAAACCCCAAATGTCTCCCCAACACATTGCACAAAGGAAACAACAGGTTCTGCGTCCCAGTTTCTTCTTTTCAACAAAACAGAAAAAAAAAAAAAAAACAGAAAAAAAAAAAGTCTTCTCTGGGGCCTCTCTAGTGATGGCAACTTCCTATCTCCCCTCTCCCTCTCCAGCACCATGCAAGCCAACATCTCTGATGTCACCTAATTATAAATAACCTTCCTCTTAAGAGAGCCTGTGATATGTTAATGATATGTTAATTTCCCTCAATAAATCTGTGCTTTACGAGCAGAGGTCTCCTTTGCGCACAGCAGCAGTGCTCACAGAGCTGCTGGTGTCGAGTCGGGAATGTGAGCAGGGTGTCGGGAAGAGATGGCTGCTTGCAGATCGCTTCTCATCCCTTTCATGTGTTCCTTCGTATATTTGCATGAAGAAGAGATATGCAAAATAATAATTATCTTGCGCTTTAACTGTGTGAAGAGCCAAAAAACCAGACAGTCCAGTGGTATGTCAGCGTGACTCATAAGTCATCTTTACTTCTAAAAGTGTCGGTTCTCTTCCTTCATCTTTCTGTCGATGCAGTCCATTTAACATGTTCAAGGGGTCGGTGTCATAGCTAGAGGCTTGACACCGACCTTTCTCGGTATGAAACCAATCTGTACGTGTGACCACATGATTTGCATAAGATACAGAAGATATAATAGCAGTTCATATGTATTGGGTGTCTCTCCCAGACCCTGATAAGGAGGCATCGCTGATCCAGCAGTGTCCTTTAGCAGCTGAGCAGCCAACGGTGAGAGATTACAGCTGTCTGTTTCGCATATCTACCGGCAGCATCTTCCTTCTGTTTACACTTTTTTTCATTTTTTTGCTCTATAAATCTGCTTATGAAAAGACGTTCATGGTAGGAACAGAAGGCCACGTCGCTCCAAGCTCTTGCAGACAGAGCCGAGAGGTAAAGAATAAAGTCGAGCTCAGAGCATTCACTTCCAAATGAAATTAAGGACAGATATTTGAAAACAGGTTGCCGACGTACATCATTCTGTCAGGGTGAGAAAGTAGATAACAACTTTGTTGATCTCCTTGTTCATCAACACTAGCACTCAAAGTGGTTTCCAAACACGAAGATCAGATTTCCACTTTAACACTGCTCTGAAAGAATCAAGTGTCTTCAAGGCAAGGCAGTTTTATTTAAACACATGCCAGGCAGAAACTTTCAAAAAGAGGAAGAAAAAAACACAAACAGAGGCAATAAATAATCTCAGAAAAGATACAATAAGATAGATAAAATCATTGAAATACAATAAACACAGTTTACACTGATTTGAAAAATAAAACGTAAAAAAAAGAGTTTTTTGTGTTAAAGTTGCAGTTATTGTCTAAACTTTCTCAGATAAATGTATGAAAAGTGTTTAATGAAAGGCAGCTAAGAACAGAGAGTTTCAGAGTTCTGACAGTTTGTCACATATCAGGAGCATAGAAACTGAATGCTGCTTCTACATGTTTGGTTCTGACTCTGGGGACTGAGAGCAGACCTGGACCAGACGACCTGAGTGGTCTGGATGATTCATGGATAATCAGAAGGCCAATAATGTAGTTTGGCCCTAAACCACTGAATTTATAAACCAGCAGCAGCACTTTAACTTCTATTCTCTAACAGACTGGGGACTAGGGTAAAGCTATTGGTGAGGACTCCAGCAGGATCAGCATAGAGAAAGGACATGTAGGGCCTGTAACTTGTGATCGTTCTCTGAATTGCCTCCTGGGGACAAATAAAGTTTTTTGAATTGAATAGTTTTCTTCAAGACTAATGTGGAAAAATTTTTTTAATCAATTGTTCATAAAATGTCAATAAGTTCAAATCATTGGCAGTAAAGTTTCCCCAAGACCAAATTCAAGTTTTTAAATTGTGATTTTTTGTTGAGGCAATTCTTCAAATTTTTAAGAATTTTCAATTAGAAATGACAAAAAGTAAAGGACCTTCGAAGGCGATGAAACCAGAAACCAATGCTTGCTTTTCTTGTAAGAAAAATGTCAAACCTACAAATTTCAAAATATTCTGTGATTCATTTTCTTCCGTTCGACAAATTGAGTTGACTTTGAGCTTTAAGATGAAATTATGTAAACAACTTTAAAAGTGAAAGAAAAAAATCATAAATTGACACCAATGCACCATTCAAGGGTTTCCACACGTTTCATGGATTTTATTAACCAATCAAATAACAAAACTGAAGAAAATGTGACCCACCTCATCTTCCCCTGATTCATAAAGTACAGACATTGTGTTGTCCACCATACTTTTTATTATCTGCTGACTTCAAGGTCCAGAGGACCTGTGCAACTAAAGACCTCTTACGCAGAGTAAAGACCGCTAACATTGGTTTTAAAAACATAGTTGTTTTGACAGGCTTCAATTTAAGCTAATCATTCATTTCTGGACTCAGATTCACTGATCGATCAGCGCTCTTCATTCATCACTCTGCTGTAAGGAAGCTTTGTGATGAAGGCTTTTATGTTGGTAACCTTTTCAAATGAAAAATTTAGTCTGACTTTTGTGACTTTTAAAACACATGTAGTTAATCAATTATTTGTTAGCACCATTCCATTTAAACATACAGAAGCTGTATGTACTGTAGATAATTACAGGAGGACTGCTCCGGAGATTCTCCCAACCTAGCCGTTCACACATGCTCCCCACATCACTGTCAGACAGGAGGGAGGGCCGGGGGATCTCCTGAGGTAAGATGTGACGTAATAAAACTATGCCGAAGTAGCTTTGTCCGCTACAATATGTGCCTTTATATCAATGCTAGGTGGAGTCCAAAAGAATAACAACGTCAACAATAGAGCTGAGAACAAAAAACTGGCAAGTAGAAAACTTAATGCAGCCGTTTAATTGCTTGCAGAGAGATCCCACTTTCCCTCCTATTGGCACGAGGGGAATTCTCTCGAGATAATCCTGTACATTCTCACGTGAGCATACTCGGACCTGCTGCAGAAAAAAATACTAGGGGTCTTGTAAGAAAAACTCTGGGTGAAGTCCGAGCACAAAATTGGGCTGTATGTGTAAACGCAAACAGCCCCTCTGGATAATCTCTGGAGTTCTTGTGGAGATTTCCTGATGTGTGAAAAGGTTATTAGTCTATATGAGCTAAAAGAGAAAATGAGACCAGAAGGAACAAAATACTTTCATAAGCAAAACTTTTTGGGGGGCTTCTGACCTTGACAATGACCATAAGAGTTGTACATAAGCCGGGTAAAAAAAACTCAACAACAATCTTTCATCAGAAAACACATAAGCTGAGAGACAAGAAGTACCACTTTGCCCAGAGCGTTTTTAAGACAACACAAAATAAAACTTCCTAAAAGTTGTAGTAGAAAGAAGCAATATTGGATATCTCTTGAATTGAATCACTAAATAACCTTACTATATGATCAGACTGGAAGGAAACATGCAGCAGTCAGTACATCATCCTTCTTAGTTTCTATCCTGATGCAGAATGGTCTCTATTTGTTTTGATCAGAGAAGGTAGACGGTGGTGCAGTGGTGTAAGTGGGGAAGCGAACGGGTTCAGATAAAACGGATTCTCCCCGACCTAAGAAGCCTCGCCATTCCTCTAAAAAGCTCCACGAGCAAAAACATGCTCAAACTAGGATTGATACTGGAGATGATTTTTAAAAAAATGGAGACAGTTTAGAAAAACAGAAATGTTTGAAGTCTGATGCAGAGCTGGCTAAACACTGAAGCTTCTGTGTCTGCAACATGACAACCTACATGTACTACATTGACTGGAGAGGATTATTTTGCTGTTAAATTATGACTATTTGACTTATTTTCCCAGTAATTACAATAATTACAGCTGAGGCCTTACACCTTCCTTTAGAGGAGTTTTCAAATAAGTCAATCTGACTCTTTAAAGATTACACAAGCAAACGAGACCATCAACAACAACACTGGTTGTTTCTATATCGTAACTTCTAAGGTCTAAAACCAATGAATGGCAGGTGTAAGTCGATGTGATTAACCTCACCCTGACACAAACAGCCTTTACATTTCCTCTGCTAAATTCTCAATGAGGAATATTTTATTGATAAAAGAAAGCAGGGTCACATTTTTACATTGAAAATACTTTGTCCTCAAGTGGCACCAAAATCAGTCTTCATCAATGAATCAATCTTGCTGTGTACAACATCAATTCACAACAAATGTTATATCAAGACACTTAAACCGTACAGCTCATTATATTACTTACAACATGAATCCACCATGACAACATTTATCAAAGCAGCAGTGGCAAATGAGGGAGGGAGGGCGATAGAAGGGGAAGCAGAGAGAAGATGGGCAGAGACAAACAACAACAACATACAAAAAAAACAGATGTATGACTACTATGCTAGTAATAAAGGTGCAGTATTATGTTGTTGTACGTAAGTATGTGTAGTATTAGCTGTAATAAAGTGTAATAATACACTGAACAGGCTAATACTAGCGACTGAAATGAAACGGGAAGGAGGACTGATGATGGTAATTATAACGGTTGAAGTTGAGCAGCTCCGAGATTCAGATGAATATCATGGTTCAAATCAGCAGACTATGATTAAATGCAACAGTGTCACTCTATTGTGATTGATAGGGCTTTAACTATAGAACATCAATATATTTGTGAATATCTTGTTTTCACTTGATTTTCCTCTAGCTGGTTTTTGAATATATATATATATATATATATATATTTTTTTTTTAATCAAATCATATATCCTAAGATTTCCTATTAATCACAGTACAGATTTTTTGTTTTTATTCTTGTGTTTTAGTTACTTCTATAACAGGGCTATTCCATAGAGTCATGTGCATTTCATGTTTTCCAAAGAAGAAGGAATAACAACCTCCACAGGGGATAAAGTCTGGACACAGGTTTAGGCAATGAAGTTTACAGAGATCCTGCACACGTTTGATCACCTGAAATGCACATCCTGGTTTACGTGAAGCAAACAAGACCTTTCCTACATCTTCAAATGAAAACAGACTGCTGATCTAGTTGCATGCATGCACAAGCTGGTGAATTCTTTGTTCTCTCACACACAGACCACTCCTCCTCGACAGAGAAGGTGTTTTCTCAGCAGCTGGCAATTAGAGCCGACGCAGGACGAAGCAAAAGTGAATCGAAGACGATGTGATGCTTTTGTCTATCAGGAAAATTAAAGAGGGAGTACAAGTCCCAGGGAAGGAAAATGGATGAGTTAATCACGGCGCTAACGAGAAAGGGCGCGGAACACAGATGCCTTTACATCATCCTGCTCTGACAGCGGCAGGACAGCCGAGGTGCCATAACCAGGCGGGGAGACTCTGACTCCGGCAGCTCGGTGCCTTTCAACCTCTCCGCACTCACATTCTTGTCAACACAAGATCAAGGTGCTGCGGCGGCAAATATCTCAGCAATTATCCCAGCTCTTTGCAGCGACTCCGCCATATGCAGTAGCTTTAAAGGGGAATGCGCTGAGAATTGTACAGTTTCAGCCTCCAACACGTCCATTGTACTGTATTCACTCAGTGGCAAGCCTGCCATTACATCTCCATTTAATGAGTTCTGCTGAGTGGAAATTGTACACTACCTTTTTTTTTTCCTGTTGGCTATCCAGACATACAGTACAGCATGTTAAGTATTTCGATAGAGACGTGTCTTTAAAGGCAACAGTGTCTTTTTCATAACAGACAGCTTTGTTTTACTGAACTTGAAAAAAGCCTTCAAAGTAGAACAGCTTTTTTTTCCTGCAGCTTCCTGACCTACAAGAGGCATTTCAAGGTCTGAAAACGACGATTACGCATCTCATGAAGCTGAAAGCAGAGAGTCAGCATCCAGCAGAAGATAAAACACAGTTTTTTGGAGTAAGGGTGTATCTCTCCCCCCCCCTTCAAAAAAAAAGAGGAAGCTGCGCTGCTCGGCGTGTCCTCGACAGAAAGCTGTCAGTCATAAATCCCGTACTGTGTTTGTGCAGACAGGTTAGGGCTGCCGAGGTCAGCACATCTCCATGACAGATCTTTTCTCCAGCTTCTCAAGAGGAGTCGACCATCACAGACTATTGATCACAGCAATCAAAAAGGAAGGTGTTGTATGATGTGGCAGATCAACGCTGCCAACAAATCAGCCCTGACAAACAGTCTGAGAGGAGGAATGCAGACCAGCCGAGTCAAGTCGATTTATTCTCTGTTAACCAGTCCAGTCTGCTATCAATTCTGTGGTTTAAGACCTGACATTTATATCCCCTCTTTATGTACCCACCACTGATGATCGAGGTCATTGAACTGCACTGTGTTTGAAATGTTCCAGCTTCAGACGTTGCTTCAGACACATCGTCTTTTTTTTTATCTTCTTTTCTTTTAATCAGAGGCTTTCTGAGAGAAGTGTGTGTGTAGCATCTGCTCTCTATATATGACTGTGTGTTCTCTATATGATGGGAGAGCAGCCTTTGAGAGATGTGAGAGATGTTTTTGGACTAAAAGATCATTCCCATTTACATAAACTTTTGAAACTTGTTTTCAACATGAAGCTGTTTATCAAAACCGTATGTGGTCCATGCTACCCGTGAGCTGTCAGTCAAATGTAGTCAGAGTTACGGGGGGGGGGGGGGGGGGGGCTTATCTAAAATGCAACACACATTAAAAGCTAAGAGAAACAAAAATCAAAAAGATGACACTTGCTCCATGTGTTCATATTTGTACGAGTAAATAACTTACAGATTCTCATTTTCAATTTCGTGTCATCTAAAATGTATCAACTACATTTCAGACTGAAAAAGGCTTCAAGTCAGATCTCAAAAACACGGAGCACACGGAGAAAAGTTACAACTTGTATACTTCAGAGAAAGTATCATTTTCCTCTGACGTGTTTTACGTTAATAAATAAGCAGAAACATCTTGTGTCACTTTAAACTAATGCATCCATTCGAAAAATAAGTATAACTTTGGTTACACTTTAAACTGCTGCTTTTGTATTATTTAAAGTGAAGCTAATTTTAATTTATAGTGTAACCATTTTTTTTTTTTTAAATCAAGATTTTGAAAGACCTTTTCATCTCTGTCAGTAAAAAAAATGAATTATGTTTTGTTATTGTACTTTTTTCACCAGAAGTCAGGTGTTGAACATGAACATTGTTATTAATGTGCTTTGATTAGTGTTGCCCTTATGAGGTAGACGTAAGCACAGCATATCAACATCATGATTCATCTACAACAACTTCCTCACAGTTAGCAGTAATTAGGAGGAGAATGAGCGCAAACTCTTAGTGAATGGTTTATTAGCTATACACAATGGTCATGTACAATACCTATTAAACGATCAATAATGCCTAATACGCAGCCAGTATGTTACTAATTAGCATGCTAATGTGCAAGTATAGTTAATGGTGAATATTATGACTTTCATTTAAAGTGTCAACAAAATGTTCTGGTTGATATTTGAGAATATGAGCTCATCGTCTTGCAATTAGACTATTTCCTTTTCTCTTCACGGAGAGAGCAGCATGTTGTGTTAACACACGTCATCTTGTCTTTATGTACTCGAGGTACTTGTACGAGGAATGAATACGTGATTAAAGAAAAGTAAATAATCATTACAGGTGTTAAATATGAATAAGCAAAACGTCATCTTGTGCATGGATAAAGGTTTTGTACAGTGCAGCAGGAGTGTTTTGCAGTTGTGAAAGGTGAGCTGGTTTGGATTTGTGCCTTTATGATTTTGTCATTGATGTGCTTTGGTTAAGACCGACAAAACGAGAGCGAGTCGCAGAAATTGTGGTTGGAGCTTTCATTGAAGGTGAGCATTGAATCACTCAAAGCATGCAAAATCCCATATCATGTGATTAAAAAGAAAAGAAATACAAAAGGTTAAATGTGTAAAATGGTGTAATGTAACAGAAATAAATACTACAATAAGAATATTGTGTTTTTGATATTTTTTAATATCTTATCTTGTTGGATGATGCGGTTGAATAAATATCTGTTAGAGCTCAACTGAGCAGCAAACTGTGACTTTGTATCGATGTGTTAGTTCATCTCAAAATGTGTACTTCAGCTGGAATTTCATTGGTCCTCCTTATTAAAGTTCCCCTCACTTCACTTGAAAGGTTGGTCCAGCCGCTCTTTGCTTCTAACCGTAAAAGACTTACCGCACCATGGAGAGATTAAAAAAAAAAAGATAACAAAAAAAAGATGTGGAGGTAGAAGAGTGGAAGAGCATCAAGAGCAAGGCCAGAAATGGAAGAAAAAAAAAACAGTCGAGTGTTACCTTTTCTTTGTCTCTCATGGATCCTTTCCCGAGAATTGACATCTTTGTGAGAGTGTCCTCTTGTAGTCTCTTTAACGAGTTCCCGCGTGGCCCGAGGAGTTTGCCGACAAAGTTAAACTGCAACAGAGAGCGAGAGCGCAGATCAATCAGAATCTGTGCGTTTGAGATAAAGAGCAAAGACATGCCTTATGTCAATCACTGCAGGCTCATTCAGAGTGTGAAGCTAATGAAAACTCATCAGCAGGTTTGACTGTCAGTGTGGATAAGAGTCAAAAATGGAAGCTTTTCTGAGGTGTTACATCCCAGGTTCACCGTGTCACCTTTCAGACGGGTTAAAGCTTTATAATGCACGAAGATAAGCTGCGAATGCACACAAAAAAATGGCTTTAAGATTGTTGTTATTGATGCAAATTATATTTTCTTGAGCTTATTAAGAGCTTAGCTGCATGTTTGTGAGGAAATTAAATAAATCCACATCATTAAAATAAATCTTTAGAATAATCCATTAAGTAGTTGTTGACCAGTCTCCTAATGTTTTTGTTGATGCTTTTATTGGACAGATGAGAGAGAAATAAGATCCCACAACCAAACCTAACTCACTTTGATTACATTTTTTTCTGTTCTTAATTATCAAAAAAATCCAAGAAAGACAAAGAAAATGGTCAAAATCCACGAAGGAGAAACAAAGAAATCCTTAATCTTTAAAGTTGGATTCATTTCCCACAATGCAGCAGTCATCAACGCGAGGTCATTCTCTGATGTTGTAGACTTTATATGCACGATTTCAACGCAATACATCTCATCGCTTGACCTGCAAATCACTTTTAAATGTTTAATTGGTGAACCCCTTTAAACTAAGTTCAGAAAAATATTGAAATACTGCGTATTACATTCATCATGAAATATGCAGTGTTCTCTTCCTCCTCATACTGTCCGTAGCTTCTGCAGATATCCCTCTAAGAAATCAGACCATTTTTAGTATCAGTCCAGAAGATTTCCTGCACAAGTTGAACTGCATGTTACCCAGCGCATGTAGCTAAACCTTTCAATCTGCAACATTATGATAATGTGACGGTTTGAGCTCACATCCAACTTGACCACCTCTGGCATGTCGCCATCCATCAAACACTTCCCAGCTTAGATTACCTCACAAGGTCACCGCTTTTTATACATGAAACCCAAATGTTATGCATTACTGTGTCCAGGAGGGAGGCCGTGTGCACTCACGCGTCTTAGTCATACAACCTTTACACCAGTTGAACACTTTCCCGGCAGCAGCTGCAGACAGTCGGGGAGACAAAAGGCCTGAATGATGCTTTTCTCCCTGTCCATGTTTTACTTGAACAGCTTTTCAGCTCTCTCTCCCTCAACCATCCAAGTCATCAATTAGCTAGAAGGAGGTAAAAGAGAAGCAGCCTGTTTGGCTGTACACCTCACCTATATCACTCCTGCCTTTTGTTCAGAAAGAGAGTGCTTATTAGGAGGTTCCTGCCAATTCCTGGGTGATGGATTTCAGAGTGGAGGTTTAGAGATTCGCTCTAAGGCAGAAACATACTGTTGGGTTTTTTCATTCCGGCCAGGTTGAAATGCAGCAGTTCTTCTCACTGTGTTTTCCTTCAGCTTTTACAATGACTACACTTCCTGATACTGTACTGAATCATAAAAATACAACATGTTCTCTCAGCTATCTTATCAAATATGGACTCATGGTCAGTGGCCGAGTGTTTGGAGCATTAGTTTTGAATGCGCTGGTCTCCAAGGTCACGTTAGCAATAGTCTAACATCCAGTGAAGTAGCCCATAAGGCCCAGTAAAACTTGCAAAGTAAAGCTTTGGTCATGACCTTGATGAATTGCAACTTTAATGTGGCTCATAGGTTGCACTTTAATTATGTCATGGATCGAAACATCTTCAGGAAAGGAAAAAAAAAAAATGCTTTTCCAGTCGTCAGCCTGCCATGATTGTAACTGTGCCTTTAAAGCAGGGGTGGGCAATTTTTCTTTACAATGGGCCACATGAGAAATCCCAATTTTGTCAGAGGGCCACTGCAATGATAACTTGAACTCTGCTCAACTTTCTCACTGTACAAACTTATATGTTTTAATAGCTGATACTGGCAATCAAAAGGATACAAATAGTCTGTAAATATGTGTAGAAATAGGCTTTGTTAAATTGTGGTGTACAGGTCAAATGAGAAGATACAACTATAGAAATAATAAACCAAAAAAAAAGTGCAATTTATTTTTTAACTTTATCTTCACAAGCAAAGAAAAACCTTATAACAAGTCCATACAACAAAAAGTAACTTTTAATGTTTTTCATTTCATCCATTCACTTCAGTGAGAATAATCCAGTCTGTGTTGGACTTCAACAGGAGCATTTATATCTGGCTGAATGTCTGAGGTGGCGCTGCTGAGAGGTGCTCATCATTAATAGAGGATCTGTGTTTGGATCTGTTGAACTTGTCTGTCATGTCTGTTCACATTATGTAGGTAGATCCAAGGAGGACAAGTATCTTTTGACAATTATTATAGTCAAAGTCGGCCTCTCGGTCCTTCAGCTGAGGCTCCAAGTTTGCAGCGATGTCCTCAACCCGCCTCGTCACAGTGTGTCGGGAGAGTGGCACGTTCTCAAGTGCTGCCTTTTTCTCCAGGCATATCAGTGCAACAGAGTCCAATAAACACTCATAATAAAGTTCAAGTCAGAAAAGGCCTTACTTTATCTGGCCATTTTATGAAAAAATAACGTAACTCGGCCTGACAGCTGGATCTCTCGCTGTGTAACGTTTTGTTGGGTTGTTGGCTTTGCAGCTTTGCAAGCAACGCCGTTCACCTTCACTCACGCGCGCGCACTGCATATGTCCATATGGAAGTGATATGAAAGGAGCACCTTTCAGAATAAAAGCATCAGAGTTGTATTGCATGCACAGCTTAAATATATATATATATATATATATATATATATATATATATTTGATTCATGATTGGTCTTGCGTGGGCTGGAGAGGAAAGCACAACGGGCCGTAGTTTGCCCAGGTCTGCTTTAAAGGAAACATGGATCATAGATTTTTCAACTACTTAAGAAACTACAACAAGCAGCTATAAAACTGAGCTCTTATTTTAATTTGAGTAGTCTCAAAAATCTGACTACAATAGTCTGTTAAATAGAACACTGCATATTTATACAACACTAAGTACATCAATATCACACAGAAATCCTTCGGTGAATAACAAGTCTGCTACAACCCACAATTACATGAGCTTTTCTTATTTGAGCTTTGACAATATTGGACGTGTAACATATGCAGCATGTTGTGTGAGTTGGACCAAAAAACAAATAAGAAGCGTTCATTTAGAGACTTGATGTTCAGTCGTTGGAACATACACAGTGCTGTTTAGTTCCGAGCTAGAGTAAGGATGTCAGGTAATGTCACAAATTTTAAGATTAACGGTGTAACGAGAATGTCAATAATAGCTGTTTAACTCTGTCTTGTATTTAAACTTAATGCAGATAATTCAACCCATGTTTTATTTTTAATAGACACTTTCAAATGTGTTTTGTTTTTCTGTACATATAAAAAACCTTCCAACGTAAGTCATGGCTTAAATTTTACAAAAATACAGGAAATGTATGTTTTGATAGAGATTCTTTTTTAAGCGGCAATAAGACAGGGCTTTGTCACCTGGGGCAGTTTTTAAGTTTTTCTCTTTAATAACGGTGAATTAAAAGTCTGTGATTTATTAGAACAATTAAATAGATTTTTTCTGACAGAAAAGTTCCAACAAATGTTTTCACTGCCAGAAAAAGTTCCTTAAAGAAAGAAAATCTGCCCAAATCAGTATTGAGTATGTTCACAAAAAAAGAATTGGAAATTGTCCAAAGACCTTGCAATCCATGCATCTCTGGTTAAGCTACTGAGTTTTGTGAAAGGAACCACAGCCAACGATGCAGTGAGAGTAAACAGATAAAAGTGAACACACCGTTACAAAGTTATCGTCCCGACGATTGGTCAAATTTGATCTGCTAAATAACTGGTTTCAAACCGCTGGGAGTGATCCATACATATCTGGTGCATCACTCTTAACTTACATTTCTGTCACCTGAGCTATTTGGTAAGGTGAGAAATAAATGGCCTTATCTAAGGAATAATGTTGCAAACCAGCATTTGTCATGACTTACTTGCACATTATTTATGTAACTAACAAAACTATTAATCAGTGATCACAAATAATGCTAAAAGGAGAATCTGCACAACATATTCTGAAGTGTGCCAGATCTGTCCTATTTGACTAATCGGGAGTGAGAACAACTAAAACCCAATGTCCTGCTGTGCTGAATCCTTTCTTTTACACTCACAATAGGAAGAGTGGCTTCTTGCAAAGTTGTGACCTTGGATTGATGAATATGTAAAACAGTGTTAGGACTCTGGTGCTTCCACGGGTCCATTTCATACATCACCAGAAATGTTCCAAAACAACAACAGAAAAGGTGCTGAGTAATTAACATTTCTGTGTCAGGAATGTTTCATTTAGATTTTTCTCTAAGCTAACATGATCGGTCCTGCCTCTAACATATTCACGTTTACAAAAGGATCATCAAAGGAGACATGGCTAGCGGTGCGAACAGAGGGTGTCAGGGAATGTTTTAAATGTGCTGAGTTTAACTGATGCCCCGTGCATCCATCATTTCCACCTGGATAGAGCTTTGATCACTGAGCTGTACCATCCCTTGAACAGTGATTTCACACATGCAGCAGCAGGCTTCTTATTTCTTTTTTTTCTTTTTTTTTGCAGTTTTTGAGCAGCTTGCTCGTACGTATCCCCAGCCCTCATTCTTCCAACGGTGTTCTGAATGCCAAAGAGTAAAAACACTTTGATAGAAGCTGTGTTTCTGATAATAACTAAGCACAACAGTGTTGCTTTTAAATTATAGAGTAGCAACTGTGCATACATGGACATCAGGCTGAGAGACTGAAAGAACTAATTTATATGGATGTAAAACTGTAAAAAGAAAGAAATTCTGTCATCTGCAGCGGTTGCATCTTTTAAAAAGTTCAGCCAATGTCTGCAGTCAGTAAGAGTTTTATAAACCAATCATGCCTGTCTGTCTCTCTGCTCGTTCTCTACCCCATACATGAGCTGAAATCTGCTTCTGGACCAATGGCTCGATAGTGCATGTAAGTGAGGGGCGTGGCTTTTGAGGAAGCACAGAGGGGAGGGGGTGGGTGAAGATGACGCAGAGGGAATGCTACTTTCAAAATCATGCTAGTTTTTTGAAAATTACCTACCCTGCCTTAAAGGCTCAAATAAATTTGCTTTTGAACCACCAACATACATGTTCAAATACCTGTGTATAACCAATTCTATACTGGAGGATTCATCGAGAGGGAGCACCATATAAACCCTACCATGTGAAACAGCAAAGTAAAGAATCTTGATTTGACACAGTTTCATGTAAACAAAAATGGCGAGACTTGATGAAATTCATCTCATGTTAACTCTCAGATCATGACTGTAGTTTCTGACTCGAACTAGTAACTTTTCTTAAAAACTTTCTGTCACCGTCGTAGTGGAAAGGGCTACCATTAGCCTTTTGAAAAACAGCCAGAATAATTGATTTGTACTTCCCTGGTAAGGTCCCGCCTCTGATTAGGTAAATAGCCAATCATAGATTTGGATTTTGGGGCACCATCTGGGGTGACCAATCAGGTTTAAGACTCTCTGGCGTTCCTGATTTTGTCATGTCCGGTCTCTTCACCATACAACCCCACACTGCCCCTGGTGGTTATATGTGTATTGTATCTCACAGTCGTAGGGTTAAATTCTGAAAAGCACAATTATTGCCTCTAACCACTGACAGATACGCAAGGCTGGCATCATGAATTTGTGTATGCATTTAAAGCAAATATACCACGGCTTTAGACTCTAATTGGTGGGTGAGTTGAGGATTAGAACAATCTACAGTACAATGTTGTCTGAAGTGGGCAGTTTAAAATGAGAGATCCGCAGATCTGCAGTGTTGCTTAATTCACATCCAGCACATCATGGTGTCGTAACTTCATTAAAACCAAATGATCCACAGGAACAGCTGAACGAAGTCCTCTTCTGAAAGGTTGTGTAATTAAAGATCCCGTTATTAGCTTGATTTTTTTTTTCAAGGACTGAGTGTAATTTTTTAAATAACATGTTAAATTAATGTCATTGAGGTCATTTCATTATGTTGTCACTACAAACAAGACAAGTGTAAAATGCAGAAAGTAACAGAAGACTTTCATGTTTGTTAGGGATGTCATTTTTCTCTTCTTCAGAGGTCCAGTTTTTCAACCTATTTATACAGGTACGAAATAAAAAAAGAGAATCTTGGTGAAGTTTGAGATCCCTTAAGGTTTAAGTTTTAAGATGGAGAACAGGTGGAGGACTACCTTCACAAATCCCTGGTGTCAGTCTGCCCAGGGACCTTAGTTATATCTATATCCCTCTTGTTTTTTCTGTTGTTGCTCAACTGTCTGAATATCCGCCCTAGAAACACTTTCACACACAAAAAACACATATTGGACAAATGGATTATTAATGTTCTGCATGTTGGTAACACCTAGATTCATTTCAAGAAAATGAAACTGCTCTGATTATATTTGAGAGCCCGTCTTGGCACTTCTCTGGAACCTTCTCTTTAACTCTGTCGTTGGGAAACTACATTGATGTACTAAAGCTGTTTGCCTACAATATTTTAAAAAACATATGTTAACTCCACGACAGCTTCACTTAGATCTGAAAGTCTCTCTGACGTTATGTGCTATGAGGATTTAATCCAAAGCCTAAAATCATGTAATTATAATAAAAGAGCTATTGTAAGTTGTATTGTTTGGGGGGCTCTTTAAAGTTGTCTTTGAAGAGGAAAAGTAGAACTTTTCAAAAGCTAGCTTTAATTCAGCTCAGTGTTTATCTGTTTGAATAATCGTTGCATGTAACTATTTTCATTTGGCTTTTAATCTTTTAATATTAAAAGAAGCAACATGTAATTGGAGCGCGCAGGTTGACATGTTGTGGACATAGAAGCTTCAGTGTTTAGCCAGTTTTACATCAGTCTTGAAACATGTCTGCATCCTAACAAAAACATCTCCCATATCGATGCTATGATATGTTATTTTCCACATTTCTGCTCGTGTAACTCATGAGAATAATGCCGCGGCTGTTTTGAGTCTGGTAGTTATATCTGAAACAAGTTTGCCCAGCAAACTGAAGGGCGAAGGGGAAAGAGGCCATGGAGGGGTGCTTTACAACCACCTACCTTCTCAAAAACGGCGTACTGCTAAGCAGTTTTCAGAGAATCAAGCACTTCAACATAGCATGTTTTTTTCAAGTCTAATGATATAGTTCTATGATTTAATTCAGTAGATATCTTACATATTGGGGATGCAATATGTGCATACAGTACATATGCATATTTGCTATGTGTTTTATTTGGTTAGCTTATATCTTATACAACTTACCAAGTAAGAGTTTCACTCTAGTGGGTCGCTCTAATTCTGTCCCTGGAGTTTTCTCTCTGTATAATAATGATATTTATAAAAGCATACAACACACTGTTTTTATTGAGGGCTAAATTCATGAAAAAACAAATTTACCCATGCACAAAGTATTTTTGAAGATCAGCTTTCATTATTTTATAAATATACAAATATCTCAATGTCCTGAAAGATATTCTTCATATTAAGTTAATAAAGATTTCATCATTTTACATTTTAGTCTAACAAGCCTGTACACAACAGACAGCGAGGGAAAGAAACAGAGGGTTAATAATAGATAGGCTCTGTAGCAGTTTAATCCAGCCATGGGAATACTTTTTTTACCCAGCATGCATTCTCTGGAGTCACTTCAGACAGTATTGTAGAGAATATATTGACACGATGTAATGGTATTTGTTTGGCACTATTTTAAGTTCCTGACTATTTAAACAGAGATCATGCAGATGTGCTTTCTATTTGTCTGACTAATGCCCGTAAATGTCAGACAGAAGTCTTAATCTCGACATTTCAACACATCAGCACCGAGTCGATACGTTTGCAGAGGCATACGCGTCTCCTCGTATGGACAATCCTCTAAGTCTTAGTGAACACATAAATGTAATCCCTTCTGTTTATCAGAAATCAAAATCCGTCTGACTCCCACTGTGATGGATGCTTTGGGCTTTTGCTAATGCTTTAGTTATCATGAAGGATTATGTGACTTACTAAAACCTGCCTGGGCTCCCGTACTGGTTCATGTCATTAGACTGCGTGAGAGGATTGTGCCACTGCTGCTGTAATCACCAGAATAAAAGCTGATGTGTTTAATCACAGGTCGTCTCGAGCTGCTCTGTTATGGTGTCAGTCCCAGCGAAAAAATGAAATACAAATTGAGTACGAAAGAGAGAGCAATTGACTGAGAACATACAAAAGATTTTCTTTTCATTCACTGTGTTCAGCTGATACATAACAAGCATGTGGATGATTAGAAAGACAGCCGACGTGAGTAGAGAAAGGAAGTATGATTAATCACACTTACTTTGAAAGGGGTTCAGAGAGAGAAGGGGGGGGGGGGGGGGGGGGGGTGCTTGCATCTGAGATTTTTTTTTTCATCATTCGCTGAATGTAATTCTGCCAGCCTGGCGAGAGGTACGCTCGCAGAGAACCAGCGCCGAGTGATTGTGCTGAGGACAGCAGGACAGGAACGACAGCAGCAGGATAAATCACCGCTCCCAGCGCAGAGAAAAGCCACAGTCTGAACTGGAAATAAACCAGTGGGACTCCTTACGCCTCGCTAATGGCCTGCGGCGCTTTCTGCCACAAGAATGCTCTCCGATAGCGGGCCAGCAGATCCGGCAAATTGTACTGATGAGTGCTGATAGTGCATACTTGTTCAAAAGGTGGGCTATTTTTAGATCCTGAGTGGGAGTGACATTGTGTGTCACACTGCTTATATCTTGATCTATATTCTTAGATTATACTTCCACATTGACAAGGTTTCAGTTAACCATGGTCTTATTTTTAAAACAGCTCTGTGTGCAGCATCAACGTGTCCATTACACAACATAACAACCCCATCCAACACCAGAAAATCATCACTCCTGCCAATATCTTGGAAAGTCTAAAAATTCATCAGCGTTGGGTTTAACGAATCACGGCTGGGGAACAGCTCCATTTTATCACAGGGTATCAGCAGCCTGGAACTTGCAGTGTGGCATCGTTTTTTTTTTTTTTCTTCCTCTCTCCGTTTTATTTTGATAAAATGCTATGTTTGTGGAGGATGGATTTAGCCTCTCCACGTGTGCTGCTCCTAAATGGCTATTTGGGAAAAATGTCTGCAGCACTTCAATGCCAGAAGCCAAGAGGTGATGCTCGCAGCTCAGGAGAAAACCCATTCAAGTCAGGCCGATCACTCTTGCCATTGCTGCCTGTCACATGGAACAAATTGAATTTGTCTTCCTTCGGTGGCTTGTTGGAGTTCTAAACAGCGTATTAGTGGTTCTACTTATCAAAGCTGTCAAAGCAAATCTGTTAAGCTGTGAACCTGGGAGACTCAGATCAGCCTCCAGATGACACTCCACACATAAATATATAGCCCTTAGTACTAATTAATAGAAAATACATACATCGAGCTTTTTATCAGTGGAAGTCAACTCCTGGTGGGAGTAATTACTTTCTTTCTCAAAGTTTAGGAAAAAAAAATAGTGTACTTTAAATCTTAGTTGTTGTTTTTTTGAAGAGTTTTATTAAGTAATCTATTTGTAACTGAAGTTGAAGTTTGTGTCAAAGAAACTCACACGAAACCCTGCCAGCCCAAAAATCAAATGCTTCAAAGCAGTTCGCAGCATCAGTGGCAAACATGTTACAAGAGTAAATCTGGTTCAGTGTAAAAATATGGTTTTTATCTAAAGCTCACTTTGACTCGTTATAACTACTCTTTTAATTAGAGTCAAAATAACATAAAAAGGGGAAACTAAGAAACTTTAACTAGCTAGATTTGAACACTGTGTATAACATTAAAAGACCATTAATATGGAATTTGACAGGATTTTTACATCCATTTGCGTGGGGGCTTTGTGGTTTTATTTTGATAAGGTGGCGGATAGAGTATGCATTTTGGAGAAGGGAGGGGGAGAAAAAGGGAGCCGCAGTTCAGACTTAAGCCCAGACCGCCCTCTTGGAGGTCTATGGCTTCCTTATGTACATGGGACACGGCCTAACCGCTAAGCCATCAGTGCCCACAATCTTCCAGGAACGTTCACGTACATGTAATATGTGTTCAGATAGGTTAGACTGTGTTTTATTTGATCACTGTGGTAGCTAACTGGTACTTACATGGCTGCCATTACAATTCATTCAAATGTGTTACAATCAAAAAAATAGAACATTAATTATTCTTTTAATTTGAGCTGAGTCAGTCTCTAAGAGTTAGACCAATCTTTCAGAAATGTTTCAGCCATGGGAGCAGCATCACTGAGCTGCTCCAGACTGAAACATTTAAACATATGAAGTTCTCTAAGTGACTCATGTAACTTTTTTTACGGTCATTCGAGGTCGAGAAATGTTTAAAAAAAAAAGAAAAAAGTTATTCTCTGACCTCTATATAAAAGGACTTCATCATCAGATCAAAGATTTTAGTTATAATACCTGACAGGCTAAAGTCACTATAATCCGCCTCAGCTATAGTTCATGTTTGGTGCTAATTGCTAATTTTAAATATGCTAATAGGGTGTCCGTGGACTTTCCTACAATTATGAAGTGTTTTATTTCTCTTCATACAAGGAGTGTGCTGACAAGTTAAGTTTTAATCTAATCTGACAGACGGTATGTCTGACAGGTTGCGTGGTGAGTCTTCAAAGTATAACATAGACGCCGGTTGTCAACTGGAGTTGCAGAGCTTATTAAATGTTATTTAACAGAGCATGTCATTAGACTTCTAACAATAAGGAGCAGAGACAGCATGTTTTGTGCGCTTTGTGTGTTCATGGTTTGACTCCAGACTGCGGCGTCTCCTCCCTTATGTCCTCTCCATCCACACACACACACACACACACACACACACACACACACACACCGCAGGTTACCGCTGTCCTTCCCTCCGGAGTGCCGAGGTGAAAACTTGAGTGATGTCCCCATCTAAGAGCGTCCCCCTCTCACTTTTACACCAACCTCCCCGTCCTGCTCCCAGCGGGAAATCCCTGTCATGCAGCGAGTGGGTGGCTCCGTAAATGCTGCGGCTGGGTGAGGCTCCTCACAGCGCTGAAGTGCTCTCAAAGGTGGCGACGGGGTTATCACTCAAAAACCCCCTCATGTGGAGGTCACAGCGAAGACGACTGTATAAGACTCTGAGCATATGACTTATGTGCTGCTTTGCAATTGCGCTCTCGCCCTCGGAAGCTATTATTTTCCACGAAAAGTAGACTTCTTGAACTTGAAAAAAAAAAGCCAGGAGGTGCATTATAAGAAATCCACTGCACACTCAAGAAAATGAAACCCACTGCGAGATAATTCTGCCGAATCATATATTCATAAATATTCATTGACAAATTAATATAGCGAGACATCAGAGCGTCATTGAGCAAGGTCAGTGTAATAGAGAGGTGTGTGCATAAGGGAGGAGCGGGAGAACTACAGTTGTAACATTAAGAAAAAGCTCAAACAATTCTTCAGTAGGTAACATCCCTAATATAGTTCTACCCCAGTTCTGTCAGCCGACACGTTGCATGCCTGTACACTGTCCTCGAAATATGCTACATCTAATATCATAAAGCATCAACAAAAAGTGTCAAGTGGCTGTTGTAAGAAATTTAAATCAAAAGCTACTGTAGTCGGCTTCATTATCTATAAATAACACCATCTAAAATTCTCTATCTGTGCACATCACATTCTCGGAGAAGTCTCTGGTGGTGTCAAGGATAGCACTTACTTTAGGAAACTGCTTAACTGGTATTAAAACTTTCTGGCCCAGTTTCATGTTCTTGTTGATGACGACGTCGATGAACTTCTCCTCTTCCTTCCCCTCTTCCTTCCCCTCATCTTTCTGAATTTTTTCGATCTCTAGAGAGGAGGGAGAAAGAAAAGGAATCAGTCAGTGTTGACAGCGGGCAAATAAACAACGAGCCTGTAAAATTAAACTGCGCAGATAAAAACCCAATCTTCGTATTCAAACGGCGGAATATTTCATTATTTTGGGAGGAACATGTCATTTTTATTTGATTTCTTTTCAAGGATGGGGTAAGAGCATCAATATTAGAGCTGGAGGCAGGATGCTGTTAGCCTAGCTTAGCATTAAGACTGTAGGTCAGTCAGTACAGGTTCAACGACTCAGTACTATGAATAACGTGATGAAATGATTTCTTCAAAGAAAACACTTTTCCATTGACCCAGTGCTATTCTGCATTGTTCACACGTGGCATGCTTTCTAAGTGCAGTTATTTGTGTGACATGCTAACCTCACAGTGACTGCAGAGAGTCTGCATACATGAAGCGACCTGCAGCGCCTCTCCAGCAGCAGATAACTACAGCACATAACTCAGTGTACACTGAGACATTTTCATTTTACAGCTATGTTCTTGCAAAGGTTTACAACACATAAAACGTCCTTTTAATCCATGGCCTTAAGGGATGCTGACAGACCGTCTTTTTTTTTATTTCTGAAAAGAACAAGGCTGAATGTTTTGGTTTTTTTTGCTGTATGCTAAGCTAGTCTAGCCATTTATAACTGCTCTTTTCTTCTTGTGTCTATTTTGGGCCTTTTGTGCTTTAATTTAGAGATAGTGGATCGAGTCAGAAATCAGGTAGTGAGAGAGAGAGGTTGGGATTGACATGCGGAAAAAGCAGCCACAGCTCGGATTCAAACCTGGTCCACCCCACTTTGAGGACTGTAGCCTCTTTCCACAGGGCATGCTCACTAACCCCTGCACTACCACTGGAAAACTCGCAGGATTTAGTAGTGAGAATAATCACAGAAACAAAGTTGGCATTTTTCAGAAAAAAATAATCATGACGCTTAAATGTTTCGAGCATTCTGGGATTAATTTGTCATTTAAATTAAGGAGGCTATAAGCAGATTCTCCAGTGTGTTAAATCGTTTCTTAAATAATAGACAGGGTAGAGTCTGAAATCAGAGAGAAAGAGAGAGAAAGAGAAAAAGAGATAGAGGAATGACATATGAGGAAGGAGCCTAGGGTCAGATTTGAACTCGGCCGCCCTCTTCAAGAACTACAGCCTCTGAACATGTTGCATGCAAACTAACCAGCGCCGATATTAAATTCACTATAAACTGCTGGTCTATAAGATGTATTGAAAAATGTCTTAATGCTCGGTAAATTTACCCCAGACATCTATAAAGAGATCTTTTTTTTCCCAAACAGAATATATCACCTTTACAGCGATGTAAAACAAAGCACCATGAGTTTCATTATCTTGACAACTTACTAACACTTAAACAATTATCATAAAACCTGTCGATGTTTGGATAGAATCACAATCCCGGCAGGTTTTTATTTTCCCTATAAGTCTTTGTTAACGAACCCTTTCCTGACTTCATGTATTGACAAACCATGATAGATCCTTTCAGCATCATTTATCACAAATACTGCTGGAGCCTCCATCGCCATAACACTGTAATTTAAGCATGGACACCAATTTACAAAAAAAATTAAAAAAAAATAAAAATTGATGAGGACACTAGAGCTTACACCTTCAGGCTACCAAAACATTGGCTGTCACGCTTCCTCTTTTGGGAGAAGTAGTCTTTGATGTATTTGGAGATGTAACCTTGAACGTTTAATCAGATGGATAACATCTGTGTTTCAGTGCCAGCAAAATGGTTTTTCAAAGAGGGCAGCTGAGAGGTGAGGGGAGGCTGTGACAAAGACTCCAGGCTAAAAGCCCGGCAGGGGAAAGGGTGAGGCAGAGGGCCAGCTCTATAATAGATTGATTTCTTGTGTTCAAAAAGATTTTTTTTAATGGAAAAGATATGATGAAAAAAGAGCGGACAGCATGCTTTGGCTTTACAGCTCGTCCTCAAATAGAAATCGTTTGGGGAGAATCAGATGCGATTGTGATTAGATTCCAGTAAAAGACGGTTTAATTTGAATGCGAAACCATGATAAACTAAAACATTTGCATGTTCAAACGAGAATAGACTAGATAAAACACACATCTATTTTATCAATGATTCGAGTCAGAAATGAGCCAAACGCAAGCGCTGCAAACCAGGAAGCAAAAAGACGATTGTGATCCCCAACAAAGCTCTGCAGCGTCACATTTACAGAAAGTAATTAAAACCCTTGATATGAGGTTCAACGACGGATAAAAGGACTTTGAGGGAGATGGAGATATCTTTAAGCTTCAGTTTATCCCAAAGGGGGGCAGAGAGTGCACACGCTCTGGAAAAAAAAAAGAAAAAGAAGACAACATTAATATTAATGCATCGCCTAGCAACATGCCAAGATGGAGTTTCCTGCTTTCTACCAGGCGTTGTCCTCAAAACATGCAGGCTCTGATGTGTTCAGAGATCGTGACTGAGATTGTGTTTCAACTGCAAAATCCCTCTAATTTTTCGATTAAAAAAAAAAGAAGAAAAAAAAAAAAAGCACACAGCACATTCTTTGGTCTTATTCACTGAGAACATTTTTCATTTCAGGTCCACATGAACTCCAAAAAGGGCACAGCAATCATTCAGCAGGTTTGATAAACAACAACACAGCAGCTTCAATGAGCTCGTCCTCTGAACATGGCAACACATAATCCGCAAGTGCGAATTAACCCAACCACAGTTTTTTTTTTCTTTTTTCTTTTTTTAAATCAAAAGCTCTTGTTTGTGCTTCTGTTTCTGAGAGAGACGATGTAGCAGCAGGAACTGAAAACCACCTCCGAGTCATTACAGAGTGTTCAAAACAGATTTAAACATGGATCAGTGACACAAGCGCACTATGCCTGTTGTTTTCCTTCATTTTCCCCTTCCAGCTCGATGAAACCCCTCGCTTCCAGCTGCAACTGGTTAGTGAATAACGTGATATTCTAATTTGCCCGTTTGGGAGGCAAAACCCTCAACCTTTGTTGAGTCTGAGCTGTACTGGTTCCTCTATATCACGACGAGTCTAATTGTCGTCCTTGTTATGTTGTGTTTTTTTTGTTTTTTTTTTGTTACATGAATACGAAGCTTCCTTTCTGCTCTTATGTTTTGCTCGTGCTATAAGAAGAATGAAAGACTTTGTGGGTTAATGACACTAATGTGTCTCAGCTGCTCAGAGAGCCGAATGGAGTGAAAGGATGCAGTCTTCTATTTAAAAAAAAAAATAAAAATTCCCTCAAGGCATGTTGTGTTTGACTCTGTGGGCTCTGAAGAAGCCACTTGACCTATATATTGTTGTATGTGTTGTACATACATTCTGGTCCCCTGCTGTGTAACAAGTTCCCTTTTGAATACTTTTGTGCGTGAATACTTTTCATTCTCATCTTGAGTCTTGCAGGCGTTTTTAAATATTTGATATTTGTCCTTAGGAATATTAAGCAATAACATCCTTGAATACAACTTCGAGTTCAGGATTAAGTAAGAGTTAAGTGACTAAAGATTGCAACACAATCAAAATTGATTGAATTGATGAGCAATTTAAATCAACGAGACATAAACATGATTCAATACTTTATTCAACCAGGAGAGAGCACCGTCAGTGTTTTTTAATAAATAGAGGAAAACGAGGAGGACACAAAAGAAATTGAGGTTGAGATTACATCTTGTTTAAAGCTGGGTCCTAAAAGCAAATTGAACTGTGAAGACAAACAGAGCATGTGTGATGGGTTGAATAATATAAATGTCCCTAAAGCTGAATCTATCAACAGACTGGATAATATTAATGCAGCATATCACGGCCGTGGTTCTAATCTAACAGACAACACTGAGACTCTGTACAGGCTGAAAGATAGACAATTTAATAATCAGTGTGGAGCCATTATATACAGTCAACAGATGTCATAAATTCCTTCCCACTTTGGATATTTCTCTACATGGTCTGGAGAATCACCTTTACTCTTTGAATATCAAACCTCTATTTGAAGAACAATCCCTCATTCTACTGTCAGCTGAGGCCACACATTATGCTTTTGGAATACCTCAAATGACATTCTTCTCAGAATAGATCGTAGTCTGCTAACAGCAAAGTCACCTCTACAACGTGTAACCAAACTGAACGTATTCACAGAAATGTGTACTATCAATGTGAATACTGCAAAAGACTGATGAACGACAGCCATCCATGTTTCTATTACAAGAACTGGATAAAAGGAACCATGCCGCTATTTAAATGAAAACGGTTCATTTGTGTGCAAGGCAAAACTTTATTTATTTTTTTCTCTCCCAGATTCTGGGTTGATGTCATAGAGCGACGCATTGCATTTCATGCTACTCTCACTACACACACACACACACACACACACACACACACACACACACACACACACACACACACACACACACACACACACACACACACACACACACACACACACACACACACACACACACACACACACACACACACACACACACACACACACACACACACACACACACACACACACACACACACACACACACACACACACACACACACACACACACACACACACACACACACCTCTACAACCGTGCATGTTGTATTTTGTGATACATCACCTTTGGTTTCTTTTCTTTAAGAGTCCAAAACCTTGGAGTGCGGCACACGTCAACCTTAAACGGCAGCGCAAAGAACAAAACGACTTTATGTTGAACTGAATCGAATTATACCGTAGCTCTTTGCAAAATCCAACACTTTACTATAAGTGAAAAAGGATCAAATTTTATTCTCTATGCATGGGATATTTGCAGCGCCTCTTTGGGCCATGATCAAATCAAACTGGAGGAATGAAAAGAATTCAGCTGCTCGGCTTTATTCGGAACTACCGACATGTTTCTGCAGCTAGAGCTCCCTCATCATATTCAACGACGCGTAGAGAGAGTGGCTTATTCTATACACAAAGACCACACAGCCAATCATTTTACAGAAAGCTGACACATATTAGCTCAAAATGATTTGACTTTCTTTGCAAATCTCAGTACCACATTCGGTTTATAAACTTGTAAAACACATTTTTATGAATTTTGAAATGTAAGACCGCCTCTTTCTTAAAGGTCTCTCTCTCGGCTCCTCTTGGAAGCGTTTCAAAGAATTCCCTTGCATCAAATAGGTCAACTATACGCAGCCTTTTCACACATTATGAATACTTTTTCAGTCTCTTAAATGTATCGGCCTTGAGAACAACACCCACCGAGAAGTGTCCCAGCTGTCTGCTTTTCCATTAAAAATGGATTTGCTTAACAGCAGCTCTGTGATTTAGGCCTCCCAGTTTAAAATTCATAAGCTGGGTAGATTTCGCGGGATTATTCTGACTTCAGCTGCGTGTTAGAGACGGGAGTTGATAACAGAGGCAATTGGGTCATTAAGACTACATGGAGGGCTTTAGATACAACAAGCACAAAGTAATTAGACATACTTACGTTTAACCTGCACCTCTCATCCCTCAAACAGATTACATAGAAACAGCTCTGCTAAGGCCAGGAGCAGCATAAACCAACCGAATCCAGCTGTTCAACGATGAATCTATCCCCCCCTCCCCCACTTCCTCAAGTATCACAAATGCATTATTTATCCGTGTGCTGTACACAATAATATAGCAGTAAGAAATATGAATATACTGCATATCAGAATGATATTGATATTGAGTGTTACAGATCTCAAGCTACAGTGCAGAGAGATAAAGAAATGAAGCAATGTAATGTATAAAATGTCAACATTCAACAGTTGAGACACTGCACTGAGGAGTATTGCACGTTGTGTGATGAATAAAAAGATTTTTTAAGATTTGTTAATGTAGAGACAGGACAGTGAAAAGAGTCAGAAATCAGGGTGAGAGAGCACTCTGGGAAACATAGGCAGGAAATGAGCCACAGGTCAGATTCAGATGCCGTCCTCCCTGAGGACTACAGCCGCCGTACACGAGGGCGAGCGCACGGTGCACCATGGAAAACAAAACCATCCAGACGTGAACATTAATGATGCTAGTCAATAAGATTAACAAACTGATTCATAAACTGCTAACCTTTAAATTGTTTATAATAAATATTGGAGGAAAAGCACTGATGGCCTAGTGGTTATATCGTACGCTAGAGCGGAGTCCTTGTCTCATCAGCAGTGGTTTTCTAATCCCACCCGGCCGTTTGCTTCATGTCATCCCCACTTTCATCTCCAGGCATTTCCTGTCTCTCTTCAACTGTCTCATCTTAAAAAGGTAAAACAAAAACGCAAACATTGTCTCAATATCTATAGCTTCTTTATTTAAATAAACATTTCATGGGTGTTTTTCTTTAGAGGCCCTAAAGTTAAAATGACCAACCCTGATAGGTTATTTAAAAAACTAGCATGATTTTGAAAGTAGCATTTGTCCAAGTGCTCCGACTGCACCCACCCCCTCCCCTTTGTGCCCCTTTCAGAAACCACTCCCCTCACTTACACGCACAAGTGCCGTTGCTTCAGAAGCGGACTTCAGCTTATTGCTTGCCTGTAGACACTTTGTGTCCTTATGACGCATTCAGCGCTAAGTAAACTGATAGTAATAACAGTCATGATGACTTTACATGCAGCAGCTTATGTAGTGGCCCTATTACAGCTGCAGCTGAGAGGGCAGGTGAGCTGATGAGGAGGGTGTGGCTGACAGGTACAGTGAGAGGGAGGCAGTCTGAATGGAAAAGTACTAAGAGGCAGAACAGGGCTGTAGCGGTTTTAAGGGGTCTTTTTTGTTGGGGTGCCAGCCGGTATCTCAACCGACAACAAACAAGTTTGTTTCTATATAATTTCTTTTTTCAACCACCACAAAGCTATCCTCTAGTTTTGTAGAACTAGACATAACTCCATATTAACAAAATCAACAATACACACAAACACAAGAATTTCACACAAAGACATGAGATGGAGAATAAACAGAAATGTATTAAAGGAACAATGTCTCAAGTCCAGCAAAAATAACTCAAAGTCAGTGTCTTTTCACAGTTCTTCAAAATGTTAGTTTCAACAAAAAAAACAAGAGCGGGCTCTCTTGCGAGTGAGTCAATCTTTGACTGCACCTTCCCTAATAACAACAAAAAAAAACCCGAGTGAGCTCTCGCTCTTCTTAACCCACATTAAGATCTTCGGCGTGACGGCCAGCGAATCAAAATAAAGAAACAGAAAGGACTCCGACAGGTCGAAGTTACCTGCAGAAACCAGGGATCTGTCCCGCCTCAGCGACTCTCCCTTCCCTTAGTTCCAGCCAGAAAGGAGGCACGATTGCAGAACCAGGAGCATGAACCCGAAACTCTGGGAATGACTTTACACAAACTTTTTCTCTAAGGCTGGGGCAGCCGCGGACTACAACACCGGTAACCGGGATTTACGGACGCCGCCATCTTGGTGTGTACGTCTCACTTTTATTACTAGGAGCTAATTGGCCATAGAGGAACGCGTCACAGGGGTGGAGCCGACGGGAAAAGCTATTTCCTCCTGGCGGATCGCCACAGGGCGATGACAATAATACCCCCCCACTTATCTATTGTTTGTAAAACTGGAGAAAAAAAAACAACAAAAAAACATTGCAAGAACTTTTGGTGAAATCCCTTAAAAAATATATACATATCTGTCTTTTTGAGGGGACAATACAACTCCTCCTTAAGCCTCTTCAAAAAATGTTTTTACTTTTGTCATCTAATGCAAACAGAGGGATAACCCGATGTGAACCGGGTTGAAGTCAGACAACACTCCTCTATTATTGTATAACACTATCATAAATAATTATATTGCATTCCATTTAAATAGTAATACAAGAGCAGCTATGCATGTTTCATATCCTGTGACTGATTACAAATAATATCGCAGTACTTAGAGCTGGCTTTAATTTAAATGTGAGAAATAGCACTGGGTCAGCTGTACTCTAATAAGGCAGTGTGAGCGCCCTCAGTGGTGCTCCTCTTGCTCCATACATATTGTTTACCAAGTTCACAGCTCACAGATATAATGAGGAGTGCATTTTCCCCGGTGTGTGCAATGATTCATACACTAATTATCACAGACCTTATACTGGCTTTGGGTGTTCAAGGGGTTTCTGACACCGAGTCTTTGCATTAATCCGACAGTTAAAATGATACATTTCAAGGTTGTCTTTTTGTCAGTGACGCTGCGAATGACTATATGTAAGCATGAAGCTCAACCTAACCATCTTGTTTTATTATCGGGGTTGATTTAGCTGATTTGAAATGTTCTTATACCTTTATAGGATATTTGTTTTTTAGTGGTGAATCTATATTAATTCATCAAGCAGCAACTTCAGGTGTGTGTGTGTGTGTGTGTGTGTGTGGGGGGGGGGGGGGGGGTGTCTGGCAAACTCTAAAATGCTATTTTACAGCAGTAATACAAATGTTTAAAGGCTGATTCAAACAACTACATTTGGTCAGAATGGCTCATGTTATCATTGGCACAAACTGGTCAGGTTTTTTTTTACAACTCCATTTCGATTTAATGAAGTATCATTTATTGGCTGATCTTCCATGTTGGTGTTCTGTTTTTTTAACGAGGCTTTAGGCCTCTGTCACTTTGCCTGTATTTAGACTGACAGAAAGTTAGCCTGCCAACACAACAATGCAGACCACAGGCGGTGCACCTCGAGCCAATGACAACTTTGTCCGCCACTTGCGCATAAGTGTGTTTGATTAGGGTACGTTCTAATTGATAACTCCTTTGTGCGAATGCGAGTGGTGAATGTTTGGAGGTGAAGCTTCAGAAGAGCCGAGGTGTCGCCAAACAGCAGTTTGTTTAGGTTTAATGCTGGTGCTGAAAAAGAAAGAATCTACTGGATCAAAGTGTCGCACATTCTTCCTTTAAGTTGAGGCAGCATTTTTAATACGGTGATCGTCACTGATGGGCTTCAACAGTCCTCTTCAGTAGCCAATGGGCAGCGTCACTGAGACTACATCCATGCTTTATACAATCTATTGATCGAGCTACCATTATGGGATGTCGTTTGACTACTTATCTAGCAATCAACTCCAATAATATAAGAAATGTTTGCCATTTACTTTAATCATCACTGTGTGGGATCTGTGTCTTTTATTTTAAAAGTATTGAGTTGAAATTATCTCTAAGTGAAGCTTCATGCAAAACTGATCATCAGATGTATACAAAACGTTTCCATATTCATTTGTGTTTTATGACTGTCTTTGTTTATGTAGAGTAAAGACAGGATGTACCGACAGAAAAACTAAGCTCGACCTGCATAAATAATTGATTTGAAAATTGGAAGACAGTGATTTTTATT
Organism: Symphodus melops; assembly: GCF_947650265.1. Classification (NCBI taxonomy): domain Eukaryota; kingdom Metazoa; phylum Chordata; class Actinopteri; order Labriformes; family Labridae; genus Symphodus; species Symphodus melops. The sequence continues at coordinate 5,908,446 of NC_136708.1, forward strand.
TTATTTTTTTTTTCTGCGCCGGCAAACATCCGAGACGATGAAAATAAATCTGTTCTAAATAGTGCAATGTTAGTTTATCGGCTTCATTCGTCCACTTCCTTAATGAAGTTGATGCGACGCGCTGCCGTCTGTGCCAGACATACTCATTATTTTGTTGTTTTGCAATAAAGGTCAAACGAATGAAGTGCTCCAACAAGTATGTTATATCATTATTCCAATCTTCTAGATTCATTCCACCAGAACATGTTTACGTAACAGGTGAAGGGACACTGAGGGCAATGAGTTTATATTTTCAAGCTTTCTGTAAACGCCGGTGAATAAGACGCACTTTCAAGACCTTTTTTATCATCTTATTTTTTGGCTCTGTTCAATCAGTGCAACCAGTAATAAATATAAATAATATACCAGTGTAAAACTGCTGACGCGCACGGCATCATTCACGCGAGTACTATGCAACCATCACACAGTTCATCGTGTATTGCAAGCGCTGCTGGGATACATGGCGACACACAACTGTTTAACATCTGTCACAAGATCATAATTGTGCATTTAAAAGAAAAAACGACGGTCTACTGTTCAGTAAATAATCCTTGTGGAGTGCTGGTTTGATCGGAAGACTCAGTTAAAGTGACCAGCGCAGGTGGTCAGCACAATTTGTGGGCTGTTTTTACCACAGGCTGAGAGCTCAACTAACGTACCATACTATGCAGCTCATAAACTCACTTGGCTACAGGGCTGCACAGATATTGCACTTTGTGGACTTTGCGGAGCACAGTGGAAATATCAAAGCAAGAAGACCTTTTTAAACTATAGGGCTGTCAAACGATTCAAATGTTTTATTTAGAATTAATCTCTAGATTTCGGTCTTTGATCCAGATTACTTAAATGTTTACTTGCATGTTTGAAATTCCGTATCTTTTAAAAAGATAGAAGCGTTCTAACCCTTTTTTATTATTTAAGGTATAACTGAGGGAAACAGTCTAAATCCCTTTCTAAATTCTGAAATCCAGCATTATGTCATGTTACAACATGAGCTGTTTTCCAGTCTGAATGAATCCAGACAAACTGTGTTCCTTTTGACATGTTTGATGTGTTCTATGTTGTTGCTTCATCCCGTCGAGATGGCAGCACGCTAACTGACTGCTGAGACGTTCAGGCAGTATGGTCAGTGCCAGAAACAATTTGCCCCACACACATATCATGCGTGCTACCAGTGTGACCACACACATTTAGCGTGAATCATAGTGTCAAGGCTGTGACCCTTGAAAGAGAAATGCTAACGCAAAAAAAAAAGAATAGAGAGAGAGGAGGAAAAAAAAAGCGCCTCGACTCGGTCCTGTCCTGAAATCTCAATTTCACTCTGGCTCCTCCATTGCCTTGACAAGGTCAGGCTGGCAGCAGGAATTCGTCTCGCCCCCTAATCTGGAGATTACATTCTCGGCGGCCGGGCGAGGCCCTCCCTTCTTCCCTTTCCCTTTCTGCCTCTCTCCCTGCAACCCTGCCAGTCTGGCTCTCTACTGCGAGGTAACGAGCCAAGACCCGCTTACAGTGTAGAGATAATGTCCACGGATTAAGACAGAGAGCCCCTCGAGTGCTGCCTCTTTCATTTCAGCATCCGGCCTGCGAAATATCATAAATATATCCAGCCAGTCATGGACTCCATTCTGGTGATCTCTGTGGAAGTCAGACTCGCATGATCTTAATCCGACAAACTAAGTGGTAATGGCTGAAGCATTAGACAAATACAAAAGAACATTTTCACTGCAGAAATCATGGGATCTTTAGGAATGCTCTTGTCACCCTGAGGGTGAGTCGGATTTGAAACGGTTTGGTAAGAACATTAAAGTTCCCTGAAGATCCCCTTGGGTGGCGGGGTTGTTCAAAGTGCAGAATCTTGTTTTTTTTTTTTGTTTTTTTTTTTTAAGGCTTTAAGGGTGCGACTTTCCTCAAACATGCCAGAATCGCTCAAGGCGTCTACCTTATGTGGCAGCATTCCATCTACTTTAGGCCTGTGTTGTTTGCTTATCATCGGGATTGTCTCAAGGCACATTTATCTTGGCACCTGTTCATTTAAAGACTTGCTCACAAGGAGATTATCAAAGTGTTCTCAACCTGCCAGAGGATTTCGCTGTACATATTTACCCGCATCCGTGAAATCTCCGGCTGCTGCAGCGAATACAAACAGTCGGAGACGCGGGGTTTCGTGGGAGATGATATCAACAGGGGGGTGTCGATGTTGTTTTCCTTTGTTTTATTTCAGATCACCTGTGGTTTCAAATGAAAAAAAAATGAGCCAAAAAAGTGAAGTGAGGGAAAGTAAAAAATTAGGCCGAACACCAGACAACCATAAGGACAACATATTTGTGTTCTGAAAAAAATAAATAAATGAATAAGTTTCCATTACCTGTCTGCAAATGAACGTGATAAAAGCCGATTCTCTTATCATACTGGTTGATTCAATGCATTCATATTTTCACTGAGCAGTGTGCGAAGGCAGATGCAGGAAGCACAAGGATCGGTGCATGTTTGCTTGAGCACCATATTAATGCTGAGACCCTTTCCCTGCTTCCTGCTTATAATAAGACACAGATGTCAGCAGTATAATGGAAACCGCCTCAATCATCCAGTGACGTTACAGTATTACCAATGGAGTGCATTTCGAAACAATCGAAGTCTCATAACTTCTGTTTACCTGAGAAAACAAATACTGCTGGAATAAACTTGCATTTGAGCTGTCTCAGTGATTTTTGCCATCACATCAACTCCTGAGAGAAGTGTGAGGTTGTGTGTAAATATTATAATTATAAAACACACGCTTATCATTTGCTGACCTTGCGATATGGAGTGGATGTTAAGATCCAAATCATATCTATGGTGAACATTTTTTAATCTGTAGCCGATGTTGAATTTGGAATCATTAGATCCTCGCACATCCTATATGGGTTAATGTTATTCCCCCATACATAATTCATATTCTGTCAACAGGAAATATTCACACAATGCATCAGAAAACAAACTTTCTCGGAGGATTCCTGAAAGGCGCAGGGTGAAGCTGACACTTCTGAAACGGAGCATGGGCGTCAGACTTGCTGGTCAGTATGCAGTGTGTAATATGTGGGGGGGGCAGCAGTGGAACTCTGTGTGACCCCGGGGTCATCATTTCTTGGTAAGTGCTGAGGCTCTGTTTGGTTTCTTAAGCCGAGCTCGACTGACAGAAAGCAGAAAACAATATGAGTTTTTCTGATGCATGCCAAGTAAAAGCAAAGAAGATTTTAACACCCTCCGTTTCATTCTGCTGCCTTATCTTAAAAAGGACACGACAACCCAAATGATGGGTTTAAGCAAGCTTTTTTTTTTTTAATGCTGCACTTTTTTTCCCCCCACAATGGCTGCCGTCATATTGTTGTATGTGATTTTTGAAGTTGAGAAAAGGCCTTGACGTGTGGAAAACAGTGCAAGCATCGCAACTCACAAACTGCTTTAGGCTGAATCCCAACACTCCACACTCACAGACTCACGGGCTTTAAAGTGCAGTAAGTCCCGGTGGCTCACGGTGAGCGTCCCGCTGTGAAAATCTTCGAGTGTGTAAGGGCACTGAAGTGGACTTCCCAACACTAAATGACACACTTTCAGTACGTCTTCACACGAAATAAGTAAAAAGAGCAAGACGTTAACTGGCCAAAGAAAAGATTCGGCAGGATCAAAGAAGAAAATGTTGTGGACAGTGATACAGGAAGAAGCATAATACGAGGTTAAACTGACACCAAAGTGCAGTGAAAAAAAAGACTTCAATCTTGAACTTGATATATTGTATATTGTATTTGTATCACATAATATCGTATGTATTGTCTCGTATTCTTTGGTTCTGATCAGATTTGGATACAAAAGCATCAGAAAACAAACTTATACATATGTTGCTACTGATTCTGATATGTTGACGTCCTGACTGATGATATTATTGTTGTTGTTGTTGGGAGTACTTGTAAGGCGACTGGAGCATTACTTCAATGTCGGACCAGATTCTGATATCACACTGGATCGGTCCCATCTCTGTCTATTCTTGTCTGGTATTGTATGGTGACATATTGTGACTTATATGATGATAATGTGATGGTGAATCAGAGGACGAATGTCTTGCTCTACCAAAGAATCCCAGCATCATGATAATAGGATTATGGTCAGCCAAGAAGCCTGTATCATATCTTGTCGTTTCGTATGATATTGTGAACCAATGTATCGTATCTTGCCATCCTGAGAGCCTCTACAGCCCTGCTACAACCTCTGCTGCACAATCAACAGCGGGACGGACATATAAAGGGCTCATGATGGCGGCGGAGGGAGGCTGCTGGGATATCTGATAAGAAGGAATGCATCCACATATACAGTGAAGATTAACACGTGTAATGGGAACCTGTAACAAGTTTCTGTATGAATCTTTGGTCAATAAAGAACCCCCATTATACCAAAAGCTGAGCACATGACTGGCTGAGATGTGATACTTATTAAAAGCCTGCATAAAACCAATATGTCGGTCTAATGTTAGAAGACACCTATTCACTGTTCTCTGCTCAGATTACCCCTGAGATGAATCACAGTCTTTGTTTAGCATTCCAAAGTGGCAGTGCAGCCTGTAATGCTTTCTCTTCATTAGGCTATCTGCAGACCACTGTGGACAACTGAACACCAAGTCCCAGTCGCTGAGCATGTGTGTGTGTGTGTGTGTGTGTGTGTGTGTGTGTGTGTGTGTGCGTGTGTGTGTGAATGGCTAGAGAGGGAAGGAAAGCTTGGAGCTGCACAGATTAATCATTTTTAAATTAACAATAGATCATCTATCTGGTCAAATCCCAACCTCAACAATGTTTTTTGTGGACCTCAACATGAAAGGACTACAGCAGCAAGGCCACTTTTTCCCCGCAATTAACACACACTGATGTTTATCGGTTTGACATCCTTTTGCCTAATGAAGTTTCCCATAAAACTGTCATTAAGCTGAAAAAATGATTGTGGGGGGGGGGGTTGTATTATGAGATGAAAATGAAAACCGTGCAGCTTAATGTACATCATTATCTGGGACTCATCTCAGGCCGCATTATCAAAATACACTGAATCATCATAACTGGTAATGACGAGACCACCTTCATTTTGTATTTCAATTACTCATCACATGTCAATTAAAACTGCAGACAAATGCATGAAAGCGCGGAAGTGCCTCTTAAAAGCTTTGGATCTGTGCACGCTGTGTCTCACATTCTGCTAAACTCACTGCAACAGAAAGTCATGGAGCATTAAAGGGAAGCAGCTGAAATGGGTGTGTGCGCGGTTACGACATGATATCACGCGTATTATTTTTCTAACGCGGTGTTGAGCAAACACGCCGCCTCTCAGCATCACTTGTCCTGTGATCGCAACAAGCGCAGACATCCTCTGTTCCAAATCAATTAGATTGCACTTTGTCATCTTTTTCATGGTAGCGCGCATCAAACAATGGGAGAAGGAAGAAGATCAATATTGCAAATGAATTACGGCACTTGATGTTCTCCACCGGAGGTACACTCAACTCCACACAGAGATAGAGACAGTGTTTGGCATCCGCTGCATGCGAGGGGCTGGCAAATACTCCGTGGATCAGCTTTACAAATACATCCTCTGTTGTTTTATTACCACCGACTATCAGACAGTTTTGCGCCTGGGATTAGCAAGAGCATCGGCTGAGTACATGATCACTATACGCTGATGTGCACGCCTGGATTTTGTCCATTTATCTAATTGATTTGAATCTTTTATAAGCCATTCGTTGTATTTCCTTGTAAATCTTTAACTTCCCTGTGGGGTCAATGACGTCGTTTTTGATTCTGCTAAACGCCACACAAACGTCTCAGAGACGCGCGAGTCTCTCGCAGCGGATTCCCTTCACCTGAAATGAACTTCATCCCCTCCTTCTCCTGAAGTGTTATAATCAGACTCGATGCACACTGCAGTTGCTGTCTCAAAGCTCTGCTTGATGCACACATAATGTGCAATGTACAGGATTATAATATACACTGCGTGGCCACTTCTTTTCTCCAGCCGGCAGGGCATTATGTCTCAACAGTTGACTCATTTGATTTATGCTAAAGAGAATTCACAGCAGTCACTCAGGAAGCCAAAAACAATGATTTAATAGAGTGCGTGATCAGGACAACGCTTTGAGTCATTATCCTGACATAAGGTTAAAAAGGGGAAGTTATGCTGATTGGGTTTGGAGCACTTTATCAGGGTATGACATCCGTACGATTCTACATAAAGCATGCAAGTGTCTGAGTGAGAGTAAGACCTCTGTGATAGAAAACAACACAGTAAAGATGGCAGCTGAGACAACAGACGATGGTGTTTTTGCACCCGCACAACTCTTCGTAAATTTTGTATTTTCAGGGTGAGCTGCATGTGTGAATGCAAACGGACACAATTTCTCTCATCTCCTCTTCAGACATGTTGCTGTGAGGTTAGAGTGATGAGTATATCACTCCTAAAGCCCTGCACGTGTGATCGTTGTGCACATGCAATGATTCTGCTTCATAAGTTTGCCTTTCCTTCTCGTCTTTTTGTGTCGCCTTAGATAAATATATGCTGACGTTCTAGAGCCAGACTGTGTCACTTCTCTTTATTTCCATCTTATCTTCCTGAGACCCGCCACTCCTCCCATGACATCGAAGACACCTCACTGTGAGGGGACATCTGTGAATAAGCAACTCACTACGATACCAGGAGCTGGCTTTCCTGAAATCTTCTAAAAAATTTCCAGGAGTACATGTGTGAAAACAGCTAATGAGAAGAACTCGATCAGAGTCCTGCAACAACTCACTGCGTCAACTTGAAATGAAGAGGGAATCCAAATCTACCTGTATCTCATATTCTCCTTAAACAGCTGGATCTCATGGAACATGGAATACACAGGATTGAAAAAAAAAGCACCTTCACAAAACATCTTGGAGTTGCATTCATGTCGATGTGGTGGAACATCTTACTGATGAGTTTATATTTAAAAATCTTTAAATTTAATTACACTCTGAGGCACCAAAGCCTCCAAGTTAGGAGAGTCTGAGGTGACTCTTCTGGCCTCATTTTGTTATTAATTAAAAAGGCAGTGAAATTATGCACAACAGAAACGTGCTTCTAATGTTATACAGTTTGTTGTTGTGGTGCTAAAAAAAAGTAACTAATGAATTACTGACTTCAGGGTTTTTAAGTGAGTGTTCATCAAACATGGCTGACAAACATATATACATGTCAGGACTTTAAGTTCCAAATACACTTTCTATGACCACTGTTAGCTTGAATTAGCCTGCTCAGTGTACCTGGCTACGTTAATGCAAGAGACCCATAACACGTCAGAGCATCTTCTATGTAATGGGTTGTAAAGAGTTCACAATAGTGTAACACAAAAGAACGCTACATCCTGTCCTTGTGTTTGACTTTGACCCACTCTGGTGCAGGAAATAGCTGCTGGGCGGCGAGAAACTTAAGCAAAGAAAAACTCGACATACGATCTTACAGAAAATGTCTTGATTAAGCAGGGGTCAGACATTCTGAAGCATCCAGATGCCAAAAAAGATCCCAGTCTTACTGCTGAGGGAGCGGACCATGACGGGTTTTAGTGTTATGAGGGAGGTCCTAATGAGCCTCTGAAGACTCCGAAGAGGGAAGAGTGACTCTCCACTGCCTCGACAGAGTTGCTTAGCACAGCTGCACGGATGATATGTCTCCTATGAGGGGAAAAATCTCCTCTATCCTTCTTTAGCTCTTCTTTTATTTCTTTTTCCTCCCTCCTCCTCTTTGCACTTACATGATCCTTCAGTGGTCACATGAATATTTCAAGGCCAGGGAGCCTCCGAAAAACCTATGTGCTTCTTATTTTTGGTAGCTTGTGATCCAAGGAAGCGAAGATTTTATTTTTTATTTTTTCTACTGCACTCAAAGTTCGGTCATTCAGGATAGAAAAAAAAGTAAAAAGTCATAACTGGTGTAAGGAAGATGCCATGATCTGAGCTCCTAGATACACAGCAGGACAAATCTCAGGTCTACAGTTTATAGCGCGCTGGAAGAAAATGTTTAGGCCATGAACTCAAATCCGCAGGGAAGGCAGAACAAACAACTCTGTTTTGTGTTTGTTGAATACACTCAATTTCTTTTCCTTCTGCCCTGTGACAGCCTGTCCCTACTGAGGCTGTAATAAGACTGAGAAAAAATAAGCAGAACAAAATGTTTGAGCAGGTAAATCAGAATCCTTTCAGGCCCCCAAAAAATAGTCTCAAAGATATATGACGATTTTTTTTCAGCTTAGCTCAGTTATTCAAATGTGATTTATAAAGGAGAAAAAAAAGAAGAAGTTTTGGTGTTCAAAGTGCCCCTGCGTGTCATTTTCATATGAATCATCCAATTTAATGGCAATGTATATGCAGAAATACTCTAATGAGTTTTGGAACTAATTAAATAGTTATGTGATATTTTCCACATTTCTTTTTTGCCGAACCTCCATTACATGACTGTCAAAAGTTTAATTACAAAAGGAGATTAAAATGATTTCACAATGATCAAATATTAATACAGCTGGGGTGATCATTTCTCTTAGTCTCTTATTTCCTAATAATAACTTGACTTGTATGAGACTTTTTATATTTCAAGTTTAAATACATCTTCGCTCATTTGATAGCATGTATGACCACCCTTTAACTGGAAGCCATCAGATTCTTTTTTTTCCTACAACATAACTCTGGAGATTTATGAGAATAATGTTCACTTTCTTCTCGACAGTTTGGACGTTTAAACACTTGTTGAGGTTTTGGCTATGATCGATGACAAATGGACTTTTAGAGCGCTTTTCTGGTCTTCTGACTAATGAAGGCGCTTTACACTGCAGGTCACACCAACCTCATTCACACCCACTTATACTGATGGCAGAGGCTCAGTGGTAGAGTTGAAAGGTTTGGGTTCGATCCCAATCTACTTCAGTGCTACAGCACGCATTTTGTGGCGTTTCCATGTACTAAAGCATAGATCCCCAAATTACCGACCCGTACCGTCCTACTTTTTGTGACCCTACTTGGGGTGCCAAGTATATCGATCCGACCCTAAAAGGTGGAGCTAAACGCTGCAGTCTGTTGATTGGTCAAAAGAACCTTCTCTTCCAGTGCGACATAGGCAAACACAACTCTGCCGTGTTTAAATCACGCAGTCAATTGTTTTTTTTTTGTTGTTGTTGGGTTTTTTTTCACGGGGAGATTCATTTATTGTAATTGGCATTCCAATAGATTACATTACCTTTCAAATTATGGAGAGAAACTAAAACCAGAACCACCGCAGGTGTGTTTCTAACAAATAAACTAAGACGAGCATCGCTAATCTGTGCAACTCCAATTTAAACTGGATTTTTTTTCTTCAGTCAATTGTTTATTCGTCTGTATTTATCCTCTCGGTGCACAGCCTTCTCTGAAACAAAGCTGGATTTTGTAGTTTTTTGTAACAAAGAGCCACATGCCAGCGACAAAGTAGACACATTTCTTGGTGTCTTTTAATCGCTATTACGTAGCTGATGTGGCTATCGGCATCCAGATACACGGCGCCTACCAAATATGGCACGGTTGGCTGTGGAAACGCAAACAGGATCAGGCTTTACTGAACCAAACAGTACAAAACTGTACTGTTCCATACCGAACCCCTGTTTGGAAACAGGGCTAAAGTGACCTCTGATGGACACTTGACACAGTGTGTGAATGGGTATGAATGGATAGGTGGGATCTGTGGTGTAACAGCACGGAGTTACCGTTTACGTAAAGTGGCCATCAGTATCCGCCGCTATTGAGAATATCATTTAAGAAATGTGTTTTGTTTTTTTTTACACATTCATCATAAACATTACAGAAACAATATTTTTGGCCTCTTTTGTCAGGTACAGTTTCTTCATGTTACTTAATTATTGATGACTTTGCCACCTGAACAGTTCATGATGTTGTTGTGTACATTAAGGTTGGCACAATAACAGGATGTGTGCATGCCCTACGCTTCGAGTTTGATCTGTGGCTCCTTTCCTACCTATTCTGTCTCTCTCTGACTCAAACCACAGTCCTATATTTAAATAAGCCATAAAAAAGCCCCCAAATAATACAATCAGGAAATATTGATGCCACAAGTGGTGTGGACCTCAATATGGGCTAATTTTGTATCTGCACACTTTTTTAATCGCACAAAAACATTACGTTGCCAATGTTTTGTGCAATTTAGACAGTGTGAAGGAGTAAGTCTGCACATTTTGATGTATTAGTTTCATCAATTATCAATAACAAGAGATTGTATCACTCAAAAACATAGTCTTTAAGCTTTGTAGTGTTGTTATGAGTAGTCCAAGAGATATCATAAAATGTAAGCTTTAGTAGAAATTGAGCTTCATGCATAAGAAGCGACATGTTGTTTTATTAATGATGCGACTCTAAAAAGGTTCAAAGGTCAAGAGGGTTTCAAACTTTACATGTGCAGTAAGCTTCATGCATTATGTATGTATGAAAACGTAAAAGAACGTTTAAAGCCTTTTTAACTCTAAAGATTAGAACATTACTCCTTACAGCTCTGGACACAGTTTGGACAACATTTAAAAGTACTCCAGCGTCTACTCAGTGTCCCATGGCAGAGTTTAAAGTTACAGTAAGTGATATCTTTGAAAGGACAAGCACTTGATACACACTGCTCTCTTATTTCCAGGCATGGAAACACTGAGAGCCTCGTCCACTTTTACTTGTCTGTGAACCTTTCACTATGAAAACTCAGTTTCTAAATGAGGTGCCGAGAGCCGGAGTCTTACGCTATCACTGGGACAGCAAACCAAAGAGATTACATCCAAGGTGCAAGAGCATGTATTAAATCCTTAGAAGGAAGTTAGAGAGCTTCACATTAAACCATGAATCATTAATTCCTGAGTGGAATTACGTTAGCGCTAATTACTGAAGTTCAGCAGCTTAATTCATTTTATCTTCGCCTGTTTTACTTGCAAATATGGACAAATTAACTCCAGGTTCTCCTTAGGCGTTTCATCATCAACCAGAGAGGCTTCAAGTATTATCAAGGCATGATTATTCATCATACCGCACCTCTGGCAGGATGTTAGCCGTTTTGTTAGCGTTTGGTTATTTGATAATGACTGTGACAATGCTGAATGGCTGGGATATTTTTCATTTTTTCTTTAAAAAAAATCTAAATGTAATGCATGAACTAAAGCTGAGATCAGACATTGTAAATCATGAATCATGTGGCATCCAGACAAAATTAGCTTTTGTAAATTTTATGCTAATGATCCAATGAACCAATAAGCTTCAAGCTTGCTCGTATGTTCTATTTTTTTTCTTATTACAGAAAAGTTACTGTCCCTTAAAGTAGAGGAAAAGTCTGACATATTGGGAAGCCACTGTGGAAGTGAAAAAAAACTGCCATTTGACGCTGTCTGGTCTCGTATTATAATTACAGCAGAAATAAACGTGTTACAGCGTGGTACAAAACAACAGTTTTGGTATGAATAGCTTTTTTATTTTCTTGGTAAAAACTTTTTTTTTAATAATTTGTCTATTATGATTATATGAAGGATAAACGTTATTCAAAAATGTGCTCAATTAAGGGCTTGAACCTGATGAAGCCCAAGCACGTCGGTTTAAGCTGTTAATAAAGCTGATCTTCATACTTCAAGTGTTTCTGGAGCTTTTTGACCTTTTTCAAGGCTTTCCCTCTATGTGCACCTTGGTAGTTGGTGAAGATGCGCCTGAAAATCCCACACGGCTAAATCGAGGCTTAACCAACCTCAGCTCTGCCTTTTTGCTTTTTGTAGTTTGATCAAAAGTACTCTTGGAATGGCATTTGGGGACTGCTATCGTTTGGCTTTATAACTCCTCTTCAGAAACCAATGGTTAACGTCACTGAGGCATGTCATCCAACAAATAGATGCTCTGACTTACACTGTCGTCACGATTAATAACTCCTAATCAATCATATCATAAGTCCTGGTACACTAAAGTGTGTTTAAATCATAAATGAAAATAACTCCCCATAGATGAAGTCATTTTATTCCCAGCTTTTCTCCCAAATAAAAAGGTTTATTCACCAGTAAAGAGCATTTTCTAAACGTGTAAAATACACGTTATTAAGGCTTTTACTTTTTAATTGACCCTTTTAACAGTTTTAGCGATGATCGGGGAGAAAAGCTGAAACTGAGAGATGTTGACGTTTATAGGAAAAAACGTAAGGTTTCTGTAAAAGGAGAAGGAATCATCCTTGATGCGTTTTTTTTTGTTGTTTTTTTTAAAGTGTATGCAGGCTTACTACAAAGCACGTGTGTATATAATGTATCACTTAACATTAAATATTAGTACGGCGTCTCCATTTGCTGTTGTTAGTGCAAGTCAGCTAAAGAAAATGTGGTTTGATAAATTATATAAGTCTTGGAAGCTTTTAGTGTACAGAGGTAGATAGTGAGTCTAGAGAGGCAAAGAATGACAGAAAGAGAGATGTTGATAGAGGGGGGGAATCAGAGCGGGAGCGGGAGGTGGAGGGCTGGTTAGCAGTAGGCAGCTGGGGCCGGCTGTGCTGAACGGGCAGCAGCCAGGCTGATGGATTACACCGGCTCTCTCCTGGGTAAACGGACACCGCCACCCCTCCCCTTTTAACAATGCCTCAGCCTGTATCGTCATTGAAATGTCTCCAAAGATGGAGGTGAACATGCAGCTGAGCCACTTAATCTGAGAGGCTAAATCTCTACCACAAGCAGTGGATTTGAGAGACCCACGCAAAAGACCTTTTTTCTTTCTTTCTTTTTATTCTCGAACAAATCTGATACAATTTCATGCAGATGTGACTTTTCTAACAATACCAACACTATCTGAAAAACAAGACAACCCAGCCACTCATCGATTCAGTCAAAGCTAATTGCCGGGAAAGAAGCCCATATTGTTTTCCTACATAAATCATTTCTCATCATCCATGTGCAGATATGTGACTCTTCAGCCAAGGCCTGGCATGTGGTTTTACAGGTTACAACACCAGAGAGCATCACTAACTCTCCTCCTATGAATGAACCTTTAAGGGCCGGCTGGTAGCTACACAAGCCACTTCAATCAGATCTGTGCTAAAAGGTCACACTGCTTAAGAGCGTACTCTGACTAAATAAATAATGAGAAATGGGAACGGACAAGAGCAAAGCAGCGCAAATTAACCCACCCGGGCTAAATACACACACATGTGCCCTTACACATTTCCCTCCATAGTGTCCGTGTCGAGGAGCTGTCCTCGGGTTTCGTAGTAAGACCCTTGACATTTTCTCAACAACCTCATAAAGCTTTCAAGCAAAGAAATCCTAGAGTCACACCCCCTGGGTTAATGCTTTCGTACAACAAATTACAGTGAAAATAATTAAATCACAGGAGCTGTAATCCCTTTTCACAGCTAAACACTTACATAATAGGAAGATTTGTTTAGGCAATAACTGAAACGAAATATGGGAACATTATGCCTAAAAAAAACATTTTCCAAATTGTATTTCCTTAGAGTCATTGGAAGAGGCAAAATAGCTGTAAAATTATAGATGAAACAATTATGGTTGTAAATAATTATAGCATAACTCCCAGCAGCTGGGTAATTATAATAGACTGCCTTTCATGAGAAATTCTCTAAATGGCTGACATGTGTCCATTAACACTGTACATCTGGACATCTTATCAATAATCTACAGTTATTCGTCAATGCAAACTGCGAGTCCTTTCAGGGGCTGTAGACTGTTAGTAACCATGACAACAGTGCTGGTGTTATATCAATGAATCAACGTACCAACGTTCAAGTCATGTTTGAACATACTTTATTTACCTAATGAGGCAGATGGGTCTCACTTTACCAGGCTTTATTCATTAGTTTGGCGTGGTGTATTTAATGTAGTGATATGTTTATGTGATCCAGCAGAGATAATGATTCTGTCTCTATCATTCAAAGCCAGATACTTATGATGAAAAAAAAACATTTCTTTTTTTCTCAGAACTCTGAAAACTTCAGAACTTCTGACTAACAACAATGTTGAAGTTCAGTTTAGATTATAATGCACATAGTTTCCTCTAGAGTCTTCATCTCTTAACCAGAAGGTCGAGGTTATTATTTAATTATTACATTATTATGAAGATGACAAAGCAGCGGGACCAACTTGGCGTCTAAGTTAAGTTAAGTCTTGCCAAAAAGACACATCGAACACGAGGATCGAACCCACAACCTTCTGGTTGAGAGACAGCCAACTCTACCACCTGAGCAACCGTCACCTAGAAAAGGACCGCCCAGTTTCATATGTCACTTTCTATTTTTCTTTCACTTTTCTATTAAAACTGCTTTTTCAGAAGGTCCATTTACTTTACAGTTTATCACAGTTTTCTCTTTATGGGTGAGTAAAGTTTGGTCTTTTGCTTGATGAACAGACTGTACATTTACATGCACAGTTAAGTAGAGCTAAGGTTCAATCTTGATTAGGCCACTACTGTCCTTGTCCCACTATACAAACGCTTAAGGGGTTGTCAAATATTTGACTAAAGAATGTTTGGCTGTTACGCTAGGTGGAAATATGTCCCTTTCAGCTGGCTACTAGTAGACTTTTGCTTGGTTGACCTATAGGACTGGTTGTAACTGGTTGTTTTATTTGACTGTTAAACATGGTACTTTAAACACATACTCTCCCCTTTACTTTGGGTAGATAGACTTTATTTGGCATGGACATCACAGATACAATGGATGAACCAGGTGCACTGTTCCCAACAGTGCACTGTTCCCAACAGTGCACCTGGTATGTGGAAATGCCCGCTATCCAGCATGCCAATGGAGATATCTGAAGGCAGATGGCGGTGCTCACCATGTTGAAGCCTTTGTCATGTCAAAGTTCAGTGCGGGTGTGGAGCATGTTCAGATCTGTATACAGCATGCAAAATTAGACTGACCACCAACCGCAGTGTGGCTTAGATGTTTTCAGCTCAGTACCATATCTGTCTAACAAGTATTCCAGAAGTCCATTTTAAGTCAAAGACAATAAACTGACTTCATTATCACCATGGAAACACACTGAATGGAATGGCTAATGCATTAACAAAATACCTATAGAATTATTTCCATGTGTATAAATGATTAAAAAGCACTTTGTGTCAGTGCGTTCTTTCCTTTTGTTTTATGTTCTGCCAATTCTATCCCACATCTCTTCATCCATTTTCTGTCTTCTTGTTGAAGACATTTTGACATTAATTTCAAAGAGTGAAGACTGTGCCGAAGTGACCCAGTGGATGGCATTATTGATTGATTAATCTGCCGTCCCTTTTGAAAAATAACCCTTGCTACTTTGATAGCTCAGCTCCAGTAGGTCACCATATCTGATTAACCTTTTGTGCGTGGCCAAGCTTTTAAAAGCAGGAGGAGACATGAACAGAGCCTTGCTATATTCTGCTCCCATTCTAAGTGACTGAATCAATTGTGAGTGCTTAGCCTCGCTTCGGGCCCTTGCTGTAGGAGCGATAGTGTCGGACTGATGAATCCGTGTTCGCTGAGTCACCCGGTGTGCACTGCCAAGCACTTACCAGATCCCCGGGAAGCACATCAAACCTGGGATTTTTTTTTTTTTTGAAAGAGGATACCGCAGAGAACCACGATGGGGAGCCAAGCTTGGTGACAAGATCAAGGGGAAGAAAATGAGAGAACGAGAGAGACAATATGCGTCTTTGTTAGGCTCATTGTGTTTGGTCAAAGCCTTAAGCAGAGGGAACGCTTGTCCTGGGGCTACTCACACCCTCCAGTTTGTTGGCCTGGGGTCACCAGTTGCTTGAAGGCTTGAAGTTGCAAGGAGGTCTGCTATTAATCGCCCTACATGGTTCTTAACAAAGAGAGCTGTTCATCGTCTTTATTAAAGATATTGAATTACGGAGCATTTTTCATTTGTGCGGTGGATTTTTGTTCCCGTCTTTATCCGACCCCAAAGGAAGCGATATGTGTGATCGAGTAGCTAGCAAACTGATGGAAAATAATGACTCAGTGTTAGTGGACTGGCCTGTGGGCAGAGATTAAGGAAATGAAAAGGGCTTCATGGAGTTATTCATGCCGCTCTTCCAGTCTCATTATCGACCACACACCAGAGGGGATGACACTTGGCTCTCAGCACCTGCGTCCACACAGGCGCACTAACTTTGCCATGACTCCAAACAATATCATGACGGAGGAAATGAGAGCAGGAATGGAACGAGGCAGTGGGGGAAGTAGCGGGAGGGGAAAGGCTATAACGGAGCAGTGCTCGTCTGAACCCGACTGACTGACAGCTTAAATGTAGAGTGGAAATCCGCAGTGGAAATAAGTGGATGAAGCCTTTTATGTCCCTGAAAGTAGCTGAACTGATTGTGCTCACAACTAAGCAAGCATAAACTACAAGTAGAGATAAAGAATGAGTAAGATGCTGATCACATCTTCGAAGTGCCGTCTCCTGAAGCCTAACCTTTGCAACAACGGTCAAGAAGCTTCAGGTTGTCGAACATTGTGGTACACGTGAGCGATACTGACGCAGAAGCTTGGCGGGCTGCAAAATGAGCTCAAAATGACCTTTCAGTGATCAGTGTTCCCAAGGTGACTAGTGGTGCAGCATCTCACAGTTGGTCCATTCGGATCAGGGAACACGGCTCAGACTGCATGAGATCCACTGTTGGATGGTAAATGTAATATCATTGTGGAAACTGGACTCAACACTGCTGCAGGTGCACCGATGCACATCCATCCAACACATGAACCACATGTTTATGTAACATGTTCCACGCTGGTATAATGCAGTTTGAGCGAGTAGGAAATAGTATTTTAAACGTTGCTTTCTTTTTCTTAAATCGGTCTGATCCATGATAAAAAGCCTGTTATCCAATCCAAACTGTTTTATTTGTTTGCACCACTTAAGGTTACAAGGGGGAAATTATCTGCAGAGATCCTCCCATCTCCGGAACAACAATCCCCTCTAGTTAAATATGTGAAAAAACACTGAAAAAAGCGATTATATGTAACTTTGTCACATAATTAAATTGTGTTTTATCGCCCATTAGTAAGAGAAAGGTTAACTGATGTTAAAAATGAGGCATTCACTGTCTATCTGTGTTGGCTGCATAACTTTTTATTTTTTGAATTCTGGTTCGATTGTTTGCGAAAGCTGCGGGATGTGCACGTTCTATGAACGTTCTCCACGTCCTCCTCACACAGCTCTACTCACGGAGAACAGTTGTGCCTGACTGGACGGAGAATGAAACTGAGATGGAATCTGTCATTACTAATAAACATTCATGAAGGGAGCTTCGATCAGTTTTGGGGATAAAAATCAACCCATAGATCGACCCGGCTTCACGTTCGTTAAAAATTTAAGATAATTCCTCAAGACCATATTCCTCAAGGCCAACGAAGATGCTCGCTCGTGTACGTACGAGTAGGCCAGCGAGAAGGAGCAACAGGTTGCTGTATTTTTGAAAGTTACACATTGCCTCTTTCAGGTAAAAAAAAAAAAAAAAACGAGATCATCTCAAACCGTACATTGAGGGACTTTGTGGACTTCAAACTCACAGCTGCTCAGTTTAGCTCAAAGAGGATGTTAGTTACATACATGTGTCTAAGACATAAAACATGCGAGTCATAAAGGCTTACAGAGGAGTTCGAGAGACTAAACAGGGGAAATAAAAATACATTTTGGAAGCTTGCCAGCCAAATGGGATTCAGACGGGTACGGTCCTTGCTGCACTCCAGGTGAAGACAATGTAACTGTAGATTATTAGCAAAAGCACTGGAGTGTACTGTCTCTGTTGGCTTACACACTCCACAAAAGAGTGAATGTATGGCTTATGACTGTGCACATTGTGTTCCATTCAACGTCTCACTTAGTCACTCTGGGAAACAAACACATTTAAACTGATGTCTAACTAGAGTGGGTGGTTAGCATAGCATAGGTCAACGTAGTTTAAGATTGAGCTGCTGAACCGACTCCTCCACACATCTGAACGTTTGTTTTTTTTTTCTTCCAACATCTGAAGCAAAATGCTCATAAATACTCCAGGTCTAGTCGGCGTTATGGGGAAGCATTCATTCTGCAGATTGGAGTTTTTGTTCTACAAACATTTTTCAGACGGCGAGCTGCTCTGGAGGCAGATGGTTCGGTTCGCTCTGAATGTGCAGGGCTTAGGAAAAAAACAAAGCTTGTCAGGAGTTATTTGTGCAGGGAACTTAAATGGCAGTGGAAGAACTTTGTGAGAATATAAATAAAAGTACAATGATTGTGTTGTGGGGCTGCCAGTCTGGAAAGTAATTATAGCGTTATGAAAGTTATCATGATTTCTATAAGATTCCTTTGAGGTGCGGATAATCATTTCTGCACACATTATAAAGTCACTGAAGAATTGTTTTTGGGATGTAAGGCACGTTGGGTTTTGTACCAGAAGAAAACCTGATTGGTTGCAGAAGAAAACTAACACAGCACTGTTTTAGTCACTTATTGTATCTTTATCAAAAAAATGCTCACACAGTACAGTAGATTTGCATATCGTTTTTAGTGAACTTGCTTCTAAAAATTGTTCACCAATGTGTTTAAATACTGATTGATTATAAAGAAATAAAGGATGTTTGTCTTACTTAATTCTCACAAGGGTCGATCCTTGTGACATTCACTGCATGTATAAATGTTTCTGTGACAGAAATATGTTTGCATTCTACCAATGTTCTGAAGCTCATTAACCCTTTACAGGGCACTCATTGAAATACTTTGAAATTCAAAAATTCTACCTCATAGTGTTATTCAGGGACATAACAGAACTGTATTTCTGTTATAAATTTTAAGTGTAATAAACATTGACAAAGTTATCATATTTGGTTCAAATGCCACAATAGCAGGATCATTGGCATAGGGTTGTCTCTTCTGATTGGCTGAGTGAGGATCACATGCTTCTCGACCTTACCGAGGTGCAGAAGGCTGGCCATATGTAATGTTTGTGGAAATTACCAAAAATAGTCACTCTATCTATAAAGGGTTAAGTGCCCACAACCGTCCTTTTCACAGCGCTCCTCAGCAGTGCTCATTGTTGCTAGGGTAGAAAACTGAACTTTTGCTTCACTTGGTAATGTCCGCTGTGTCTTAGATCACTCTGTGTGCTTAATTGTTGCTTTAATTCAAGGAAATGTGAAAAAAAAAAAAAAAACAAACAAACATGAAAACAATATAAAGGAATCTGGTTCTGGCATTAGCAGGAGCTCTAGACGTAGAAATTATTGAGTCTTCAAGTCAAACTTACGTCTTCTCCACCATTGTGGTTGACAAAACTGATATCAGAAGTCCCGCCCCTTCTTGATTCTGATTCGTCTGTGAGGGAGAAGTGACACTGACCAGCACTGCTCCAAAGTTGAAGTTCTTTAAACTGAGAGCGCTGTGAGGGCACTCAAGATGATGAGAACTGAAATAGGCGTACTACATTGGTTTGTATTGGAAACAGGCGCTGCCTACCTCACACAATAACTCAATGCAATCAGTGATGTTTGAAATTTAAAGACTTTTTTTTTTTCCTTTTTTTTTTTTTTTAGTATTTTGTTGTATTCTTGTATTGTCTGTTTGTGTTTCGCTTTGGTTATTATAAATACTTGAGTGTGTTTTCATTCTTAGGAGTCACCCTGAAAGGGCTTTGTCATGTAACGTATAGAATCACAGCTGTGTGATGATTCTTTTCTAACGCTGTGGTTCAAACGCTGCTGAGCTGCAGGCTTGTAAGGCTCATTTGAGCTTGGAGGTTAACTGGCTAAGTTGGAGAGTTCAGTACAGTCTGTCCGCACTCTAATGAAATCCGGTGCTCGAAAATAGCAACAAAATAAGGCAAGTCCTGTATGTATGATGTAGTGGTCTGTGCACCAGCGGCTCGGCTTCGCCTGCAAACAGTAATGCGGCAGAATGTGCCGGCTGACACAGACCTCCATCTCCCATGGATGAAGCCGCAGCTAGGCTGTCAGGAAGATGAAAATATGCCTGGCTTCATTTAGTGCTGTGGGGATCCTGTGGAGAAAAGGGGCAGGTAGAGCTAATGGACTACTCTAGGACACAGTGGGGCTGTCGACTCAGCAACGCCGCCGGCTGTCTCCTCAGGACGGACCATTTTTATGACAATCTCTCTGAGGCCACAGCGGGCATACAGGAGGGCTCGAGAGCCGTCACCTCCCTGCCCAGATTGTGCAGGATTTACTGTAAACACGATCCATTTTCAGGGAATTTCAGATGATTTTAGAACCAGTCATGAGGGCATGTACCGAGCAGAAAACAAGTCGTTTGGCTTAGGAGAAAATACAATCACGGCTGAAATTGAAAGCCTGGCTAGAAATGGAGTAGTTTGATTTGCAGGATGAGCAGGTATGTGTAGGTCTTGCCTGCACATTATGCATGTATTTGAACGCTCCTGATAATGACACATTTCTGCTGCTAACCAGGGACTAGATCTATCATGTGTTGTCAGCCTAGCAGAGCAATAAGAGAGATACAGCAGCTGGCCTGATTGACGGAGAGGAAATTGAAGTGTCACATGAAACATGTTAAGCATATTTCGCCGCGTGTTGTCACCCACTGGCACGTCGCTTTACCCAGGCACCCAGAGAACAGAAAACAACAACAGGAGGGAACGTTCAAGGAGGGGGGGGGAGCCGAATAACAGGGATTGTTTCCCCAATTATTGAGCATCGTAAGAACCAGGTGAGAAGACACTTCAGTTTAAGCCCTGCACGTTAGCTCTCTGGGTTTTATTGTCTGGCAGTAATCTTTGACAGCGTTGTCAATGTCAGAGAAGTATGAGCAAATAAGGCTGTGAAAAGGAGAAGGGGGGGGGGGATGGTGAAGGGTATGCACATTCTTCTGGATGACAGTGTAACACATCGAAGACGTGTGTTAAGTCATTCGACAGACAGGATTTGTTCTCACACCATGGGAGAGCCATGTGTGATGCCTCAGTGTATCACCGCCCACTGCACATCATTAGCGAGACAGCTCGGAGTTGAAACACAAGACGGCACACAGCTGACCACCGCTGTCGTTAAAAGTCCTCGGCTCGGTGCTTGAAGCCGCTCAGATTTGAATTGCACCTCGCAGGGTTAACGGGTTATTTCAATCTGTGCGAAAACATCTGGACTGTTGTTGTGCTGTGACAATGGCTGATAATAGAAAGTGTGTTTGCTTGAGACTTGGCAGTGAAAACTCTCCATTAAATGTTCGCTGTGAAAGTCTGGGTGCAAAAACACGCTTTGAAGCACATACATGCCAACTGTGGGCAGGTGATAATGGGATGGATTCTCGGCGGATAAAGGTCACACACGTGTTATGTGCTGTTGGCGGAGAAAATCTTCCAGTCGTGTTCATCCTCGAATGAAAAGGCTTAAAATGAACTACCAAAACATTTAGAAAAAAAACAAAACAGTAGTCATAGTGTATGAAAACAATAACCTCTCAATATTATCTTCTGTGATTCAGTTTCATTTATCAATAACATAAAACATGTGAGTGTACGCTCTCATAGGGAGTATCAGTCTTTGAATAATATCAGCAAATGTTAAAGGCAGGGAAGGTAATTTCCTCCAGATACACTTTTTAAGTTTTTGGTTGAAATTCTCTTTTTGTTGACATTAATAAAGATCATATGTGCTCTGAAAAAGAAAGTAAAAAAAATCTGTCATCTGTAGCAGTTATAAACACGTGAAAACGTTGACCAATGTCAGCACTCCACCACGTTTTAAAAAATCAAGTCCAATCAAAATCCAATCAAGTCTCTCAACCCCGTGCATGCACGCATGCATGAATCCGCTTCTGGACCAATGGCGCTAGTGCATGTGAGTGAGGGGCGTGGCTTTTGAGAGAACACGGAGAACGGAGAGGACGCTACTTTCCAAATCATGCTAGTTTTTGAAAACTACCGACCCTGCCTTTAACTCCTCGGCTCAGACGGATCAAAAAGCAGTGCGGTGGTGTCGGCTGTCACAGGAACAGGGATGAATAAACAAAAGTATCTCACATTGATAATACATCATGACAACTTTTCAACTTTGACATGATGAAAGCCAAAATCAAACGATATCAATACCTGTTTTTAGTCAAGACGGCTAAAATCGAAGCCCTAGGCACAAACTATAGTGTTTGAGCACTTTACACAGTCATCTCCTCAGCTTTGGTATTTTTTGCATACTACTGATCATTGAAAACATTGACAAACACACTGTTTTGATTGTGGGAGAAAAGTTGTCGTTCAACTCAAATTATATGTTGACTTTTGTGTTAAAATATATCATTTGATTTCAAATGTTCTAAAAATCACTCTCGCCTTTTTTTAATTATTATTGAATCATAGCCCCTTCATTGTGATATTCTTGTGTCACCAGATTAACAATAATAATAATGTATTAATTATTATTCTCACATGGGAGAAATCAGTTTCTGTTAAATGAACATTTAAACACGTGTTGAAATACGCACACATGCACAAACAGGATCCGACAGATATGCATGAATGGAGAGTTCTCAGAGTGAAGGGGCTGTCCACAGGCTCAGTGTCTTGCTCAAGGGCATCTCGGCAATGCTCAGGAAGTGGAGTGGCACCTCTCCAGTTCCCAGGCCAAGTTCCAGACTTGGTCCATGCCGGGACTTGAACCGACCCAACCCAATCAATTCCCTACAGACTGAACTCCTGCTGCCCCATTCTTGCAAAAACTCAACCCACTTCACCCGAACCCTCTGCAACTTTGAAATTCTTAAACTCCTTCAGGAACTCGCCTCGGGACTAAACGTGCACAAGAATGTTGAAGGTTAGCTCAAACTACGGATAAGTTATTTTTAATCCACTGCATTTATTTATGAAGACACCACGTCAAAGTGGTGAAGTGAAACAGTGTTGATCAAGAGCCAGAAAACTGCTTCGAAAAACAATAGTGTTTATATGCAGTGCCAAATCCAACATTACACATTGTTATGCAAAAACATAGCATATCCTGTTTAGCATTGCCACGGGGCTTTAGTCATTGTGCGAAAGACGCTTTGTTGGAATTGTTGTTTTTTTTACCCTGCTTCCTGGAGCTTTACTGAATAAAATACAAGAGCAAAACATCTCTAACTCCACGCAGTATTGCTAGACAGCATGTAGTGAAGAGGATATCATTTTCTAAACATGCATTTGACTGTTGGTGCTCTCCCTCTACACCTTTTAGCACTACAGCTGGCTTCAAATTCACAGAATGCAATGCCAAGTCTCTCCATTTCCATTCCTGGCTCCGGCTCTCAGAGAGCAATTTGGACTGGAGTCAACTTTTACACATCGAGACCCGTGGTTGCAAAACATTTAACATGCGATGAGAAAAGTTGTGCTTCTCATTCGAAGAGGACGCACAAGCCGAGAGCTGAGTGAGTTTCAAATTCAAGGGATGTGAAGATCAAACAACCAGACATGACAAAAATGTTTCTCCAGGCGCTCATATGCAGAAAGAGGTTCAACAGCATGTTGTTTGTTGTTTTTTTTTTCCTAATTCGTTATTAAGGCAGGCAGAAAAGTTTTAGTGGAACATAAAAAAAAAAATAAAGATGGTTATAAATCGCGGATTTGCTCAGCCGGGGAAGGACTGAAATGTGCAAGTGTGGCGCCTGAACGTTAAAGTCTTCATTAAACTGCGGTCCACTCTTTATTATGTATTCAATCCTATCTGTTATGTCTGGACGTCCTCTCAAACTGTGTCTGTGTAATGTATTTACCTTTTTTAAATAATAAGTGATAAAATTGGCCATTAGAAGTTTGAAAATGGCTGCCCTGAATATTGTAAGAAAAAAAGTATCTATCTTGTTTTTACTGCCATGACTGATTCTCTGTGATTAAGAATGTCCCTTTTCAATCCAATGACTAACTCATGACTCTTTAAAAAGTCCAGACAAGCAAAAAGATCAATAATTAATCGACATTCACACATTTTCTTCTGCTGGTAAGACTCAAGACTCATCAAACTAAACATCATGTACGTGTTCTGATTCTGATTGATACTAAAATCTAGGACTCTGTTGAGACTACCCGTTATAGGCCCCTGTGACGTCTAACCTTCATTTATAAAAGTCACGGAGGCGTGATGGAGCGACAAAGTGGTCACCACCATTGGCAACACAGAGATCAGATATACGTGTATCTTACCACCTGAATGGACGCTGTGTCAGGTCTGCACAGGCTGTTTGTTAACCATTATGTAAGACCACATAAAGGCTCCTTGTGAAGTGTTCGTCCACTGTAAAGTTGTGATCTGGAATCATATAAATATAAAACTGACTTGACTGTAATGTATTTACACATTTTCATTTTCTCCTCACACTGCCTGAGTGCCTGCGGGGCGTTTTCTTATACATTTGACTTCTGAACTTTCGAACTTGACGTTTGCATTCTGAATTCATAAACTGGGGAGAACTACAAACAGGGGAGGTTATGCTAATAAATCCATGTGCTCGAGGCAGTCTTACATGAACCACAGTTCAGACGTGTAGTTGGAAGCCGTGATGTTAACGCACACAGGCCTTCGTGTTCTAATGAGGCCGCTCGTTTTTATTTCTGTTGAACAAAAGTTAAAAAACATATTGTGCTTCTCCTGCTGCTGCTGCACCTCCGAAGCTGCAGTAAGACTTCACTTCTCTTCCCTTCCTGCTGCTCTTGCCTCCTATACTTAGTCCCCGCAGACGTCTTCCAGTGTTCGGCTCGGAGGAGAGAGAACCAGACATGCACGTCTCATTAATTATGTCTCAGTTGAAATATCAGTCCAGAGCTCGCAGCCATTTGACTAAGGCAGAGGTAATGAAACCCCGCGCATCAGAGCTAAACGAGACAGTGTGGGGATGGAGGGTGGTGTGTGTGTGTGTGTGTGTGTGTGGTGGGGGGGGTTGCCAGGTTGGGAAGGAGCTAAATCTGTAGCTAAAGCCGGAGCTGAGGTTAAATCAATTTGAGGCTAAAGTTTGTGGCTGTAGGGCTGAGTGGGTTAGGCTAGGTATTCCAAAAGAAATCACACGGCTTTGGTATCTTAAATCCTTTAAGAAAAAAAAAAAAAAAAAAAAGCTATCGCCCCAACTCAAGTAGAGCATGGCAGTCTGAAACAACAAACCAGGGATCTGCTCCTCCATGTCGACGTATCATATCAGCATGTGATGTATTTAAAGCACAAGGAGCATGATTTTATCAATAAATGCTCACTGAATGTAAAGAATTGAGAAGGTCACAGTCAATTAGATGGATGAAATAACAGCGATGACATTCACGTTGTCACAAAAGGAGAGGCTTTGATCCCCGAGGACTTGCAGGGGCAGATAGAGTAGAGCCCTACTGCTGCGGCTTCATCTACAGGAAGTCAATGACTGATGCTATAAGAGACAACAATGTTTTTGCCTTTGTGCAAATTGGAGAAACATAACCATAAATTTGCAAGCGGTGGATCAATACACCCCCAGACGTGGCCAAGTCCTGAGAAAGGTATCCAAGGGAAACCATTCGATAACTCCGATCAGGGATGGACCGCTAGCCTGCTATTAATCTTCCATTACCAGCCAAAGGACGGTGGCCATTGTGAATGAGTTTGAGACGTTCAATGACAGAGTTGGCTATTAAAGGTTGCACTGATGTGAGTACCTGGCAATTGGACAGATTTCTACTTCTATTATTGGTGCAATCATGAACATCTATCAGATGTGGTCCATTAGAGTGGTCACATTACAAAGGACAGCACCCCGGCCCCTTGCCTTTCACCATCATGACTCTATGTAGTATATCACTAGCCACAGGGCAAACATATTCAGTATTTCAGCTCGTATTGCTTACATGACAGATCATTGATCGGATGAGCTGGATTTCCAGTATTCCCACATTGAAAGATCGAGGGCTCCTTTTTTTTACTGTCTGCAGCTCCGAGACTGTAAGTATCAGCAACAATGAAGTCATAGTAAACTAAAACAACGTTTGTTAGGAACACAGGAAGTCTTTCTCTTTTCACTTTAATGACAAGGACAAGCCTGTGACTATACTTAATAGTAATGTTCCCATTATGCACAGCAGCATCTCTGGAGACTCCCTTTAAATACGGGACTACTCAATCACGACGAGAGGAACCAATGCTGGAATGAAATGGGTCATACTATACTTTAAATAAATATGATAATGAGGCAGACACTACCAATTGCCAGGGGGGTTATTTGTGTTATGTGGAAAGCACAGGAGGTAGATGGGGAGCTGAGCAGCACTGGTGCAGTGGAGAGAGGTGGTGTGCGAGTGCAGTACAGCAGAACATGGGAGGACAAATGGGATGTGCTGGACTGTGGAAGTGTGAAGGAGTTTGTTGTGCTCAATGCGCTCACAAAAGATGAGCTGTATGAAAACAGTATAAGATATTAGTTCTGAGGAGTGTCCAAGTGAAATAAACTATCTGAAAAGATGGAGTGAATCAAAGTGTTTTACACACATGTATATTACAGTCGAATAAATAAAAAGCATTTACTGTTGCTAACAATTCAATACATTGCAGTTATTTGATTTTGAAATAACAGAAAATGTCATGCAACAATAAGAAGTAGGCATGCATGTGTAATAATTGCAGATCTTTAAAGGACCAATACATAACCTTACTATATGATCAGACTGTAAGTGAACAGGCTCTTATGAAAGGGCTGGCTCAGCTGTCCTTCTCCTGAGTTTCTATTTTGGTCTGGAATGGTCTTCTGATCATCGGGGGTTTTAAGGTCACATGGCCCTTTTGGAAAACTGTTTTTTTTCTGTTTGGAAGAATTCACAGAGGCTTAATCAATACTTAAAGTGAAAATGGGGCGCTGGTGGCGCGGCGGCAGTGTGTGCGCACCCATGTATCGAGGCTATAGTCCTCACGCGGGCGGCCCCAGGTCCGTGTATAGGCTGTGGCTCGTCTCCCGCATGTCTCTCCCCACTCTTTCTGCCTGATTTCCGACTAGTCTACTTTCCTCCCTCTATAATAAAGGCAAAATGCCAAAATAAATCTGTAAAAAAAAAAAAATTTAACATAAAAAAAATCTACATTTATAAAACAGGGATTAGTCATTACAAATCGAATACCATAGAGAAGTACATTTCATTAATACAAATCCAAGGACGACAGGTCAGATATTTTGAAAATAGTATAAGTCAGAATATAAGACACAACATATGTTTCTCTAATGGGAATGGCAGGCCATATTGCCTGCATAGTTTGATTAAAAAAACAGGGAAGGAAATGAATAGTGAATCTATTCAGGGCACTCCCTGCTTCTTGTAACAACTTCTAAACAGGGAGAGGTTTAAGACAAACATGATGGGGATAGGATTACTTTAATTTAGGAGCGAGAAGCTTGGCGATGAGCAGAACAGGGCTCCTGTAAGTTTGGCTCTTCCCTCTCAGCAGGGGTCACAATTATCTCTCACCGGGCGACCTGAGGAGCTCAGCGGGGGCGAGACAGTGAGATCTGTGACACACACTGTGCAATTTGTCCTTCAGCACTGCCCATTTTCAAGGCTTCAAGGCGGGTTTCACCTCTGTGTAGAGGTGCAAAGGAAGAAGTGTTTGGTGGGATGTCAGTCTACAGGTTGTCACGATACCAGAACTTTAAACTCAGAATCAGTTTTATTGACCAGGTACGTTTAACACACGAGGAATTTAACTTCAGTAGACTCTGCTCTCAAAACTCAAGGACAAATCAAACAACATTCATATCCAGTCTGATATCTCAAGTCATGCCAACAAAAATATGTATCCTCAGGAATCAATATTGGTAAAACTCCTCTACACCGTCTAAATGCACAAATACATTCACAACAGTTTAACGACTTGTGAATTTGGATGGACCATTACTGAATTCTCTTTCACTACCGGCGACTTTGGGTTACAAAGCTCCATGTTTCGTTGTTTGTGTTAAGTTTGGTTAGAGTGTGCGCCCCATGCAGGGATGCTACAGTCCTCAACGTCATCACGGATTGGAGTGCGACCTCCGACATTTGTCGTATGATACTCTCTTATTCTAACTCTTTGCTGTCACTCTTCATTGTCCAGACAGTTAAAGGGCAGCATCCCATTGACTGGTTGATTGCTGCTCTAAAACATGGAGGTTTGTCCAGACCGGACGCAAAGAGCTGAACAACACGATATACATGAGTGTTCTATGCTATCGACAGGTACGAAAACATCTCAAATAGATCTATCTTTAGTCTTTTTTCAAACCAAAGCTGCCACGCAGGTTGGTTTGACTGGACCAGAGCAGTTGAGTATGATAACAACACAAAATGGAGACTCTATGCAGGGGTTTTCCTGCACTTTTTGAGAATTAAAAACAACAGATTTACCAGTATCAATAGTGCAGAAGTTTTTTTCATGCAGTCATTGATCTCTTTAGATTTTGAATAGTATCGCAACCCAAAATGGATGTTTTTGAAGCTCTTTCAGAAACATTATATACTAACACAGAACAAAAATGCTAACTCACTGCAATCAGCCGAAATAATGACGATAAAGTCTAGTGTGTTTTAGACATTAGTGTAGGATATCTTAAAGAGCATCCTTTTGTGAAATGTGTTAATTAGCTGATGCTTCATTAAATCAGATATGTATCTGTACTAAAAATAGAGACGCCAGTAAACAAAGCAGCATTGTAAAAGCAGCCTATGCATCGAGGTCCCCTGTGTTTGTGTTTTGTTTTGTAAATCAATGCACTTGCCCTCATTGATTTTGAATAAGATGCTCGTCGAGCATGTAGCCGTTTCATTCCGACTACGTTACAAGGTTACAGCTGTGTTGCTCATGCACGCCACCTGCTCTGGTATGTTCTCCCTGAGCTTTAAATTATTACTGCAAGACTTCATCCTCCTTCTCTACTTCTCAGACGTTGGATTTGACCCAAGATCTTTAAGAGTGTTCCGGAAAAAAAAAAAAAAAAAGAATAGAAAAAAAAAATGGTCTGATTCCTGGAACTGAAATGCAATCCACTCCTCTGGGTGTCTCCCTGGATCCTGAGTTCTTATCAGCTCGTCCAGGATGAGAAGCTGTCAATACAACAACCACAAAGAAAGAAAACCATGCCTTGCCCTTCTTTTTTTTTTTTTTTCCCCCTCATATCAACGCCGCCAATCTTAACACAGAACAGACCTTGGTCAGACAGCAATTAAAACCCTGCCCCCCTCTGTGGAAGGGTGGGTGCGTGCGTGTGAACCACAGATCTATAAACTTGATTTCTATCCATTCACCTCTTGCTGCCTCCCATCGACGCACCAGCTTAGGAGGCGTCAGCTGTGTGGACTGGATGCTCGCTGTAATTACAATCATCTTCGCTTGAGATGCATTACGTATGACAGAGGAGAATTGAGCGGTTATATTTCTGTCACTAATGAATGAGCTGGGTATTAAATAGCTGTAGCTGAAGTGACTTGAGTTTTACTTTGGGAAAAACAATACGTCTTAACTGATGTTTCGCCCACGTTTGAGTCCTTGAAACTTTGGAATACAGAATCACCACTATGTCCACTATTTGGAGTAAATTTAATGTTTGCTGTACTGCTGTGTGAAAGGTCCAAAAGTGCAGCAAAAATCTATCAATCCTCCTCTGAAAATAGTCCCCAACAAACACCATGGTGATGTTGTTGAAACTACATCCTCCACCTTTCTGAGAGTGAATCAACAAGCCTTTTTTTCAGGGGAATATTTGAAGCTTTGTGTCATCAGTAGGCACCGATGAGCTTTGAACCTAATGCCCAAGCAAAGCTAGTGAAGTCAACAACAATTCAAAGAGACTAACATAGTGTGTTTATTCTCTTTAGATTGTACTGACACTTACGGAAGTCAAGAATATTGGCTTATCATTCAGACTTCAAACTGTGTTTGATGGTTTCATTTCTTGTATTTGTGCAATCTGAAACTTGTTACATGTTCTATCACCTATTTGAGTTCGGGGATTTTGGATCAGCCCAAAGAGAGTAAAAATGCAAATGAGTTCCGAGAATAAGTCACATTTATTAAAGAGCCTCATCTGTTTTATTTTATTCAGACGTTCTTTGTGAGAAGTGAAAGAAAGTTTTCCTGCATTGGGAACAAGCATAATTATCTGAAGTGTTTATATTTCCTCAGGTATTGTTCGAAAAAACGTCTTGTATTAAGTTTTTAATTTAAATATTAAGTAACATACAAATACCAAGAAACTACAGCTCCATGGCTCTACCCAATTAATTTCCTCCTGCTGAACATCTGTCCCTTTTAAATAAAGTATAATGAGCCAATCTGCTGCTTTATCAGGGGACATGCACTCCTCAGGACTCTGCTGCAGGGAATATGTTTTGTCCAGAATATACAAAAAAAAAATGAAAAAAGAAGACCAAATAGTTGAACCAAACATTTCCTGCGGTCTAATGATGGTTGCTGAAAGAGACAGAAATATAACAAGCAGACAGACAGAGATCAACTTCCAGGTCAAACTTTAACAAGCCTCTTATTGGACGAATCCTGGGTCTCACTTTTTAACAAGAAGTGCTGCCAAATGGCAGAGTGAAGCAGCGCATATGTGAGCCATCGGCTGGAGTGTCAAGTAGACGGCGGCACCGGTCGGATTTTATCACCAAGGTGAGAGTGGATAACTGTTGTTATGAGGGTCATATCTCCTTATTTGACCTCTTGTTTATGGATTGTCTATAAGACTTAATGAATGTTTTACAGCGGCAGCAGTGACTCGATAATAGGCTGACAAAAACAATACGCAGGCTGCATCTGGTCGCAGTGCTGTATTAATGAGAGAAGAGCCAATGAGATCGTGATGAAAGTCTGTAGAAAAGCAGACTTTTTCAACACAATCTACATGCTGTGTTTTGGTGTGATAATTTATTCTTAATGATTTCGGTTGTTAAAATATGACAGAGAGAGCGGCACAAGAAAGACAAGGACATGTCTCTAAAAAGTGAACACAATTAGGCTTTAATACGAGGCTCTTAAAATAGAGACGGGAGACACAGAGAAGCAAGCAGCCCAGCAGGACACGAGGAAAGGTCTCCTGGCTGTGGTGCTAAATGAGCATCCATCTCTCCTCTCCTCTATATGAACATTGGAAGATCTCTTTCCCTGCTCCAAAAACCCAGAAAACACACGTTGCTCTTAACATTTGAAGTTATCCCACCACTCTTACTCATTACTCAAGATGTATGCCAACCGCTACCAAAGCGTTGGTTTCTTTTCAGTTTTCAAAGGTGAGAAAAATATATGACTGACTTAAAACACGTTTATTGCAACTGAAATAAATTAAATTATATACAGCCAATCAGTTCTTCCATACAGCATAAACAGGAAGACAATGAATGTATCAGACACTGGATACTTCCTATTCATTCAGAGAACCGTCACGTGACCCCGTAGTGTTGTATGTTGCTAACGTCATGCTAAAAGTCGGGTGATTACACACAGTATGCAGCATGAAGAGCCAAACACACGTTCAGTTTCATGGAGGTGAAGAGTTACCGTAAATTTCAGACTATAAGCCGCTACTTTTTGTCGCGGTTTTTAACACTGCGGCTTTTAAAACGATGCGGCTTATTTATGGATTTTTCTTACGGGACAATGAGCTTGTGCCGCAAAAACACTTGACTTTGTCACATCGGATCTTAATATCAGTCATTTTGCGCTTTATGCACGCACCCTCATCATGGAAAACACACGGAGAAATACATATGATGCAGCTTTCAAGTTAAAGGCGATCGACCTGGCTGTCAAAGAAGCTAAAAGAGCTGCTGCACGTAAAGTTGACACTGACAGCGACAACGAAAAAGAGACTGAGGAAGTGAGTAATGAAGTCATTCTGAGGCAGTGAATGGATGGACTTTTTCCTGTGAAATATATATGACGGTCATCTTTTTCATCAGCCGCGTTACAGACACTGTTTGATAAAGGATTTACAGTAGGCTTCATATTTGCGGATGTTACCAGTAGTACGTATTTCATTAAAAGTTAAAAAAATGTCTTTGTGTCACGTCTTTCTGTGTAAATAGCTCTTGTTATAACGTTCACACCTGCGGCTTATCATCAAGTGCGGCTTATATATGTACAAATACATTTTTTTACCTATTTTTAGCCGGTGCGGCCAATAGTCCGGAATTTACGGTAAGTAAGTAGGCTGGGGAAAAAAAGTTAGCATCTCTCAGCTGCAGCTCACAGAGGGGAAAGTTCACCATGTGAAGTTTTGAAGTTGGTGACTTCTTGACCGAGAAAAGGCACACAGCAGAAGTCTTTTTGACTGATAAAAGACAACAACCCCCAGAATGCACAGCACTGCAGGTCACTCCCGCTGAAGTAGAGGAGTTTATGGTGCATTCACGTGGTGTCGGAAACATCGGGAAAACGTCATTCAGAGTTGTAAAAATACAAATGAAACACCTGCTGAAGTCGGTTATGTGTGTTGTTAATGTTCACATACTTTTTATTCATGCACTTATTGCACATCAGCTCTTTGCTCAAATATAACTTTTGACAGTAACATTTCTCCCGGGCGCCGCTTTACTGCGGCTCGTAGAAAGAGACACGAACATCCGAATCGAGCACAAAACCTTCAAAATCTCCTTCGTCCATATCAGAGACCCTCGGTTCTTATCAGCTTCCTCCAAAGAGCCTGTTAGCATGGCTCCCAAGCAAGATGGCGGACGTTAAGTTTAGATTCTGGCAGTGAGGTCCCGCCCACTTATCTGTGATAGGTCTGTTGCTTGTCATTATCTCCAGCAAATATACAGGCATGAGTCACTGGGTCTGGTTAGAGGTTGGAGTCTGTATTCTTCTTTAACATCAACAAACTATTTGAATTTTTTTTCTCTCAACACTAGAGCAGTCTACCAACAGCTGCCAATCAAACTCAGTCTCTCCAAAATGACTTCTATCTCCAAACGGCTTTTATCTTCTATGTTGACGTATAGTTTCCATGACGACGTTCACACGAGATGGAACCGCTCCTTTGACATGATCGAAAGTCAAACTCTTACACTTGAGTTTAAAAGATTTAATTTGAAAACCCTGACAGCTGTTGCTACTTCCTGTTTGAAGTCTGCACAATGCGATCCAATACTTGGTGTGTTTGTAGTGTGTAAAGCATTACAAACACTACAAACAACAACAGTATGAAGAGTATAGTATAGTATTATAGTTAATAGAATAGTAGTAACAGTATTAGTTTTGATGTAAAAAATATCAGAATCAGCACTGAAATCAGTGAATTTGTTTTGGAACTGGAAAGAAGTAGATCGATCTCGTCTTTACTGACATTAGAACGAGTTGAAAGTCTCCGGGTGATTAAGGTGAGTTGTTGTGTGTGTGTGTGTGTGGGGGGGGGGGGGGGGGGGGGGGGGGGGGGGTGCAGATGAAAGAGGAGCATTCAGAACAGTAAACAGAGCAGGGTCTCTTCTTTTCCTTCCATCCTCACTACATGTCGGCCTGTAACATCTGCTGCTCAGTATAGTCAACTACACACACACACACACTCACACACTCACACACTCACAAACATACACACACACACTCAGAGAGTCTGAGACTGGATTTCAGGCATTTTTCACCCTTTTAGAAATTCAGATAGAATTTTGACATCAGTCCCCTTAAGGCATAAATAAATTTAAACTTGGGGGAAAAAATAACACTGTTTGCCGCAAAAATTGCTACATGTCAAATTCTCAACATGGTCAGGCTATCTTTGAGCCCACTGACAAGAGAGAGCTTGAAAATACCATGGTGAGGCTTTTATTGTGAGCTTTTGAAATCTAATGCCAAGGATTAGACCCAGTGAAGTAATAAAGAAGGCCGTATATAGAGCGGCAACATAAATTCTCCAAAGATCAGAGGGGGCGAGGGATGGATGCTAAACGTTACAAATTCCCATTACAGCAACAACAACAAAAAAAGGAGGTTATGATCTTCACCTTGGATATTTATTCCATGTCATAAAGATGTTTGAGGCGAAGCTCTGAATCATAATATTGTGCCTAACATCGTATTTACTGGGAGGGTAGGTGACTTACACCATCTGTTTGTAAAGCAACAGGCTCAGGCAGACACTCTGCCAGCAGAAAGGCACAAGGTCCCCGGGCTTATCTCAGGCGAGGTGTGCTGCTGCTCCTCGGCACCGGCGAGGTGGAACGATAAACATAATTAAATTGAGTTGGATTACACAAAATGGATCGGATCAGTTGGGAAGGCGGAGAAGCTAATCCAGTGCAATCCACTCTATAGAGGTGCCAAGCACATAAAAAGACATGGGGGGGGGGGGACAATGGGGACATGAGAAGGACCCCATTCAAGTAAAATATAAACAAGCCTCACAGTCAAATATTAGCTCAAACATTACAGTTCAGTGCAACCCGCAGAAGAGCAATTAAAAGGCTGTAAATACGTCTCACTCCTCTTCTATTAAACTGACACAGAAATAAAGACTGCTCATATTAAAAAAAGGATGTTTGGAAAGCTTCCATCGTTGTCAAAATGAATATGCAATGAATTTCCAGCGCTCCTATCATCAGAGGAAGTGGAAAAATCACACTTGTGTTTCATCAGCTCTGACAGTAATTGAGTCATAGATGAAATGCAACACTTGTTCATTTCTCACCTGTAAACAGAGTAAACATGGGTGAATGAAAGAATGAGGCGATGCAGAGGTCAACCGACACTCAGAGTTTCTTCATTTGATTTTCAGACTTTAGTTAATGTATAAAATACGCCTGACAAGCCATCGCATAACTTCTTTTTTTTCTCTTCTATTTCAATTCACATTACATTCGCCACCATGATTTTTTTTGTCCCCACCTCTGAGATTGCATTTTCCCTTTTGTAACTGACTTTAGTACAATCCTCCTTACAAATAACCTTTCCCCGAGGAAAGAGATTCTTACTTTCTCTGCAGCCCAGCCGAACCATCAAACCCTCTCTCTCTCTCTCTCTCATTTTTCCATCCCCATCTCGCTCTGTCTCTCAGCCTCGGGCTAACCAAACAGATTGAAAAGCAGAAGAAACCCCTCAGACTGTATCAAACTAATCCAGGGTAATCCTTGTCCATGTTTGGTCCTGTCTCGGGCAGCACTGCAGGGTGCATTATCACCCAATAAAATGATTATTAGTGGCTCTCTGTAAGTGCTGCAGGGACGGCCAAAGCCAAGGCCTTATTGTCTAGGTGATGGCATGGGCCCTTTTCAATATCTCTACAGCAATTAAAGATCTGAAATGCCTGCTGGACGTGTCTCACACTATTTTTGGTCGGCAGACTCAATTAAAAGCGTCTTACCAGCCAATAAAAGGAAAAAGTACAGAAAGTCCTCATTCAATTCTCAATCCAACTCATTAAAGAAGGAAACAGGGGCCCAATCATTCCAAATGTGGCACTTCACATACCCCTGTAGTTCTTACAGATTCTTTTTTATCTTATCTGTCAATGTGCCGTTGAAGTTTGGTGATATAATGAGGAGAACATAAAAGTCTTCTGTAACAGACTTTGGGTTTGGATGAGCTAAACAAACACAGGTCTTCCATTCAAGAGACGGGACTTTGATTCCTGTGTGAATCCAATGCTTCACTTTTCTTTTCGGCACAGCAGAAACTTACACATTTCTAAATCTAAAACCTTTTCTCCTTTAAGGTCCATTGTGAGAGACTGCTGGATATTTACACGCACTAACTTGGCTGTGGAGGCCGCACGCAAAAAAAAAAAAAAAAAACTGACACCAGATTGGGACCCAGAGAGTCATATTTTGAAGCATAAGGCAACTGAGCAAGCTGCCACATCTGAGAAGTTCTTGGTCTTGTTAAAGCAAAGTAAAGTGTTGATGTTCTTGTATAAATGGTTGTCGAGTGATTTGATACTTATATTGATTTAAACAAAGCGTTAAAAAAAGTATGTTATTTTAATGATAGATCAAATGTAAGAGGACCAAAGCTTTAAGGAAACTCCACTTTGATGTTTCTGATCAAACGCCGTCATGAGCCAAAGAGAAACAGCGTGGTCGAAATCATACAAATTCATGAAAAGTTGACATTTTTGCAATGTAGAAAGTCTGCAGAAGTTTGCTTGCAATTATTAATAATAAAAAAAAAGAAACAAACACTATATTTAAGTTTTTTAAAAAAGCTGGTGTTGTGGCAACTTTTCCTCACGTGTTTGGCTGAAAGGGATTTAGGCTATGTTTTTGAAATGTAAAAAAAAAAGGATTGGAGGTAATACTCAAGATTAATGTATGATAAAAGCAAAGTTTTATTTTTGAAGCAGCGTTTTCATCCATATTCAGCAACATGAAAAACTTAGCAACACACACCTCTAAATGATCACCTTACAAGACTTTCCGAGTATCAGCTTTCTGCACACTGCTGCCTAAACAAGTGCACTTTGCATTATTTAAGCTGCCCTGGCTGCACGGCCACTTTCATCGAGAGTCTCCTCTTGGACAGCCGTCAGAGCAGACGGCTTGAGACCGACCCTCGGCTATATGCATGCAGAAAAAAAAAAAATGCACGTCTTTGTGGCATCTGAAATATGAATGCAGCATTATTTTTTTTACCCCGGCAGCATGTTGAACATGGAAATTTGACAGCCCCAACAGAAAGTGATCGAGCTGAGCCCGAGGCAAGCGCTGCACCAGGTGGAGACCGTATCCAGTGAAATATGGTGATTGAATGGACCATGATGGAATCCCTTTACAGATACAGGGAAAGACCAAACACAGTGGCAGCTTTTAATAAGATCTGATTGTTTCTACAATCTCTCCTGATATTGTCAAACAAAATATGCAATATTATTTGTGTTTTTCATATGTTCTTGTTGTCGTATCTTACTGATTAATATTACAGCTTAGTCTAAATCTGCTGTTTTTGCCATTTTCAATGCTTGATCGTTGACTTGTTGATTACTTTACCTCGTGAGGCACATATTCAAATGTTTACTACATTGCAGAACTGACGTCAACTCCATTGAGAACTTGCAGAACTCAAACGAGATGCTTCAAATCACAGACGTTTAGGGGCTGGAAGAAAACTCGATCCAGCTCATTTATCACCCCGTCTACACTATCGAGAAAACACAGAACACGTGTAGATCCATTAGACAGAAACCAGGTGGTGACAGGCCCAATCAACCACAACGGTCCTTTCGTATAGTGCAGCTATCTTACTGTACAGCTGACACAGCCGACATGTTTAACACCTAGTGTAGACGTCGCAGGAATAGCAAACCTGTGACACTGTTGCTGCCCGGGCTTGTGTGTGTCTTAAAATATGGTGCGGTCAGCTGAAAAGGTGAAGCATTTCTTTCTTGAGGATGCTGAAAATGAGTGAAAATGAAACTATGTTACATGCAGTGTGTCAGACATTAAACTGCTTATTTATTCATCAACATAATCTCTGTTTTGCGACTCTCTGGTTGTTGGACTAGACCAATTATGCTCATCCAGGAGAGGCTGGAAATGACTGCAAATGGCCTTCTTCCAAAAGTGGTATGCTACTTCTTTTTTTTTTTTTTGTTTACACCCAGAAGAACACAGATGACTCATGTTAATATTCCAGGTTTGACAT
This sequence comes from Symphodus melops, assembly GCF_947650265.1. Classification (NCBI taxonomy): domain Eukaryota; kingdom Metazoa; phylum Chordata; class Actinopteri; order Labriformes; family Labridae; genus Symphodus; species Symphodus melops. The sequence continues at coordinate 5,946,063 of NC_136708.1, forward strand.
TTTAACCATAACAAAGCACAACAAGCGCCGTGTCTGAGAGAGAGCTCGAGCACAGCTTCATCTGCTCATTATTGCCGCTGTAACATGCATCCCACATTAGCGGTGAAATCAATGCAGCCCAGTGACTTGTCGCGTCTGTAAACGAGGAGCTGTTAGCTTTTATAGCTGGGGGTCTGCCTGCATCAGTCCTGGCCTACGCTGATTCCAGTGGGAGCTGTAGCCGAGCAGAGACAGAGCTGTGCAAACACCTCTCCCCCACAGCACCGCAGCCTGCCACCGCTTGTCTGAATGCAGAGCGGCTTTTCTCCAGCTCCCCGGTCTGCCCTCTCACAGTTCACTTGCAAGTTCACTACACGAGCGGGTCAAATCACTCGCCGGCTCTCCGCTTCAGACAGAGGTTTCCCCCGAGCTGCGGCTGCGCCTCCACCTCACTGTGTGGCTCAGCGTGTCGGCCAGCCGCGGATCCACAGATCATTATCGCTATCAAGCACTGTTTCCCCAACAAAACGATATCTCTGCCTTTGATCCTCTGCCAGAGCTTATTTTTGCTCACTTCTGGGCATTCTAACCCAGGAACTGCTCGCACTCGAGGCAAAACCCGAGCACGGCTAAAAATACCCCACTGTGCTGTTGATGAGATGGAAATGTATGAATTAACGATGGGGCATCGGAGGATAGGAATGCCTTTCCACACCTGCTCAGTTTGTGCCGATAATGTGTGTGTGTGTGTTTTTTTTTGTTATTGTTTTTACTTTTATGGGGGGAAGCTAGCTGAGGCAGCTAATGTAATGCAAACATTGTGCCGGGCTCCTGCTGTGGAATATCCAATTAAAAAGCACTAGATGTGGCGCGTGTGTGCAGCGCGGAGGTTAGGACGTTCAAACTGGGCCAGAGGTCCTGAAACATTCAGAGCGGGGCCGCACGCTGCTCGACGGCCTCCTCTTGAACAAACAGAATCCATCTGGGGCAGACGGTGACTTTTCACTTTCCACACACTCTTTAAAAACACTCGTTCCTCTTTAAATGGCACAACATCTTCACAGCTGGAATAATTACAGAGATAAAAATAATATTAACGAGGATATGTACCACTCTATGAGCAATTAGAATAAAGGCTTTTTGTTTGTTTGTACAGTGCTTACATTAGTATTTCTCTGCTCTAAGTCATTTGTAATGCTTTAATTGAATTTGTATAATCTTAAAATGAACAACGATGTCCCGCTTGTTTGTTTTTTTTAAGGTTGATTTTAACAGAATTATTCAAAGCTGTCTGACGCATTCACTCCATGGAAGCCTCAGCTTTTGTTTACGTTCAGACTTTTTTTTACATTTCAAGATTTCTTTTTTTATTATTCATTTGAAACTGAATCTTGCACTCTGCCAGCACACGGCGAACTGTAAAGGGCCAGGTTATAATGTTACAAGTTTATAGTGTTCAAATTGTGCTTTTTTTTTCCTTTGCATTTTAAGGTAAAAGAACTATTCATTAACACTTCAGCGAACATTTATTAGAAAATGTTCCCACTCGTCTTTTCTTTCGCTTTCCAGCGATGACCTGCTCACGCAGCTAAGCCAGTTTTCAGTTTGGAAAGAGGACAACAATAGTCCAGAGTTTTCCCACATCGAAGGTTTTAAATACAAAGTGACAGCTAAGGATTATGATTCTCAAGGTCAAGAAGAACTTCTCCTCCCAAAATGGTGTAACTGCCTCTTTTTTTTTTCCTTCTTTCTTTTTTCTAAAAGTGTTGCTTGCAGCCCTCGTGCCCCCGTGTTCTGCCGAGCAGCGCTGATTTCATGTAAATAACAGATGCACTTCATGCCTCCGGAGGTGTTTTTGCACCTAGAAGCCTGTCATTAGTATTCTGCTGAGGATTTTTTATTCCATGCAGGCTGCTGGTCCTGCCTGCCTCTTATTTTTGGCTTGCTTCAGCTCCACGTGTCTTTCCTGCAGACTGTATGAGGCTCTTCGCAGCGGCAGAGATTGCGCTCCTTTTGAGAGAGGAGCACTGCGAACGACCCGAAACTTATCAAAGCAGCCCGCCCCTGTCCCCGAGCTCACAACACAACGCTCCCCTAATTTCTCCTCAATGGAAGTCTCTCCGGACCTGGAATAATCTCATAGTCACCGCTTGCATGCAGCAACTCCAGTTACTCTAGCTGTGTTCTCTGCATCCCCTGCCAATTGCATAATCAGGTCCAGAACTCATCAGCAAGATGGCAGAAGAAGTGCTCTATTAAGCCTCATCCTGTTCCATCTGTTGTGTAAGAGAGAGATAACAGTATTTACAGTTTTGGAGTTGTGGCAGACTGTTTCGGCCAAATTTTGTGCACCGCAGAGTTCTGCTTACTTCATGAAATGTCACGGATTAATTCTGCCGCTCGCGATGGTGTCCAACTGCAGCGTGAGCCCTCACCAAAATATATCACAAAACTAACTTTTTTTGGACGCGTTACATCGAGAGCTGCTGTCACATGAAACCATTTAAAATGAAAAAAACACAGGGGGAAACATTTACTCTCTTTTCGGCTGTGCAGCCTCATGCTCTGAATATTACATCACTTCTGCTGGACTTTTTGAAAAGGCCAATCTCACTGTCACTAAGAAGAGCCTGGTATGTGGATAACGTATTTTAACAGAGGAGAAAATGATTTGCTTTTAACTGGTGTTTAGTATTCCATTCTCTTTTTTTTTTTTTTTTAAGGTGAATATGTGTTCTTGGAGAAAAGAGTAACCCAGATTTGAGTCATAAAAGCAGCAGACATCAAAAAGTGCTGAGTAAAACACAGCCTTATCTCCCTCCCCGACTTGAATACATTCACCTTTACTGTACGTGAATCAGCTCGCTGAAAGATGCATTAACCTCGCTCTGTTCTTTCAAATGAGACTCCACCTGCAACTGATAGTGTCAGGCCATTACATCCATTACTCCAACGTACACTGAATGAACAGCAGCAGATTCAATGAGCACACGGACAGTTTCTGGAAATCACGCTATTAAAAAGTGATCACATGCTGTATGAAGGTGGGATTTTACTTGGTTTTTTTTCCCAAACAAAGAAGGTTTTCAAATGAGCACATTAAAAGTCAAAAATAGATCAAATTGACATGAATAAATACAGTTGGAAGGATTTATTGTGTTAGAACTGATCATCTTAATTCATTTCACAGCCAGCCACATCGATCACTTCATCGACATTCAACAAATCAGCAACCTGCTTTCACCATCGATAACACTCACATCATTTTAGGGCCAATCCTTTCCTCATTCCAGCTCGACGAGCACCAGCAGCAGCTTTTTAAACTGAGTACTCGGCATTTTAATGACCCCGTGTTTGGAAGAAGCTAGTGAGAGATCTTTTCAGTTTGTTCCCAAGTTGAGACGTAAGAGAGGCAGGTCACAGAACATTTCTATCACTCCGTCAGACTCTTTTTTTTTTTTAACTCTCTGTAGGAAGTTTTCTGAACTGCAAACACTGAGTCCCTGATACGAACGGATTGCTAACTTTAATCCTGAAACTGCTAAACGTGAAAATTGGTCTTGAAAAATTAAACGTGTACGGGGGGGCCGGATGTCTTGTGGTTATGTCGCGCGCGCCCCGTGTACAGAGGCTTGTGTCCTCGTCGCAGAGACTGTGGGTTCGAATCTGACCTCGGCCCTTTGCAGCGTGTCATCCCCCGCTCTCTTCTCACAACATCTCCTGTCTCTTTTCGGCTGTGTGATCCATTTCAGGAAAAAACAAACGCCAAATCATATCTTTCAAAACATTTCTTTGAATGTGTTAAATAGAAACACATAGGGGTATATGTGTACATATAAGGTAATTTGTCATTTTTTCAGGCCATTTCTACATTTTAAGTTCGAGTTAAATAAACTGCAAAATAGACTCATCATCACTGACTTCAGCAGGAACGCTGTACTCAAATGAAAGGTTCAATAAGTCTCATTATTTCCATCTCGTCTGTCACTTTTGTCAACTCCGAGCCAGTAAACAACATTAAAATTAAATCAATGCCTCACTTTGCCTCGCTTCTTTGGAAACCCTTTTAAGGATCTCCTGATGTTCCAAGTTTGGGAGGCAGTGACCAGAGGGGACACGGCTCACTGAAGAAACACCAGCGTGCTTCTAGGGCTGCAATAGAGTTGGTTACAGCGCAGCTGCTCTTTGCGTGTTGTCGTTTTTAGAGCCAACAGTCTTCCAGACTCTAGACAGAGCCCATGAGTGGTACTTGAAAGAGGCACTTGGATGCTATAACAGCGCACTTCCCACATGAGGAGCTCCACGGGGCTACGTCTGAAGGAGTGTTTGCAAAAATTCCGACAGCTTCAAAGCGGAAGGCTGTGCAACGGATTAATTAAAGCAGTCTGCGAGCTGCTCCATCCGTTCATGAATCCATTTCAGTCACGTCCACTTCTTCAAAGGAGGACACACATGTACATTTAAATAAAAGTGTGATTATTCCATCACAGCTTACACACATCTGCATGGGATAGGGATGACAGCAGCCTGCAAAGTCAGATGTCAAATGGTGTTTCACTGCTGATTCCATTTAGAAACTGATGGCTATACTTATTGACAATATGCACTATGATAAAGCTGCAATATTTCTTCGCAGATGTTAATTTGATAATTGTTTACCTTCCTAAGTATTTTTCCAGGTTTCTGTCAGATAAAAAGCAGCATCAAAATACTAATTTAAAGGCGTCATTTAAGTTTGTTAACCTCAGAGCTTTGACATTTAGCAAGGGCAGTCAAACCTGCAACCTCCCCCACCAAAAAATATATAAATAAATAAAGATCTTCAGGGAGGCTTCACATGGTCCATTTGTTTAATAACAACTTGAGAAAGCAGCCATGATGCTCAAAGGACCTCGCTATGTTAGTGTGACCGAACAGGAAATTGTAAGTAGACCCACAAACCTCTTATTTATAACTTGAAGTAGGCGGGCTGCTGGAGTCATGTAGCCTGCAGCCCATCACCAAGCGTTAAACCTGAACAGAGTGCTTTAGACTCGCACTGTATCCACGCAGCTAAACTGTTTACTTGAGTATTTAACCACGGTTATTTACCTTGATCCAGTAGCCGCAGGGAGTGTTGAAAAGACGGATCCAGCGTGTCCTTCTCTGCCATAAGCTCCGGCAAGTACTTCTCGCTCTCCATCTCGTCCTCGGCTTGGGATGCTCCAAGAAAAAGACTCAAATGTATTTCGAGAAAATAACAAACAAAACTTGTTCAATGTCTAAGCGCCTCCAAATAAGCTCCGAATATCTTTTGGGAAACAAATACACGGGCAATAGTGTCATTCGCGCTCGCGCTACCAGAGCATTGCTTCGTCCTCGTGCAACACACAATTAGCGGTTAAATGTGACCGGAAGGTTTTATCCCATGGAAGTGTTGTTTAGCCAGCAGAGCCCCGCTTCGCATCACTATACCGGAGTAAGGGTCCCTTCTCCTCTCTAGGTGGACAGGCTCTTTGAGGCTCACGCTGTTGTATCCGGAGCTCAAGTGAAGCAGTGGCAGCTATTGGTTGCCACGCGCGGCACGCAGCCGGTAGAAAGTGGAGGGGCGGAGCGACGCGCGAGAGCTGTCCACGGTGCTGATTCCCGTCATTACCATATCATTATCATAAAGTTATCGTGAACATGGGCGGCATTTCACAAACACTGAGCTGAAGAAAGTACACGAGTCTAATGTCTGCCAACATTAAGACTAACAAAGCATGTTTGAAAGTCTGCTACGTTGATGACACACACAATCTCTATGGAGCAGTTTCTTTAAACATGCACATAACAGGAGGACTCCTTCTGAGGAAAAGCTGATTTAATTATGAATTTTGACACAGAAGTGATAGTGAGCCACATTAAAGAAATGTACTGTCCTGAGAGATAGAGCCAGACACGAACAAGAACTATTGTTGGCATGTGACCTTATGAAAAATAAAGCGACATTAAGAACGTTTTTCAGTTATAATGTCACATACAGAACCCCTCTTAAAGACAGCCAGTGATGCATAGTGAACATCTCTATTGGGTGCTAATGCTTTACCAGGCTTGTTATCCAGCATTAGTCAGCTAAGAGTTGTTGTCTGCCAGCTCTAACTGGAATAGCAATCTTGAATTTGAAGCATAGCAGCCTGGCTTCCATATTTTCCTCATAGAGTTAAAAAATAATTGCAATTGCAAACCAAGATCAAGAAAACAATAATAGAATACCAGCCATTATCTCACAAAACAGATTCAAATGAAGGCTCAGATTTGATTTAACGTGTTTATAAGAAATATGCATTTTCGTGTTTAGTCTTGTCGACTATAATTCAGCATCCAAAGTAATTTCTTTCTTAAAGGAGGAATGAAAAAGTTTTCAGCAACACTGAAAAGCACGATGAAATATTACATCTGTAAACTTCTTGATGAGTAAGACAGGCAATGACACATCCTATTGACACAATGAGTCAATAGGATGATTATTTTTTCTTCCTATAGGTTCCAGGGTTGTCTCACATATAAATACAATATATACATACTTGACAGGTCTCATATCTTCAGATGATGTATGCTAATCGAGGCAGCGTTGTACCTGCTGTATTTCAAATGGGTCATTATAGTTACAGGAGCATCTCAGGAGGCCACATAATTGTCCTCTTTACTCATTTAAGCCATTGATTAGGGCTGCATGACTCCTTAGGTTGCTTTTACTTGTTAGGACAACCTGTCAATAGATATCAGCAAATCCATTCACCTTCTCAAAGGTCAAGCATGCGTTCCTCCCGGGCGTGTTTTTGAATTCATTAAATAAGAAATTTAACAAGGCCACATAAAGCCCCTGACATTATTACAGACAAATTTGATGAGTCTCCAGCTCTGCAACACAAAACAGACAGTGACACTGTGATTGCAGGAAGAAGGAGAAAAAAAAACAGATGTAGGGCTTATCCAGACAGCGGATATCTAACGATAGAGCCACAATGCACTTTATCAGACTTCCTGAGGCTTGCAGTTAGTTCCTGGAAACATACAATGAATGCAAAAAGACCATTGTGAAAAATTTAGGGCATTCACTGCTGGGAAGAACAGGATTTATATACAGGCATGATTGTTGGAAAATGTGGAAAAAAAGATAAGAGTTCTGTCAATATTTGTGGAGGATGCCGAGGTAGCCTCAGGTGGGCGGCTATCTGTAGGCTGATCAGCGCTGGTTATATAATTGAGATTTTTTTTCCTTCTCCATTCTATTTCAATAACTTGGAGAAAATGTGACCCAGAGGCTAACACCAAGATGGGTTTATGTATATTTATTAACGCTATATCCTTGGTGAACTTTCAAATGTGCTATTGGTTATTTAGCTTTTGTTGCATGCACTCTGGAATAACAGCTCCAGGCTCTAATGATGATTAATATATATTCATATGTGCTTTATATAAAAAAATGGGAGATGATATGCACATTTTGCTTGGTGAGGTATGCAGGGTTGTAAGGTCGATAGTGATGCGGAAAATGCAGACATTTTAAACATTTAAACCTCGTAATGAATGTAAGGAATCATGAAATTGCAACCGTGCAGAAAAGACATGTGCCGTGCTCTCCTCTTATCTATATAACTTCTCTTCTTAAGCATGTTGTGAGATTGTTTTCCACCGATCTTTCCAGACTCTTGTTTATGAGTGATTCAGTGCATAGAGAAACACATTATGAATCAGCTTACTTTTTAATCTCTCCCGGAGACCATTAAAAACCGGCTCAAATGCACTAATCTCCTATTCAGAAGAGCGACTTATTTATAGATATGCTTGCCATCTGTTGCTCCCCGTCTTCATAAACAAAAGCCTCACATTGCCATTGATGTTTGAATCAAAGTTGCAGGGCCTATATGTCATCCTCAAGATGCTTGTTTCCACCACTAAGTGATTGCAATACATCAGTTGCAATGAAAATAATGATGGTTTATGGGGTAACATTTTTATATATGTCACAGCTGACCACAAGGGCAGCAGCACTGGTGTAAACAACGCAATGAGAAATGTTCTGCCAGTGGGTGTAAAGGATGAAGAACAGTGGGCTATTACATTGACAAAGTGTTATTTTGATCATTAGAGAATGGCTGCCCCCTTCCCTCACCCCTCAGCCTGTCCCAGCTCGATAAATATGATGTTAACTACACCTAGAACTGGACAGCCAGAGCAGCGCCTCAGGGTGCTATATATGGTATATACACCCTTATTGTGGTGTCTGCACACATTGAGCGTCAGTGTTTCTTCCTCTCTTAACAAGAGGTGGGGATCCAATCAGAGCTGCAGTCTCCTTCCCAGTGACTTGATGTAAATCCTCACTGATTTAAATGCAGACACTTGTCTTGTCAGCTTTCAGTCTTCATAAAATCCCCCTTTCAGCCAGCCGATGTCATCGGGGTCTCGTCACCTGAGAAGTAATTAGACCTTGATTTGTCCACAAGCTAATTGCTGTGTCACTCTGTGTCACAGAGGGAGCATGAACTGGGAATCCAGAGCCAGAAAGCTTCCAATTTCCACGTTATTTTTGGCCCAATGGAAATGGACAGGATTACAGCGGCATATGAGGAGCACTTTTAACACCTTAAATAAGCGGGTTCCTTCCATCAACACATTCCAGTGCAGGCAGAAGGATTGTGAGGAGAGTGACAACACTGCCTCCTTGTGACCAATGTCAAATTATTTATGAAGAAGTGTGAAGGTAAAATGAAAAAAAAAATAGTTTTTTGTGAGCAGTTCCCCCAAGTAGAATTGAAAAATAGAAACAAAGTTAAGTGGAAGCTAATTTCCATAAAGCTTTGCTCTAAATGGTGCAGCTTGTTTGGTTTACAAGCAGCCCCAATAATGTGCAGCTCTGCTGGTAAAAGCATCATTATACAGAAAGATCCAGAGGTGCCGTGTTTACATCCAATATTGAAGGCATTGCGAGGGAAAAGTTGTAATTGTTTACAAGAAAATAAGAGCAGAACTATAAGAGGAGCAAACATGCAGAAGAAATTGTTTTTGCATTATTGTGTCGCCCTTTTTTCCCTTTATTTATCCTGAATACAAAAAGGTTCTGCACACTGCCTTCTTGCTATTTTAATAAAAAAAAAATTGCAAAGAGTCTTAATGATGCTTTATTGTATTTCCTGCAACACTATGCAAATGCCTCCAATGCGTTCCAATCCAGCGTGATGAAACACAGTTTCTCTCTTTTCTTCCTATGTAACTTTAACAAAGCCCTTCCTTCAAGATATTGCTTTCCTCTTCATACAGCCCCTCAATGCCGCCCCAGTCACAAAAGGCACCTTATTGTGGCTACTAAATGGAGCGCTCACATCCATTAAACAGCCATTCAACAGAATTATATTGCCAGCACCGATCTATCAGGTACATTGATCACGCATCGTCGGCTGTGAAGTGCAGACTCTGGGCTACTCTTCTGGAAGTGTTGTGCAAAAGAAACCTAATGAGAAACTGTCAGGAGCGCACAGGTAAACAAATCAATGGCACCCAACAGTGCTCCCAAGGTCGAGTCAGACACACACTCACCCATGCGCACGCACATGCACGGCATCAACACATCTAACAAACCTGGAGTTGGAGCAGAAACTGAACTGTCTGTGCTGAAAAGAGTTCTGTCAAGACTTAACTAAAAAAGCAGACAGGGTTCATCTGGATTATTTCATTAAAGGAAATACTGATTCATTTATCCAAACGTGCAATTTCTTTTTTTTTTTCAAAGCATTTATGAAAATAGCTATTCTGTAACAAGCACACACACACACACACACACGCACACACACACACACACACTCATCAACAGTGCAATTCCCCTCTGAAACAAGTGTGTATATTTTCCCATATTTTTGTACCTGTACTATTTTATACTTTTACCTCCACACATACTTTTCTCTCATACAAATCATGTATTTGTTATTGTTATATTGTAAATATTTTTCTTACATGTGTTTACATGTAGCTGTCATTGTAGCTGTCATTGCTGTCCTGCCTTTTGCCCTAAAGATGTCTGCGTGTAAGTGTTGTTGTTGTTGGTGTTCTGCTTGTTGTTTTTTATGAGACCAAAGAGAAATTTTCACACCGTGGACAATAAATGAAACTAACTAACTTACACGTTCAGACTATGCCACATTTATTTAGATTCTGTACTCTTGGCAAGATATTATGTTTACTGTTCAATATTTATTACCTGCTCTAAATACTTTCTACACATTCATCGCATATCTGACCTGAATGCAAGTTGTTTGTTGTTTGTAGCTGTGGAGGTTTGTATGTGTGCACACTTCAAGGTGAAGCTTTTCTAATTCCTTTGTACAATTGTATTGTCTTCATAGTCTTTTCTACAGTGGAACTACGCACTTCGCTTATGTGTAACAAAGACACAAACGATATGTTCCCTTGAAAGAGAAGGAGTATTGTTCTAAATGAGCAGTGTGCATAGTGTAGGTGATGATTGTGTCTGGTGTGTAACAAACTCTTGTGTGTTTCAAAATGTCTGAAATTGCACAAATTGGCCTTACAAGGTTAATTTCAGTTTGGATTTTTTGTGTCCATTTTGTGTCCATTTTTTTGTGACCAAAACACTGAACTCTATAAAAAGGAATAAACAAGACCTTACTTCTTTAAGTTTCAAAAGTTGATCAAAATCAGACAAAATACATTTGGAAAAAACTGGAATTGAAACACGAGGAAGACGGGTAGATTAGATGTATGAACTGACACAGGTGTGACTAGTGACACAGGTGAAGACAATCAGGGCAATCAAAACTGAACAGAAACAATGGAAAACAATCTTCAAACCAATTTGTGAAATCTTCTTATTCAAAAGTGATTTCATTCTTGGAGGAAGACTGAAAAAGTTTTCATAGACTGTGTCTTAAACTATTCACTAAATAGTGCACTATATAACACATATTATAGAGTATATAGTGAATGAGTCATTTTGGACACAGCCAGAGAGGCAGAAAGAAACACTAATAGGATGCACAGGAAAATATACTTTAAAATAAAAAAGGGAAACACTAAATTTAACTCAGGATAAGCAACAGAAAAATACACAGAGAAAACAGAGAAACTCAAGGATTTAAATGGCAAAATGGCAAAAAAAAAAAACAAGCAGGTAAGAGGAGGAATAAACAAACTGACAAAGTAAATGATGACAAACATGAGATAATATTTAAGTAACCAAGAATGTAAACATGAATTAGAGAGGGCAGTGAGTGGCAAAACGATTTTAGTTCTTGAAAGAAGAAAAAATGAAAAAGTAAAATTGTTCTACAGCGTTAAAGGTTATGTTAAAAATAAAACATTATCATGTTTTACATCTGGAAATGTTTCTTAAGGGGATCAGCTGTTTTTGCCTCTGACAGGGCATTTCTGTCGCTTTTCCAGACTTTGGTTTCTAAGAATTTACAAGTTCATAAGTAAGTCTTGTCTGTACCATATTACATTTAATACATAAAAAGAAACACTTGCTCAACTCATTTTCAATATAAAACAACTGGGTGCTGAAACAAGAAAAAAAAATAGGACATCGCTCCAAAGTTGTATTATTAATTGCCACATGGACGATTCGAGCAGACGCTCTTCTTCAGCGTGCAACAGGTAAGTTTCTTAAATGTATGCAGGTGGGATTACTTTTTACTAGTCCAAAATGTATTCACCATTCACTTATCAACGTGTTTTCTTGTAGCATATCAGCTGCTTAATTTTGTATTATTAGGCGCTAACTAAGAGCTTTCTCTCCATACACCGCTGAACTGGGAAATTGGGAAGTTGTCAAACATGAATTATGATAGGTATATACTTAGTTTAGTATTGCCCTCATAAAGTAATGGTGATCTTTAGGTGTTACAAAACAAATGCTTTATTTAAATTATAATTGAATGATATGAGTTTGTAAATATTGGTATATTAAGGATGCTTGAGTGCTTATATGTGGAATATTGTTCCATATAGAGGCACAAACAACAAAACAGTGGAGCTAAATTGCAGTACACTCTTTGTATAAATGAAATGAGAGTTAGCAATATGAAAATGTAAGCAATAAATGAGCTAATGTAATGGAATTCAAACATCAGAGTACACTGACATGTTCCATTAGGGCTATGTGCTGTGGCGAATTGTCACACTGTCTACACAAACACTGTGTTTTTACTCTTTTAGCCTACGTGAACATGACACAACAGATAATGAAAGTCCGTGTAATAAACAGCGGCTGGTGTCACAGAGGTTTTATTAGACAGATCATTTTGTTTCTACAAAAACAACATGAAGTCAGAGACTCTGTTTGCATATTTTGGTTGGTCTGTAATGAGTAAGAGGTTAATAGTGCAGCCTGAAGTAGTCCATGATATGCAGTGTCTAAATGTGTGCTGAGTGTTATCACAGAGCACTCACATACCACGCAGAGGCACAAGGTCAACAGCAGTAATTATTCTGTGGGAAGCGTGTTGGTCTTCAGTGCGTGATTTCATTTCCTGTCATTAGCCACAGCGATTAAGCAGCAGAACAATGATACTGTGATAACATCAGCAACCAGCACGCAGCCCCAGGCCTTTTTGAATATGCGACGATATTCCTTGAATGTTGCTTTGCATGGGTTTTACACTCCTGTCGCGATCAGGTAGCCTGATTCTTTAAGCCTGTCTGTGCTCGCCTCAATTTGCAAATGATCACTTTGGTTTGATAAAATCTCATCATGAGCACCATGCTTGTTACTCTGATGTGGGAGTCATTTCCATGCATCCAGAGGAATCTAGGATAAAAAGGTGCTATTCTTGTCAGACTATTTAGGACTAGTGGTAAATTTCCAACTTGTCTCTCAGACTCTTCACTTTTCAATCTCTAAAAAAGCATACAAGCACCAAATAAACCTTTAAAAAATATACTTATTTAGGCTCTAAGTGGTTTATTAAGAAAAGACGGCTGATTATCCAGCAGGGTCATCTTTCTTGAATTCTTTATCTTATTTTACATACACACTACTTTGCAAATTCTGCTATACACTCTGTTATTTAGAGACATGCCTCTCACACATGCATTTACATACAATGATATCGGACTGCGACAAACTGCTACGCAGGGGGGGACACACCAGGGCAGTTGGGGGTTTGGTGCCTTGCTCAAGGGCACCTCAGCAGTGCTCGGGAGATGCCCTGGCACCTCTGTAACTACTAGAACAACTCCCATGGTATGTTCCGCATTGGGGCTTTAGCCTTTCTCCAACCCAAGTCCCTACACACTGAACTTCTACCGCCCCATTTTATCCTCTTATCGCTGACCCGAAACACACGTTCAATCTATGTTTTTGGGTGCTGCATAAATGCTAAGTGGTATACGGATGTGAGCTCTTTTCTTGTCTTCTGACCGTGAGGCTTAAAAACATGGAGACCCAAAAAATATCAGACAAAAGACGCCACACAAGATTGGCACCTCCAAGCCTTATACTATGTCCTCCCAAAACCTTAATTGATCCATGTTTTAGTCTTTTTGGCACCACTGGTTAGAAGTACCTGATAGTAAACAAAATGAGTGTTACAAGGGACTTGAGGATCCATCCATCAGCTTTTTAAAGAGAATGAATAGACCAAGTAAATTAAGGGGACTCGAGGTCTGGCCAAAAAGAAATCCTCTCTCTCAGCTCATTCCCCTTACTACCTAAGAAATACAACCAATCTAAGAAAAACAAATGTGCAAAGGGACAAAAGAAAACCTGGGATCTCTCGCCCAAACTAAAATAAGAAAACCCAACAAATCTAAACATGCGTAGGAAAAAGAAAATATTGACCCAGGGGAAAAAAGTAATGGGGAGAAACAAAATATCGTTATCACACGTTACCCATAGCGTGTGTACCAGCCTTTCTACTCTACCTGCTCCTGGAGGTTTTCCTTGCACTCAGGGGGTCAGCAAACCGACAGAGAAGGGAGACCACAGAACCAGGGAGAGAGACAATAGGGCTGCATGTAACACATTCACACATGCGTTCACACACTGATGGAAGAGGCTCATATGGAAAATGTGCATCAGTAGTACCAATCTCAAGCATACACATTCATATGGCTGCAAAATCTCCCTGAGAGCAATTTGGTTTTCAGTGTCTTGCCAAAGGATGCTTCTACATGGACCTGGGATCAAACCACCAACCTTTAGCTTGAGGCCGAGTGGTATTTCTTTGGACCTGGCTATGTTTTATCCAGCCTGAAGTTGATGTAAATAATGAAGTGACGTTGTGGGCATCGACTCTTATTATTAATAGACTAAGCCTGAGTGACGTCACCCATCTGTTACTGCAGGGGGCTTTGGAGATCCATTGATGGTGGTCGCCAGGCTGGAAATGATGTCTCACCCTGACTTTCAGGCTGAGAGCCGGAGCTGAGGCAGGTGTGAAGCCTCCTGACAAACCACTACACGCCCGTCAGTCCATCAGGAGAGCTACGTGCCTTGTCATTTATAACGCTTATCCTTTATAAAATCAAAACGGAAGACTTCTCAAAAGATTCACTCCCTGATCCAGACAAGAGCTAATCAGACCTTTTTATTTTTTCAAACCAGGCTGTGAACATGTTAACATCTGCTGGAGAATATGGCTTTTGAATGGGTGTATACAGTATGTGACTTCAGTTGCTTTTGCTGCCAACCTCAAGCAGACACAATACTGCAAAATGTTGCACTTCCACACCGGCTTTATTTTTTATAAACACTGGAGGTTGCTGCAGGGCTGTAAAACTTCAACTGTTCCTTTAGGATTCTGAAACCAGGCCTCCAAAATCACCACTGGCAAATAAGAAAGTGTGTGTTGTCATGTTGATGAAACAAAACAGGAAAAATATGGTACATGGTTCTCTGGCCATAATGAAAGATGAATGGAACAATACAAAGACACTTTAATTTAGATTTATTTATCCAAACAGTTACCATATGCCCGGAAATCCAACATGTGTGCTCTCTTAATCATCGCATTTGAATGATAAGTCAGCTGCTAATGAAGCATTACAGGCCTGTGACATGCTAAATGAGGAGAATTCTGGTTTATCCGTGTGTGTGTGTGTGTGTGTGTGTGTGTGTGTAGAGTGGAAGAAGATGCAGGAAAGTAAAACGTAAAAAGTGGGAGCTGAAGATGTGAAGTCCTAGTTTAATGAGCCATTAGGCACAGTAATGGCAGATCAAAGATGGTGCCAAAGGCAGCCAGAAGAAAAGTCTGACAAGAGGATTTACTGACTCAGTGTCGTCAACTTCTCCTCCAAATCCTCCTTCTCACTTCATACCATTCCCGCGCTCTCATGCTTATTTCAAAAAAGCAAGAAACATTTTATGTTGTCTGAGAACAAGATGGACAAACAACACGAGTGTTGCTTATTTATCCTGAGCAAAGACCGAGTTTTCAAGACAAAACGTAAAAAAACAAAGATGGTTAAGCCGAGGAACACACATACAACAAAAAATGCAAAAAGGAAACGTGAAATATGGAAAAAGCAAACTGTAAGAGGCAGAACAAACCTCAGGACGGGTCAAGTATGGATTGTAGAACTCACCACAAAGGTTTCCTTAAGTGGCAGGGCAGCCTCGTGGTTCATAAGTTCATCCTGTAACTGAGAGGCGACAGGAAGTTCACAGATTCGATCCCCATGAATGTCAATATCCATCTAACACTGAGCTGTTCACTCACTGTAAGTATGTAGTGGGTATTTAAGAGTCTTACTGTGAAATGTTCTAGAGACGATGAACATATGAAGAGCTTCATTATGTAATGTTACATATTCATTTCAGGAGGACAAAAGCACATGAAATAATGTATGTAGGATGGCTTTTAATCCAGCATGTTTGGCTCGATATACATTTGGTAAAATAAATGTTTCATTTCCAGAGGTTATCCAATGTGTTGCAAGGAAACACATGTAGGCTTTGGTTGCAGGTTAAAGTACCAAAAGTACCAAATGTAGTACCAAAATGGGATGTTCTCGTCATGTATTTGTGGTAGTGTAGTTATAGGACCAGGTATTTTTATTCTCAATTAGCCTGTTTCATTTCACCATGCTCTCTCCCGCCCAGGATGTATGTGGACTTCTAAAACAAGAATGACCAAGAAAAGGATTAACCTGGAATACCTTGAAACTATTTTACCTACATGTTCTTCCTCTTCAGATTTACACTTTTGTCAAGACGTGGTGAGTTAAAGCTCTAAAAATGCCACGCTTCAATCTGAGAGTATACAAACCAATCAGTGACATCTAAATGGCTACATCAATACAGTGTGACTGTGACACGTTCAATCCACTTGAGGCATCTTCAAGTTCCTACCTATAGTTAGAGGCATCGTTTGAATTGTGCCATTTTGGAAAGTTGTAAAACATTATCAGTTGTTTTTAATTTAGTGTTCTGATTTATGACATTTTTCCAACTGTTCATAAAACCTGCAGAAAGGCACTTTGGTAGCATCTTCATGCTACTTCATCTCCTTTAGAATACAAAGTAAAGCTGGCAATAAAAAATAGCTCCAATCAAGCATCAAACAACAAACTTTAACATATTCCACATCCTTTATACAGAATCAATAGCAATTCTCTTCTTAAATCAGTGATCTATTTCAGCATCAGCCTTTACCAACCGGCACACACACCACACACTGTCTGAGAGACTGCTTCTCTAGTGTGAAGTTGCATTTGTGCCACCAAACAAGTTTCGATCAATATTCTTCTCTTAGAACAGTTAAATATTTCAAAAAACCTTTTCAATTATTGAATTTTATTCATGATTACTTGTTTTTATTGTCAATTAGACAAAACTCACACAGAATTATAAAATGGGTTTCTATCTCTTGAAAGATGCAACAGATATGAAACAGTAGTCTTGTTGAAATAAATAAACACGCCATTCATCCAAAAGTATTCTTCTCGTTTCTCTCTGGAGTCCTGTGGAGTTAATGATCGGTTCTTAAAGACGGTTAAAATGAACAAAATGAGAAGAGTAATTAGCGGTCGTTGAGGAAGAAAATTCTAACTTTTATTGACCAATTGCTAACTATTGGGTTGTGCAGGTAGTGTGCAATGTATTATTGCTTTTTTTTTCTCTGAACAGTTTCCTTCTGCAGGAAAGTCTGATGAGAACATCCATCCATACATCAGCTTTACAGCTTTTCCCTGTTCAGGGTCGTGGGGGCTGAAGGCGACCCCATCCGTCACCTGGCGAGAGGCGGGGTACACCGTGGATCGTTTGCCAGTCAATCACAGGGCTGACATAAAGAGACAGGCAACCAGCGACTCTCACTCTCAACCCCACAAGCAATTTAAAGTAACCAACCTAATGAGCGTGACTGTTGGAGGAAGCCGGAGTGCCCGGAGAGAACCCAAGCGTGCACGGGGAGAACGTGCTAACTCAAAACAGGGAGGATCCTGTCTGATGGGATCCCAACGAGAAACCTCCATATTGTGAGGCAACAGCACTAACCACATCATGAAACCCTTCATGAGAAGACATTTTTAGAGAAAACAAAAAGACAAAACAAAAAGCCAAAAATACAGAAATACTCAAAAGAGATGATACGAGTTACAAACTGTCACGTCACATAACTTTGTCTTTGTAATAGTGAGCAACATATTTAAACAAAAACTATATAATCTTATATTAAAAGTATTGATTGTGCAATAAAACTCTGCCATCGTGCCACTATGAAAAACATGTCAGGGCGCCTCAGATTGTTATTGGCCTTACTCTGACTATATCCTGAATGGAAAAGAAAATCAAGAGGCAAAAATGAAGTGAATAAAGAGTGATGCTCAGTAAACCTTAACCTTCTTCTCAAGTTCTTCAATGGTTATAAAGCAAAATGAAATGTCTTACATGAAGAATCGGGGACTTTGTGATCCAGTAGATGTCGCCCTTGAGCACCAGAATTAAACCAAAACAAACTGCTGTTTGGCCACACCTTCGCTATTCCGAAGCCTTCGCTCTCCTCCAGCGACACACCTCAAACCTCTCTCCAATCACATTTCATCTGCACGCATGAGCTATCATTTAGAGCTCACCGTAATTAAGCACCATTAAGCACAAAATGGTCATTTGATGGATCTGCAATCGTCTGTGGTCTGCATTGTTATGTTAGTAGGCTAACGGTAGCACACATTGGTGAACTCATGGCTTCCTATTGCATATAAATTGACACAGCATGACCGTCATCTAAAAACAATTCAAGACATCCAAATAAGTAGTGAGTATCTTTGAACAGTACAGCTGGCAAAATTCAAGCTTCTCCCTCATTGTAGACAGTCACGACTAAGAGAGACATTTTCTTTCTTTAAAATCAACATACATGTAGAGGCTTCTGTGTGTGTGTATATGGCATATTCTGAGCCATAGCGTTGACATCCATCTGTCCTCATGGATGAAGTCCATAGGAGGTTTCTAAAGATGAGAATAAACACTTTTACAAACTTAGACAATGAAAAAAAGGTTAACAATTTGTAGAATAAGCATAAAAAAAAGCAATATCCTCAAGCGATGTTAATAGGAGGGAAACCCACACAGTGCAGAGGCCTCTTTTTTGTCTTAGCTCCACTTCCTTTCACAAGGAATGAACATGTTTCACACTGAAGGAGATCAGGGATGGCAGAGACGTGCAGGTGCTTCAAGTGAAAAACATTTCTAAAGTAAGGATATAGGACATGTTAGAAGAAGGAAAACACTATAATTTAAATTTCTTGAAAATAGGCGGTTGATAATTCTGCTTTGACAATCCGTTCATTGATAACATGGATTTACTGCAAACGTTAAAGGAATCGGATGAGGGTGGGAGCCCTGTAGTCTCATGAACAAAGGATTCTGTTATCTCTGCCACAGCACACCTCCATTAGCTCCTGTTAACCAGAAATGGAAAAAAAAGACAAGTGTGCTGGGGGGGGGGGGGGGTGGGGTAAAAAGGGTAATTGGCTATGTCTGCCTCCAAACCAGCAGAAGTCAGTGTTTGAATGTGCAGCCGTCTGCTGGTACCAGGAAACATCCCTGTCAGCAGAGGCAGGAGAGCAGCTTATTACACAGGGAGCAGCTCTGAGTGGCAGGTACAAAGGTGGAGATCCTGGATGATAATTATCTTTTAAAGTGGGAATGCTGTCAACAAGCACTGAAGCCCCGAGGTAAAGACAGGTTGCCTGGCAATTTGGGAACATCGTTCTGTCGGTAAATGAAGCAGAAAATCAAGCAATGTGTACCTGAAAATCACATAAGGATTGTGAGCTGAAAGGGAATTAAAGAGAAAAAATATCAGCTCTGCTAAATCTGTTAAGGAAATGAATGAAGTATAATTGTTATCGCGTTTCTTACTACATGAATGAGCTTTCATGTTGCTGTGATGATATAATTAGTCAACAAATATAGTAGAACAAGAAGATCGACTTTATTAATCCTGCCAGGGGAAATTAAATTTGACATGTTGGTGTTGAGACACGCTACACACACAGGCTGAAATACACACACGTGCACAAACAGGATCCTATGACATTCGCTTATAGAATGATTATCAGAGTGAGGTGGCAGACCACAGCGAGCGCTCCTGAGCTGGTGGTGGTGGGCGTTTTGGTGCCTTGATCAAGGGCAACTCATCAGTGCTCAGGAGGTGAACCGGCAACTCCTCAGCTACCTGACCAACTTCCAGATTGGGTCTGCATCGGAACTTGAACTGGCAACCAAGTCTGGAAGTCGGTCTGATAGGTGGAGAGGTACCGGTTCACTTCCTGAACTGAAAAGGTGACTAAGTGAAAGTGAGGCGATAAGGATGGATAAAAATGCATTTAAATGAAGAGTAAATATTCCTACATTCAACAAAGAGTCTTTCACCTGCTCTGTTGTAAAAACGTAATTGAGATAACATTTATTTGAGACGGATTGACTGATACATCAAAATAATGTCAAAGTATCATTCTTGCCCTTGGAAACAGCTGTTGATCAGTGTTACACAAGGGACCACTCCTTGGCTGTATATAAAATACAGAATGAACAACCACCATGGACAATCACTCCTCAAAGGTGGAGTCAGTAACAGTGTGCGTTGCAGCATGTAAATCCAAAATTCGAACAGTGCTTTGTTAGAGCCCGAAATGTAACAACGACCTGAAATGTTTCAAAAGAAATTTAACAAAACCCAAAAATGTAATAACTGGTCAATAATGTAACAAGTTGTGACATTATTAGTAGAAACATATTTTTCCCGCCCTATAATGTAATAACTGACCCAAAACATCAGGCAGTGTGCATATCACAAGATTCACTAAACAGAGATCAAATATGTTTAGCTTTTATCAGGCAGTTGTTGCTTCAAATGGGTCAGCTCATTAAAAAAAAATAAAAATCTCCAGAACAAAAACATTACACCCAGATGAGTGCTGTCATGTAGAAAAAAACCATAACGTTTCATTTCAAATAAACTACTGCAACAAAATATGGTTGAAATGTTGCCTCTGTGCATAAAATAAGCACCACATTTTGAACAAACAATTAAGGCTGTTCACATTTGGACTGTAATGCTGATAGAGAACACACAATTACTTTACATGAAAGTCCTTCAAGAGAATGTGAAGCTGTGAAAAAGAGAAAAACAACATACCTATCTTTGTTTTCAGAGCTACTTGACATCACAGTTGATGAATGAATTCTTAATTCCCCCAACTGATTGTGAAGATGTGTCCTCTCATTTTGAGACAGAAGCCTTCCTGTCAGTTCCAGCTGTGAAGATACAGCTCGATTATTTTATTTTCCACAATTTCCTTTTGTTGATGGTGTAATTTCTTTCATTATGCCACTGTGAATTATCTCTTAACTGTTCGGTGGTTTCACTGAGGGACTTGCAAGCACACTCAGTGTGAAGGAAAAATCATTTGTCTGACACATTTCGTAATTGTCGTTGTGATTATATGTCTGAGCATGTGCTTCAGAACAACAACGTTTAAGCACTGCGTTCTGTATTTTCTCCACACTGCTGCTATACCTTAAGCACTTTTACACCACAGGTCAAACCTACTCATTCACACCCATTCACACACGCCGATGAAGCAGCGTGAGCAACTTGGGGTGTGTCTTACCCAAGGACAGACCGCACATGGGGCAAGGGATCAAACCTCCGATCTTCCAGTTGAGAGACAACTGTCTCTAACCACTGAGCCACAGCCGTTCCAAATAGCAGCCTGCAGCAACCAGTTACATTCAGGAGGCTTCCTGCAAATTGGTTGTGTGAAGCCATTCTATTTCAGTAACAGGACCAGATCAAGCCCACACAACAAGCTATGATAAAGAAACATATGTCCCCTCAGCTATGTGGCTGATCAAAGGAGCATGCAGCAGGGATGGACTTTGATGCAGCAGGAGCACAGTAACAAAGAGCTGAGTGCTGAACAACCTGAGCTGAGGCGTCAGATGGTACATGAGTAGAGAGAGGGGAACAACCTACTTATGAAAAGGCTCAGAAACAGGGTATCCACATGGCCCAATAAAAAAAAAAAAAATCATTAGACCGAGGAGTGAGATGGAGGCTTTGACATAGTACCAGCATATCCAACTGTGGATATGATGAAGACAGGGAGGAACACCGGGAGAGAAGGTGTGTACGTGCGTGGGTTTTTCTGTTTTACAATCACTACCTTTTTGAAGTCTAATCTCGTTTGTTTTGCTCCTTTTGTGTTTTTCAGATCATCCAATAACTTCGTAATAAGAAAAAAATAGTTGGGCGCAAATAGCCCAGTGGTTATTTCTTGTGCCCCACGTACAAAGGCAATAGTTCTATGTATATATCTGAGCTGTGGCTCCTATCCCACACACTCTCTTCCTGACTTCTGACTCTATCCACTGTCCTAGCTCAAAAATACAAGGACATAAAAAGCATCAATACTTACCTTCCTCACTTGCCATGAACAAGCAAAAATGGAGTTTCAAACGAAAGCAACTGGCATGAGGCATCTACATTAATGAAAACAGAAGGAAGAAAAACACAAATTGCAACAGCTGATAGACTATGATAAAACAATTCTGGTTCTGGTTCAAACAATTCAAATCACGTTTTTTTTTTTTTTTTTTTTATTGATGGAAATGTCAAGATTATGTGAATTGCTGATTGGCATTGCTACAAATGAAGTTAAATTCTGATCATTTTCGACCAGAAGATCCCAAAAATATTTTTGCATCAATATTTTGTGTTTAGTTATTGATTTATTTTGTAATTAGCAATGTTAAAAGGTGACTTCAGTAGGTCAATGTTGCAGAAACAAACTCAATCATGAAAACCGAGGGCCTGTATTTCTTTGTACTATAGGGCTTACAATATATTTGCTGTGACTCACTTGTTGCACATTGTCATTGCAGGTTTTAAGACATTGACTACAGATGAAACTCTTTATAGTTAACCTTTAGAAACCTAAGCATGCATTCGTCTTTATAGAGCTTTAGCCAAGATCTAATTGTAGTTCTGTGAGCAGAGGGTTGAGATCGGAAATGAAAGACAGGAAAAGAATAAATAAAAGATTGTTGTGTCTTTGAGTAGTGTGAAAATAAAAACTGCACTTCTTTTCTGAGAGAATTTGGGTTGAAAACCGTCTTAAGTGTTCAAACATCAGCAGTGCGTTGGTGGATCACAGAAACTGAAGGACTGAAAAGATTTGTATTTCTTGTTTTTTTCATAGTTCTGTTTCCCACCGTGTCTCATGTAGCATAACCAATTCAACAAACAGCATCATTGTAAATTAAATCACAGAATATATCCCCTATTGTCACTTTGAACTGCAGCAGTGTTTTTCTGAGCTCCTCCAGCCGCTGTCAGGAGGCCTGTCGGGCTATTAAGGCTGGACAGGCGGTTTCTGCTCTCCATTAGAACTGTCAGCTCTGCTGAATGACTCTCTTTAATCACTTCAAATATCATTTCACACAGTGAATTTCAATCCCCTCCAGAGCAACAGAGAAGACAAAGGCACGTCAAGCGAGGCCTTGCAAAGGAGCATTTGCGGGCTTGGCAGCTGTGAACGTCACACGCAAGGAATTGTGACTTTTCAGAGAGAACGTGCGAGACGGTTTTGAGTGTGAAGCAGATAAATGGGAAAAGATGAAAGAATCAGAATTTATTACCGTAAAATCACATTGAGTTTGACTGATATCAGGACAGCGCAAGTATCCCTTCTTTGATTCATGATGTGCTGCATCTCTAACACCTCCTCTGAGCCATGATTTTGATATGACCGAGCGATCCTCTCATGATGAAACAGATCAAAGACTCCATTTTCTGCTTGTCTGGTGTTTCAATGTCAAAACTATTTGCTGGGAAGGTTTGTTTCTGCGTTCTTGCAGGCTGACCACACACTGGAATAACTACACTGCCACAGAAGAGGACCGGTTTCTGTCAATTGGTTACTTCCTCTTAGGATTGCAAACATCCTGAACCCTGTATTTACACAATCCACATTGAGAATTCAAACCAAGGAGCTCCTACAACACCGGGTGTTACATGTCATTTCTTGGAATTGCTCTATTATTGACCTTTAGCTCTCACAGAGGGCAACAGTCATGAGGTTAGAGAACCTGCTGCTGGAGTAGCTTTTCTCCACAGGACATCTGTTCTGACATGGACTCTGTTATTTACAGCAGCAGGGTTGAAATACTTGGACAGAGCTTTTTTTTTTATTTCATTGAAGAGGTTAAAGGAGAGGTTTATGAATTGAGGAGCAGGGAAGTTCTACTTAACTTACAACAGCTGTCACGTTTTTGTTGAATCGGAATCTTAAATGCATTACACTCAAAACCTAAACATTACTTACATCCCAAACGTGTCCAATGTCCAAAAACGTCCCAAACGTGTCCAAATGTCCAAACTTTGGAAGGAAAATGCTAAATTCTGACATGGAGGCATCAACAAATGCTAACAATCACACATTCTAATTTACTTCAGTTAGTTTCCGTTAATGTTTTATATTGCCATGTGCATTGCTTCTTTGTCCTCCAACTTTACCTTGCAAAAGCTGAGCGTCCTTAATGTTTATGGCATAAATTGGACTAAGACAACGGTCTCATTCAAGAGTTGCATGAAATGGTTATTCCATAAATGTTGGATATATTTATTTTCATGGGCATATTTTGGATAAATACCAAATCAATAAAAAAAAACAAAAAACTTATTTTTAAAAAGAAAAATTCATGTCTGTAAAATAGAAGGTCAGAATCAGAATATTTTTTTTGCCAAGTACATTTACATATACTTAAATAAAATAAAATATACGAAGCAAGATATTTTCCACATTGTACCTTTTTTTAAAGATAGGAAGTAGAAAGTCCCCGGAGTCGTCAGGAGTGCCCAGGAAGTGTCAGTGCAGACAAGGGATCTGTTGCTGGGGCGAAACTAGTATTGACAGGCTCTCAGCTTCTGGGTCATTTGCATGGCTACTGATGGAGTAGTCACAGCAGCGTCAGCACCATTCAAAATGGAACCCCTGTCTGTCAGGTAAAGTTTCTTCCTGGTCCTCTGTTTTGTTTTCTGCATGTGTTTTATCTTTTTTAATAGGAACACAATTCAGCACTGTTTCTTTTGCATTAAGCCCGACAGAGACAGAAAGTTAAAAAGCCACAGTGTATTAAGGGGTCTGTATCAAGATTTGCGAGGGGTTGCTGAAAAATTGTTCTGATGGTACTTTTGGTGACAAAAATCCAAACACAGCACCATTCATATCCCATCTCCCCCTATCCCATTTCCAAACCAGCGCAGTTTAGCAGATGGCTGTTCTGTCATAAGCCCGGGTCTGCTGGAGAAATCAGACCGTTAATGGGAGCTTTTTTTTGCCACACTATGACGATTTAAGCAGGTTGCTAGTAATATAGCAATATGGTATTTTACTTGCTTTTTGAAACATAATAAATAGGTCTTTTTACCTGCTCTTTTGTAATATTAATAGAGAAACAGTAAGGTCCTTTACCTGCTTTTTGTAAAGAGTCTTGAGATAACACTTGTTATGAATTGAAGCAATAAAAATAAAGATTAACAAAAGGGTTGACCTTTGGTGTGCAGTACATGCACAAATTCATCCTTTCAGTAAATTGTCCATTAAATGTCAGTAACATAAATAGTAATAGTGTGGAGAGCTTTTTTAGTCTTCTGATTATTCAAAGCATTTTTACACTGCAAGTCACGCGTAACCATTCACAACTATGCATGCACTGATGGCAGAGGTTGCTATATAAAGTGACCACCAGTAGTAAGTTATCCAAGCAGGATTGATGGGTATGCCGAAATCCACATTGGAGATGTTGCTGCAGGTGTAACTGGACCCTCCACCTTTCGGATGAGCGACAACGACTCTACCAGCTGAGCCACAGCCATCCAACCAATGTTTGCTGGCATTGCCTAATGACAAGTCAACAATTTTTACTGGCCGTATCAGGACAAGTCAGGTATTGCTTATTGATTTATCATATTATTTATAATAAAAAACAGTAAGTTATTTTTAATTTCGTGTGACAATGTTCAAACTGTATTTCTTTAATTGAGAGCTACTGCACATTTCCAAGTCATAAATATAATTGTTTCTGACAGTCAATGACAGTCAGAGATTTTACTGTCATGAACTGGAGCTAGAACTATCCATTACCTCTGTCCTCTTCAACCTTTGAGGGGACGGTGGTCCATGTTTCTGGGTGAAAGGACATGGCTCCAGCATCAGGAAGCACATCCCTCTCTGTCTCTGCAGGGCCTGCTGGGACCTCTTAGGTGACAGCGTCACTCGAGCTGAGGTTGAGGGCTTCCTCCAGCCGGCTGCTTGGCTGCCTGCCTGCCCCTCTTCCTCCTAGCTGAATGGGCATTGATCCCTCAGCAGCGACACTGTGTCCCAGGGAAGGGTAAGCAGATCCACCTCGTTGCCTCCAACAATCATTCTGTCCCTGTAGGGACAGGTCGTGGTAAATTAATAGTGTGCTTGCAGCGACTAGATATTGTTAATGTATTTGCTATTGATGGAGTGAGATAACATGAGTAGCTTCAGCCTTACTTAACACAAAACATAAATCCTCCAAGGCCATGGAGGAGGAGGAGCACTATGGAGCGGGAGTTATTTCAGGCTTTCAGCAAGCTAGATATCAGATGTCTTAATTTAATTAATGTGAATAATACCATCTTCAGCATTACAACCAGTTAAACTAATTAAGTTTTACATATTTTGAAAATAAAACCAAATTCAATTGGTGAATAAAAACAGTACGGTTTTATACAGTGGGGTTTCATTTAGGTTTTTTTGCTCTCCAGACTACTGAACTGTGAAGTGGCAAACATCATTCAGTGAAGAGGAGTGTGGAGGGGAGATGAAAGTGAAAATAACCCACTAGACCTTGTAATTCTCCACTCAAAATCATGACAATCTTTCATTTCACTGAACGGGCATAAAAGCATTGAAAGCCACAAAGAATGCATGCTCTTGTTTAAAAATGGAACCCCCTCTGAATGACTGACTGCTCTATTTAC
Organism: Symphodus melops; assembly: GCF_947650265.1. Classification (NCBI taxonomy): domain Eukaryota; kingdom Metazoa; phylum Chordata; class Actinopteri; order Labriformes; family Labridae; genus Symphodus; species Symphodus melops. The sequence goes on from NC_136708.1 coordinate 5,972,543, forward strand.
TGTCCACATGACGCTCAGCAAAGGTCCTTTTTAGAGACTTTGTCAGGTAAACACTTACCACACACATTTTCATATCACTGGTAAAAATATCACCCAGGGATTCAGTTCATGAAAGGTGCACTTTACCTAAAACTTGCGGTATAATCCACTTGATCCTTCCTGAGAGCTGTCACAGTGCTACATATGCATGGTCTAAGCCCACTTTGAACTTTTGGATTTGACAGGCTTTGGTGAGCTGTAACATGACTTATACGGCTGAGCTACTTTCAACTTGCACTTAGCAGAAAGAAAAAAAGGCCCCTTGGTAGGTCCATTACTTACCATGTTTTCTCCACCGCTGACTGCATGCTGTTATAATGCATTTACATACAACTGTGGCAACCACTACTTTTTTTGACTTAAAGCATTTTCAGCCACATTTATGACAACCAGTGCCAGTCTGACATCCACTGAAGCCCAGGGGTTTATTGTTTGGGCATTCAGCTATCTATATAGGTCTTATCATTATCATTACTGTATTCATGCTAAACTAGCTTTATTTGTGTCGTAAACCCCTGGGCTGTTATGTAGCACTAGTGCTATTTTGCAATATTTTTCACAGATGCGCTACTGAAAATGTCTCTAAAATGTTGGGACAGCCTGTTCCTGAAATTTTCCTTACTTGCTTATTCAGGAAGTGTCCAGCTGAATTGCACACTTTACATTGTCCATAGTAAGAATTGCACTGCAGACAGAGCAGTACTTCCACGGGGAGTTATCATACATTCAAGTTCCAGTAAGTTCCTGTTGTGTTTCCCCTGCGCCAATTAGTCAGGTTTAAAACGTGCTTGATCTGTGAGAGTGATGATTATTATTATTTTTTTATTTTTTTATTTTTTTTGCCAATGCTGCAAATTCTAATGCTTCTCTCTTGACGTCTGGCATTTAACTTGGAAAAAATACAAAACTTAAATAGGCAAGAGAATGTAAAAGTTTTGTCAGGAGTGCAAGGCTGTGCCAGTTCCTGGAAGCAGTATAAATTGAACTTAGGAAAGTAAATCTCTCGCTCGCACTCCCAGCAACCCACTGCGCTTCGCTGAGCACTTACATGAGGCCTCTGTGCCCTCTTACGTCTGCTGGGTCAGAAGGTCTTTAAGCGATTTTCTCTGCTTATATTGCTAGTGAATATAAACTGTAGCTTTCTGGTCGCTGAATATCACCTACGCCATCCCACTCCCCAGCCAGCTCCAAACTAACCCAATTTTCTTTGAAGGAGAGTGAAGGGGACGCCAAGTTAAGGGAATGAACATCACACAGTATGTAGTATGTGTGAGAATGGGGAAGAGACCAACAATGACACCAAGGGAATTGCACCCCAGGAAATATTGTCTCCAGAAACTTGAATTTATTTTAGAATACGATAAGACACAGAATCTTTACCGACGTAATGTAGATTTTATTTAAACAAAAACCCAAGGTTTTACTGAAATAATAAAACAGTGACTAAATCCTTGATGCAAGAATATTGACAGACAATTAAGATCAATATAATCAATAAGAGCTTAAAAACATGGTTTATAACTTTACCTAAAAATGCTTTCATAGAAAAGACATCACAATAAGTCGGGTTTAAGTCAGTTTTGCATTAACTAAGCAAAACAGACAAACTGAGTTGAAGCCATTTTGTGGAGAGACATGCTACAGTTAATATAGTGATGCTATTGCTCACTACTTCTTTCCATACTTTTTTTTCTCATCAACAGGTGCTTCTTATCAACAGGCAAGGCAGGCTACTGCTTGGGGCCCCACACCGCGAGGGGCCCCTGCGGTCTGACAAACTTGATACCACAGCAGTTACTTCAAAACTACTTCAAGGATTGCATGCATTTTTCCTGTAAAAAAAGTGCGTCAATGAAAGTCAACAAAGAAAAATAAAGAGGAATTATCTGTCTATATGAGAGAAAAATAACTGGAAAAAGAGAAAGAGGTACACTGGCAGACTTACCCCCAATTCATTTTAGGCCTAACATGGATGTAGTTGAAGCGGAGTAGCCCACTGGTTTTTGAAGCAGAGCTTTAAAGACCAAAGATCGCAGTTGGCATATTGGAAAAGGTTGCTGTTTCAACTGACATGCAGGTAAACTTGTAACAGGTCAAGAGATGGAGGTGTGGTAGGCCTTCAGCCTCCTTGGAAACAGCTTAAACATCCCCACCTGTCAGTCAGATCAAAGATATCCCTTTATTGGTACTCACTCTGACTCTACCAAGGGTTAATATTTTTATTACGTACCTATCCGTATTAATGATATTAAAGCAAAAATACTTTTTTGCATTCTGATTAGGGGTGTGGCTGTTTTTAACTAATAAGTGAGCACATTGTCGCTACAGCCAGCATGCTTGGTGTCACTTCAAGAAGTCAGCTGAAGTTAGCCATGTTGAAATAGCCATCATCCATTGTTAAGCTTCATAACCTCCAGAAACCAATTGACATCACTAAGCCCATGTTTTATAAAGTCTATTGTCTAGTTGCAAACGTGTGTAATGAAGCTCGATACAACAAAAGGAAAAAATATAAGCAACTTTTTTTCCTTCTTCCCTGATCTGTCATTGTCTCGAATAACTTTTTTGGATGCAATAAATGTGAAGGAGGGTCTGTCAATCAGCAAGAAACTCATTTCAATTCAATTCAGAAGAAACTGTTATCATATTCTGGGATATTAAATAATGATTTTACAATCAAAAGATCATTAAATATAGATTAAACTATTGAATAAATGATATAAAGGCTATTTGCCTGAAGAAATGGTTCCTTATCCTCAAAATAGAACCCAATACTGAATACAGGCTGCAGGTTTTTCTTAAAGTAAAGGTGTTTGTTAACAGGCTCCATAGAGATAACACAGATACTTTGCCACTTATAACTGCTTGTCTTTATTAGCATCAGTGGAAAATGTGTGCAGCCAAGATGCCATCAGATGACTCTACTGCTGTTAAAGTGGAGAGACAGCTTATCCAGCTGTGGTTAAGAGAATGAGACATCCAATTGATTTTTTTAAAAATATTTGTCTTGTTTGTCTCAGAAATGGCAGATTTCATTGTGAACTCACATCACTGGAACAGACAGAAGTGTAACAACATGCATGAGATTCAAAATCAAAAAGATGGAAAATCACACTTTCTTTTTATGGAGCGAAGGTGAGAATCTGCTAACCAATCAAATTTAACAGTTTGAACCACTAATTGTTTAACAAACACTTTGTGTGTGATAATGGAAGTATAAATAGCATCTCAAAAACATTTACAGTTTTTATACTCTATGTAATCAGCAAAGATTTGAATTAAGCAAATAGGAATACTACAAGATCTAAATATCAATACAGTTGCTATGGTAACTCCTTCTTTAGGTTGAACAGAATGATTTAACCTAGTGGTGTTGGACAAATCCATTAATGCTATTATCAGTGGTCAGTATCTGTCCCGAAACAGTGGGAACGTTTTTGTCTCACAACACATCAGGATGGGCGCTCCAGTTTCACCTGACAGTCCAAAGACATGCACGTCATCTGAATTGGACACTTTGAATTGTCAGGAGGTTGAATGGCACTGCAGACAAATAGCCTGGAACATCTAGGTCATTTTTTTAATTCCAAGTGGCGTGATCACAAATGCATGAAAAACTTAGACTAATTACCAGTGGACAACCATTTTATTATACATGTTGAGAGAAGAATAAAAACATGCAATTAGGCAACAATATTTTTTACTTGAGCTTATTCTGACATTTAATTAGTAACATTAGCTTACATTAAAACACATTATCAGCCCTTTCTTTTACTTTAATTTTTAGTATGTATCTCAATGGGATTTATACAATTAATTCAGTGACTGTTAAAAACAAACCTGATTTGACCAAAAAGAGGAAGATTCCCTGCTAGTCAAGTGTATACATCGTGTAAGAATTAAAAAAAAAAAAAAGGAAAAAAAAGAAAATTTTTGGCACAGCTCAGAGCGGATTTAGTCTATTGCTAGTTTAAGTAGTGCTTTTTAACTTAAAATCTAATCCTGCTTCCTGATAATCTTAAAATCACTGGTCATGAACATGCTTGCTGTGAAAATATAAACAAAGGTTGTTTTTATAACATGCTGATAAAAACCTTGTCTGACATCTACCCCTACAGAAGCTGTTCCAAGGATTAATAATCACTACAGACAATTAATCTTGTGCCTAATGACCTTGTTTGCATTTGTGGCCAAAACCTCTTCACAGGTGCTTTAAAGTTAAAAAAAAGAAAAAAGAAAAAAAAAAAAGTTAAAATGAAAACACTTGATCAAATATTTAAAGTATACCATTTTGGCATTTCCCTCCTTGCAACTGAATTCATAATAAGTCTAGAAAAATATGGATTTTTTGGGGCAACGATAAATGTCTTGTATAATCTAAAAAGAAGCCAGAAAGTCCTTATAACCAAATATTTTGATCTTGAAAAACTTGTTGAAAAGTAAAGTGCAAATAATACCACAACCTGAAAAGCATTATTTCTACCGTTAAATGGGGCCTGGTAAACTTGAAGTAAACCAAGCAGGTAGTGACCTCCAATAAAAGCCATGAAAGCCTCAATTATTTCCAGCCTCCATAGTAAAACTATCCAGACGCACATTTCACAGGAACTTTGAAATTACTGAGAGCCAGTATTGATTTTTGCATTTATCACTTCACAAAAAAAACGTAGACTTCAAAAACGTTACTCAGACATTGCTGCAGAAATCAGCCTGAGGGCTTTGTTTGGTCAGTAAATCACATATTTTTTATATGTCAGCATTGAAATCTAATGATTATTTTCTCACAATAACCTCAAATTATGACTTATAATGTTTTAAACTTTTTTTCCAACATAATCCCATGTGGAAAAAACCTGTTGACATCATTTTAGAATACGATATATGCGTGGAATTAAACACACGTCTTTGTTTGCACATTTAATGAATACAGAGTTAAAGTTGTCATTTTTCTTCCGGTTAGATAATTCCATAGAGTTGAAGTTGTGGATATCTGGCAGAGCAGAGGACAGTAAAGCTCTTTAGCAGTACTGTTGCTTATGAATCTGTTCACATCTCACAAAAAGCTCTACAAGGAGAAAATGTTCCACTCCACTGCACAGAGAAAATCAGTCTCTCTTATAATAGCTCTGGGCAATTTCAGACCACACAGAATGACAAGGGAATCAATTTTCCTGGTTAGGTTATAGATGGATTTTCTTCTCCCAGTCTTTTCATAAGAAATGACTGAGATATGTTATATCAATTATTAAGAAATCTTCAGCAGTGTTACATTCCAAGGGCTCCTCTGCTCTCCTGAAACCTAATGAATATTGTTAATATTAAACTTTCACAGAAGATTTTAGAAATTAGCATTTGCTGATCTTGCTTTAAATTTAAGACCAAAATTGGGCACTTAGAGAAATCTAGACACATGGCCATGTGTGCTGAATGTTAAACCGTGAATAAATTATGTCTGATCCACCACAATTAACTTGGGCCCATGAAGTACAAAGAAACAGTCAGTAGATGGATCCAGCCTGACCCCATGTGGAGAACACAGTACAAGACAGTTTACATGCGCCACACAACAGTGCATACAGCATACAGTTTGATTTTTTCTCTGAAAAAAAATTTAAATGGCTGAATTTAACCCTATGATTGTTATTTTCTAGAATCTTTGTTAAAAAACTCAAAGGTAAAGAGGAGAGTCAAACCGCCAAATAGATCCCTCCGATGCATTAAAAGCAGTGGGAGTCATTAATTAGGATAATGAATGCGTCTCTTATGAAATATGACAACATACTAAGTAAAGGCTTATCAGCTGGTGAAAGCTTGCAGCTACAGGGTATTTGCACAATTCTTCACAGGTGAAATGTTGGATTGATGTTAATATTTAGTGACTGGGTGCTTGTGATTGTGAGGACACAGATCTTGTTTGGATGGATCCTTCGCCTCCAGCAGTGAATAAACCAAACACTGTACTTTGTTAGTTAAGAACTAAAAGTAAGAGGGAAGGGAAAAAAGCTTGGAAAAAACATTGTCACAATTACTTATTACTTTTGGTTTAATAAACCTATAATTATGTTATAATTTCAAATAATATCATAACAATACTAATAATAGTAATAATAGTCTGTAAAGAGTAATTAACCTTGAAAAGGATGAAGAGGGTTGAAGTAGCCTAACCAGTATAATAAACATGATTTTACTGGTTAGGGTACTGGTCAGCAGGTCAGATAAAAGTAGTTAATGATGACAAAGACAAGCTATGACGTTAACGATCGATGTTGTCTGTCTGTCTGTCTACTGTATAATGCACAAGGTTTTCAATTATATGAAAATGTTTTTTTCTGTTAACTGAGAGTGTTTGGATGAAAGAAATTAACTATATAGGCTACGAAACAATTAAAATTTTAAACTGACAAGGCATTAAAATTCTGATTAAATCTAATTTAAAAGAACCTGTTGCTATAAAATAAGCCAATGGCACACACTAAATCTGTCTTGCTGCAAAGTAACTTTTAACTGATAATAGGCTACTGCAAAAAATAGTTATAGCCTTGGTAACTTTACTTTACAATGATTCTTCTCACACTGTAGTGCTCCACACTAAGTGTAATATGGCTCCGCCAACTTGTTTTGAGGTTTTTATAGACCTATTTAGTTGATTCAGGAAACTATGAAAGCTTTATTTCCTATTTCCTTATCTTTGTGAAGTCTTTAACTTTTTATGTAAGACCATGACATGAGTTATAGGATGTCGTTATGAAGCTGGGTATAAATGGCTAACTGTCAAGAGTAAAGTAAATATATGCAATTATTCCCCGCCTGTAGGCTCACGGTAGGCGGGGCCCTGTTGCCATGACAATGACGTCAATGTTGGTGTCGAGTAACCAAAGGTCAAAATAAAGACAAGTGAATGGAAACGGAAGGAAACTTAACAGGCTGCAGCAAATTTCAAAGAACATTACCAAGTCGGCTCAAACTTCAAATCGATGAAGTGCAGTGTGTGTGGACGTTGTGTTTTCTGAGAATCGTCGTTTTATTCGCCGGTAAGAAAACGTCAGACATCAGAAGGTTAGGGTCACACACAAGCTAACAGGAGCTAGCTAGCTCTATGACACCGAGCTAGCTCGCCTAGGTCGTTGGCTAAAGTGAGCTAGTGCTAACAGTTACCATTACATTGTTTACTTTAGCAGGCAGCCTGACAAGACAAAGTTACTTGAAGCGTTCTGCTTGCGATACCAAATTACTTCCGGCATTTGCCTGTTGTTATTAAAGGCTACGTCGCTAATTAAGTTAGCTTTTTCAGTGTTGCAGAGTGTCAGGAGAGGACACTGTAGCTGGCCTTACTGTGAAACTTAAAGTGACATAACAATACCGTTATACTGAAACACTATTTCAACAGAAGCAATGTTGTTGTCAGTGTTATTTAACCTGTGCATCAAGTTAAAATGATAAAACAAGCAGGCTTGTTAATCTTTAAAAAGCTGTGAGTTTAGTCAAAGTTTAATTGGTTTATAAAAGATAAAAAATAAAGCTAGATGTTATTTTATCATTAGGCTTAACAGATGTTTTGCAGTGAGCTTGCTGTTGAATGTCTTTGTGTTGTCATTGAAAGTCATCCTCATCTGCATGATTACCCAGATAGGCTTGTACATTTCATTGGAAATGAGGTCACATATCCTTCTCTCCTTTTGCAGTTTTTTTTTAATGGAAAATACCTGACTGCAGACTTTTACCTGTGAAACTGGAATCCGGAGACATCGTCTACAAAAAGATGTGATTCTGTTCTCCATTTTAGAGGCTGATTTTCCAAGCGGACACCTACATGGCTCTCTGTGTTCTTGAGTCCTGCTCCTGCTGTCTGTTTTTAGTACTTGTCTACATTGTTCCTGGCACATTTTCGTCTGTGACTGAGGTTGCTGATACTCAGGGTAGTTTGTGGCTGTAAACATCCCCGACTGGAAGCTGTCTATCATCAGAGCTTTCAGTCTGATGTTTGCTGCTGCCGATTGCCTTCAGCACTGCAGAAATGGAAACATGATATACATGGGGCCATTTATCAGGTGTGCTTTTAAAGTTAAATGTTTGGATAGGCTGAATTATGAAAACTTGCAAACGTTGTGTGTAAGTTGTCTGTATCCTAAATATCACTCACCAAGGCAAACACTACTTTCCTTTTTTTTTTTTTTTTTTAAATAGTGTAAAAATATTGAACACTGAAATACACCTTATCATCAAAGAAATAATTTTAAAACATCGAAAAGAGAAAAGGATGCATCATTTTAACTGATTGTGCATATTAAATATGTGAATTTTCTGCTGTGGTAAATACTAGAGTGCAAAATCTAATTGTGCACTTACAAAACACAATTACATTGAGACAGAAGAACGGTGTATTTATGCTTCTGGCAAGCTGGCTTTACGATGTAAAATTAGCACAATGATGGTTCAAAGGCCCCTTCAATACACTGACAGAAACCCTGTTCAAGTGGGAGTTGAAGTAATCTGCTGTGTCAGTTTTATGTCTGTTTTGTTTTAGTTTTTCTCATATATGGAACCCAGCAGGACCAGCACACTTTGCTGCACCACTAATGGGATCCTAACAAATGAGCAGAAAAGAGTTGTTCAGACCCAGTTCATGTAAACATCCTACACTCAGCTGTAATCAGTTGCAGCAGAGGCTGAGAGAAGGTTGTTTACTTGAACTATCTGGAAGTGACACTACAACAGAAAGTGAGCTGAACAAAGGGACATGCAGGCATGAGGATCTGAAATCTCAGGTTTATTAAATATGTGAGTATAAAGAAAATGAAATTGATACTTATATTAATTCAGTCACGTTTGCATTAATGCATCATATATGTATATATGATGCATTAATGCAAATATATATATATATATATATATATATATATATATATATATATTGTGATTCACCTTTTAATTTAAGAATATTAACTTAGAGTTAATTATGCTACACAAGTCAATAATACTACTCGATTACATGCAAATGTGTTAGAATGCAGATAATGAGTAGCTGTTATTCTTGTACCATTATCAACCAGATCAAAATGAACAAAGTAAATGTGACTACATATTGACTAGGCTTCTACACCTGTGTCCTTTGTGTTTGTGCATAATGTTTCACTTCCAGTCAATGCAGAATAAAAAAAGAAAGCTCAATCAGTTTCTGCTTGTTGTGTTTTGTTTTCTTTTTACTTTGTGATATGATCATACTGTATGTTCAAACCGGTTGTATATCATTCAACCTATAAGAAAAGCAAAAACTAAAATAGTATTGTTAAGCATTAAAGGGTCAGTTATTACGAATGGAGTAGCTAATAATGGAGGTTGGGTACAGTAAGTTATATTTCAGTCCTGCTTTCTGCTCACTTCTTAAATGGAGTTCTATAAATAGTAGAGGCCCTCGCAGACCCTGATAGAGCAGTCTAATTTCTGGATTCAGTTATTAATCAGCGAGGGAAGGAGGTAGCTTAATGAGGAAAAAAAACATCCAAACAGACCACCACTTACATGTCTTCAAGTCTTGTTCATAGTGTTGCCATTTTGGCAAAATAGAAACATCGAATGCCTTGTAATGTTAAATCGGTATTCTACTTATTAAAGCTGCATGATGTGTATTGAAAATGTTAAAATAATTAAACTAATATTGGGTCATCTATACAGTTTTTCACCCGAAGATCATTCCGATGTTGAATTCAATGTAACATCTCAAAATGAGAGGATAAAGCACCATCAATAGAAACCTTAAACACATAAGACTATACATGGTAAAAAAAAACAACAAAAATGTTATTTTTTGAGCTTATATCACTTAATTAATAATGAAATGAAATGCTTAGTTTATTCACTCTGTATCAAAAACGTTGGTGGCTTTTTGGTAGTTATAAACATACATTGGCTTTAGATTTCCATCATGGACCTTGAAAGCAGAGCTTATACTACACTTCCACCACTAGATGTCAGACTAAGAGAGCACCTAACTGTTTTACAAATATGATCAATAGCCTACTAGAAAATATAAACATAAATCTAGCTCCCTTTTTTATTTGAATTAGTTTGAGTTTTTTTTTATTATTATTGAGCAGTCAAAACGTAAGCAAATGAAATAAACTGTTTCAATAGAAACATACCTCCTTTTTAAAACTATGCATTAGCCGATAACCGCTGATCATTAACGGAGAGAGTGATCAAACTGTACAGTCTACTTCTGAATGCATGTTGAAGGACAGGCCTACTAAATTTGCAGAGACAGGAAAAAGATCATATTCATTTGAATGTCCGAAAACACTGCTGCTGGGTGTGTCAGACAAAGTGAATCTATGTGGAAAACGAATACATTTGACAGTGAAAAGAAATTTGTTTAAACCCTTTTTGACACATTTACAGTCTATGGCCAAGTCAGCATAGATATAAGAGGTACTGCTTTGTCTGTGGGGGGCGCCAGAATCCACGCAAAGCAAAAGTTCCTCAGGAGTTTTGGAGACATTTCTGTAAATGGAGGCATAATTCACCCTGAAGCAGATTATTTATTGTGATTTTGCATCAGTAGTTTTTTTGTTATTACAGAAATGATAAATAAAAACATCTATTTTATTATTATTATATACAATAAATTCCCGAAATTGTGTCTTTTTTTTTAAGCTCTCATACTTTATTATTACAACACTAAGGGCCTGATTTACTAAAGGTTTGCTTTAATGAATTATCGTAAACATCATTTACTGTGACTGATTCGGGGCTGCTTTGGCTCAATAGTTCTGGTTCAGTTTCCATGACTGCAAACATGTCATGTAGAGTGTTTCCAGGTAGATCAGCGTTTGTATTTGCAACACTTGCTGTGGATTTCTTTTGAGGGGGATCATTTAAACGGAGTGGTTGATTCTCTTTGAGCTGTGGGCGGAATAGCTGTAGCAGTAAAAGCGTTACTCAGATTGACAGTGTTCACATTGTAAAATACAACCAGTGTTAACTCATAGTTAGAGGATGCTGCTGTGCCCCACATCTTGTGAGTCAAACTTGAGTTTGGTCCGTTTAAAAAGTTATCAGGAATTTAACAGGCCAATAAATTAAATTTGATTCAATAATTTCTAAGAAGAAATGGAGGAAATACATAATTTGTTTTCTTAAAATGCGCTATAACTGGTAAAGAGGAAGGGTTAGTTAAAAAATAATTTAATAAGCAGACGGAAGGAATGAATCCTCACAGCGCGAGTGCACCCGATGTATGAAGAGAGACGCACACAGACAGCTGGGGGGCAGAGGCAGACCGACAAGTTAATACGCTGAAATTAAAGAGAAAGATAGAACCACAAAATTATCTGCGCAAAGTTGATTGTCTACGACAAAACCAAAGAAGCCGCCGGTAAGCGTTTTATGTTTTGTGAAAGACTGTTTTGCTGGCATGGAAACATCCGCAGCGGTGCCGGTTCAGGCAGGCGCTGATATTATTAATAGTTTCCCTCCAGCCTCTTTTGTGTTTGTTTGTTTTTACTGTCTTTTAAACCAACTGTATAATAAAAGTAACATATTTTTTATAACTCGAACCACGTCTCCTGCCTCTCAGTGAAACTGACTTAAGTGCCTTATAAAATTGTTACCTTTGCATTCAATTAGTGAAACTCCCAAGTTATCTCCGTTATGCGTTTTTGGGGTTTGCGTTAATGTTAACTTAACGAAAAGTAAAGATGATTGCCAACTCCTAACGTACCCACTGCCACATAACACTGAAAAGAAAGCCTGAGATGCAGGTACAGTATGTGGCATTCATGAAGAAGATCTTTTCCAGTGGACATGCTGAGGTAGCACCTCCCCTGAAAGACAACCAGGAGTGCTGGTATCTTCCATCATTTGGGGTCTACCACCCTCGATAATCTGATCAGATCAGGGTCGGCTTGGATTCTAGCGTTCAATAAGTATTTCTTAATCATGTACTCCTGACTGGGCCCAACCTCAACAACTCCCTCCTTGGTGTCTTGTTATGCTTTAGGAAATATAAGGTTGCTAATATGGCAGACATTCAACAGATGCTCCATTGTTACTTAGTGCATGAAGACCCCTGCAACTTTCTCCGTTTTTTATGGCACAAAGACTGACATTAACAAGGAAGCCATTGACTATCGGATGATAGTCCTCTGTTGCCATCTATGTGCTGCGAAGAGCCATCAGAGAGGCTGCCCAGCAGCATGGTGCTGATACTGTCAACTTCGTGGAAAGGCACTTCTATGTTGATGACTGCTTGATATCTGTACCATTTGAAACTGAGGCAATCGACATCTTCAAACGTACCCAGGCTTTACTTGTGAAATCTAACCTCCGCCTATACATGTTTGTATCAAACTGTGAGGCAGTCATGGAAGCCTTTCATCCTTAAGATTGTTTACCAGTAAACAAGATAGATAGATAGATAGATAGATAGATAGATAGATAGATAGATAGATAGATAGATAGATAGATAGATAGATAGATACTTTATTGATCCCGAGGGAAATTCAAGGGCCTGGATTTGAGTGGAAAAAATGCACCTCCACAACAGAGCTTGGGACTGCTGTGGAAAATATCAACAGAAACATTCACTTACTCTGAAGCAACCACAAACAAACCGTTCACCTGGCACAGAATCCTTTCCACAATCAACAGCATATTTGATTGTATCTTTTGGCACCCGTCACAATCATGGGTAGGGCCCTCCTAAGGGAACTAACTTCTGAACTGTCTGTCTGGGACATGCTCCTCCCAGAATCCAAACTGAGTAAATTGGAAGCATGGAAAGACTCCCTACAAGATCTAAAGTAGCTTCATGTTCCATGAACATTTACAACAGTGGGTACATTGAGTAGTACATCTTCTCGGATGCATCAACCAAGACCATACGTGCCGTGGCCTACATGAAAGTAGTTCAGAAAGATTCATTATGGGAAGAGCAAAGTTGCCCCCCCCCTTCCCCAGTCTGAGCCTACAATTCCAAGGCTTGAGTTGCATGCTGCAGTCTTAGCTGTGAAGATGGCAGATCCTGGATGAGCTGGACCTTAAAATGGACATTACCTTCTACGTGGACAGCAAATGTTACAAGTCAAAACGATTCTACACCTATGTCCACAACAGAGTTTAGCAATTGCAATCTTCATCACCCTCCTGAGTCTCCTGGTCTTTTTCAAATACATCTTACAAACAATAGTAAAGACAGCAGCATGGTTCACATTATTGTAATAATAACCAAGGCCAAAAAAAGGTAAATCCAATTCAAACATGTCTCATAGTCACTTAGGTTCAGTTGTGAGAAAAAAAGGGATAGTATTCTTCTGTTAAGACATGTTATAATATATAATACCCAGATAATCCCATTAACCAGTCTTGAAATTAAACATGGAATTCAGAAAAAAAACAGCTTCTGATAACATTTCCTTCAACTTTCACCTTTTTATCTATTGATGATCTATCAATAAATCAGCAGTTGCAGTCCATCCCATATGAATCACCATTATGTGTATTGATGGAAAGGAAACAAACTGTTCAACACAACGTGATAATTCAATATCAGAAGAGAAGTTCAAAATGGGAACCCTAAAACAAGCGCACTCATCTGCTGAATGAAGATCAATGAAAATGAAGGAGTGCAGATCTACTTCAATTCATTTCTCTTGATGCACTTGGTGCTGCTCATGTTAATGAACGTAGACAGAAAGAGGCACAGAAGAAAAGATGATGAAATTATGTTCCTTTAAAAATCATTATTTTCTCATGCTGTGCTAGTTGCATAATCATCTCATGTTCATCTTTTCCTTGATGAGGCCCAGTTCTGAAGTTTTTGTTTTGAAGTGGTTCAAAGTAATGATTCCAGTTTCCATCTTTGTCTGCTCCAAATCCAAACACGCTGACCTGCGGACAAGCAAAAATGTACCACACATAAAAAAAACTATTTCTTCTGTAAAAACTTTTTCTTCTGCAATTATTTATGTGCATAACTAGACAATTGAAGTAACCTGTAAAGTCATGAGGTTTGTGTCATTAACGGCATAACTTTTTTGAAGGGAAAAGACCTTTTTGTACGACTTTTTGATCTAGTAGTTGTAAAGGAATTCCCGCGGTAATTAAATAGATTCACTTGTGATAGCGTAAGATTATACGATGTATGTGGTCTAAAACTTTATGTAATCCTTATCAACACAAACAAACACATATGATTGTTTTATTCTGAAAATAAATTGGATGTTTTAATATTGTGTTGGTGTCTGACTTCCTGTCCCGTTTGATCTTTTCTGTATTAATTGATGATTCGTGCGCCGGCATCCTGCAAAAATAGAAGCCTTGCATATCTGCTCTGGAGAGCACCAGACTGCTGGAGCTAGGTCAGAGCTGAGCTGCAGCGCACACATTGAATAAAGTGAAACCAGTCAGTTCCGCTGGAATTGAGGGGTAAGCCCTCAATGCGTATCTGCTCCGGAGAGCATTTACAGTACTAGAAACGGGATTAAAATTGTCTACTATATTCAAATAAAGCTGTTTTTACACATACATAAAACTTCTGATCGTTTCTCAAAATCTTTGCATTGGGCTTCATGTTTGAACTGAAAATGGCCAAATTCTTGACCACAATTTAAACCTGACTTTTTTTTTTCTAGCCTTCCCATCATAAAAATGTCAAGTGTTGAGCAGATGTGAGAACACAGCCAGAAATATGGGTAAATAACTGTAGTTTTCACTCTTCCATTTTTGCATACACAAACATGATTTGTTTCCTATTTGGTGATTTTTTTTTTAACATCTGGACAGGACCAATTAAACAGTTTCCCCAGTTCAAGTCTTCAACTAATTTTAACAACCTTACCTCTCTCTTCATTATTACAGTTAGTCTTGTCTAACTCTTGTCAAGAAAACGGAAAAGCTTATTTCCATGGGGTGATAAATGTTTTATTGACCCATAATGAACAAAATGCAAAATGTGGGGAAAAAAAGGCTTTTAGAGATAATGTTGTTGCATATTATTATACTTTTTTTTTATGTCCTGGAGCATCACAACATTTTAATCCATTACAGCAGCACTGTCAGTGGCAAAATTACTGTTGTGTGGTTCAAACATACCTCATCACAAATCTGCAGGCTGAGAATCAAAGTCATGAAACCGGTAGAAGGGTAATTTCCCTTGTTATGCAGCCATAGTTTCTGTGAATATTCCATGAAAGCTGGATTGATGACCATCACCTGCAATAAATCAGAGTTTCCCACTTAAATGTGTAGACATCCATTTTTTCTGCAGTACAATGCTTTAAATTTATTATTGAATGACTATATACAGTATATGACAGTATGATGCAAAACAATTGATTCTCACCAAATCCTTGTTTGCTATCCTGTTCGCGTTTCCTCTGATGGAGGCAACATGAATGATTAAATTCAGCAAAGAATAAAATGCTTTCCAAATATTGTTGAAAAAAAAAATCTTATAATATAACTAATAACTTATCCTTTTTAATTAACATTTTATTCACAACACAGGAACTTCTCTGTGGAGATAAGTTAAAAACAAACATTTCAACAATCAATTACATCATGTGACCATAATGGTGCGTCACGTCTCTACCTATTTATCAGGCGGAAATGGGCCGCCTCTGTTTGGCACAGAAATGGGACATAGCAGAGCACATACCTAATACCCTAAATGGAAGAGCTATGAATTGATATACATGTAAAACCAAAATAGAGCTTTCAAGTGTGCACCCTTGGTCACGCTATGGAACGGGAAGGGGGAGGAGGATGAAGGTGTGGTTTATTGCGTGATTAGGAGCATTGGCAGAGGGAAAACTTTGGTGTGTAAGTGTGTCAGCGTAATGTGCTGGTGTGTGTGCGCCTGCTCTCAGTGACAGAGCTGCTCCGTCACAATATTGCTTTGATATCTTGCCAAGCACTCTGCCTCTCTGGAGAGTCATTTTCGTCATATATGGTAACTTCTGGAGAGCCACCACTTAAGATCGTAGAGGACTTTTCTAGATGACAGGGTTTTAACACTGCAGGTCACACCTATTCACACACTGAATGTGGAGGCTGCTATATCAAGTATCAAATCTTTACATTGTCTAAAGCTTGTTGTTTTTCCTTCATAGTCCATGACTCGCGTTGTTTATTTAAGGACAGATTTGTACAGAGACAGGTGTTTTCATTGCACAGGTAACTGCTTTGTGTTGCACTTACTTTGGTTGAAGAGCTTTGACAAGCCACTCCAAATCACTTATCTTGAATATAAAGTGCACAAGATGAGTTTTGTTGTCCAAGTTGATGGCACTTTCTGGATACATGACATGATGAGTTGTTTTGGTCCCAACATCTTCTTCATAGCCTTTTGTACGGCCTCTGTTCATTCTAAATGAAACAGGTATACATATATAATATTATGCTGTTTGTTTTATTTAAAGATGGTGGTTATCTTTGTATTCAAGTCTGAGGATTTACCTTATGACAGTATCATGGGCGTCTATAAGCTGGCCATAATGTGATCCCTTCAAATTACCAGAGTTCCCCACCACAGCACAAGACCTGCAGTGTTGAAGACTGGCTTCTTCAACGACTGGAGGCGGGATGATGTCAAACAACTTGTCCAATAATGTATTCAAGACTTTTATGCCCCGTCTTTCATTTTGTATGCTCTGGAAAATTTGTGGTGAAAAAAAAAAAAAAGATTACTCTCAGTTCAGACCTTTATTGTCTTGAAGGGAAATTTGATTTACAGCACTGGGTTAAAAAAAAAAAGACAGAATAGTGAGAAAAAAAAATTTAACTGTTAAAAAAACAACTGGAATTATTGCAATGTAAATACTAATACCTGCTCTTTTATAATATATAATAAAGAGTAAGGTTCTTTACCGGCTTGTTGTAAAGTGTCTTAAGACAACACTTGTTAGAATTTGGGGCTGTACAAAAATAAATTGATTGATTCATTAATAGTGCTGCTGGAGAGGGCAGTTAAGTTTTAAAGAAGATCAAGTCCATTAATTGCACTAGGAACATACACAAAATTGTGATCATTGTTTCAATCCTATTGTAAATGGATGTAAATTCCATCAATGGAACTTAAAATGGACTTAAAGCCTGTCCTTACAGTATACCACACCAGTGATCGCTAAAGCAAAATCAGCCTAATTCTACGGGAGTGCCCTTATTCCTCGAAAGTGACACAGCGACGCCCCATTTGTATTTTCTCTCCGTTTGTCTCCCCATAGATGGACCAGGGGCGAGAAAGGAAGGGGCTCTCCCAGGCACTGACACTCGCTTTTCTCACTCAACTGAGGTTATTAGTTTGTTGTGCAAAGTGGAGATAGTGGGACTTTATTAAAATCCACATCACTGATTGAATCGTTGAGCTTGGGCTTGTGTCAACATTTGTGTAAAACATTTATTAATGTGATCCATAATCCTGACGTCACATCGGTTTACAAAATATAGAATGTGTAGAGAGGTGCCAATAAGGAAACAAGCAGACAAAGCAATCATTGTTTTCTCAAACAGGCCCTCTTTCAAGGTTAATGTTTCAAACCTACGTCATGAAGAAGGCTGTAATGGGGAAATTACCCAATTGTCCCTATCTGAAAGACCAGTACAGCCAGTTCTTTTTATGTCTACGAAAAAGGAAAAGATAGATGTGTTATATTCTTGAGCTGTAGTTATTGTTAATGCCACCAGAGGGAGGATCCCCTGAAGTGAGGGCTAGTTGTGGTAGCTTATAATTTCCTCATTTACTGTCAAGGTTGTCACAATTAAGTTGATCGTAAGAACATTGATACTTTTACAGTTCAACTGAAAAGTACATTACCTCATCATTTGTTTTAACCCCTTCACGCCTATCGTCGCAAATTTGCATCAAATCGCTTCTGCTCCAAAATGCAGCCAAAATATCGTCTGTATTCTTCCACTGCCGGTTGATGCACTTTCAATACATACCTCGGAAACTTTTGCAAGTATTATTTTGTTATAGGCCCAGTCGGAGACAAAACAACATCCTTTTGATGTTGTATTTTTATGTAATATCTATTTATGTGCTACTTTCAAGTAAACGTTCTCAACTTAATTTAGCATCTACTGGAAAGCAGAATCACGTAAAACTATAAAAGAGGGTTAAACTTGATTGACTTATTTTACCCCATACAGTACACTACAAGGTGTGCGTAATAGCAGATAGGCACTTGTTGACATTTACCTTCCACCAGTTGAAAGCATCCTGTTTAATTGTATAGTCTCTTGATAAAAAAGGTACAGGTGATGCATCAAGAATCGCACCAAACACAGGATCGAAATCTCGGACACATTTCTTACATGCACAACGGCTCGACTGCGGATATATTTTGAAATATAAATTTAACTTAGTCCCATATATGAACATCAGACCTATGGCAGAGAAAAAAAATATGAATATCAAATATTTTGGCCGTCCTTCAATGAATTTGAGGAGCATCTTGGCAGAATGAAGCTCTTGAATGAAGAACGGAAGGCAATCTGTGAATACAATGAGAACATAAAACAAATCAATCTCATAGCTCATCAATCCGTCAGGAATAAGCCAAGAGCAAAATATTGTCAGGTCATGTTTATTATAATTAATGTTCTGTAAACACATTCTGGATGTCGTTTGGAGACAATAAGTTACAAAGAGTATGATCCTACGTGCCACGTTTACAAGGCGGAAAACAGGGAAGGAGGACCCAAGTGCAGAAAAAACTTAAATTATCTATTTTAACAAAAAAAGGGAAGAAACACCAAAACAAAAACTTACTCAAAACTAATTCCAAAAATCCAAGATGAGAAAAACAAAGTCCCAAAATCCAGAGAGCACATGCACGAGAGACAAACGACAGCAACCAAAGACACTACAAAAGACAACGAACCGACAGAGGACTGAGGAAAAACACAGAGACTAAATAGACATGAGGTAATCAGACGCAGGTGAGACTAACGAGACAGGTGAGGACAATCAGGATAATCACAAAGGCAGGAAACACGATTAACAAAGAACACAAGACCAGAACAACTGAGGACAAGTAAAAAGTAAAACCTGACACTGAAAAGAAAACAAGAAAGAAATAAAACAGGAAACAGGCTTACAGACAACATAGGTTGCAACACAACAACAACACAAGAATACAGGGGAAACACTAAGGACTAAAGTAAACCACACATACAGAACACGAGGGAAAGGATGAAAACTTAAATTAAATACAGAATCAAAACCAAACCATGACACTACGTGCTCCAAAATGCCACACCTTTTTCCTTGCAGCTAGTGGTGAGACAAACATGTTTGATCTAGTCAGACAGGTTAGGTACATAAAAGAAAATAATAAAATAAAAAAGCAGAGCAAAACCTGCTGCTGGCTTTCATAACTACTTTACAAAGCTTCTACACATATACAGCATGAGAACATTGAAAGTCAATGTTTCAAAAAATGGACACAAGGTAAAGAGGATGCATCTGGAGTGATGTCAGACGACACAGAGGATGTTCAGTGTTGTTGCTTTAAGCTTTAAAGCCAAAATAGTCTTAAATGTAATTATTCAAATGATCTACAAGTATGAAACAATGTTATTTTCACTAAATGAACAACTTCAATATATTTGTGGTTTCTAATGTAAAAATGTCCAATCATAAAGAAATATATATTCCTTTGTCCTTTTATTTAACAAACACACCTGTTGTATATAGGATTTCTGGTAATGGCTAATTTGCAGTCCTTGTCCCTGGTTTGGCTTTTATGAAAAAAACACACATATTACAACAACACAGAAAATTGCAGCACACTGTCAAACAGAAAAGCAGACAGACAGGCAGATTGCTGATAATGACTAAGAATAAGACTTTGAATCAATTATTTCTGGAGCAAACAGACAGCCATGGAGTCCGGACATCGTCCCTGCATGTTTTTCTTTTTTCAAATTTAAATGCATGCAACATGTTAGATCACTATGTGTACCTACAGGACAAGTCAAATGTCTACAATACCAACAAAAGTTAAACATATTAATGAATAAAATATTTCTCTTACCTGAAAGTAAACCAATGAAGGAGGAATATTAAAGGAATGTCCCTAACGACCCTAAAGGCATAACCCACTGCGATCTGAGATACACACTGAGGCTTAATGCAGGGCGTCAGACAGACAAGTTTCATCACTGAACATTAAATACCGTTCACAGCATGCGTCACAAATTTTTCCGGTTTTAAAGTCCTCTAATAATAGTGTGGAGAATCATATTACCTTTACTCTTAAGAATGTCAAGTACCGTAACAGTAATCAGATCAGTGGAATCTGTCCCAGTGGATTCTGTGGAATCATAAACGCCTCTAACTGAACAATGAGTATGTTGGATCTGTTACAATCTTTTTAAAGGATCAGAGGATATAATAGCCACTGGCCTGCATTCATTGTAAGATTGGGGAGCAAACTATTTTGGGGCCAGGTAAAAAGGGTAAATCATGCCAAAGATTTGCTGGTTAAAGATTTTATTTTATTGCTTCAAGAAAAACATAGAATATGAGTAATAATGTATCGTAATAAATTGCATATATATCCAATATATGAGAAGGGTTGGGGGTTAGTAAAGAAGTGTCAGTAAAGCGATCCTCTCGAAGAAACCAACATTAAAATACTGCATTGAAGTGAAGCATCAATATAAATAATAACATGAAACAGCAAATCATAACTTTTATTTGTATGAAAAAGTTGAGAAATGAATTTAAACAAAAGACAACCAGATTATCCCAATAAACAGAGGGACGAAATGTGATGGCATCTGAAGACTAGCAAAAGGAAGACAGGTCAAAGTCTTTGTTGAGGCCAGGGAATCTGGAGCCTTTAAGGCATTGGTTCTCTAAGTGTGGCCCTTGGGCCAATGGCAGCCCGCAGAGACATTTCTGGCAGCCCGCCATTATTTTAGTTGTTATTACAGTAATTACAGGTGTGGTTAAGAACTCACTTGACTTCACTCCCAGAAGTCCATGGGTTAATGTTGTTGTTTTTTTGTTTTTTTTTCACAACTGTGATGCTAAAGGCGTCTCCCGCCTCAGTCACTCTCAGGGAAGACACAGTAACTGCAGCAGTGAATATGGAGTCGGAGCAGGAGCTAAGCCCCTCGAGGAAAAAACGTAATGTTAGCGAGGAGACTTTTTTTTTTTAGATAAGTTGACATACCTCACAGGTTCTGATAAAGTCCGGTGCCTCATGCTAGCAGGTTAATGCAATGCTGAAGGACTTAAACATAAAATGCCATTATGATACCAATCATGTGCAATAGTGCAATAGTAAGCTCCAACAACCAAAGAGGCTATACTGCACAGCAGTTATCTGGTGAAGCTGTAACACAGGCTAGCTATGTGGTAGCTCAAGACAGCCCGCTGGAGCATCATGTAAACTGATGACAAACAGTTCTACTTTACAGATCTCCAATTCTTTGAGTCAATCATTTTTTACCACTTATTAAACCATTCCTTTCACTTTAACAATACTCAGTTACAGAATATGGATTTGACATTTCAATGTCATCAGTGTACAGGATGATTTGATGGTATTGTGTCTCTGAGAAGATGCTTCTGTATTTTCTTCTTTGTTTTCAGATCTTTTATTGTTTTTATATTTTTCTTCTGCATCATTTATAAAGAACAGGATTCAATGATTCCCTTTATTTACTTTATGACAATTTATTAATTGAGAATATTGTGACTCCATTTGGACTTTTCTTCACAAACAAGGGATCCAGAAGGTTGTTGAATGACTCTTGATCTGTTACATGGAAATTATACACATCAGACATGTCAATAATCATGACATTTATGGTCACAGGAAAGTGACAGTGACTGTACCAAGGGTTTGGACTTTTACATCTGATAGACAACTCATTTGGACATATGTGGGAACTGTGTCCTCAGTGAAGTGTGTCAGTCTTCACGCTGCAGCAGTCAGTTCAGTTTCAGTTCAGTCTGACTGAGGAAGGTTTTTGTACGACGCTTTTTCACTGTGTGAACACATCCTGACCATTAATATGCTTAAAACCCTGACAGTAGTAAACTGCTGCATCTTCAGTCTGGACTCCACTGATGGTCAGAGTGAAGGCAGAGTGTGATCCACTGCCTGAAAAACGATCTGGAATCCCTGATGCTCGAGAGATAGCACTGTATATTAGCAGTTTAGGAGTTCCTCCATCTTTATGTTGGTACCAGTGTAAACGGTGTAAGTTGTTATAGAAATAAACATTCTGACTGGTCGTACATGAGATGGTGACGGAGGCTCCCAGAGCAGAGCTCACTGCTGCAGGCTGAGTCACTGTGATCTGTCCTCTGGACTCTGAGGATACAGAGACAAAAACAGAAAGCAGCGTCAGGGTTTAGTGGGCTTCATTTCAGAGGGATGAATGTTCATAGAGGAGAGGAGTTTGATTCTCTGGACTTTACCTGTGAAGCAGCAGCAGAAGAGGAGAGTCCAGATGAGGACACAGATCAAAGTCATATTTCTGATGAGGAGGACGAGTTTTTCTGTTATGATGAAGGACAGCTGTCAGTCATCCAGTGTTCAACTGTCAGGACTATAAACTCTCCCAGAGCACTGGAGCATGGTGCTGCTGATGCAAAGTGGCTCTTTATGGAAATGTTCCGACTGATTCCAACAGGGATCACTCTCATTCCTCTGTTTATCAATTTGTGAATTCATTATACAATTAATCAGAAAACTTTCAAAAGAAATATAATATGGTTTCATGTTCATGGTTCTAGAAAAATGTATTCTGATATGAATCACGAGTCGTAATTAATGATGTTCTTGACAAAATGGTTTAAAAATAATTCAAAGATGTAAATATCTCTAAGAAAGACATTTTTTTTAATTTTTTGAAATCCTGTTTTCATTTGGTGTCAGAGGTGTTGCAGGCAGAGACTCATTGAGGTGTCAGAGTCAGAGAGCTGTGTCTGTTTTTGTACGACGACTCCATCAGTTTGTATCACTGTGGCTCACATTTGGTGGAGGAACCAGACTGGATATTGGAAGTAAGTCACATCTTCAGCTTTTAAGTCAATCAGTAAGTTATTTTGATGTCTTTTGTCTTCCTATTCAAGCCTGGAGGAATAGAAAATACTTTACCTTTACTTTTTAAATAGCTTATTTTAGAAAGAATAAAGACAACATTTGACTTGAAAGGATTTCAGTTTGAAACCTAAACTGAATTGAAAGTGTCATGGTGAGATGGCGTAGAGTTGTGGTAGTTTGAGCTCAGTGTGTCTCTACAGTGAGAGGTTTTTGTACGGTGTCTTCCGCTGTCTTCTCTTTAGCTAACATCAGCTAACACTCGTAGCTGCAAACCAAAAGTCACCAAACTCTTTAAAGATAGACTACATTTTATAATTGTCAATGACTTTGTACCACTGTGGTGGAATTTTGATAGAGGTTTTATATTTGTTCCAAATGAATCACACTTTGACAATCTCAAAGGCAGCTGCTAAATAATGTTCTATTCATGAGTTTTTCTCTAATCAATATGGACGCCTTAATGACTCAAACAAGTGAATGAAAATAATCACATTTCTATGTAATGACCAGGACTTTAACATGTCTCGTGGTTTATATTTATCAAAAGAAAAGAGAGGAGAACATCTAAATGGATGTGTTTTAGCTCAAAGACATTTCGTAAATCTGTTCAATAAAACGTGATATCATCAGCATAGAGAGATTAGTGCTATTGCGTTTCAAAAACTGAACAAACAACAAAGTATATTTATCATATGATGCTTATTAGTAGGGAAACCAACCCCTTGCTTTACATATCAGACTTTGTTTCATTTGCATGTTTAAAAAAAACAACCTGAACCTGAATACTGTAGTGTCTTTTATACTATACTGTACTGTTACCATTTCCCCCAGAAATGTTCTCCCTGTGCTGCTTTACATATCAGACTTTTTTTCATTTGCATGTTTAAACGGCCCTTCTTAGGGTTAGGGTGATCTCCTGATGCAGGCTGATGCTGGAGAATGCTCAGTCCTGGTCCTCCTGGATCTCAGTGCCGCTTTCGACACTGTGGAGCATAGTGTGCTGACTGAGAGACTCCAGCAGTGGGTGGGTGTCTCTGGAAGAGCCCTAGACTGGTTCTCTTCTTATTTATCAGACAGATCATTTTCAGCCACTGTTGGTAAACATGCTTCATCTGTGGAAACCCTACTTTGCGGGGTTCCCCAAGGATCTGTTTTGGGCCCTCTGTTGTTCCTGCTGTATCTGCTCCCTCTGGGACATCTTATAAGATCTTATAAAGATGTGTCTTATCATTGCTATGCAGATGACATTCAATTGTACATGTCTTTTAGTCCCCAAAATGTTTCCAAACTGTCTGTTCTGCTTGATTGTGTAAAATGTATAAATGCCTGGATGTCAAGTAACTATCTCCAGTTGAACACCGATAAGACTGAGGTTCTTATCTCTGCTCCTCAACATGTTGTTCCTGAGGTAAAGAAATGTCTTGGTCCTCTTTCCTCGTCTGTTAAACCTGCCCTGCGTAATCTGGGGGTCCATATTGGTCAGGCTTTTAATCTTGACCACCATGTAAACATTTTGGTTCGCTCTTCTTTTTATCATCTGCGAAATATAGCGAAACTCAGATCGGTTGTGACCAGAGCTGAGCTGGAGATGATTGTCCATGCTTTTGTTTAATCAAGGCTTGATTATTGTAACTCTATGTTTACATGTCTTGGTGTCACTTCTCTGAACCGCCTACAGGTGATCCAGAATGCTGCTGCCAAGCTGTTGACAAGATCATCCAGACGGTCTCATGTGACACCTCTTCTTAAATCTTTACACCGTTAGTTTTCGTGTCCAGTATAAAGTCCTTGTTATTGTGTTTAGGGCCTTGCATGGTCAAGCGCCAGCATACATCACCGAGCTGCTGAGGCCTTATAACACCAGCAGGTCCCTGAGGTCCTCTGATCATGGTCTGCTGGCTGTTCCTCGCACAAGGTTAAAAACTAAAGGAGACTGTGCTTTTGAGGTTGTGGCTCCTAAATCCTGGAACGGTCTTCAACCAGAACTGAGAGCCCTGACCCTTGTGGAAATTTTTAAAAAGCAGCTGAAGACCCATCTGTTCAAATGTGCCTTTGTCTAATCTGTCTCTGTATTGTATTTTATTGTGATTGTGTTTTTATTTTTTTCAGATTTTTCGGATTGTGAAGCACTTTGTGACGTTTTATGCTCTTGAAAGGTGCTATATAAATAAACTTTTACTTACTTACTTACTTACTTAAAAGGAACAACCTGCATACTTTAGTGTCTTTTCCTGTAGACGTGCCCTGTAGATGTGTGTATCTATATTATCATCATTACTTGTATTGTGTGGTCACAAATCATATGTTTCTCAGTAAACTCTGTCTTAATGATGTTTCACCTTATTTAGAATGGTGTTTACAGCACATTATAACCTGTTAAGCATAATCCACTTTGATAATAAAATGTAACCTGCACCTGTTGTGCTTGTAATGAGCTGAGGGCCCGAAGAGCTCAGCCTGTAGATTCAGAGGCCAACATAATAGTAGCTCAGCCTAGAGTCACAGACAAAGATATCAGCAGCTCGTCCTGTACAGTGTCAGCTCTGTAAAAATGAGTAAGCAAGCGCAATAAGATGACAGTGAAGGCTCAAAGTACCAAAAAGACCCTGAGACAGACAGTGCACACGGAGAAAGAATATAGAAACTGATAACACCCTGATGAACAAAAACATGTGAATCCAAACATTCAACATGGGAAAAACTGCCCCTAGGAGGTTCTAATAAAATAATGTCTCTGACTACCTATAACAATCGTGCAACCCACTGCAATAAGGCCAAAAAGGCGTAGAGAAACTTCTCCTCGGGCTGGGTGTGGTGGTGGCTTTGTGGTTTTTATAAAAGGCTGCACCTATGTGAGGCATCCATCCAGTGGTATTTAACTGAGCAATGTCTCAATGCTGACTAGCATCTGCCAGTCAATCAACACAGGTTGAACAGGCTTTTTTCCCCTCCTGTTTTTGTCATGTTGTGTAGCCTGCATGACATAGGCAACAGTTGTTCCAGTCCGCAGCAGCACTGGTGCCATTTATGTACATACTTGAGTTTTTTTCTGTGCACACAGACAGAGAAAGAGAAGACATTTCAGATTCTAAAAAATGTAATATAAGTAGACTTCACTGTCCAGTTGTAGCACAATTTGGGTGAATTTCTAACTATATAACATAGTTTATTCCTTTGAGAGTGGTTGTCTTGATTCTGTAATTTTCATCGAGAAACACAATTTACTGTAAACAAGTACAGGACAAGATCAGCGAAGAGATAAGAGGTCAAACTTTGTCTGCATGGGATGTTAAGTATGATGCTTAAGTAAGTTTTTAGTTTTACGGTGTTACCACCCAGGTTCATATCCTTTAGGGGCCCAAGTTCCTCTACTAGAATGTATGTCTAATATACATATATCCATGCGTTGAGCTGTCTCTCTGTTTATTTGTAATATTGTAATATAATATAGAAGCTCTTTGAAATGTTTTTATAACATAACTCTTCTGATAGCTCTGTTCATATCTCATTCAGTTGTTTGAATGAATCAAACAAAACAAACATAAAGAACGCTGTTTGAAAATGTTTGTAATGTCTTTATGTGTCCAATTTAGACGTTTTTCTGAGGTGAATTCACATGAAGAACATTGGATTGTGTTCACTTGAGTCTCTGTGCATGTTTCCTTCAAATGGCAAACATTATTTGGATGGGAAATTGTTGTAATGTTTTAGATTAGATT
Organism: Symphodus melops; assembly: GCF_947650265.1. Taxonomy (NCBI): domain Eukaryota; kingdom Metazoa; phylum Chordata; class Actinopteri; order Labriformes; family Labridae; genus Symphodus; species Symphodus melops. The sequence goes on from NC_136708.1 coordinate 5,999,364, forward strand.
GTAGTTTATAGTATAGTATATAGATTATAGTTTGAATACATTTTAGGTCTTTTGTGTGATTTTCTCTGTGTGCTGATGTGCATGAGAGGCTTCTTGAAGGGAAGTGAAACAATGTGTGAGTGACTGATCGGTGGAGCAGAAGGGAACATCTGACAGAAACCTCCTAAAAAAAGAAAATCAACTTTCAGACATTAAAGGTGTCCTAAAGGGTGTGGTGTTTGATTGACAGTTCCATGCTCCCTGTCCTTTAATCTGATTGGTGTCTTCTGTAGGTGATGTGCATCCCACCGTGACAGTGCTGCCCCCCTCCAATGAGGAGCTGGAGCTGGGGAAGGCCACGCTCATGAGCCTGTGTTTCAAGAGAATAAATATTAGCTTGTTGTTCATATCTGTGTATTGTTTCCTGATAATCTGTTCAATAACCAATAAAAAATGCTCACTAACCACGGATCCAGAAGGTTGTTGAATGACTCCTGACCTGTTTCGTGACAATTATACACATCACTGTTGTCATTAATCATGGCATTTCTTGTCACTTAAAAATGAAGGTGACTGTACCTGTGAAGTCTGGACTTTTAAATCTGGGAGTCGCCTCAGTTGGACATTTGTGGAGACTTTGCAAAGACAGATAAGATTTATGTGATTTATATTTGTTCATCTCAAAGCAGCGTCGTTTATTATGAAACTTAATTTACTGCAAAAATGGGCAGTTGCAGGACTCTAAGCTGAAAAAAGTGTAGGCGTGGGAATGTGTGTGTGTGTGTGTGTGTGTGTGTGTGTGTGTGCATTTGTCCTTAGTGATGTGCATCAGTTCAGTTTCTGTTCAGTCTGACTGAGAGAGGTTTTTGTATGACGCTTTTTCACTGTGTGAAAACATACTGACTGTTGATGCTATGTGAACTCTGACAGTAGTAAACTGCTGCATCTTCAGTCTGGACTCCACTGATGGTCAGAGTGAAGGCAGAGTTTGATCCACTGCCTGAAAAACGATCTGGAATCCCTGATGCTCGAGAGCTAGCTAAGTAAATCAGGAGTTTAGGAGTTCCTCCATCTTTCTGTTGGTGCCAGGATAAAAAGTTATTACCACGAACATTCTGAGTGGTCGTACATGAGATGGTGACGGAGGCTCCCAGAGCAGAGCTCACTGCTGCAGGCTGAGTCACTGTGACCTGTCCTCTGGACTCTGAGGATACAGAGACAAAAACAGAAAGCAGCGTCAGGGTTTAGTGGGCTTCATTTCAGAGGGACGGATGTTCATAGAGGAGAGGAGTTTGATTCACTTTACCTGTGAAGCAGCAGCAGAAGAGGAGAGTCCAGATGAGGACACAGATCAAAGTCATATTTCTGATGAGGAGGACGAGTATTTCTGTTGTGATGAAGGACAGCTGTCAGTCATCCAGTGTTCAACTGTCAGGACTATAAACTCTCCCAGAGCACTGGAGCATGGTGCTGCTGATGCAAAGTGGCTCTTTATGAAAATGTTCTGACTGATTCCAACAGGGATCACTCTCATTCCTCTGTTTATCAATCAATCATTTCATTATTCAATGAATCATATATGAATACACTTTAAAAACAAATGTTATACGATTTCATTTGCATGCTTCTTGCGACATTTATTTGTATATACATACAGATCTATATATATAACAAGTCATAATTAATGATGTTCTTAAAAATTTATTTCAAAAGAATTCAAAGATGTAAATTGAGAAATGTATTTTTTTTATATGACAAAAAAATACATTTGTTATGATCTTTTTAAATCCTGTTTTCATTTGGTGTCAAAGGCGTTGCAGGCAGAGACTCATTGAGGTGTCTGTTTTTGTGTCAGAGTCAGAGAGCTGTGTCTCTAGAGGTTTTTGTACGACCACTCCATCAGTTTGTATCACTGTGGCTCACATTCGGTGGAGGAACCAGACTGGATATTGGAAGTAAGTCACATCTTCAGCTTTTAAGTCAATCAGTAAGTTATTTTGATGTCTTTTGTCTTCCTATTCAAGCCTGGAGGAATAGAAAATACTTTACCTTTACTTTTTAAATAGCTTATTTTAGAAAGAATAAAGACAACATTTGACATCAAACAGAAACACAAAATGAATTTAAAAGAAGGTGAAATGTTTGAAGTCAGAGTTTTTATTTGTTAGGAGATGATTTTCAGTGTCATGGTGAGATGACATGTGGAGTTGTGGTAGTTTGAGTTCAGTGTGTCTCTACAGTGAGAGGTTTTTGTACGGCCGCTCAACGACTTTATACCACTGTTGTGGAATTGTGGTGGAGGAACCAGACTGGATGTTGGAAGTAAGTTTGTGTGCTGATATTTAATCTCTTTATCATCACTTACGAGTTAGAAAAGTTTCTCTGAATATTTGTAGAAGATTTTAAACCTGTAATGAAATTGTTGTTTTTTTATGTTGAAATTGAACTCAGAGCAGCTCTCCTTACTGTTTCTGACCATGTTAGGAAAATGTGAGAAAAGGAAAGACGAGATGAAAGATGAGATTTCATGAAAGATGATACAGCACTGCTTGTACTCAGGAATAGTTTTCAACGATGTGAAGATGATACAGATGTTTTAGATGAAAGTTGGACAACAGGTTTCTAAATTCTTGAATCTCTGTTTTGAGTCTGAACGATTTGAAACAGTCATTTTAAATGGCATAAAATCCTGCTGAATATCCTGGATAATAATTTTTCTTCATTCCGTTTCACTTCTTGTAGAGATTACTCTGTAGATTACTGAAGCCGTTTGTTTTCTTAGTTTGCCGTCAGAAAGCTTTTTGTCTACTGTGTTTGGACAGAGTGGATCTGGCAGACAATATTTCTCATTTTAGAGTTTAGATTTTTATTATTGAAATCTTTCAAGATAAATTTAGTTGTTGGCTTGAACTAAAATCTAGCGAAGTCTTCAATATGAACGTTTGAGTAATGATTCTTTTGGACCTGTGTAGTGTCTCATTTCTCAGGTCAGACAAGGTCTCTCTTACTCTGTGTGTTGATGTGCATAAGAAGCTTCTTGAAGGGAAGTGAAACAATGTGTGAGTGAGTGATCGGTGGAGCAGAACATCTGACAGAAACCCCTGAAAAAAAAAAAAAAGAAAATCAATTCTCAGACATTAAAGGTGTCCAATAGGGTGTGGTGTTTGATTGACAGCTGCATGCTCCCTGTCCTTTAATCTGATTGGTCTGTCCTGTAGGAGCTGATGTGCGTCCCACCCTGACAGTGCTGCCCCCCTCCAATGAGGAGCTGGAGCTGGGGAAGGCCACGCTCATGTGCCTGGCCAACAAAGGCTTCCCCTCAGGCTGGAGTCTGGCCTGGAAGGTGAACAGCAGCAGCAGCTGGGAGGAGAGCAGGAGCCCTGCGGTGATGGAGAAGGACGCTCTCTACAGCTGGAGCAGCACCCTGAGTCTCTCTGCAGACCAATGGAGGAAGGTGGGCTCTGTGACCTGTGAGGCCACCCAGGGCTCCCAGACTCCAGTCACAAAGATTCTGAGTAGAGACCAGTGTTCCCAGTAACAACTCACTGGGACTCTGCTGCTGGTTTTATTGTGATACTGCTCCAACTCTGTAGTTCTCTTTCTCTCTTAATGTTATGTTTCAAGAGAATCAATCTTATCTTGTTGCTTCATATGTGTGTGTATTGTTTCCTGATAATCTGTTCATTAAATCAATGAGAAATGCACTTTTTGTCTTTTTCAATTATTTCTAATGTGTCAAAATGACTTCACAGTGAGATCAATTCTTCACAATGTAATCCAACCTAAAAAAAAATTCATAGAATAAAAGTACAATTAAATTTTTCTTCTTTGTTTCTATGATGGTCACATTAATATGTTAGTTTCTAAAGTAAAAATGACATCCTCTTTTTCTTTGACTTTGGCTGGCTGGTAGTGGGTGGGGCTTATTAATTAACCGTTATACAGGTTTGAAAGATGAAGGTCAAAGAGTTGGAGTGAAGCGAGCAGCCTGACATCTAAACACCCAACAGACGGACGTCCACTACCTCCCGTTTTAGTACCCTTTTCCATTGACCAACTAATAAACAACAGAAGTTGAGAAATAGACTGTGTGCTTGTGCTGGCCGCTTGTGAGGAGTCTGACGGTCCAAGCTCGTCGCTGACTGCTGACTTTTCTTACCAATATGTTAGATTTATTTTAAAAGTCATATTAACCATAATCCTCTGCTGGTGTGCAGCGTTTAAGTGCTTTTACAATGAAGTTTAAAATCCAAACAGAATATTGGTTTGGAGAAACTTCCAGCTGCAGCAGTCAGTTCAGTTTCTGTTCAGTCTGACTGAGAGAGGTTCATGTACGACGCCTTTTCACTGTGTGAAAACATACTGACTGTTGATGCTATGTAAACTCTGACAGTAGTAAACTGCTGCATCTTCAGTCTGGACTCTACTGATGGTCAGAGTGAAGGCAGAGTGTGATCCACTGCCTGAAAAACAACCTGGAATCCCTGATGCTCAAGAGCTAAGTAAAACAAGAATTTAGGAGTTCCTCCAACTTTCTGTTGGTACCAGGCTAAATGGTTGCTTAGATGAACATTCTGACTGGTCGTACATGAGATGGTGACGGAGGCTCCCAGAGCAGAGTTCACTGCTGCAGGCTGAGTCACTGTGACCTGTCCTCTGGACTCTGAGGATACAGAGACAAAAACAGAAAGCAGCGTCAGGGTTTAGTGGGCTTCATTTCAGAGGGACGGATGTTCATAGAGGAGAGGAGTTTGATTCACTTTACCTGTGAAGCAGCAGCAGAGGAGGAGAGTCCAGATGAGGACACAGATCAAAGTCATGTTTCTGATGAGGAGGATGAGTGTTTCTGTTGTGATGAAGGACAGCTGTCAGTCATCCAGTGTTCAACTGTCAGGACTATAAACTCTCCCAGAGCACTGGAGCATGGTGCTGCTGATGCAAAGCAGCTCTTTATGGAAATGTTCAGAGAAAATAATTGATTTTCAGTTCATCATTTCAAAATGTGCTGAAAACTAATATGAATATGAGAAGTTTTTTAGGTCATCAGAAACCAACCACAGAGCATACAGGGTCATTGTGTGGTTTTATTGACATTCCTCGAGCTGCTGCTTAGACATCCTGCCAGTTTATTTTTCATTTCTTTGAAGGCTGTGCTGAAGGTTTGTCTGCTGGTTTGATGAAGCTATCTGTAACATCATTTGAGTTCACTGGAAGCTTTGTGAAGGTCTGAATGCATTTGTTCGGTGGTTTTGGTGAACAAGGAAGGAAATGTGTTTTTTTCTTTTCTTTTTTTTCGTATAAACTAGATCTATTAGATCTTTACTGTAACATATAGAAATGAAAATTGTACAAATAAAATCTGCTTCACACAAAGGATTTATATTTTGTGTATTTCCATACCCTTTATTTTGTTATGTTGTTTTGAGATATGTTTACTAAGAGCCTGAATCAACATATCTATATAAATATTTGTACATTTTCAATTTCGTTAAATTACCACAGTTCCTCTGATAACATGCAGAGGGCACCAGCATTTGCTTCACACCATCCCCATCTACTTGTGAGATCAAATATTGCATGGGTATCCATCATCATGAGGAGTAAAAGAATCATAATCCCCTGGCTTATTTAACAAATAGATCAATGTGTTTTAAGCATGCCCACTTTTTTCAAAGAACCAAATTGCCTGCAGCCTCACTCATAGTTTAAGACATTTAAACAGGAATGTAGTGCATTTCTATACTTCTCTGCAGACTAACAAGCACTGAGTTTTGTCTCTTCACACTCAACTCAAAATTAAGACTAAAACTCTGCCTGGTGAACTACTGTATATTGTTGAGCTGTTCAGTTCTTGTCACACTGATCATGTTACTCTGAACATGAAGACTGTTATGGTCCTGTGTTGTGTTGTATTTGTTCCTCCTCCTGTCTGTATGAGAGTGGGCGTGTCTGTGATAGGATGTGTCAGGTGGGCGGAGAAGGCGGCTGCTGACTGGAGGAAAGGAGTGGACAATGATTGGAGGAGCTGCATAAAAGGCCGTGGCTTCATCCTGCTCACCCCTCTCTGCTCCTGCCATCTCCAACTCGGCCAGCCAACTTGAAAGCTGTTGCAAATTGTGAATGTGCTATATTTTAAACCCCAGCGTGAGAGAAGCCCTACTTTTGTTTAAATATTTTTCTCCTGTTTTTGTGTTAGAAGTTAGGGGAAGTATTGTTTTTGAGTTTCCAATTATTATTTGATAGGTATGGTTGAGGGTACCTTATGTGTTTTGTTTGTTGTTTTAAGGGTATATTTTCTCTCCTTTGAAAATAAATAAGCTGTGGGTAACTAAAGTGGCCTGGAATGCTGGTTTCTTGTTGGGAGTGGGAAGAGTGGGGGCCGCTTTTATGTTGTGTCCAGGTTCCCCTAGACCGGGGACATAACAAAGACTAAGGGAGATTGTGTTTGCCCCTTTGTTAGTGGGTGACTCTAGGCCCAAGGTGATTCATAATGACTTTGTTGCTAACGTTAGTCACATAAAACAATTACAAAATCAGCCTGTATTACCTCAAAAACATGGATTCAAAAGATCTATACGTTAACAAAACTGTAAAAAAAAAAAAAAAAGCATGTTTTTTTTCTTCAGGGAGCTGGACTATTGTAACAGCATCCTCACAGATATCAACAAAAAAATCTATGAAATGGCTCCAGCATGACCAAAATGCTCCTGCCAAAGTGTTCACAAACACCAAGAAGATGGAGCACGTCAAACCAGTTCTTAAAACGTTTGTCAGACAGAGAATAAAAGAGAGAGAAATAAAAAAAACAACAGCTATGATTAGTGCCTGTCACCCAACAACAGCAGTGCTGATATTCAGTACATCACTCCCTCCCGCGTGTTTATGCCTACTGTGAATTTTCTGGAACTATTACTACCTGCTTCAAACCCCAGTTTAACTTAAAAGTCTTGTTCTAACCTTTTACTATAAGAAAATGTTTCAATGTTGGCAAGTTCATGTTAAAAAAATTTTATTTAAGTTTTTTTTGACATAAATATGCATATATATATATATTATATATGTGTTATAGTTTTCTTTATAATTTTCAAATCTACTCATTTACTACCAGGTGTATCATTCTCCTATGAAATCAAATTGTCAGGCCTGGACTCAAGTGCAGAGAACTTTAAAAAAAAAAGATCTTTATTTTTCTAGAACGCAAATGATTACAAGACAGAGAGCTGTCTATGGAAACCTGAATCCTAAAATAGAGCAAAACTCAAAATCACTGCAAAAAAGGCAGGCTAACAAAGCTAAAAGGTTTCAACACAAAATCACTTCATAAGGCAGGAAGGGAAAAAGGCTATAAAATAAAACCTAATCTCTATAACTGAAATTCTATCAAAAATAAAAACTATCATAAATACATAAATACACACTATCACTAAGCTATCAACAAAAAACAAAATTCACTACAAAAGGCAGGAGACTAAGGCTATGAAAAATCAAACTATTGCTATAAACAAAACAAACACAAATCGCTGCATACGGCAGTAGACAAAGGCTATGAAAACATTAACAAAACTTACAACAAAAACATCTCTCTCCTTGAGAGGCAAAAATGCGAAAACTAGAAATACTTCACAAGGACTGGAACGTGCCGAGGACTATGGGCCTTTCTCACTTCTCTTATTTGCACCGAGTG